>NC_138551.1:85400509-86000509 GCF_964273705.1 Natrix helvetica
TGAATAGATCTAGGACGTTCTTACATTTTTTGTTAACGAACTGCATTGCAGAATGTTTTAGTTATGGAGTACCAATTAAAACACATATTTGAGAAGTACAAATTTAAGGAGGGGGGGAGTTGTACCAATATTCTGAATTCAGAGTATTCTTGACTACAGTTTAAACATTTAAACCATTTTTCCCAGATAGGTATCTATCAAGAAAGTTCAATTTCCCAATGCAGGTTCTAAGATATTACTGTGCCTTGGACAAGATGCATGGGTTGTGAACATGGAAATGACCGCTACTCAAAACATTTGTCATTCACACAAGGCTAGACTTCTGCAATTTTTGTGCTTGCCACTTGATGGCCAGGTCAGGATTGTGGGATTTGGAATATGTTTCTGGTTGGTTAGGGTATGTGCCTGGTTCCTATACTAAATTGAGTAGACTAGAACCGGAATGCCTAATAATTCTTAAGAGTAACAGCGCTTTATAATCCGACTGCTTTATTTTGGTATTCAACATCACTGTGGGAACTCAGTATTGGAGCAGGTGGATCTTTGATCCAATCAAGCAAAGTTCTTATTTATTAGGAAGATGTAACACTCTGGAGTCAAAGCAGAAAAAATACAGTATTCTGGAGTAGGTTTGTAAGTGCATGTCTCACCTGTCAGTGCTAAGGAAAATACATGCATGCATTAAAAAGGCATCAACAGGATGCAGTACACTGGTTTGAAGTTGGGAATGACACCACTGTCACTTCCTTATCTTAAAATGTATGTTTTCTTGGTTCTGCATAGCCACCAGACTGTGAATCATCTTTGCTTTGGTTCAGAAGTGGTGCTTATTCCAATTTACTATATTCTAAGTTTTTCTAGGTCAACCATGATATTTAACTTCCAGTACAAGTGTCAGGCCTGGAAGCCATCTTTTGCTTTGGACCTTCAGGCCTGCCACATTTAATGCTTTGAGAAAATGGGAGGGGGGAATTATATGGAGTATGGGGTATATATATAATCAAAATAACATTCCTTTCTCAGAGAGTCAAGGACATCGTGCCCTGCACCTGGAGTGGTGTGACTGGGAAGCATCTCCAGTTGGGAAGGGGCCTGATTGGACCATGTGATGGACATGTGGGTGTGGGCAGGGACTTGGACTTTCGTTTGGGTGGGGAAAACCTGGAAGCTTTCAGATTCGGGTCTTCCCAGATGTGCCAATATGACATCTCTAATAAAATGGAACTTTGAGGAAACTCAAACCTCGGAATCTTCTTTTGTTAGAGGTGTTACTTGGAACCCCGACATTAACCCCGAATTTTCTTTACAAACTCAACCAGCTCTCCAGAACTCTGGGTGCTGTCCAGGGTCCTGAGCCCTAAACGTTGACCCGAAACCGGGCGGTGCAAAGACACAGGGAAGATGGAGGAAGATGACAACAAGAATATGCAACATGTTGGTTCCAAATGTTGAATTTCTTCCTCCATCAGTCCTAACAAGCGTAGCCAATGATGATAGAATTAGAAATTCAACATTTGGTCAATAAATTACCTCCAATTCTAATGTTAACAGCAGCCCTTATATTTCCATGTAACTTTATTAAGACAAGTGTCAACGCAATGTAGTGGCTAATGTACTTGGTTGGCATTGGGGAGACTCTGGTTCAAATCCACTCTCAGTTATTAAAGGAGAACGTGGGCCCATAATGATCTCTGAGCCACCTTTTGGCAGGGTTTATATGTGAAGGGGTACAGGTCTTCTCTTATACTTATACAGAAGTGTATGTAAAGTGCATTCAAATACTGTAATATATATATGTATATAAATACTACCGTATATGAAATTAGTTTCCCAAATTGAATACATGTAGGTTAATCTGCATCCTGTTCATAATTTAATGAACATAATTTCTCCTGCTACTTTCAACAAAATATTTTCCAAAACACATGCACAAGGGCAGCAAACAAAGAGCCCACCAAAACTTTTCAAGCAAGGAGGTAAAAAGATCTGGAAGGTAGGAAAACATATGCAAACAGGAGGGAAAACTAGGAAGGTTAAAAAAATTCCCTCCCATCTACCCTATCGGGGGCAATATGCTAACTCTGTAAACCGCTTAGAGAGGTCTGTAAAGCCCTGTGAAATGGTATATAAGTCTAAGTTCTATTGCTATTATGTTAGGGAAAGCAGTTTGCAAATTTAGTGAAATAAAGCCACTGGTCATTTGCATTTGTGCAAGGATAGTGGACAAGAGCAAATCCCCAACCCTCCCACCTGCATCACACCAGCTAGCAACACACATTTGTCTGAAATAATATATAGGGGTTTCCTGTCTAAGCAGAGGGTTAGACTAGAAGACCTCCAAGGTCCCTTTCAGCTCTGTTATTCTATTCTATTGCATTCTACTCGCTGATGTTCCTTCTGCGCCAACTCAGGAATCTCAAACTGCCCAAGGAGCTGCTGATACAGTTCTACAGAGGAACCATTGAGTCTGTCATCTGCACCTCTATAACTGTCTGGTTTGGTTCTGCAACCCAACAAGACAGACACAGACTTTAGTGGACTAGAACTGCAGAAAAAAACAATTACTGCCAACCTGCCTTCCATTGAGGACCTGTATACTGCATGAGTCAAAAAAAGGGCTGTGAAAATATTTACAGACCCCTCACACCCTGGATATAAATTGTTTCAACTACTGCCCTCAAAACGGCGCTATAGAGCACTGCACACCAAGACAACTAGACACAATAGCAGTTTTTTCCCTGAACGCCATCACTTTGCTAAACAAATAATTATCTCACCACTGTCAAACTATTCACTAAGGCTGCATTACTATTACTATTTGTCTTCTCATCGTTGCTATCACCCATCTCCTCCCACTTCTGACTACAGGACTGTAACTTTGTTGCTTGTATCCTTACGATTTATATTGATATTGGTTGTTTCCTGATTGCTTATTTGTACCCTATGACTATCGTTAAGTGTTGTACCTTATGATTCGTGATGTATGTATCTTTTCTTTTTATGTACACTGAGAGCATATGCATTAAAGACAAATTCCTTGTGTGTCTAATCACACTTGGCCAATAAAGAATTCTATTCTATTCTATTCTATTCTATTCTATTCTATTCTATTCTATTCTGTTGTTCTGTTCTGTTCTGTTCTATTCTTGTCTGTCCTTATCCTAATCCTATTCCTGTCCTGTCCTATCCGTATCCTTATTCTTATTCTATTCCTATTTCTATCCCTATTCTATTTTCTATTCTATTCTGATGTGCCACCCGCCGCTCAAAAGCGAGGAACCCCGCCGAGAAAAGCAGCCGATTCTCTTTTCCGGTGTTTTGCGCTGCTGCTGCTGCATCGCCAAATCAAGAAGAAGCAAAGAAGGAGACGGAAGATTCGGGGGGAGGGAGGGGGGGGCAAGGCATCTTGTAACGGTTACCAGGCGTCCAGATTATCCAGGATGATCCCGTCCTCCTCCGGCCGGTAGGGATGGAGAAATATCGCGATAGATTAGGTCTTAACGAGAGAAGGTGGGCGACTCGGAGACGGAAGCCATTTAAATCCGACAGAAGCCAAGCTGCCAGTGACGCAGTCACCACACCGGTCCGCCACCCGAGGGGGCGGTGCCTCTAGCGGGAGCTTGGGTCATAGAAGCGCGCCCTCGGGTACCTACTGATTGGTGCGTCAAGAAAAGGGCGTGGCCGGGAAGCCTATAAATAAAGGGGCCGATGGACACATAAGCCTGAGAGGCGAGGTTTGGATTTGGGGGGGCATTTGCAGGGTTCGTGGGCTCCGGCAGAAGCCGGTTTCTCGTCTCAGATACCAGTTGAGTGGAAGAGAATTAGAGTTTAGCAGCAGTACCGCAGGAAATTTGGATTGTGTGTCCCAAACACTGGCTAGGCAGTCAGAATTTCTGGGTCCCGACGGCAAAACACCCTTTTCACTTGTACGGATCCCAGACCACAAACACGGGTTCAGATTGCGGTCGTCTGAATCTGTTGCTGGGTTTTGCAATCCCTTTGCCTTTGCGACCACCGTGCTGGGTTGCATTGATAGTCTGCCCCTCCTCTCCCTTCACGCCCCAATCAGCAAGGGCGAAGGGCTGCTTGCAATTGAAAAAGCGCCGCGTGTAGCCGCGGTTGGCCGGTTTTCCCCATTCGGAGTTGGGACCACGTAAGGGCAGCCGGGTCTGCCGGGGCCGGTCTGTCTGTTAAGCGTTTAATCCCTCGACCAAAGAGCTAAGGGAGGTAAGATCGGGACGGGCTGGAGCGGTTGAAACTGCAAAAGAGATTCTGAGCATACTTGTACCCATCCTGCGAATTGAAAAAAGATCCGAGTAAGAGACGTAGCATGGGTGAAATAAATTCACCCCCAATGATGCACCCGGAATGATCCTGTTCCATTCATACAGGATAAGAACGGTTGCAGGATATGGGTATGTCTAGTTTAATGGAAAGAAGGACTAGGGGAGACATGATAGCAGTGTTCCAATATCTCAGGGGTTGCCACAAAGAAGAGGGAGTCAAACTATTCTCCAAGGCACCTGAGGGTAGAACAAGAAGCAATGGGTGGAAACTAGTCAAGGAGAGAAGCAACTTAGAACTGAGGAGACATTTCCTGATAGTTAGAACAATGAATCAGTGGAAAAGCTTGCCTCCAGAAGTTGTGAATGCCCCAACACTGGAAGTCTTTAAGATGTTGGATAACCATTTGTCTGAAAAGGAATAGGGCCATGATGGCGAACCTATGGCACAGGTGGCACGCAGAGCCATTTGTTAGGGTACGCGAGGTGTTGTCCTGTCAGCTCCAGCGCGCGCATGACTTCTGCTTTCATTTTCAGCTGTTTTTCGTCCTCCGGAGGCTTCCCTGAAGCCTCTGGAGGGCGAAAAACAACCCAACGCGCAAACCGGATGTTTGGGAATGACTTCCAGTTTGTACGTTGGGGCATTTTTCAATCAATCAATCAATCAATTTAAATTTATTAGCCGCTCCCTTTCCGAATAGGACTCGGGGCGGCGTACAATGGAGTAAAAAACATATAACATTTACATAAACCCATGACATACATAAATACAAAGACACACATGTACGGAGGAGGTTAACAGATACAATACATAGACAATTAAAAACCATTAAAATACCCTAATTATAAAACCCCATGTACAATCCAAATTCAAAATGTTAAAAACAGACAGTCAGGAGGGGTACTTCCCAAGAACCTAAGATATGATGTCTTGCATATTATGTGTAGGTCCAAACACCATGTCCTTTTGTAATTGACAGATGGAAATGTTGTCAAGTACATCTTTTCTTTAATGCAAGATTTTTGGGTATGGCACCCAGTGTGCTGATAAACCACCAGAATTAAATTATTGTTGTTGTTATGGTTCGTAGTACAGTTAGCCAGGTGTTTAGACTTTGATTTGACATTTTTATCCGCCTATCAAGTCCTTCCCAACAACCTGGGATAGGCAGATGTTGTTCTTATTTTTATTAATATGTGGCTGTGTGTCATACTGTGTGAACATAGCCACAAGGAGTTGTAAGGTAGACCAGACTAGAAGCATGCCCAGATGAACTAGTTCTACTTTATTATAAGTTACAGTCAAAGAATCTTGCAAGTCTCAAAGTAGATTTCTCCCCCTCTCCTATACAGCCCAAGATAATGGGGAGAGTTCTTGCTGAGATGTTTATCATGTCCAATTTTTTGGTGGGATAAACTGCCTCTTATCTAACCCAATCCCCTGGCTGTGGTTCTTCCCCCTCCCAAGGTTATTCCCACAAACCATTACAACAGCCTTTGTAACTCCTCTCTTTTTAAGAAATACAGTGGTAACAACAGGAGAATCGCTTATACTAAAACTCTGAGTCCTGCAACCTTTAACCGGGCAAAATGGTGCACCATAGGGCAAGCTACTTTAGAACCAAGGTTCTTCCAATGGGCTAACTTGTATCCAAAATCCAGCATCCATGACTCCTGTGGAATTGAAATCTGACAAATTTTATAAAACATTTAATGACATAAGCATTATCATAAAGCAGTTTATGACATAATGCAAAATGCTATAAAATATTTCCTGTGCTGATGTTTGACTGCTATACAGTTAAGCACGGGCTAAACAGTTTATGACATAATACAAAATGTCACAAAACAAAACTATTTCTGGGCTGATGTTTGACTACTGTTCAACATGGGCTATTTTCATCCCAACTTTTCCAGTGAAGGCAGTACAGCAGATACTCTCTCATTTTTAAAGACCTTGAAGAATCTGGTAAGGAAATACCTCTGAAATGCCTGAGTGGACTTATTTTCTTGTTGATTTGAGACAATGTGCTGCTGCCCATCCAAGCCTCTTCTTCCGTCTGAGTAGGCAGAGAATTCTGTTTCCGTGACTCGATTTCCAAACAATTCTACATGGAAGACTGAGAATCTAAATCAACATATTGCCACACACTTTGGGAAAGTTGTTGCCGGAATCCCCTAAGAATTTTAGGAGTTGGCATTATATAATTCTCTGCCCACTCAGGTTCTCCTGACCAACTTATTCAGATTGAAGAAGTTGCTTGGATGGACAATGAAGCACAGGAAACCAACAAGAAAATAAGTCCAGATGCCATGACCCAGTGCCAGATATCTCTGAAATGTTAACCCAAGGGGGTGCAGGTTTTCTAGTTATTAGTAATTTTTGGTTAAGCATCATGCTAGGTGAATGTAACTACAAGGCAGACATTGTAAGTTTTCTTTTGAGAAAGACACGAGTAACAACAGAAGAATTGCTTTGGAATATACAGTCCTATGTTTGGTTTCTAAACACAATGGCTGATTCCTAAGTTGCTTCTGGAATCTCAAAAAGCAGAATATAAAGGTAATGACCTCCCTCAGTTATGTTTTTCTAACATCTAGTACCTAGCAATGCTATTGACTCCATTCATACATGGATGGAAGGGACGCAGTGGCTTGGTGGCTAGGACGCTCAGCTTGTCAATCAGAAAGGTCGGCAGTTTGAATCACTAGAACCGCATAACGGAGTGAGCTCCTGTTACTTGTCTCAGCTTCTGCCAGCCTAGCAGTTCAAAAGCACGTAAAAATGCAAGTAGAAAAATCGGAAACACCTTTGGTGGGAAGGTAACTGTGTTCTGTGCGGCTTTGGCATTTAGTCATGGCGGCCACTTGACCACGGTGATGTCTTCAAACAGCGCTGGCTCTTTGGCTTTGAAATGGAAATGAGCACTGTTCCTAGAGTCTGGAACGACTAGCACATATGTGCGAGGGGAACCTTTACCTTTATACATGGATATTCTACTTGGGCAGTATTGTTAAGAAGTACATATATTTAATATTATGTTTTGCAAATGAATTGATATATACCAGGTTTTTGAATTGTGACCCTTATATATCAATTGATCCTTCATGTTGTTTTTTGGGAAATCCAGTCCTTGGTTCAATCTGGTCCCAATTTTTTTTTTTTAAGAAACCATAATGTTTTGCCCTTCCTTACTAGGCATAAACTTCAAGAATTAATAATCTCACTAACTTCATATTGTCACAGTGGATTTGCTATTTTGCAATATGTACAAGACTGTGACTTCAGATTGCCTTTCTCTCCTATTTCTAATACAATCATCAAACATTTTGCAGTTCTCAGTAATTTAGTAATGGCATTTTGGCTGGCACCACATTTTCTTAGCCTTGCATGAAATAAGTATCTACCAAAATATCCTATTAAAGTTCTGTTGGAAAGAAAAGGAACATTATACTGTTTGGCATCTAGATCAGCGTTCCCTAGTATCCCGCTGGTTTTAGATTTGGAAATTTAAATCCAGCATATTTGGAGGTCATCAGGATGGGAAAAACTGCCCTAATATATACTTTTCCCTTTTTTGTCTCCCTGTGTCACAAATTTTATGTGGTTCAAAGACATAATTTAGATAGCTTTCATTCAGTTTTTGTTAAATTTGATCCAGATAACAAACACCAATAGGAAGATAAAGGAGCTGAACAGCTCTGTTCAGTATGTTTCTGATTGTGATAATGATAATGAAATGGCATCTTTCTTCATTTCTGAGGTTCCTAATGGCTGCACAAAGTTGGTGCAGTGCTGATATAATAGAATAACAGAGTTGGAAAGAGACCTTGGAGGTCTTCTAGTCCAACCTCCTGCTCAGGCAGGAAACCCGATATTATTTCAAACAAGTGGTTGTCCAATCTCTTTTTAAAAACTTTCATTGTTAGAGCATTCACATCTTCTGGAGGCAAGTCGTTCTATTGATTAATTGTTGTAACTGTTAGGAAGGTTCTCCTTAATTCCAGGTTGCTTCTCTCCTTGATTAGTTTCCACCCATTGCTTCTTGTCCTACCCTCAGGTGTTTTGGAGAATAGCTTGACTCCCTCTTCTTTGGGGCAGCCCCTGAGATATTGGAACACTGCTATCATGTCACTCCTAGTCTAGCAGGATTCTTCTCTCATCCTGAAAAAATAATTCTCTCCATGACTGAGGAAAATGTAAATATGTGACATTAGGTATTGGAAGATTAGATTCAAATAATTGGATCCAGAAAGATGGATTATTTCCTATTCAGTTTCCTGTTCTCTACAGTGAACATCTCTGAACTTGATATATTACTGTTAATATTGTGATGAATAAGAAACTGAAGTGATGAGGCACATTTTATTTTATTTTTCTTTCAGCCAAATACAGTTATTGGAAGATAAAGAATCATGGAAGTGCTACGGCCAGTTCTGATAAGAATTGATGGGCGTGTTTATAGGAAAAATTTTATTCAAGAGCAACCTCACCAACAGGAAGAAGAGGAAGATTTTAATACAGGTATAATGACTGCTCTACAGGATCCCTTTATTTATCTTTATCGTATTTTTCGGAGTATAAGATGCACTCCCCTCCTAAAAGTGGGTGAAAATTTAGGTGCATCTTATAGACCGAATATGGGCCCTGAACCCATCGCTTGTCGCGTTTTCGCATTCCCCAGTCCCCAGAAGCACTCTGCAGGCCAAAAATGGGTGCCTTTTTGGTAAAAATGGGATGTGCACAGTGTTCGGGAGACCAAAAATGGGCCTGTTTTTGGCCTACAAAGTGCTTCTGGAGGCCAGGGAGGGAGAAAACGGGACATGCGGAAGCCAAAAACGTTTTTTTCTTGTTTTCTTCCTCTAAATCTAGGTGCGTATTATAGTCCCAAAAATACGGTATAGCTTGTTTTAACCCCCCCCCCTCCCCCCAAAAAATGGTTTGGCAGAAATTACTAAGCTGTTCCACTGCTTTATTTTGGTTTCCTAAACTAGACCATAAACCCAGGTTCATTTTCCTCCTCAATATTTCTAATTTTGCCATCATCTTTGCATGTTTGGTCCACTTAAGACTGAACTAAACCATAAAATGTATCCATTTCCTCTTCTTCTGAATCAGAGAGCAAAAACTTGGATAAAAGTCATATGAAAGACTAGTGTCAACTTTCCGAGTAATGCACCCATTGAAAGCAGAACTCCGAGGTAGGCAGATTCCTCTTAAGAACACTTTAAGAAGGCACTACAGAGAGTGATCACTTTGGCACAAGAAACCATTAGTTGCCCTCTAACACCACTGGATGACATCGCCAGGTCTCGCTGCTTTAGCAAGTAAGGAAGATACTCAGAGATGACTCACACCCTCGTCAGTGTCTCTTCGCAATTCTACCATCAGGCGGAAGACATCGAAGCATAGCCAGGCGAGCAAATAAGTTTAAAAATAGTTTCTATCCTTGGGCTGTCAGGCTCTTAAACACAACCACAATCACTCCATGCACACACGGAAATGTATGAATAGTTTTTCTTTTTCTTTCTTTCTTTCTCCCCCCCCCATTACTTGCATAGGGATTATTCTTTATACTATTTGTTGTTTGTATTTTTTGTCATGGATTGCACCAGTGTGGCTAAAACCGTTTTCGTTGTATACATGATGTACAATGACAATAAAGGCTATACTATACTATTTTATTAGATACATCATATCGGCACAGCCGGTGGAAACCAACTCTGAAGGTTCCCATGCCAAACCAATTATTTCTTCATTACAAACACAGACTTCTGACTATCAAGCATGTGGATATTACCAGATCGAGTATGCAGAAATCAAATGGACTATCTTAGAGGTTCAAGGAGGTGGAAAATTCCAAATTTAGAAGGAGATCCAGCTTAGAATGGGAATGCCAAAGGATGCCAATGGACAAATAGTAACTGATTCAAAGAAGATCAAACAAAAATTGAATGAGTGGAGTGAAATTCTGGGCAATAAAAGTGTCAAAATCTAAGATACGTTAAGAAAATATTGGTCAAGCCCCAGAGAAATCAAGAGATCCGGGCAATTCAAATGGATGTAAAGATTTATTACAGGCTTTGTCAGCGTTCCAAATAGCATCCAAAATTAAATCAGAGTTCGAGGCAAAGCATTCCCCCCAAGTTCCAATTTATTAAGAGAGCCATGTTGGCACATCTGGGAAAACCTGAATCTGAAAGCTTCCCAGTTTTCCCCACCCAGTTGAAAGTTCAAAATCTTTCCCCCACACCCACAAGTCCATCACAAGGTCCAATCTTCCTCTGTCATGCTGGCAGTTCCACCCATCCAGTTCCGGTCAGGTGCAGAGGTGCAAAGACAAAGGATGACCTTGGCTTTCTAGAAAGAATGTTGTTATGGCTGCATAGCATCTAACTCCGTATAATCCCCCCTCCCATTTTCCCACAATAGAAAATGCATAGTAGAATAATAGAAAGTGTGGCCTGCCAAAGATCCAAAAGAAAAGATGAATGCAGGCCTGACAGGCTTAAGCTCTCTACAATAATCTGAACTACTGATGGTCAAAGAAATTTAGCCATGAGTAGTTCAGGAATTCCAGCATAGGAATTCCAGGTGGGCTGGACTTAGATCTCTTGTGGGTGCGAAGGGACTCATGACTGATAACGTGTTTGACCCCTTTCTTCAGGCTCAGCCTGATCATCTCCTACAATATTCCATGCTTACAAGAACCTTTGGTACTAGAAAATCAAGTTATATAAGCACTGCATTCATTACCAAATCAAAAGGCTGTATGAATTGATGGAATATCTTAAGGAGGTGACAGATAAGAGAAGAATCAATAAAATTTCTATCTAAACAATGCTAGCAAATCCAGAAAAATGACATAAAGGCCAAGAGGTTGTTCACGCTGCATATTAATGTACCAAAGGGGTTGTAAGAGGGAGCATGCAAACTCTCTTAACAGTATACTTAATTTCACATGCTGGCAGAATATTAAAATAAGGATCATTAACCTTGTCTATATTTTATTTATTTTATTATTTTATTTTAACTTACTGTATTTTGTTTTATTTATTTCAAGACTACTGCCAACATTATGTAAATTGTCAAGTGTTTTAGAAATACCTTATTGTTCTGACCTAGGATTCCCAAGAGCATGAAGCAACTCCTTGACCCGACAAAAATCCCTTTTATTAATTGACTGAATTCTGCTCATTCACATCCAGCAAAGTCTTTCAAGGGAGGATTTACAGTCACAGGCCTTATCTGGTTTGGAGAGCTGCCAGGCCAATATTTGCAAAATTTGGCAAAGAGTCTCGGAGAGTTATGAACCAATTAAGTGAACTAATTGTCTCCTACAAACTCCAGTCCCCTTTCGCTCCTCTTTTATTTCCTCTGGGAGGGGCTATTCATTGTCCACCTGTGGCCTTACTCCCAAGTTGACCCCTGTTCTTTAGCTGTTCCCTTCGTCTGGCAACTCTGTGCATGCACAGACTGGGAACAGGCTCCAGCTGTTTGTCTGCCTCACTGATGTCTGACTCTGAAGGCAGCTGATAACTGGCATACGGTTCTGGCCCCCTCTTTGCCTCCGACACAGAGCCCCCATTAGAACCTTCACCAGACTCCAGGACTGGCCCATGTTTCTCCCTACCTCCTCACTGTCCGAATCTGCTGCCAGCTCCACTGGCCGCTGACGGGCCACAACAATTCTATATAAGGTAAAGTTATATCCCATCAACTTATCTGCTGAATTGCTATTGAATTAACGTAATTTAGTTTTCACACACGCAGCGTTTAGAAGATGATTTTTTTCTGGTTGGTAGAAAAGAATAATTGCTATGTTTTCTTTTTCAGCTGAGAATATTGGCTATGACAATGAGAATCACTTTGCTTCCAGCCGTCAGCTTTCAGAGACTGCATCTGTACCCTCTATTCTTTTATGCTTTCTTAAATAGACATTTGCATCAGTGGCAGAATCGACTGAAAAGTTTCCCACAGAGTTCTTTTGCAGCTTGTATTCAAAAGCAGATTAAAACAAAACACTTGTTTGATTCACTATAGCAGCTGCTTATTGAAATGACTAAAATGTCAGTAGGATGGTTTTTAAAACGAGGTCGAAACAAGGCTGCTAGAAGTTCCCTCTTTCCCCTTGATGGTGAATCTATGGCACGCATGCCCAAAGTGGCACACAAAGCCATGTTGCCCAGTACACGCAACCTTGCCTGTTTGTCTTCTGGGTTTCTGGTGTGCAATCAGCTGTCTTTCACGCACATGTCAGTGCCAAAAACTGATGTGCGCATGCACACTGGCCAACTGATTGTCGGGTGCACATGCTCGCCAGAACCCGGAAGTTTGACTTTTTCCGGAATGCGATCCCTTTACGCATGCAGCAGTGCCAAAACTGATCATGCACGCCAGCCAGCTGATCATCGGGCATGCATATGTGCTAGATCCCAGAAGTTCAGCTTTTCCGAAGCATGGCCCTGCTGAGCGTGTGTGCAGACGCAACATTTCCGCACAACAAGTTCCCTGTTACTACTCTTATCCCATCCATTTAACGTTTTTTTTTTCATTTTCTTTAATTATCTGAGAAATAAGATGGCTAGACCATCTTGGTAAATGACTTATTATCGGCTCCTGTTTTATAGGTCTTGGAGATGACTCAGATGGATTCTGTGATGCATTTGCAGTAGAAGAGACAGAAAGGGGATACCAGTGTGCTATGGACATTCCTAGTCCACTATATAAGTAAGTTTGAGGGAATATAATCACAAGAACTGCATGCAGATGGGTATCTCCTGCTCTAATAGCAATAGCACTTAGACTTATATACCGCTTCACAGTGCTTCACAGCCCTTTCTAAGCAGTTTACAGAGTCAGCCTATTGCCCCAACAATCTGGGTCCTCATTTTATGGACTTCGGAAGGATGGAAGGCTGAGTCAACCTTGAGCCAATGAGACTCAAACTGCCAAACTGCAGTCAGCTAGCAGTCAGCAGAAGTAGCTTACAGTACTGCATTCTAACCATTGCGCCACCACAGCTCTAATGTTGACAGAAATCCCTTCGCTACCTATGCAAAGATGATGAAGGCTAACAATTCAGTCTCACAGAACCCTGGCAGCACAGTGGTTAGCATGCAGTATTGCAGGCTAACTCACTGCTCGCTGCCAGGAGTTCGATTCTGACTGGCGGCTCAAGGTTGACCCCGCCTTCCAAGGACCCGGATTGTTGGGGGCAAGATGTTGACATTGTAAACCACTTAGAGAAGGCTGCAAAGCACTATGGAATGGTGTATGTCTAATGTTAGTGCTAGTGCTGTTGCTTATATAGCAGGGGCTATATGCTCTGAAGTCTGCTACTGGTTCGCTTCACTACCGTTTTGCTTCGTGTGTGCATGCTACCACGCAGCGCTGAAAAAGGAGGATTAAGACTTTTCTGAGTCTGCAAAGATGAGTAGAACAGCAAGGGGGGGAACAGCTATGCCACATGATTTATATTCGCTAGAAAGCAGGATTTCCTGCTTTTTAGCAAATATAAATCCCACGGCACAGCTGATTGTCACACAGCTGATCGTCGGAATTATCGGTTGACCTGAACCGGTAGTAAAAAAAAATGCTACCGGTTCAGCCATACTGGTAGCTTCGACGATCAGCTGTGTGACGATCAGCTCTGCCGTGGGGTTTCTAGCGAATATAAATCGCACGGCACAGCTGATTGTCGCACAGCTGATCATCGGAAATATCGGTTTGCCCGAACTGATAGCATTTTTTAAAATACTGGTTCGGTCAAACCGGTAGCATTAATTACTACCGGTTCAGGTGAACAGGTCCAAACTGGTAGCATTTCACCCTGTCTATATAGGGATGTGGGAAATGTTGCAAGCCCGGAATGAGCTGCTAGTATTATTGGACTCCTTCAGAAGACTTGCCATGTGTTGGAATAGCCCATTTTGAGGTGTGCATGGCCCATTTCAGTTGTAAATGTTCCGTAATGAAATGTTTTAAATGCTTCCAGTTCTATAGTTATCTCTTAAGTGAGTTCCATTGAGAGCATCGCATGTCACAGTAAAACCAAGTTCTTACTTACTCAAAAACAACCAGCTTTTTCTGCCGTTATGAAGTGGCTAAACCAATCACAAATGCCACTTTGTTCTTTAAAATGTGCTAAATGTAGCTTCTAGCCCTGGTTTGCATGTAATGATAATGTTTGGCCACTTCTGTATGGAGGGAAGCCCAGAGGGAGTGATCAGGAAGGATGCGCTAGCAAGCTTGTTTCTTTCTAATCAAGTTACAGTATTGGAAATTATTTTATTTTATGGAGCACAGCCACAGCATTCAGTGGGGCTTGCATTTAGGAAGGGGATAATAGGATTGCAGCCTAAAACGCATTTAGCATCATCTTTTCATGTTATCTTACGAGAGAATTAACAAAAAGAAAAGGCTTAAATGGGTGATTTTAACAGATGTGTATTATAACTTTAAAAAAATGATTCTGCTTGTTCGGTTTGGCCATTGTTCCAAATCACTTGGACAGCTTTGGACTGCTTAATTTGACGTAGCTGCTATCTAATTTTGACCGTTGTTTCTCACTGCGATTCTTTGTTGACGATTATGGGCGTTACAATGAAAGCATGTCACAATTTACTTACAATCAATCCGTCTTTCCTTGCATCGCTCGCCAAAGTCCACTCGCTGCGACCACCACTTGGGGATGGGCAGCTTGAGACAACAGAAGACCTAGCCTTGGTCAAGAGTTTACATGGGAAATATCCATGCACATCTTTTAGTGAGATCGAGGACAAGCGATCACGCTACATGCCAAGACAGCACACAGACAATAAAGCCAAGTCTTACCTCAGCATTTTCCTCACATACACACACCTTTTTTTCTCTCACACAAACTCAGTATAAAATGCTACCTAGAAAGTGGTCAATGAACGTGAGAGGAATGGAGGAAATGAGCCACAACCATCTAGTTTTCCCCAACCAGTTTCCTCTTTGCCCGTTTTCCTTTCCACCTCATCTACCTCACAGTTGTTGTCGCGGAGATAAATAAGTTGCCCTTGATGTGTGGTTTTGGCTTCCAGACTGGTTTAGTTTCAAATAGGGTCCCACACTGGGCCTTTGCAAGACCACAGGCCAACCCAAGACTACATTTCTCATATTGCTTTATGTTTATTGATTTGTTTCCTTGGTTCGTTGTTTTTTCTGAAGCGGCTGCCGATACACCATGCCAGTAAATCCAAATTGCAAAATTTATGGCATCATATCAATTTTACAACCAGCATATAATCAATTACCACATTCCCTGGCTTTACTTCTATTTCCTCTAATAGGTGGAAGGGAAAAAAACCCAACTTCTCATGCTGTTTCATTTACCAACTAATAAATGTGGTATAAAATAATTCCTAACGCTTGAATTTTACACGATGGCTGCCTGTCCCAGGCTTTTTGTGTCCCAAGGATTTGGATGTTGTGAGAACTATTGTGCCTAGTAAACTCTTTCATTCCATAACAGAGAGGACAGTTATTTTTGTGATGCAGGGAATCATTTAATACTAATTAAGCTTTTTAAACTTAGCTCCCTTTTCTTCCTTATCCCACTCAATGTTTTCTACAGGTATATAATAGGGAAGAAAGGAGAAACCAGGAAAAAACTGGAGACTGAAACACGAACTTCCATCAGTATTCCCAAGCCAGGGTTAGAAGGAGAAATTGGTAAGATTTTGAGGTTGCAAAAATTAAAATACACTTCTGAGTTTTCGTACGCAGGTTACATAAAACTGAGAAATAATATATTTTGGTACTACAGTGTTTCCCCAAAAATAAGACCCTGCCTTATATATTTTTGCCACCAAAAAAAGACACCAGGTCTTATTGTCAGGGGGGATGTCGTGCCTCTGCCCCAGCCACCTTTTTTACTATCAGAGGCCTTCAGGAACTTCTTCTGTGGCCAGCAAGGCTTTCCTGAATGCCTCTGCAGCTGATAACAGAGCTCTGAATCAATCCAGAGCTCTCTTATCGGCTATAGAGGCCTTCAGGAAAGCCTAGCCGGCTGCAGAAAAAATGGGCTGGCAAGGCAGGTGTCATGGTGTGCGAGGCTTGGCTGCAACTGTCCAAAGGTAAATAGTAGGGTAGCTCCACACACAACCCATCCCCACTCTAGCTTAATTTTTACTCGTGCACCCTAGAGTGGGTGAGGGTCTTTATTAGGGCTTATATTGGGGGTTGGGCTTATATTGGGCACATATGTAAAAAGCCAAGCTAAGACTTACTTTCAGGGAAGGTTTTATTTTTGGGGAAACCTGGTATGTGAAAATAATATATTACCATATATGAGATGAGCTACAAAAGAGAAATTAAAGAGGATTTGTTTTCTATTCCATGAGAAGACTTTCCATAAATGGGGGCAGTCTTTCATTTCATAGAAAAAGAAATCTTAATCAATGACAATGAAACAGCTGTTATCCAATGTGCATTCTCTACTTCCCAAAATCTTTAATTTACTTACGGTAATTATTATACTTTTTTCACTTCTTTTTCCTTCCTCCAATCTACTATAGTTAATAATAATAATAATAATAATAACAACAACAACAACAACAACAACAACAACAATATCTTCAGCGAAGATACAAAAATCCACTGACAACCCAAACTGACAACTTTGCAATAACAAAGTCAAAACTGTTTCACATTTCTCATTCCTGGCGATGCCAGAGTCGAAGAAAAAGAACTAGAAAAAATAATGAAATATTGTGACCTGCCCATCAAAACTACACGGCTATGGATGAAGCATGTAACAGTGATACCCATTGTCATTGGGGCACTTGGCACCATGTCCAAGAATTTTAGAAGATACATCAATAAATTGCAGCTTCCTGCAATAACACCAGCAGAACTGCAAAAAACTGCGCTACTAGAAACATCTTATATTTTAAGAAGGTCCTTGGTTGATCCCTAGGATGCTGGCAGCAAACCGTATCAACCATTAGCACCAGTCACTAATATTTGTAATGCATTTTTGAATGTTCAGTTGGCTGAGTTTCATGTTTAATGAATAAAGTATAATAATAGTAATAATAAATTTTTAAATGTTCAGTTGACTGCATTTCATGTTTAATGAATAATAATAATAATATCATCAATCATGATTTGAGATAACATTCCATCCAAAAGAGTCCTCACATACCAACCATTCTTTTAGCAATCATTCGAAGTTACAGATAGTTCTAAATTTAAAAAAAAACACTTTACAGCTGATTTACAACTTTCCCAGTGCCTGGCAATCATGTGATCTCTATTACAGACAATAGATAATGTCTTGTGGTTTTTTTCTTCTTCTCTCAAAGCAGAGAGATTGGGGAGGAAGGGATTTCAAAAGAGTTTGCTCTTATATACATCAAAAGCAATGTTTTCACACTGGCAGCCCAGGCCTAGGAACTAAGCACACTATGCCTACTGCTTACAATATTCTATTGAAATCTTCCTCTCCAATCTCTTCAGTTTGCAAGAGAGTGGGAGAAAAAAGGCAAGCCGTAGGCAATCTTTCCTTTGCCTGACCTTACCCAGCCACCCCACCCCCCCGGCAGAGCAGAGAGATTGGAGACGAAGGGATTTCAAGAAAATAAACTGTTTGTTTTAGTACACATCTAAAGCAATGTAATCATGCCATTAGCAGGAAAGGGTCAGGGGCAAACAGTATGTATTCCCTCTTAAATCTCTTTACAAGCACAGGACATAGATCAAACAAAGTTGGAACATGAAGATCAGAAAGTAACATTTTTTCCTCTAACAAAGACTTACTCCATCCTGGAGAAAAGCTCTTCACTCCATGCCTATGTTGTCCTTTGTCAACTTAGCAGCCATGTTGTTGATTGGGTTGTGAGTACAGCAAGTACTTGATAGCTGCCTGCTATTCTTAGATTTCTGGAGGGAATTTTGAAGCACATTAGCATATATCCTGTCCTATTATTTTCCTTGTTTTCAGTGATCACAGGACAACATCGGAGTGGTGTTATTTCAGCCCGGACACGAATCGATGTTCTCGTTGAAAGCTTCCGTAAAAAACAACCCTTCACACATTTTCTATCATTTGCACTCAACCAGCCTGCCATCCAAGCGAAGTTTTTACAATTCAAAGAGGAAGTGTTGGAGAAATGTTCCCAGGTAAGTCTTTGTTATAATATTTGGAAACAGTGGAGTAGACAGAAAGTAACTATACTTTCCTTTCAAGATTGTTACCAAAACAGAAAATAATGTTTTAAGTCTTGCTTGGCATAGTGTTTCTTGTTCTTACCTTGCTTGTTCAGTGTTTTCATTTTCTCTCAATCCTTGTATCTGTTTTCATTTTGGAGTGAGAATATATTAGACAGGTGAACCATAATGGAAGTGCCGTTCGTTGTCTACTTTTGATATAAACAAACACCAGCCAAAACTCCCAAGAGAAAACAATGGTAATTTTATTTACTACTTTGCAAAGAGGGTGCACCATGCACATCCGGGTACAGTGGACACACCTTAAATCATCAATATGTTTTCTTTATATTCCCTATTGCCATTGCAAATCTACATCCCATCTTTTTCCTCATTGGCTTAGTACTCATGGCGTCACAACCAATCCGAAACGTCCAAAGTGAATACATTATCTCTGCCCCGATTACATCCCCCATTGCTCTAATTCTTTCACCCCCTGCCCTTATTTACAAATTACCTTTTATGGTCCTAGTTCCTAGGGCTTGTCTCTAGAGTAACTATCATATCAGCAAATAATGGTTAAGACAGTGAGGAGGTTGGGGAGCAACATGGGCCAACCCTGGAGTCTGGGGAAGGCTCTGATGAGGGCTCTGTATCGGAGGCAGAGGGGGGGCTCAGAGCCATATGCCAGTTATCAGCTGCCTTCAGAGCCAGACATCAGTGAGGCTGATGAATGGTTTATAGCAGAGCAGAGCAGTGGTGGGATTCAAATATTTTTACCATAGGTTCTGTGAGCGTGGCTTGGAAGGATACTGTAAAATCTCCATTCCCTCCCCACTCCAGTGGAAGGTTACTGCAAAATCCTCACTTCCTCCCGATCAGCTGGGACTTGGGAGGCAGAGAATAGATGGGGACAGGGCCAGTCAGAGGTGGTATTTACTGGTTCTCCAAACTACTCAAAATTTCCGCTAACGATTCTCCAGAACTGGTCAGAACCTGCTGAATACCACCTCTGTAGCAGAAGCCTTCCTACGTACAATCCTCAAGTTTCAATCTAGCTCATGAGATTAGAAATGTATTTTCTTCACTGGTTAGCATGTCTTATAGTTCTGCAAAAACGATAGGCTCTGTTTCTCACAATCTATAGCCTAAAAAAATCAAGAAGGCAGTTATGAATTACATACATCTTTCTTGTTTGAGAGGCCTGAAGTATAGAATTTTACATTTTTTAATGCCAGCTTCATCACTGTCATAACATGGTGAAAAAGGAAGGGAAAAGAGGGGCGGAGTTATTACATATATATTTTTAAATCAGTGGCTACAGCAGTACAATGGAGGGAGCAACGGTTACCATGGTAACCGCTCTAGACGAAGGCAATGATACCGCATCATTATTCAACAACAACCAAAATGCTAATTTCGGCACCTGAAATTTGTGTGCTTGCTGATCTGCGTTTCTGACTGCTATTCAGTTATATCTGAATAGAGACGTCATTAATAGTTTGCTCTATTCTGAAGCTCGAAAGAGCAGCACGAACTGCGTCCGACAACAAAATATATTTTCGGGTTCCTTGGAACATCCTACAAACTTCCCTGCTGTTTTGCGCAGCTCCAATAATATATCCTTACTATTGGGCTGCAGTGCATAGATTTTTCCAAGACTCCTGGGTTTTCTGGAGCATCCTGCGGTGAAGGTGATGGGGGGGCTAGGAAGAGCAGGGGTGACTATGAAAGATAGACCCGACAGAGATGGGAGTCTCAAGCAAGCTACCAGGCTGTACATCTTCAACACAACGGGAGCTAAGTGGAAAGTAAAATTATGCATTTCCTAGTCACAAGTTTCTTTTCCATAAAAAGTAGGCTCTTGCAATGACATAATTGTATCAGCTGGCCAGTTTGGGGGAATCCAACAAAAACTCCTTAGAGCAGGGGGAGGGGGGGCAGATCTGGTTTGCGGGGTGCTTACATCTGGCTAGTGGGGCCACCCTGGAAACAGCGAAGGAACAGCCCACAGTGCCTCTGCCAGCGAAAAACGGAGCTTGGGAAGGCTGCGTGGGACTCTCCCGAGCTCCATTTACTCTGGCAGAGGGTTGCAGGAGGCTGTCGCAGCCTAAAACAGAGCTCGGGAGCTCATTTCCTCTGGCAGCTCACTCGGGCCACCACAGGCGCCCCTGACAGGAGTGATGTCAAGCTGGCCATGCCTACCCTGACCCCTGAGGTCAAACCCAGCCCTGATGCAACCCTCAATGAAATCAATGACACCCCTGCAAACATGCATGCGTGTAACCAATTTTTGTTTTCTCAAAACATACATTATAGGTAGTCCTTGACTTACGATTGGTCACTTAGCGAATGCTCTAAGTTACAATGGACCTCCCTTGGGGTACTTAAGACCCAGATTCAAAGTTACGACGGTTGGGGTCCCTCTCCACCTTCATGTAACCACCACTTTAAGTGCTCAACAACTGGGCCAAAATTATAGTCATCTGCAGAGTCCTACTGTCATTGTCCAACGGTTTTTGCCAAAATCCGGCATTTACTGCCAGTTTTTGGCAAAACTAGTTCCTCGTAAACACTGTATTCACTTAACAACTGCGGCAAAAATGGTTATAAAATTGCATTGGTCATGTTGGTGACTGATTTACAACCACCACGAGTTACAACCATGATAATAGGTTCCATTATGGTGGTAGCTTAAGGAATATCTGAATCAGATTATGTAAAGCTTTTGCATTAGGTAAGCATCTGTCTGTGAAAGTGTGCGAAGTTCAGACACTAGCATAGATCCATTAATTTTCCCTTCTGTTGTTAATAAGATAACCACTTCTGTTTCTCAGTGGAAAGTTAACATTGCAGGTAACCTTAACACCATTAGCATAACAGCCATTGCAAATCCTAATTCATCAAAATGAAAGGAAGGGTGAATTCCGCTCCCCTAAGTGGGCAAGAAAGCAAGCCAAACAATCTGCTTGAAAATGGGAAAGTCATCGCTCAGATGTAGCAGGTCGTCCTCAACTTACAACCATTCATTTTAGTGACCGCTTGAAGTTATGATGATGATGATGACGACAAAAGTGACTGATGACCGTTGTACACAGCATCCCCATGGTCACAGGATCAAAATTAGGACGTGGCATGGATTTATGACGGTTGCAGTGTCCCAGGGTCTTGTGATCACCTTTCGCAATCTGCCGACAAGCAAAGTCAAGGGGGAAGCCAGTTCGTTTAACAACTGTAGTAACAACTGCAGTGATTCGGTGAACAACAGTGGCAAGAAAGGTCGTAAAATGTCAGGGTTCCAAGTAACACCCCCAACGAAAGAAGACTCTGAGGCTTGAGATTCCTCAAAGTTCCATTTTGTTAGAGATGTCATATTGGCACATCTGAGAAAACCCGAATCTGAAAGTTTCCAGGTTTTCCCCACCCAAAAGAAAGTTCAGAGTCCCTGCCCAGCATCCATTTCTCCATCACATGGCCCAATCAGGCACCGTCCCAACTGGAGATGCTTCCCAGTCATACCACTCCAGGTGCAGGGCAAGGTGACCTTGACTTTCTGAGAAAGGAATGTTATTTAGACTATATATCTCCCATACTCCATATAATCCCCCCTCCCACTTTCCCACAGCAGAAAAATGTGGCAGGCCTGAAGGCCCAATGTAAAAGATGGCTTCCTGGCCTGACACAAACCTTACTGAACAAATGTCTTGCTTAAAGACAGAAATTTTGGGCTCAGTTGTGATCATAAGTTAAAGACTATCTGTATCTAAAAAAAATGTGTGTTTCCTACCTTGAGTTAATCACGCAGTACCCCAAAAAGAGAAAAGTTTGTCTTTGTGGAAGGCCTGCCATGCTAAAAATATAAGGCCCCCCACATTTAGAGGCACCCTATCTTCGAACGTATTTATTCATCAAATATATACAGGTAGTCCTTGAGTTACAACTATAATTGAGCCTGAGATGGTTGCAAAGCAGGTCTCCATTTAACCGGACCTTTATTATGGTGGCGGTTAAGTGAATACCATAGTCATTAAGCAAACTCACTGTGCGCTATTGGCTGGTTTTTGCAAATGTGGGCCAGTTGCCAAGCACCTCAGATGCAATCACCTGTTTATGTTGGGGGAGGGTGCAACATCAGAACTTCAAAACCAGGTACCTTTTGGAGAGTCTGTCTTAACTTCAACTGGTCATAAGTAGAGGTCTACCTATATCAGGGGTGTCAAACGTGCGGCCCACGCACTGGATGCGTCACACACTGGCCATGCCCACTCCCGATTTAGTGAAGGGGGGGGGAAGTCACAATATGTCACGTGACGACAACGTGGTGACCAGAGGTAGTGTTCAGATGGTTCAGACCGGTTTGTTCGAACCTGTAGCAGAAATTGCGGGGGGGGGGGCGTCCCCGCTCCCGGCTCTATGTTGTCCTATTTAGACACGTTTTTGAGGTTGGGCGCTTGCGTGGAAAGCGTGTGCAAGAGCAAAGCACATGAATGGGAGGCTGGGCGCATGTGCAGAAGAGGTGCGTGCAGGGCAAATGTGAAACCCACCACTGGTGATGACGTGAGGTTGACACCCGTGTCCTATATGATCGCCCATTTCTCCAGAAGCTTCTTCAAGAATAACGATAAGAAAACGTGTTTGCTTTCAATCCCTGTTTGTGAACTTTTCAGAGTCTTTTACTTGGCCGTTGTTGGGTACAGGATAAACTAAGAAGCCCTTTAATCTGAATTTGTGGCTCTCTTTATAATGCTTAAGGAGTTGCTTCTGGGGTTGAGGGCATTTTCAACCCATTTGAGAAGAGAGAAAGATCCACACAGAACTTCTCATTTATGCAGTTTCCAAAGGTTCCAGCCATCCAGTCAGCACAATTGATTTGGCGGGCAGAGGAATTAAAAAAAAATACAACAGAGGTTGTTTATTGATTAGGATAATGTAGACTCTGCTTATCTGCTGCCTTTGCAGTAGTCTGGGTTCCTTACATAATTGGTCTGCCAGTAAAATGGTAAGGCAGGCATGAATCACTTGGAAGTCCTTTGCAGTTGTGGCTCAGTTGTATTTGGAGCTTTCTTCTGAAAGAAATTGTGCTGTCCCATCACTCAAGAGAACTCGGAAGATATTTTTATTGATTGTGGTTTGGGTTCAGGTATTAATTTACCATTAAGTGAAAAATAGTGGTATGTTTTGCCTGCAGTTTGGGTGTCTCTGCTCTTGAATCAGTAAATATCTATGGAGATTTTCAGTCATCCAAGACATGGTTATCCCAAAAATGCTTTTTCAAGAGGGAACTGGACTTATTTAGTTTTTCCTTGAAGACACGTCGCTTCTCATCGCAGAAGCTTTCTTCAGTTCTGACAGCCAGAGCTGAAGAAGCTTCTTGGATGAGAAGCAAAACATCTTCATGGAGAATAGAGTAGAGTAGAGTAGGGTAGAGTAGAGTAGGGTAGAGTAGAGTAGAGTAGAGTAGAGTAGAGTAGAGTAGAGTAGAATGGAATATAGAATAGGAGAATAGAATAGAATAGAATAGAATAGAATAGAATTCTTTATTGGCCAAGTGTGATTGGACACACAAGGAATTTGTCTTTGGTGCATATGCTCTCAGTGTACATAAAAGAAAAGAGACATTCATCAAGAATCATAAGGTACAACACTTAATGATAGTCATAGGATACAAATAAGCAATCAAATCATATTAGGAAACAATATAAATCGTAAGGATACAAGCAACAAGTTACAGTTATAAGTGGGAGGAGATGAGTAATCAGAATGATGAAAGATTAATAGTAGTGCAGACTTAGTAAATAGTTTGACAGTGTTGAGGGTATTATTTGTTCAGCAGAGTGAGAAAGAAAACAAAGTTCAGTTGCCTCTTGAAAGAGCACCTTTGGCATGTCTTGAATCAGTGCAAAGCTAGTGATTATGATCACCTGTAGGATGGGTGAGCTTGGGATAACAGGATCCCCAATCACAAGTGAACTGTAATGATGGATTTCAATAATCTTGTTGAGAGATTCACTCTTAGAAATTCCCTTCAATTTACTCATCTTTTGCCCAAATAACTTCCCTTCTTGGAATCTACACTGTACTGAAATTAAGCTACCTACAACATTAACCAACATTAATTTACCTGTTTGGTAAATTCTACACTTAGAAGCAGGCAACAAAAAAAAAGGAATCATAAGAACATTGTGTATGACAGAAAGATTGATTTGCAGCGTGTTCCAGAGACAGAGAGTAATTGGATTGATTTTAGAGAATTAGACACTCTCCAATATCTAAAAAAAAACACTTTTAATATCTCAAAGCAAAAATTTCCTGTAAATTCAAATCAAAAGCCTTTAAAATGTGCCTTCCACAATCTGTATGAATTAATCTGGAAATGAATTTCTTATCTATTTGATACAAAAAAAACAAAAACAAACCCAGGAGCGAATTATAAGAGTCAGCTACATAGCAAAGACTGTCTATATTTGGATTTTTTTAAAAAACCCTCTTAAAATAGAAAGTCACTTATACAACTTGCCTCCAGAAGTTGTGAATGCTCCAACACTCAAATGTTTATAAGAAGAGATTGAACAACCTTTTGTCTGAAATGATATAGGATTTCCTGCTTGAGCGGGGGGTTGGACTAGAAAACCTCCGTGGTCCCTTTCAGTTCTGTTATTCTGTTAGAAGCAGCTCATTTAAGCAATAAGATATATAGTATTCTTTTTTAGGGGGAAAAAACAATAGGGATTTCAGGGCTATTAAGGATTAATATGATGAGGACTTCAAGTGAGTCAATTGGGAATTACCCATAATAGCTAGGAACATTGGATCCAATTTAAGTTTCTGAAAGAAATTCACTGGGGAAATGACAGCAAGATTATAAACCATTATTAAAGAAAATGGAAAAATAGATGTTGGGACAACTTGGAGCTTATTTAGAAATCGCTGCTGTTGAAGAGCATGCGGTAGGAATAAAGCATTTTGCAAGGTCTTGAATATGAGGGCTAATGCTTAATTTATTTCAGAAAGGTCTTGTTGCCTGAAACAATTCTTGGGGTTGCTAGCTAATTTAGATTTTGCAAGATGGATGCCGAAGCAGGAGGAGGTGCCAGAAACAAACACCTTGTTTATTCAAAGTGTCTCCATTTCATTACTTACAGCGCCAGGGGCTCTTCCTTCACGGTGATGGTCTCTGGAATTTGACTTGTAAAAAGGTTGCTTTCGTTGGGGCAGATGTTTTATAGGCCTCAAACCTCTCTCTTTTCCCTCTCCATCCCCCAGAGTTTCTCTGTTTAGGCATCAGCAAGGGAAGCTTACATATTAATGAGGATTAAGTGCCTGGCAGGCACCCACTTCCTGCCAAGACAAAAGTGAGGAATAATTGTCTAATTGAGGTTAGAACCGAGAGCTTGTTATCTCACAAGAGTAGAAAAAGGAAAAGCGAGCATGTCTAAGCAGCCTCTCTTCCAGGTGTTAATTGAAAAATACAGGTCAATTACAAGAGAGGTGTAAAGCTTGATTTCTTAAAAAATTATGTAATAAATTAAGTAGTTGTGTTATGTCCTCTGATCAAATGTCCGGATTTACAAGAAACAAATCTGCAGCTAGTTCTCAGAAAAACAAAGGAAGTAAATACAAATAAATGGGGACAGTAGGACAGGGACGGTAGGCACGCTGGTGCACTTATGCACGCCCCCTTAATGGACCTCTTAGGAATGGGGTGAGGTCCACGGTAGACAGTTTGAGATTGAAGCTGTGGGGGTTAGAGGATGTAACAACGGAGTCAGGTAGGGCATTCGAGGCGTTGACCACTCTGTTGCTGAAGTCATATTTTCTGCAATCGAGTTTGAAGCAGTTTACCTTGAGTTTGTATTGACTGTTTCCCTGTATATTATTGAGGGTGAAGCTGAAGAAGTCATTGACAGGTAAGACGTTGTAGCAGACAATTTTGCGTACTGTGCTTAGATTGAACCGCAGGCAGCACAGTTCCTGATTGTCCAAGCCCAAAATTTCAAGCCTGGTGGCATAAGGGATTCTATTGTGAGCAGAGGAGTGGAGGACTCTTCTTGTGAAATACCTCTGGACCCGCTCAATCGTGTTAATGTCCGAATATAGTGTGGATTCCAGACAGACAAGCTGTATTCGAGAATTGGTCTGGCAAAGGTTTTGTATGCCCCAGTTTGCAGTACAATGTTGCCGGAGAAGAAGCTTCGCAAAATTAGGTTAACAACTCTTAATGCCTTTTTGGCAATGCTGTTACAGTGGGCTCCGGGGCTTAGATCGTTTGAGATGAGTACTCCTAGGTCTTTGACTGAGTGAGGGTCATCGACAAAATAGTTTCTGTCAACTTGTATTTGGTGTTCTGATTTTTTTTGCCAACGTGTAGGACAGAGCATTTATTACTCAAGATTTGTAGTTGAACATCATTTTCCCCCTCAGTTATAAAATGTATCTGTAGAAAAATCTTTGTCCCTCTAATATTCTGTAATAAAAATGATGATAATATTATATAGAAATCTAAAGAAATTTTCCATTATACAGCAAAGATCTGACTGGCTCACGAGCCAAGGAAAAAGAAAAATCATATTAAGAACTTAATAACCCATTTGTCAAAAGTAAAACTTCAGAAAGGAAAATCTTTACATTTGAATGAAATAAAAACGATAGTAGTAGTAAAAAAAAGGAAAAAGACTGAAAAGAACTAGTGAAAATAAAAAAGGGTGAGGAAAACCTAGGAAAGGGGAAAAAAAACCTTGTAGCAATCAGAATCAAGATAAAAAATGGAAATTGGGCAAAATATAATAAAACGAAGAAAGGAGAAACAAATCTGATTAAATGGAAGAGATATCCCTGTTTTGCAGACTTTCACTCTCTCCTTAAAATTGAAACTCTAATCTACTTCAAAAAGTAAATTAAAGAAAACTTTGTGCTTCAAAATTTGATGTATAATAAAAGAATGGTCCTCTTGATGTTTATCTAATTATGGTGAGGACTGCTGTTTTATTTCAATCTCAGTATGAGCCTCAGATCTTTTCTCAGATAATTAACAGCAATATTAGGATCATAAAAATGTTCTCATACATCTAGAGATAAATAAAATTGGCAGGCTGAAGAAAAGTTTTCACTTGTCTTCCTGTCTCAGTAATAGGGTTAAATTGTTTGTGCTTTTTAACTACCTGAAACAAACCTGAAAAATACATTACTTTTTCCCCTCCACCATATTCTAGAGAAGTTCATTTCCTGAAGAAGTGCAAAATGTTGTACTGAATAGATTTCTTGAGAATTCTAATTCTCAACTGGATTTGTCTATAATAACATTAAAATATTGATGATTATAGAATTATTTGAAATTGAATAGCCATGGAGGTTGCTAGTCCTCAATATCCGTGAGGGTTAAAACACTTTTTTTTCCAGAGCCCACTCTTCTGCCATGATGTTGATTTTTTTTTGAGTGTTTTATTGCTAGAGCTTAGATCAGACCTGGCTATTTTATAACCCCTAGGCCCATGATGGCGAACCAATGGCATCCATGCCCAAAATGGCACGCGAAGCCATGGTGCCCAGCGTGTGCGGCCTTGCCTGTTTGCCTTCGGTGTTTCTGTCACGCATGCGTGCATGATGATCAGCTGACCTTCGCGTGCGCAGCAGTGCGGAAAACCAGCATGTGCATGCACTCCGGCCAGCTGATTGTCATGTGCGCCTGCATGCCAGAACCTGGAAGTTTGGCTTTTCTGGACCGCGATCCCTTCGCACGTGTGGCAGTGCCAAAACCTGGCTTGCGCATGCGTCCCAGCCAGCTGATCATCGGGCATGCATACACGCTAGAAGTTCAGCTTTTACTGTGTGTGGCCCCGAAGAGCATGAACACATGCAAGGACATTTCCGTGTGAACTTTTTGGCACTCGACTCGGTGCCAAAAAGGTTCACCATCACTGCCTTAGACCACCTCCAGCCCTTTGACTCTCCCTGCCTAGCCCACATGGATTGCTTTTATTTTAAAGGCAACTGCTATTTTATTTTCAATTTATATACATGCCTGTGTGTGCATATCCTGTGCACCTTCACAGCCCTATTGATTCGGTCCTCCACAACAGTCTCAGTTTCTCTTGTAGCCTCTTGGGAAAATTAATTGCCCATCCCTGGCCTGGATTTTTTTTTTCCCCTTCAGGAGACCATCAGTTCCTTAATTTTTGATTTCTTTCCGCATAGAATCAAATCTTCTTTCGGGTATGTTAATGTTCATTTTTTTGAGATGACTTCATGCAGATTACACCACGACAAGATATCTCAGAATTAATTACAGTACTTCTCTTGGCTCCGCTTTGGAGTTACCGTTACTCTTTGCACTTCTCCTACCTCATCTTCAGTTGAACTGTCAACCAAAGCAATTTCCTCTTTTGTCTCAGAAAGGAAAATCGTTGGACCTTTTACAGCTGCTGAAGCTAGTAATTATTTCTCTATTTCTGCTTGAGATGGTTCCATCTCACTAGGTGATGTAAAAGATTAATTAGCATTATGTGGCTAGTTAGTCTTAAACAGGGGTGAAGGTAGTTTGAGTAGTTTGGAGAACTGGCAAATGCCACCTTTGGGTGGCCCAGATTGGGGTGGGAAAGGAGATTTTGAGTATCCTTCCCCTGCCACGCCCATCAAGCCACGCCCACAGAACCAGTAGTAAAAAAAAAATGAATTTCACCACTGGTCTTAAGTAGAAGCTCAGATGCTGTTTTCAAGAGCTCATGGAGGAGCAGAGAAGCAAACTAGCTCAGCATTTCCACATCCTGAGCAGAAGTTGAGACCTGGACCCTTTCCCATCTGTCATAGTCATTGCAGTCCCCCTCCACTGCCTACCTATAAAATCAATACTGCTGAAGAACCCAATACCGGAGAAGACAGATGTTCAAGAATGGGACACTCCCTCACCCAACAGACTTGTTCATCCAGTATTACTGTGGACGATTATCATCTTACTAAAAACTGACCCATAACAGCAACACAAGGACATTCATTAGAAATCTGACCTCCTGGACCCTGGAAAGGGGCAAATGGACCCAAGTAGAAACTAGCAGCACATAATTGGGCTGCCTTGTACTATTAGTTGTTGCCATTAGAACTAAGATAGAATAATAGAATTGGAAGGGACCTTGGAGGTCTTCTAGTCCAACCCCCTGCTTAGGCAGGATACCCTACACCACTTCAGACAAATGGTTATCCAATCTCTTATTAAAAACTTCTGGTGTTGGAGCATTTACAACTTCTGGAGGGAAGTTGTTCCACTGATTAAATGTTCTAATTGTCAGGAAAGAGGGGCCACTCAGTCTCCACATGAGAGGTTGTATTCAGCAGGTTCTGACCAGTTCTGGAGAACCGATAACGGAAATTTTGAGTTGTTTGGAGAATAAATACCACCTCTGACTGGCCCCGCTCCCATCTATTCTCTGCCTCCCGAGTCCCAGCTGATCGGGAGGAAATGGGGATTTTGTAGTAACCTTCCCCTGGAGTGGGGTGGGAATGGAGGTTTTACAGTATCCTTCCCCTGCCACATCACGCCAATCAAGCCACACCCACAGAACCGGTAGTAAGAATTTTTGAATCCCACCACTGGGAGATTTGCAACCTATGCTTATCAACCCCTTTGTAGCAAAAATCTGCATCAATACTTAAGTGCAGTTGCGGATAAGTTTAAATCAAGATTTAGGGACTTTTGCTACATACAATTTCATTTTGTTGGTAAAAAGTCACGATGCTTGCATCGTGTTGTTTTTTTGTGAAATACAAAGAAAATCCTTCCGTTCTCTTGTGGGACCAAAACCTCAAGAGTTTGATGGATGTTAGAACAATTGGAAACCACTGCAGCAATTCGAAAAAGACGGTTACTCTCTGTTTTCTAATTAGAATGGAAGCAGGATAGATCTCTCTGGGGGAAATATATTATTTTTATGTATTACTGTAAATTGTCTAAAACAGACTTGAATATATTACCAGGATACGTTTCCTCAGGAAACAAAGAATAAATCTAACAACCATTCTAATTCCCAGAACAAACTTAAAATGTGTGTACGTGATATCATTTTCAAGGGCTAGGCATAATAAAAAAAGGGGGTATCAAATATACTGAGAATTATAATGACTGAATGTTAATGAGTTGTAACCAAGCCTGACTTGGTATGACATACTATGAATGATCAGCAGCTTCCAATTAATACAAAGGGAACAGTGAGAGCTTCAGGGGTGTTCAACCTTGGCAATATTAAAACTTGTAGGCTTCAACTCCCAGAGTTCCCCAGCCAGGGGAACTGGCTGGCTGAGGAATTCTGGGAGTTAAAGTCCACAACAAGGCCGAACACCTCTGCTCTAAGCATTTGTTTCTTGGCTCAAGGTACTAAATGTTTACAATAAAATGTGTCTCTGATTAACTTAAGTGATATTTTGTGGAAATAATCATCTGGTAAAATCTTGGCTTTTTTCAGTAAATGAAGCCTGCAATTTATCAGGCTAAATATACTGATAAACTAGATTCTCTTAACCCAGAAAGAAAAGAGGAAATTCTTGACTCCTAAGATTCCTGTGTATATAATTTCTTGATGGAATAAAATGATCGTTAATGATCCCCCCAAAAAAGTTGAATTGCCCCTAATTTTAAAAAAAACCTATAGATTTTACAAGCTACTGGAATGAAAAAGTAATTGCCTGCTGTTCTTTGAAATATAAAGTTAAGGTTTTACAATGATTTTATACCCAGCAGAGGGCAGTATTTGGAAAGTAGTTATATTGACTTACCTTTAGCAGATTTTTAGAAATCTGTACATTTTTTAGCTTGGAATATATTATATAGATTTACATGGAATTTATTTTTTTTCTATTCTATGCATAGAATTAAAATAGGTAATTTGTAGATGCCTTACTATCAAACACTTTTTAATCAGAACCATATGAAATTCTGTAACAAAAATAATAATCCAAACCATCACCCTCAATGGCCTTTGAAATACTGCTCTGTTTCTCAAAATTAGCAATCCTTGTTGTCAATGTAAAGTATTAGGAAGCTGAATCAACTGCTTCAATTAATCAAAAAAAATGTTCAATGTTTAAAGTAACCAGCGGTACTTAACATTTCATATTTGCCTGAAAAAGGTGGGAAAACTCAGACATGAAGATGTCTGTATGGTGTCCTTGATGTTCTCTGACCTTGATAGCTTCTCTGCAGAATTAGATAACAGCCTCCATAGTCTCCTCTATCCGTGCATGTCCATATAGATATCTGGAGTTAAGCCAGGTTTTAATTTTTCTGAGGTGGATTGTTCTAGGGCAGTGTTTTTCAGATTTGGCAAATTTCAAATTATGGACTTCAACTCCCAGAATTAGCAGCTTTCTCAATAATAGCCAGCACACTTGAAAACATGCAGCCCTCAGAGGTTCTGCTTCTCTTCACATTTAGGAAGGTCTTCCATTGTGTTTTATTTCAATGGCCTTTGGCTCTACAGTACTGAGGAACTGGGCAGCAGCTTAATTATTGATTCATTGATTGATGTATTATGTATAGACTCTGAGCAACCACATAGGTAGATTTTATCCTTAACGATCAGTCTCCAAGCTGTTCCTTCCGGTCTTCCAACACGCTACTTCATGTCACTGTAACTAAATCCATCCACCTTGCTCTTGGTCTCCTTTTCTCTTTCTTTCTGCCTTTCCCTACCCTCAGAACCTTCTCTAGAACTTCTATGGCGGGGGTGTCAAACTTGATTTCATTGAGGGCCGCATCAGGGTTGTGTTTGATCTCGGGGGGCGGGGGCGGAGGATGGTCAGGGGACATGGGCAGGGTGGGAATGGCCAGCTCAACCTCACTCATCGAGGCTCCGTTTTCAACCATGACAGCCTCCTGCAGCCTCCCTGTGCGGCCTCCCTGGGCCTCCGTTTTCACTGGCAGAGGATTGCAGGAGGCCATCGCAGCTGAAAACAGAGCTCATGTAGGCCTTGCACGGCCTCTCTGAGCTCCCATTTTTGCTAGCAGCGGCACTGCCTGCTGGTCCTTTGCTGTTTCCAGTGTGGCCCCGTGGGCCAGATCTAAGTACCCTGTGGGCCGCATCCAGCCCCGGGCCTTGAGTTAGACACCCCTGGTCTATGGAGATTGTCAATCATCCAGGTCATGGTTGTCCCAAAAGTGCTTTTTCAAAAGGCACCTTTGTTTTTCCGTGAAGTTTCTCTGCTCATCCAAGAAGCTGCTTCTGTTCTATCAGTCAAAACTGAAGAAGCTTCTTGGATGAGAAGTGAAACGTCTTCAAGGAAAAACAAAGAACGTTCAGTTGCCTTTTGAAAAAGCACCTTTGGGACCTTCTCATTGTATCTGAAGGAGGCTATTTTGAGCCTGGTCACCTATCCCTTGAATTCTGGACTATTTTGTACAGTTTCCTTTTTTAAAAAAAATTTTTTTTCTTGGTTGTCCATGGTGTTCTCAGAAGTCTTCTCCAACACCCAAGCTCAAAAGCCTCAATATTCTTTTTTCATCATAATATTAATTACAGTTTGATATACTAACTTGTAGTGAATTCTTGTGATTTTCTACATTAATAAATTGCTGCATTTTTGCCCGTTCATACAATTGACATTTTGTGCACTCATATGATTGGGATGATATGTAATAGCTGTAAAATAAATAAACCTCAATTATACATTTTGAGGAGCAAATTGGAAATTATTTATTGGAATCAGTGAAAGGATACTACAGTTGTACTGCAACCCTTTGGGGTGCCTTCAGGGTTTCATTTTATTCTGCTTCTGCTCACTGTAGTGACTTATTACAGGAAATCATCTTTCCAGTGAGATCTGAGAACTATTTGTACAAATGATTCTGTCTAATTGCTCATCCCGTTGCGATATCAGGCCAAATGAATTTGCCTGAATACGTTCCGGATGGAGTCTTATTATTTAAGCAGTACTATCTGTAAGCGTGGTACTCTATATGAGAATATAGCTTTACTTGTTGGATGGCTACCCAAGATTCCGTGGGCCTCATATGCATATAAAGGTAAACGTTCCCCTTCTACATATGTGCTAGTCGTTCCTGATTCTAAGGGGGTGGTGCTCATCTCTGTTTCAAAGCCAAAGAGCCAGCGCTGGGACAAGTAACAAGAGCTCACTCCATTGCACGGTGCTAGGGATTCGAACCGCCGAACTGCCAACCTTTCTGATCGTCTTAGTCACTGAGCCACTGCGTCCCTATGTATATATTTGTTTCAAGGTATTGATCACCATCTTTAAAGCGCTCCATGGCAGAGGACCTAGTTACCTGCAGGATCGCATCCTACCACACACGTCCCTGCGACCTATCCGCTCACACAGAGAGGGGCTCCTCCTGGTGCCGTCTGCTAGTCAATGCCAGCGGGCGACACCTAGGAGTAGATCCTTCTCTGTGATGGGCCCAACCCTCTGGAATGACCTCCCCCCAGACATTCGAACTACCACCGACCTCTGTTCCTTCCGGCAAAAGTTAAAGACTCACCTGTTTCAATCAGCTGGCCTGGCACTTTCTTAGTTTTACCTCCCAGGGATTTATTTTATTTTAGGGTTTGGGGTTTTAATTGTGATGTTTTAAGATTAGAATTATTTATTTCTTAGTACAGCCTATTTCCCCCTCCAAATGTATCTTAAATGTAGTTTAAATGTATTTAATTATTATGAATGATTTTATTATATTGACTGTACACCGCCCCGAGTCCCTTTTTGGGAGAGGGGCGGTCTAAAAATCTAAGAAATAAATAAAATAAAATAAAATATGAAGCCCAATATATTTATTGATTTAATATATGGCATATCATACATGGACTAGCAATAGACATTAACATTTCATCTAGATTAGCAGAACACAATAAAATATAAATGTTAAAAAGATATATGTTCAAACACCAATGTCTAGGCCAGGAGTCTCCAACCTTAGCTGGCTGGGGAATTCTGGGAGTTGAAGTCCACCAGGCTTAAAGTTAACAAGGTTGGAGACTCCTGGTCTAGGCCATCTAACCATTGAAGCGCAGCATCATTTATATTTAAAACATCAGATACTGGACTGGTATATGCCCTCAGCTTACAGCCGGGCACTGTGATCTACAGCTTGATGTGAGACCCCCACAGTCACACTGAAGGGAGGATACTATGCCCCATTTATACAGAGAGTCCTGGAAGATAATAGCAATAGCACTTAGACTTACATACCACTTCAAAGTGCTTCACAGCCCCCTCTAAGTAGTTTTACAGAGTCAGCATATTGCCTCAAACAATATGAGTCCTCATTTTATGGATCTTGGAAGGATGGAAGGCTGAGTCAACCTTGAGCCTGGTGAGATTCGAACTGCCAAATTGCAGGCAGCAGAAATAGCCTGGAGTACTGCACTCTGACCACTGCACCTGTGTGAGGTGCAACTCCTGTTCAGGATTGTCCATTGCTGACGTCATTGTTCAAAGCCTGGCACCATTTTTTCTAGGATCCTTTATATGCCTTCCTATGACTGGTTGTTCAGTGGCCCATTTGGCTTTCCATTGGGAATCAGTGTTAAAGTTGTGCCAGTGGTGGCTTCCTGGTTTTGAGTCAGTAGGCAACTGCTGTCATCTAGACAACTCTGTAGACCAGGGATATTAAACTCGCGGGATCACGATGCTGTCACGTGACGTATCATGACGTTTTCCCCTTCACAGAGCTGAGGTGGGCGTGGCCTGTGTGTGATCATCCAGCCCATGGGCCACCAGTTTGACACCCCGGCTGTAGACTTTTCTGTGAAGCCCAGTTTAAAGTCCATTCTATACTCCCAATATGAACCACTGGTGTATGCCTTGAACCCTAGACCATTGCAAGTACTTTTATTTACTTGTTGTCTCATAAGATAATTGATGCTTACTAAAACATGCTTACATCTTAACTGAGTTTATAAAGAATTTGTTAGAAGCAATCAGCCAGAGGTTATTAACAGCCTTCATTTTAATATAAGACTGCAATTTAGCTTGACCTAGTTGCATGTTGAAAAAAAGAAGTTGAATGTAAACATACGTTTTACTATAAAGTCTCATCCCAGATGTTTTTAGAGTTTTCATCCTATGTTGCCAAATTGATTTCAGCAGCATATATGAATGAATGAATGAATGAATGAATGAATGAATGAATGAATGAATATCTTCCTTAAACGTCTACTGCTTGGTCCTCTTCGGTATTAATTGTCCAATGCTAGGATATTCAAGTTTTATAGGAATTTGCAGAGTGCAGTTTTAAATAAAAGTGTCAGTGCAGCTCAGAATCATTAAATTCATTGCAAAAATGTAATATATCTGTCTTTCTAGATCAAAACCTGGAACAATCCGCTTCAACTTTGCCAAAGGGTTTTTATCAGAAAAAGGATTGATTTGGCGTATTTTAAGACCTACAAAATTTCATTGGAAAGAGGTAGCATGGATAGTAATACAGCAGATACTAATTTCGGAAAATCCTAGTAAACACTTGTAACACTCACATGTTTTTTTAAAGTTGGCTTCATGAACCTTTTGTTTCTATTATAGCTAGTCCTCGATTTACATCCATTCATTTAGTGACTGTTCAAAGTTACCATGGTGCTGGAAAAAATGGTTTCCACACTTATCACAGCATGCCAATAGACACATCTTCAAAATTTGGGCACTTAAATTTCCAAGCTGGCTTCTGATAAGCAAACGTCCATTGGGGAAGTCAGATTCCCTTAACAACCACACAATTCACTTAACAACTGCAGGCATTCACTTAACAATTATGGCAAGAAAGGTGATAAAATGTCATTTAAGAGCCGCTGTGGTGCAGTGGTTAGAGTGCAGTACTGCAGGCTACTTCTGCTGATTGCTGGCTGACTGCAATTTGGCAGTTCGAATCTCACCAGGCTCAAGGTTGACTCAGCCTTCCATCCTTCTGAGATCCATAAAATGAGGACCCAGATTGTTGGGAACAAGAGTCTGAGTCTGTAAAACCGCTTAGAGGGGGCTGCGAAGTTGGTATATAAGTCCAAGTGCTATTGCTATTTAGCAACTGCCTTGCTTAGCAACAGAAATTTTTGAGTCGCAAGTTACATAAGTCATAAGTTGAGAACTGCCGATAGCTGTGATGGCGAACCTATCGCATGCATGCCACAGGTGGCACGTGGAGCCATTTCTTAAGGCATGTGAGGTGTTGCCCTGTCAACTCCAGCACGCATGTGTGTGCTGGCCAGCTGATTTCAGCCTTCATTTTCAGCTAGTTTTCGCCCTCCAGAGGTTTCCTGAAGCTTCCGGAGGGCAAAAAACACCCCAATGCGCAAACCGGAAGTCTCCTAAAGCTTCCGGAAGGAGAAAAAACGGCCCTAAGGGCAACCTGGAAGTTTGTAAACAGATTTCTGGTTTGTGCATTGGGCTGTTTTTCGCCCTCCGGAGGCTTCAGGGAAGCCTTCTGAAGCCTCCGGAGGGAGAAAAATGGCCCTATGGGCATGCACGGGGGGTGTCACGTGTTTGCATGACCCCCCCCCCATGCTTCCCATGCTTTTGGCATGCGATAGCAAAAAGGTTAGCCACCACTGACCTATAATAAAGCATTCCAGCCTTCTCTTCTGCACTGGAGCATAGAAAAATACAGATAGACAGGGAGGAGCCGAAGTCGCGACGATACGACAGGCGATCTCAATGCTCTGAAATCGCAGTCGACACTTTTGCCACTGGTGGTCCAAATGGACTTAACCCGTCCCGCAGAGATGGTGAACAGGAAGAATATGTCTTGCTGATCTCAGGGACATTGCAAAGTCCCTGATTGATCCAAGAGAAAGTCTTCAAGCCAGTGACAAAATATCCAGCCTTTGGCTGATGAAGTCGGGGCGGCTCCAAAATGGAAGGATATGGAAAGAGAAAGTGTTTCCAGCTGGTGAGGAAATTTTATTGTTTTAAAAGTGACTGCCTATAAAAAACTTAAAATAAATTTAAATTGGAAAACAGAAGAAATAAGCGGCGGAATTAAATTTGGAATGGTTTTTGACAGGGGGTTATCTTTGTTTTTGAATGCTATCTTCACGGACGGAATTTATGTAAGACGTTTAAAATGAACGGATTAAGCCTTCTTCTATTTTTCTTTTTTTTTTCATTACTCTCCGTAACCTATGGTCTAAAATTCTCCTCTTTCATTACTGTGGGTGTTTTTCTAACTCATTTAAGAATTGGACTTTCCTTTCAACTTGAAACACAAAAAAGACATTAAAAAAAATTGAAACATTGTAAAACACTGCTACTTCGGAAGCTAGAGCTTTGTGTATTGGAAACAAAACACTTTACTTTCTCTCACTGACTTTCTTGGCTTGGCACTTCAAGGTCTTACTGCTGGTTTACAGAGAGTGATAAGAAGAAAAACACACAGATGTTCCTTTGTGGTATTTCTAACCAGAGAGGGGTGAAGATGAAATGATTATTGTGAATTGAAGTCTAACCTTTGCTAAAAACTTCTAAGCTAGAATAGCAGTGTTTATTAATTGGAAATAATAGCACAATTCCAGCAGGAGAAATAGGCTTTAAGACTGCAAAAGATATTCTCAGAAATACAGAAATTATCAAGTATACCTGAGAGGATTGAGAAGAAGTTGGATGACAGTGCATTTAACAGCAAAATATGACGGAGAAGTTGAAGATGTTCATCAAATGGATAAAGTCGCAGTTAAAATTCAAAAAACCAAAGAAGAAAATGAATATAAAGAAATTAAAACTGCTGATATTTATGGTGATTGGTTTGTCTTTGAAAATGGAAAGAGTGGAACATTGAAAGAGGAATTAAATGGAGGGAAAACTTCAGATGGCAAGATACAGATGGCAAGATACAGAAGAAGAAAAAATAAAAGAATTTATGGATCTAAAGAGAGAAATTTTTATTAGCAATAGTTTTGATAACACCACCGACAATTAAAGATAAGTGGATTAAGGAAACAGAAGAAGGGCATCGAAATTACATGAGAGATTCTATAAGCAAAGAGTTGCTAAGAGGAGTCCATACAAAATTGATTAAAGAGAAGATAAGAGGACTGATATCACAAACAGCAGAAGATATGAGACTGTTTTGTTACTGGAAAGATACAGGTTGATAGATGGAAGAGTATAACTTAAAACTAGTTAGTGAAATTTAGTGATAATAGATATAGTTAAATAAATAATGGATAATGATAATAATGTATACAATGTGTAGTGTTATGATAAGCAATAATGGGATATGAATATTGAATGGTAGTCATGAAAGGAAGATTAGAAATCCTTTTGGATTATATATAAAGATTAAGAAAAAATTTAAAAAAGAACTGTCAGATATAGTTAAGTTTTGAATATTAGGGGGGAAATGTTATGATACAGGATATTGTTAAATAAAGGAGGGATAATGATAATAAGGTATATATAGGAATGGGTACAACATAAGGAAATTGGATGTAAATTGCAAATAATGATTTGGAAAGAAGGATTAGAAAATTTTGTTATTCAATATTATGGATGTTTAGCTAGAATAGGACATAAAGATTCAGTGTTATTGGAGGATTTTAGAAATAGTAAATGAAATGCTAGTATGTGGTTATGTATTAAATCTTGGTATATTTTATGATGAAGGACATTTAAACAATTATAGTCAAATGTAAATGGAGGTATGACGATAGTAACATGTATAAATATCTGAGTTAAAATACTTGAGTTAATATGAATTATGCTTGATGACTGTGGAAGAGATGCACGAAAACCTTTTGTAATCAACTGATACACTTTCTACGGTATGTAAAAAAGGAAGATCTTGTGTGTTGTGTTTGTTTTGAAAATAAAAAAAAATTATTAAAAAAAAGAAAAATACAGATAGACAGTTGTTGGCATGGAAGATGACTTTGATTTCTGGAAAGCTGTAGAGGGAAAATTCAGCTATTTAAACTGATAGTAATTATAACATTAATTCAGGATTGGAGGGGTTTTTTTTGCCACCATTCCTTCTCTATGGGATTAGATTAGACTATGCTCTTTTCCTTGAAGCTGCTTATTTATTGTGTTAATATACTTTGTGCTCATTATATCTGCAAGCATTACAGAAATTAAAAAGAACTGCTGCCAATAATTGGAATCTACCAGATCTGCTCCCTGCTGTTTCACCAGCTTTTCTGTGCTGCTGGTGTTCATTATAGACTATAATAGCTTCTGTTGCTAGGCTCTGATGTTTGAAGATTAAGAAAAGTTCATAAAAATAGATACTGAGCTTTGGAAGATATCTAAAACACCTTTTCACCCAGATGGGAGTTAGAGCTTTTTCTCAACTTTGTTTTGATAGTAAAGGATGGGGTAGAAGGGCAAAATAGAGGAGTAAACTCCTTGGAGTTTTTTAAACAGTTTAACAGAGTTGGAAGGGACCTTATAGGTCATATAGTCCAACCCCCACCCCCACCCAAGCAGGAGACCCTACACTATTTCTGACAATGGCACTCCTGCCTCTTCTTGAAAGCTTCCAGTGATGAAGCTCCCACAACTTCCAAATGCAACTTCTGTTCCGTTGGTTGATTGCTCTCACTGTCAGAAAATTTCTCCTTATTTCTAGTTTGAATCTCTCCTTGACCAGTTTCCCTCCATTATTCCTTGTGTGGCCTTCAAGTGCTTTGGAAAATAGCTTGACCCCCTCCTCTCTGTGGTAGTCCCTCAAATATTGGAACCCTGCTATCGTGTCTCCCCTGGTCTTTCTCCTCACTAGACTAGCCATGCCCAGTTCCTGCAACCGCTCTTCATATGTTTTAGCCTCCAGTCTCCTAATCACCCTGGTTGCTCTTCTCTGCACTTTTTCTAGACTCTCAACATTTTTTATAGTTGTGACCAAAACTGGATGCAGTATTTTAGGTGTGGTCTGTCTAAGCCTTATAGGAGTGGTGTTAGTACCTCACTTGATCTTGATTGTATCCTTCTGTTAATGCATTTTAGGATTGCATTGGCTTTTTTGACTGCCACTGCACTCTGCTGGCTCATATTTAACTGGTTGTCCACGAAGACTCCATCCCTCTCACAGTTATTGCTACTAAGCCTGGTTTCACCCAGTCTATATGTGTAGTTTTGGTTTTTCTTGCCCAAATGTAAGATTTTACTTTCCTCTACGTTGAATTTTGTTTTGTTAGATAGGGTCCAGTGTTCAACTCTGTCAAGATCCATCTGGATCTTGAGCCTATCTTCTAGAGTGTTGGCTATTCCTGCCAGCTTAGTATCATCTGCAAATTTGGTAAGTTCCCCTTCTATTTCATCATCTAAGACATTTCGAGTCTGCCTTGAGAAGTACCATTCCCATTTACCATGTTTTAATAAAAACACATTTTTCCCCATTGCTCGGTAACAATAAAAACAGTCTCCCAATAATACCGTGTTTCCCCCAAAATAAGACAGGGTCTTATTTTTTTGACCCCCCCCCCAAATAAGCACTTGGCCTTATTTTCAGGGAGGTCTTATTATTTTTGAGGTGCAGGAGGCAGCGAGCGTCGTCACCTCATGGTTGCTGCTGTCTTGCAATATTTTCAGGAAGGGCTTACTTTGGGGGGGGGCTTATTTTAGCGTATGCGCTCAAAAGCCCGATTGAGCTTAAAATAAATAAGGAAAGGGGTTTCTAATCTGCCGGCAGATTGTTTTTTGTGCCATTAAGGTTTGGAGATCTGAGAGTCATGATTGCAGTCACAGAATATGGAGCAGTGTCGCTCTTTGTACTTATGCATCCCATCTTTTTCAAGATGTGGTTATATGTTTTGAAAATTTCTCATGGCAGAGATTCCTCAAAAAAGGAGATATTACTTCTTTCAGTGCCAAGGAGTGGCCTATATCAGGCTTCTATTATTTGAGGATCAAGACTTCATCATTATCATCAGAATTCGAAGGGACCTTGAAGATCTTCTAGCCCAATCCCTTCCTCAAGCAGGAGCCCCTATACCCATGATGGCAAACCTATGGCACACATGCCGGGAGTAGCGCGCAGACCCATCTCTCTGGGCACACGAGCCATTGCCTGCTGCTCTTCCAGGTTCTGGCGTGTTGGCCAGCTGGTCTTCATGCGCGCAAAGAGACGGAAACTGGAAGAGCAGCCACCCGGCGGGCATGTGTGCGCCGGGCACCTGCTCTTTTGGTTTCTGGCCACAAAGACCAGATGGTGCGCGCTTACTCACCGGGCAGCTCCTCTTCTGGTTTGTGGCATGTGCGAGCTTCAGTTTTGGCACTTGGTGATGAAAGGTTTCGCCAACACTGCCCTATACCATTTCACATAAATGGGTGTCCAGTGTCATCTTAAAAGCCTCCAGTGATGGAGCATCCACAACTTCTGGAGGCAAGCCGTTCCCCTGGTTGGTTGTTCTCGCTATCAAGAAATTTCTCCTTCGTTCTAGGTTGCTTCTCTCCTTGGTTAGTTTCAATCCATTGCTTCTTGCCTTGCCTTCTGATGCTTTGGAAAATTCTGGTGTTTCTGCGCTCCCCATATGAGCATCTGTCTTTGCTCAATACAAGTTACGTCAAAAATATTGAATGCATATGAAGTTTCTAATGTACACTTTTCTCACTTGAGGAATGCCTAATGTTTTTATAGGACTCTGGAGTCAGCAGTAGCCTGTTTCAGAACCCAGCAAAACTCCATCTGACAATTGGGACCCTGGTACTTCTGAATGAACAAGAAATCCAGAAAGCTCAGGAACTCCTGCAGAAGTGTAGAGAAGATCTTGTCGAGTAAGTAAAACAGAAGTTGGTAGTAGAGGAAGCAGTTGCATATTTTTGTCCATACTTTTGTACTGTGGAAAGAATCGAATCGAAAAAAGTATAGAATTGTAAGAAATTGTAGCAAGGAGCTACAACTACTGTGTTTCTCTGAAAATAAGACAAGGTCATATTATTATTATTTTGCTCCAAAAGATGCATTAGGGCTTATTTTCTGTTAGGTCTTATTTTCAGGGAAATGCGGTCTAAATGCATCCATCTGGCTGATGATTTAACTGGGTCTTATTTTTGGGGTAAGGCTTATATTACGAGCATCCTGAAAAAATCATGCTAGGGCTTATTTTCCAATTGGTTCTTATTTTCCGGGAAACAGGGTATTTAAAGACCAGGGACCAATTGTCTTTTGTTTATGACATCAGTCAATAGTCAAAGAATTTCTTTTGATTGATTGATTGATTGATTATGTGCCAGCAAGTTGACATTGATTTTAATGATAGTTATTCTCCATGACAATCTGTCCCTATTCTAGTTCTTCAAGTTTTCTTTTCTTTTCCTGCCATTTTATTATTAATCCTTGGCTACATTTTTTTCTTGTGATAATTTTGTGCATAAGCGAAGACTGATTTTATTCCATTGAAGTTCGTGAAAAATGTGATTACCTTCACACTTTGTTCTAGCAGAGTGTTTGGCAAATAATTCTCTTCGCCCCAGATGGTTGTATATCCCTGAGATTCATTTCTTGAAAAAGCTGTACACAAAAACAGCCTTGGAAGCACACAACCTGTATAAGAAATCAGTCCTCAAACAATAGATCAGTGACTCCGAAGGGCAGAAGTTGTCATAAAGCACTGCACAAAGGCATGTGGTTTTGAGATGTAGAATGATATATAAAAATCCTCTCTCTCCTCCCCACTTCCCCGCCCTTCAATGCAGTTGTGTTTGTAATATTTTTGCAAGAGCTTTCTAGTGCAGTGATTTCTTAAACTAGAAATCACTGCACCAGAAAGCTCTTGGAAAAGAATTTAGATACATTCTGAGTTTACAAATGAGCTGTTTTGTGATTAGGTAAAGGTAAAGGTTCCCCTCGCACATATGTGCTAGTCGTTCCCAACTCTGGGGCATTGCTCATCTCCGTTTCAAAGCCGAAGAGCCTGCCTTGTCCCAAGACGTCTCCGTGGTCATGTGGCCGGCATGATTAAATGCCAAAGGCGCACGGAATGCTGTTACCTTCCCACCAAAGGTGGTCCCTATTTTTTCTACTTGCATTTTTACATGCTTTCGAACTGCTAGGTTGGCAGAAGCTGAGACAAGTAACGGGAGCTCACTCCATTACACGGCACTAGGGATTCGAACCACTGAACTGCCAACCATTCTGATCGACAAACTCAGCGTCTTAGCCACTGAGCCACCACTCAGTATATTATATAATATGTAATAGGTGACTAGCCTATATTTAAAATTAGCAACAAAACCTCCGATGATACAAAATGCAATTGTAACAATGTGGGCATGACTAAAGGCAAGTCAACTGAAGCGTGTAACGAGTGTAGTACAGATAGTCCTCAACGTACGACCACAGTTGAGCCCAACATTTCTGTTGTTGAGTGAGACATTTATCAAGTGAATGTTGCGCCATTGTACGACCGACCTTACCCCAGTTATTAAGTGAACCACTGCCGTTGTTAAGTTAGTAAAACGGTTGTTGAGCCGAATCTGGCTTCCCCATTGACTTTGCTTGTCTGAAGGTCGCAAAAGGGGACCCCGGGACGCTGCAACCGTCATAAATATGAGTCTCTTGTCAGGCATCTGGGTTTTGATCACATGACCATGGGGATGCTGCCCTAAAGTCTTTTTCTTTCAGTGCCAGTTTAACTTTCAACAGTCACTAAATGAACTGCTGCCTAAGTTGAGGACTACCTGCATAGTGATGAAGGGATTGGTCTATCCAGCATTCATGAAATCCACCCTCAGTCATGGAAGTTCACTGGGAGACTGTGGCCCTGTCACTTTTTTACAACTCAACTCAATCTGTTTCATCATATATTTTTTTCGGGGGGAAAAATGGAAGGAAGGAAATCCTGGAGGTCATGAGCCTGAACCTGTCCTCATTGTCCCAGTGATGACCTAGATCCACTTGTTCAGACAGTGAGCCTATGAGCCATGTCTGGCTGAATTTCAGAAGAGAAGCATGGGTGGCTGGAGAATTCTGGGAGTTGAAGTCCACAAGTTTTAAAAGGCTGCCATATTTGGAGAGCCCTGCTTTAAACCAATGGTTTCAGACTTTCCTTGGAAAACTTGGACACTCTTTTCAGATATTGATTACTCCGCAATACTGGAGAGGCTTCTCTGAGAGAAACTGAGTGGTCTTCTGTCATTCTGTCTCTGTGATGACCCAGGATAAGGCACGAAGATCACCAAGCCAGCTGAGAGTTCAAACTCCCCTTTAATGCTCCAAATGTCCCCTCAAATGCTCCCACGTTCTTGGCAAGCCCCAGAGCAAAGTGCGCACATGCATTTGTGTGTGCGCGCACACACACACGTACACACACACAAGCCAGCCAGCCTCTGGCTGCACCCATTCCAGCAAAACAAAGAAACAGGGAAAAGAGTCCACAAAGTCAGGAAGAAGCAAGCAGTCCTGCAAACTCCAAATGTCTGTACCAGCACACCAAACTCCACCAATTCAGCATTTGTTCCCGACAAACATCCCTCCTTACAGCGTCTCCTTAAATCTCAGTCCCCAAGTGTGCCTTGTGAAGAGGGTGTCAGGGTTCCAAGTAACACCCTCCAACAAAAGAAGACTCCGAAGCTTGAAGTTTCTCAAAGTTCCATTTTATTAGAGATGTCCCTATTGTTACATCTGGGAAAACCCGGATCTGAAAGTTTCCAGGTTTTCCCTACCCAAGTGAAAGTTCAAGTCCCTGCCCAGCACCCACATGTGCGTCACATGGCCCAATCAGGCACCGTCCCAACTGGAGATGCCTCCCAGTCACGCCACTACAGGTGCAGGGCAAGATGTCCTTTACTCTCTGAGAAAGGAATGTTATTTTGACTATATCTCCCATACTCCATATAATCCCCCTTCCCAATTTCCCACAGTAGAAAATATGGCAGGCTGAAGGCCCAATTACATGGCTTCCAGGCCTGACAGAGGTGTCAGCCTGCACTGTTCCTGCCTTCTCTCCATGCTTTGGGATCAGGAGGGGGCAGTTGTTGCTCATCGCCTGAGCTCTGTCACTCCTCATGTCCACTGTTTGCCCTCTCTTGGTCATCCTGCCCCATTCCATCCTGCTAACAGGCCATCCCAATCGTCAGAGGCCCTAGGCTACCTTTGCCTGCTCCTCCCCACATTCCTCCGAAGCCAATGAAGCTGCCTCCTTGATCCCCGTTGACTCCAGCTCTGGCTCATCCTCCTCCGCAGATTCAGGCTCTGACAGGGACATGACAACAAGAGAGAACATTTAGAAATGAAAGTCTATTTGAGTAATCCCTAGATCAGGGGTGTCAAACTCAAACCCCGGGGGCTGGATCTGGCCCGCAAAGGACTGGCCCGCATTGCCTCTGCTAGTGAACACGGAGCTCCGTTTTCACTGGTAGAGGGTTGCAGGAGGTTGTCGCAGTCTAAAATGGAGCTTGCAAGGGCCACGTGTAGCTCTCCAGAGCTCCGTTTTGCTGGCAGAGGGTTGCAGGAGGCCCTTGCAGCTGAAAACAAAGCTCAAGAGCCCATTTTCACTGGCAGAGCATTTGGACCACCATAGGCACCCCTGACTCGAGTTTGTTTGTTTGTTTGGATTTATATGCCGCCCTTCTCCAAAAGGACTCAGGGCGGCGTACAACATTAAAAAACACACATCCCAAAAGTTTTAAAAAAATTAAATCCATATCCAAAAAACAAACCGAATTTTAAAAAAACAATACATTTAAAATAAGTTAAAATTAACAGGCCAGGCCGGCTTGCTGGAAAATCCAACTTTTTAGGGCGTGTCGGAAGGACCAGAGGTCGGGGATTATGCGAAGCTCTGGGGGCAGCTCATTCCAGAGGGAAGCCGCTCCCACAGAGAAGGCTCTCCCCCTGGGGGTCACCAGCCAACACAGTCTGGCCGACGGCACCCTGAGGAGGCCAACTCTGTGGGATCGTACTGGACGGTGGGAGGCTACTGGTGGCAGTAGGTGGTCTCACAGGTACCCTGGGCCTAAGCCATGGAGTGCTTTAAAGGTCATAATTAATACCTTGAATCGCACCCGGAAAACAACCGGCAACCAGTGCAGGCCGCCTAAAAGGGGTGTAACATGGGAGCACCTAGGTACCCCCATGACAACCCGCGCAGCCGCATTCTGGACCAGCTGAAGCCTCCGGGTGCTCTTCAAGGGCAGCCCCATGTAGAGAGCATTGCAGTAGTGCTTTTGCAGCATTGCAGAGTGACGTTGAGCTGGCCATGCCCACCCTGGCCATGCTCACTCTGCCCCCCGCCCCCCGAGGTCAAACACAACCCTGATGCAGCCCTCAATGAAATCAAGTTTGACACCCCTGCCCTAGATAGTCTTGCAGAAGGATCTGGCTCAATAAATAGCAACTAAGTGTGGATGAGATAGCTGGAGCCTCAAGTATAAAACAAATTTGAGATTAATTTATTGTTGGAAGTCTCTTCTTTACAACCGCAAATAAGTTGTTACTTACATGCCATGAATCTTGAGGAAGTCTTCTCTGCCCGGTCAATGAGTTTTGTTTTTAACGTTGCTCAGGGTGATTTTGGCTTTTGACTTCTGGATCAATTTACTAACTACTTAATCTAGAATTGCTGTATCTGGAGTGCAGAACCCCACATTACTACTAGGTGGCAGCAGAGAGTCAGTGGGTCCTTTGTATCATTGCTGCCATCTAATGACTATCTAGATTTCTGCAATCTAGGTAATTCTCTGTGTGTCTCTGGTCAACAATAATCATTTTAGAATATATTACTGTGTGTTTGTCACTCCAAAACTCTAATCCTGATCTAAGACAGGATATTGGCTTAGTCTGATATGTCAATTTTTCCAGTGGTTGCTTATTCAATAAACTATGATTAAAACAATGATTAGCTTAATGTAATATGTCATCGCAACTCAGCCAGTGAGGTCTCGAGGGAGAATAGTTAATAACATGAAGCCTCTCAGGTCTGAAGCATTCTATCCAGCATGATACTTCCATGCTGGCTCAGGAATTCTGGGAGTTGAAATCCACAGCATGGAAGGGGGCCATAGCTCCCCATCCCTGCTGAATGTAGTACCAAAGGCTCCATTCACTGAAGCCATCAAATGGGCCCTATAACAGCTAAGCATAAATTTATATTTATGAGCTTATTATGCTGGTTTCTACCCTTATTGATAATTCTGAGTTATTAGTCTACTCCTTGATGCGTCTGAGTTTGATATATTGCATTTGCATTCTTTCCGTCTCTAATTAAACAAGAGGCACTCTAAATAATTATACACATAAAATTAAACAGAAACTACTCACAGCTTCCTAGATTCAGAGTAATGTCAGAGATACGATCAAGAGTGACAGTGTTGGTAGCAATAACAAATTTGGTGCGCATACTGAGGCCAGCCAAAATATTAAGGCTTATGACCTGCTTTGGTATCACAGGAGCCTTGTTTATTTGTTACTAGTTTAATTGAAATCAGGAAATGATACCTTAATTTAACATGCATTCATTCGATTTTTATACCACATTTTGGGAGGAAAATCTCAACCCTCCTCCTCCTCTTTCTCCAGATATATACATACATACATATACGGCTCTGTGTGTGTGTGTGTGTGTGTGTGTTCCAGCATAACTCTGCAAGCAATTTCAACCAAACGTGGCCATGGATTACTTACTCTGGAAACAAATACTGTGGGGGCAAGACACCCCTAAAATCCCTAGGGGTGTGTGTTCTGTTAAGATGCACTCTGATGTACCTTAAAATGGCTTCTACTGTACTGCCATAAAATGGCTTCTACTGTGCAGAGCCGTGGAGTTGCCACAGCAACGGCTTCACACTACTCCATAAGGGGACTCCCTCTGGTAAGGGGGAAAATCCAATATTAGAAATTACATTTGGTCTGGACACTTTCCCCTATAAATAAATACCTAGGCAATGCTGGGTTATCGGCTAGTTACAAATAAATGGCAGTGAATTAAAACAGTAAGGGTGTGTGTGTGTGTGTGTGTGTGTGTGTGTGAGAGAGAGAGAGAGAGAGAGAGATTAAAAAAATAGAGCGAAAAGAAGAACATTCTGATAAGGAAGTCTAGGTGAAGAAATGCATCTTTTATTTTTACAGCATTAAATGCTGGAAAGAATTTACAGTAAGTGCATCCTTAGGGAAGAACATTACCAGAGCATAGACGCAGCCATAAAAAAGGAGAGGGGTTTTTTTGTGAGTAACTACGGGATGATAATAAGCAAGCTGAACCACAAGCAACTAGACCAGTTTGATGGCCTTAGCAGATGTGTAGGCCAGTAGAGGTGAAGACTCATTGAAGAATTTACTGACCTTGCTCCTATAAATTCCCATGGATTATTCAAGAGCCTATTAGATTTCATAATCCCCAGAGACAGGCTAATCTTAATGGAGAAGACAGATACTCAGACCAAGTTTCACCAGATGAGGCAATGACTTTGACACTGGAATGGCTTTAATGCTCACCCATCTACCCCCAGTTATCTATTTTTGCTCTTCATCTCCCCAAAGATGATACCTATATATATATAAATGGCTGTGTGTGTGTGTATGTTCCAGCATAACTCTGGAACACCTCAAACAATTTCAACCAGACTTGGTATACAGATTACTTACCCTCCGGAAACAAATACTGTGAGGGTAAGACATCCCTAACACCGTTTGGGGTGAGGTGGGGTGTTCTGTTAAGAGGCTGTTGTGCCTTAAAACGGATTCTACCATACTACCCTAAAATGGTTTCTACTGTACAGCGCTGTAGAGTTGCCATGGTAACGGCTTCACAGTTCTCCACAAGGGGGCTCCCTCTGGTAAGGCGGAAAATCCAACATTAGAAATTGCAGCAATGTTCAAGGAAGGAGGGTTGGGATAAGTAAATACCCCAGCAGGGCCAGGTTATCAGATAGCTAAGGATATAATCCTTTGAGATGGTCTCAGGATTATTGCAGTGGCCATGACATGCTGAGATGTGCCTTGGAGCATAGTCTTAATATGAATTGATGATCACTTTTATTGAAGTTCTGCAGGGCCATTTTAGAAGCCAATTTGCTAAGATAGGCTGTTCACTCAACACTATGTAAAAATCCTCAGTTTGATTTTCTGGTAGATTTTTTTAGTAAGTAGGATGGCATTCCAGTAGATGGCTACAAATCTTTCCTCCTGTCTGAAATCAGAGAGAATAACACTTCCAACCATATATTCTCTATTCTAGGGGTGTCAGACTCAAAGCCCGTGGACTAGATCTGGCCCACGGGATGCTTAGATCTGGCCCGTGGGGCCGCCCTGGAAACAGTGACGGACCGACCTGCAGTGCCACTACCAGCAAAAATGAAGCTTGTGGGGGCTGCACGCGGCCCTCCCAGGCTCCGTTTTAGGCTGCGACAGCCTCTTGTAGCTCTCTGCCAGTGAAAACAGAACCCAGGTGGGCTGCACGTGGCCCTCCCGGACTCCGATTTCACTGGCAGAGGGCTGCAGGACGTCGAGCTGGCCATGCGCACCCTGGCCATGCCCACTAGTTCCCCCCCCCCAGGTCAAACACAACCTTGATGTGACCTTCAATGAAATCGAGTTTCAAATCCCTACTCTACTCTTATAATATTCAGTTCTCCCAAACAGTTACTATCTTTATCACTAGTACAATAACATCTTTATCCTTTCCTCAACTCAGGTGTATCACACTACTATTACACTGCAAAGTTTGTCAGCTACAATCCCGTTGATTACACCAATTCTCTTAATTATGTGTTTTCAAAAATCAGGGATCCAGCTCTCCTCTAGTCCGGGGGTGCAAGTGGAAATGGTGGGCTAGTGCGTACATGCGAGCTCCGCTCATATCAGTCGCGGACTGGCATGGACGCACATGCGCGCCTGCCCGTCACTTGTGCGGACTGGTTCCCCTCTCCCCCACCAAGTTGGACTGCTGCTCTGGTCCCTGCCCCCTTTGACTCCAGTCTGCCAAGACAGGCTACCTCTCCTGTTATTTGAACTCCTAGCTCTTACCAAGTGAGGAGATAGTATAGTTATAATGCGAAGCAACAACCGCCACAAGAACAATGAGGTCTGCAGTATTGAAAAATCAGTATTGCTAATGGAAAATAAATTGTAAGGGCCTAGCTATGTGAATTTTGCTATCTGTAGAACTGCAATGAATAAACACCTTAGCTTCTAATATTACAAAATGTTGGCCTTTCAATTTTATATTGAAAGTACAATTCCTTGTATTATTTAACATTCCTTAATATTAATGCTGTGCAGTGTCTAAAAGCGAGGGGAGGTTTATAACCTAACCGCAGAATTCCATTTTTCTTCTTATGGCATGTAAATGCTGAACAGATAACTCTAAAGCTACAGCTATAGTCCAGGTAAAAGATTGCAGTGGCATTTGAGTGGCATGCCAAAGGTCACCATTGCAAAGAAATAAATTAAATGTAATGGGATGCTCTTCATGAATATGACTATGGCAATCCCCTGAATGCATGTCGAAGGATCATACCGTAGTAATTCTTAGAAGTGTTATTACTATTTGTTATCACTAGTATTGCACATAAATTAGAGCTGTTTGAGTATCTGCTGGCACGGAAGGGCAAAAAAGTGACTTCGCAAGAAATATCCATCACTACAGGCAGTAACTCAATCATAGCCAAGACAAATTTAAGGAACCGAGAATGGGGGACATCCATTCTGTATGTTATCTCTAAAATATCCACTGACAGTGCAGTTCATGCAAAATAAACTATATACGGTATATACAGCTGGGGAACTAACAGCACTCAAATATATTAAATTGAACAGCAGGTTGCATACAATCAGGCCAGTGCTGCTGCTTATGTCTAACGGGGTTGAAGTAACAAAATATGTAGTTGTTAGCTAAAGTTCAGAATGAACCATTTGGTATGCTCACACACACCCTTTTATTTTTCGTTTTTAAACAGCACAATTACTGAAGGCAAACCGCTAACTGTGGAAGTAAGAGGTATAGAGTACATGAATGATGACCCAGCCATGGTTGATGTTCTGTATGCAAAGGTCCGCATGAAAGATGGTTCTAAAAGGTAAACTTTCCCCTTCTTTCTTCAACAGTCATTGATGTAACGATAGTCCAAAATCCTCTCAAATTTGATCCTATCTGTCGGGAGACATTCCACCAGGCATCCAAGAGATGAAACTTCTGTGTTCTGCATCTAAAAAGAGGCCGATGCTAACTTTTTACCCTTAGGTTCATAATAAGTCATACGTATTGAGGAAAGAAGCAAGACATCTTCCACTTGTGCAATTCATCAGAACAGTTAATCAGTGGAGCAACTTGCCTCCAGAAGTTGCACATCCTCCAACACTGGAAGTTTTTAAGAAGCGATTGGACAACCATTTGTCTGAAATGATATAGGGTTTTCTTCCTGAGCAGGGAATTGAACTAGAAGACCTCCACGGTCCCTTCTAGGTCTGTTATTCTGTTCTGTTCTAATTGTTGTTTATTCTGAATGGTTTAAAAACCAGGCCTTAGTACTGCATTTTTCGGACTATAAGATGCACCTAGCTTTTGGGATGGAAAACAAGAAAAAAAAATCTGCCTCTGTCTCCCAGCAATTTGCCTCCTTGCAACAAACAGCAAACAGCTGGTCAGCTTCAGCACAGCCTGGTCAGCGTCAGCAGAGCCTGATGTAGCATAAGCAGCTGATTGGCCATTGGATCTGCCTCCTAGAATACCACCGTCTGCGGGGATCACCGTCACCCATCGGCACTGCCGCTTATTGCTGCCTCCGCATGCCACATTTCCGGCCTCCATGCATCCTGTTCACACCCCATTTTTGGCCCATTCCAGGCAGCGAGGATCACCAAAGCCGCCTATCCCCACTGCCTGGAACGGGCCAGAAAAGGGGCAGGTGGAGGCCGAAAATGAGGCGCACAGATGCCAAAAACAGGATGCAGGGACACCGAAAATGGGACGCACAGAGGCGGTGATAGTTGGCAGCGGCAATGGGTGGCACTGGTGCCGATGGGCGGCAACGATCCCCGCAGCCTGGAACAGCTTATAGCAGTGCTTCTCAATTATTTTCTGTCATGCCCCCCCTAGGAAGAAGAAAACATTTCGCGCCCCCCGCGCGACTAAATAGTATCATTTGTCTATAAAATTGTTATAAGTACACCTCTGCATAACACTGTATCCTTATTAAAGTATAAGAGAATAAAAAAAGAAAGAAATGTGGATCAATTTACAACAAAGAATAGCTTTATTAACTGTAGCAGAAAAGATTTAAAGCAGCACAGGATTTAAAGGAACACAATATTAAAAAAAACTTTAACCTGCAAAACAAAAATATATAAAATAATTTGAGCTGAGCCCCCCTTTACGGAGCCTCGCGCCCCCCCTGGGGGGCCCGCCCCACTATTTGAGAAGCACTGGCTTATAGGCAGTATTCCCAGAGGCCGATCTAAAAGGCTGCTCATGCTAAATCAGGCTGTGCTGAAGCTGACGAGGCTGTTTGCTGCAAGGAGGCAAATTGCTGGCAGGCAGAAGCCGAAGGGTGGTGGCCAGCGGATGGGTGGGGCTTCAGCAACATTAATTCTATAAGACGCACAGACATTTCCACCCACTTTTTTTTGCGGGGGGGAAGGTGCGTCTTATAGTCTGAAAAATATGGTATTTTAAAAATGATAAAAGATTTCCATTCTATGAAATGTAAATGCAACCACTGTCTGTACCAGATATTATTTAATTACTCAGCTACCAACTTCATAATATTCTTTCTTTTCCTAAATTATGTTGCATGGTTCTTTTTTATTTCTTTACAAATGCAAAATTATATTATCTGGAAAGTCTTAAGTTTTCTTTTCCTAATATACACTAAATGTATTTCTTCCTTCTCCTTTTTCTTTTAAATGTATCTGTAATTTCCCCCAAGGGGAAAAAAAAATCAAAGTAAACAATATAATCAGATTTTAGTACATCATTTTAAATTAAACTTTTGTTAAGATGAGAATTACCATATTTTACTTTGCTTCAGTTGTCTGCCTTTGGGCTACTTGGATGATGTTCATAAAAGATAAATTCTAATCATGGTTGGAATTTACATCTTTTAAAAACTGATATCCTTGGCATTAGATCTCTTTCAATAGGACAGGGGTGTAAAACTCAAGGCCCATGGCCTGGATCTGGCCCACTGGGTGCTTAGATCTGGCCCTTGGGGCCACCCTGGAAACGGCGAAGGACCGGCCCATGATGGCTCTGCCAGCAAAAACAGAGCTTGGGAGGACTGCAAGTCCCCTCCCTCACTCCATTTTCATTGGCGGAGGGTTGCAGGAGGCCATCACAGCCTAAAACAGAGCTCGGAAGCCCATTTTCGCTGGCAGAGGGCTTGGGCCGCCATAGGCGCCCCCAACATAAGTTGCATCAAGCTCCCCACCCCCGCCCGAGGTCAAACACAATCCTGATGTGGCCATCAATGAAATCAACTTTGACATCCCTGCAATAGGGAGTAAGTAAAACCTGGACTCTCAAAGTATATGCATTAGTTTACTAAAGATTGAGGCTTACTCAGTAGATTGTCTCTTGTGGTTTATCTATGAAACCATAGGAGTAAATACTACGTATTATTGCAAAAATCACCTCTTTTTTTCTACCTTGTAATTAAAATATGTTCATCCAATTTACCCATTCTATTTTTGGCAGTGTGACAGCTAGATGTACTTTTGATTTTTTGTTTCTCCTAAATACACAATTCCACAAAACCAAAGAGTCCAAATTTACACCATTGCCGACATTATTGTAAAATTTCTCTGATCTTTATTAAAGAAGAAGGGGAGAAAGACGATGAGGAAAGTTACAATGCAATGATTCCGATCCAGCAGGCCTCTCATTCTAATTTAATTTTCTTTATTTCCTCGATTTTGTGGTGTAATAAAGTATGGCTTTGTTTGAGATATTTGTATTAATTGCTGAGGTATCATTCCACTTTTCATTAGGCGGGTCTAATTTCAACAATGTATCTGCAGAAAACGGGAGATAGAAATTGAACAGCTAGAAATTAGCCATCAACAGCCCCACGGGGTCAACTGAAGGCCATTGGGTGATTACATTAGCTCATCAAGAATTATCAAGCAAATGGTGACTAGAGGGGAAGAACATGTCTGAGCGACACCAAAAGGGTCAGGAGACAAATCTATAACTGGAAAAGTGTGAACTTTCCAGCAAATTACCTTCCTAATGGATTCCACACATATAAGATGGGCGCACGCACACATTTATATTATATTATATTATATTCATTATATTATATTATATTATATTATATTATATTATATTATATATATACACATACACATACATATACATATACATACACATATACATATACACACACATGCATATACCTACATATACAAATACACAGATACATATACATACACACACATACACATACATATACGCACACATACATATATACATTCACATACACACACACATATACATATACCCTGTTTCCCCCAAAATAAGACCTGCCCGGATAATAAGCCCAATTGGGCTTTTGAGCTCATGCACTAAAATAAGCCCTCCCCTGAAAATAAGCCCTCCCTGAAAATATTGCAACACAGCAGCAGCCATGAGGTGACCACCCTCGCCGCCTCCTGCACCTCAAAAATAATAAGACTTCCCCCAAAATAAGGCCAAGTGCTTATTTCAGGGGTCAAAAGAAAATAAGACCCTGTCTTATTTTCAGGGAAACACGGTACATACATATAAATACATACACATATACACATATGCATACCGTGTTTCCCCGAAAATAAGACAGGGGCTTATTTTCTTTTGCCCCACGAAATATGGCCTTGGGCTTATTATAGGGGAGGGCTTATTATTTCTGGGGCAGGTGAGAAGCAAGGCACGCCTTTTACCTTTCCAGCTCCGTCGCGTTCCTCGCCATTGTGCTCAGGGAAGTGGCTGGTAAAAAAAAAACTTCTTGCGAGTTCAATCAAACATCTTGAAATCGCGAGGTGGTTTTTTTTTTACCAGGGGCTTCCCTGAATACAATGGCGAGGAACGCGACGGAGCTGGAAAGGTAAGAGGCACGCCTCGCGGCCCAACACCACCCACCTCGCCCCAATGGTAAAGGGAGCCTGCCTGGTTCCCTTCCCCGCCATCCCTTTAACGAGGGGTGGCAGGTGGGGGGGGAGAAGCGAGGCATGCCTCTTAACTTTCCAGCTCCGTTCCGTTCCTCGCCCTTTCGCTGATTGAATCCCCTTGTAAAAAAAACCACATGAGTTCAACTCGCAAGATTTTTTTTACAAGGGGATTCAATGAGCGAAAGGGCGAGGAACGCGACGAAGCTGGAAAGATAAGAGGTGTACCTCACAGCCCAACACCGCCCACCTCGCCCCAATGGTAAAGGCAGCCTGGCTGGTTCCCTTCCCCGCCATCCCTTTAACGAGGGGTGGCAGGTGGGGGGGGGGGGAGAAGCAAGGCATGCCTCTTAACTTTCCAGCTCCGTTCCGTTCCTCGCCATTTCGCCGATTGAATCCCCTTGTAAAAAAAACCTCATGAGTTCAACTCGCAAGATTTTTTTTACAAGGGGATTCAATGAGCGAAAGGGCAAGGAACGCGACGGAGCTGTCAGTCTCTGGTAGCGCTAGGACACGCGTCGCACTTCTCCCCCCCCACACCTCTCCCCCCTCACTAAAGGGATGGCAGGAGAGGGAACCAGGCAGGCTGCCTTTACTGTTGAGGCGAGGTGGGCGGTGTTGGGCTGCGATGCGCACCTCTTTCCAGCTTCATCGCATTCCTCACCCTTTCGCCGATTGAATCCCCTTGTAAAAAAAACCACATGAGTTCAACTCGCAAGATTTTTTTTACAAGGGGATTCAATGAGCGAAAGGGCGAGGAACGCGACGAAGCTGGAAAGATAAGAGGTGTACCTCACAGCCCAACACCGCCCACCTCGCCCCAACAGTAAAGGCAGCCTGGCTGGTTCCCTTCCCCGCCATCCCTTTAGTGAGGGGGTAGAGGTGTGGGGGGGGAGAAGCGCGACGCGTGTCCTAGCGCTACCAGAGACTGACAGCTCCATCACGTTCCTCGCCCTTTCGCTCATTGAATCCCTTTGTAAAAAAAATCTTGCGAGTTGAACTCATGAGCACTTGGCCTTATTTTTGGGGAGGCGTGGTCATCTAATGGCTACTGCTGTGTTGCAATATTTTCATGAGAGGGCTTATTTTAGCACATGCGCTCAAAAGCCCGATTGGCCTTATTATGCGGGGAGGTCTTATTTTCAGAGAAACTGTGTGTGTGTGTGTGTGTGTGTGTATATACATACGGCCCTTCCAAGCTCCACTTTCACTGGCAGAGTGCTCGGGCCACCACAGGCGCCCCCAACACGAGAGACGTCAAGCTGGCCACGCCCACCCGGTCCCCAAGGTCAAACACAACCCTGATGCGGCCCTCAATGAAATCGAGTTTGACACCTCTGCTCTACACCTATCCAAGCATTGCTCACTAGTGTTGTTTGGGACTTATTTTTGCCAGTACTCAGAAAATAAGCTTGTTCAATGGAAGGTTGTTGCATTAGCAGTGCTTCTTTGTGGACTGCTCCTAACACAGACATTTCAAAAAATAATGTATAGCTTGTAGCACTCTCAGTTTTGTTTATCATTTATGGAGGTAATATTTGTTACACAGTGAGGAGTCTTTGGTGCTCCAGGTTGTGTCAAAGGCCAAGTCAGCAGACCGGAGTTATAATGTTGAGAGCAGAAATCAATCATCATGAGAGAGATTGGGCTAAAGGCAGGATATATTAAGTGTGGCGTTTCTCCTCATTCTGCCATATATATTCAGAGGAACAAATGTCTGTTGTTTTCCTCTAATGGAAACATGTCTCAGGAAAACAAAGTGATCGAAGCACATTAGGAGCAGGAAGGATCATTTAAAACCTTACTGGCACATCTTTCCATCCAAGGATTCCCCAATAAATCATCATTTGATAGGTTGCCAATGATCAGGCTTCAACCTTCTGACAACTTTTAATCAGTCCTGCTGGGAAGCCTTTTTTTGTTTCTTACAGTCCAGTTTTGGGAAAACTAGATGGAAAAACGCTTCGGGTATTTCCAATTGTTGTATTCAGGAGACCATAGGACAGCGATGGCGAACCTTTTTTGGCTCGCGTGCCACAAGTGGGGGGAGCGCAGGGGAGTCGTGTGCGGGCATGCCGCACCCATAATGCAATGCGCGACCCCTCCAGTGCAACCCCCCAGTGCGACCCCCAGAGTTCACCTTTTTAAAAGCTATCTTTCGCCTTCCCCAGGCTCCAGAGGCTTTATATGAGCCTGGGGAGGGCGAAAAGAGCCTCCCCCGCCCCCCCCGGAGGCCCTCCGGAGGCTTCAGGGACCGTCAGGAGGCTTCCCTGACGCCTTCGGAGCGCTTAAAACCACCCTCCGAGCAAACCGGAAGTCTCCAGTTTGCTCGGAGGGTGGTTTTAAGCGCTCCGAAGGCGTCAGGGAAGCCTCCGGACGGTCCCTGAAGCCTCTGGGGGGGCGGGGGAGGCTCTTTTCGCCCTCCCCAGGCTCATATAAAGCCTCTGGAGCCTGGAGAAGGCGAAAAATAGGTTTTAAAAAGGTAAACTCAGCTGGCCAGCGCGCGCATGCCCTGACAAATGGCTACGCGTGCCAGAGGTTCGCCATCACTGCCATAGGAAGTCTGTCTGAAGACAGGTGAAGTCTATGTAGGTAGCGGGAGCAGAGTTTTAAGGAAACAGTGCTCACCTTACCTTTTTTCTCTACTTCCTTTTCTCTTGCCTAGGCTTCAGCTCATAGCAGATAAACTAGTGGATCAGTTTGCGACCTCTGGGTTGATGAGAAAAGAATGGGATAGAGTGAAGCTCCATGCCACTGTTATGAACACGGTCTTCCGGAATGATCCTAACGGTGAGCCTCTATTAAGATCTTTTGAGAAATGTTAACCGCAGCTTTGACTCCCGAGTTTGCTACAATGGTCCTTAGGTTTGCTATTGAGCTCTCTCTCTCTCTCTCTCTCTCTCTCTCTGTATGCATGTATTTAAGTATGTACGGTATGTATGTGTGTGTATGCATACATACATACATTCATACATACATACTGTGTTTCCCCGAATATAAGACAGGGTCTGGCCAGGGGTGGGCCTGGACAGGTGGGCACCAGTGGGGGCCGAGGCAGGGCTGAGGGATCCATTTTTTCCAGTAGTTTGTTTTGCTAGCACTCTGCCAGCGAAAACAGAGCTTGGAGGGCCCCATGCGGCCTCCCCAGGCTCCATTTTTGACTATGATGGCCTCCTGCAGACCCCGACCACCAAAGAGGGCCACCATGCGTGGCCCTCCTGAACTCCATTTTTGCTGGCAGAGGCACCACGTGTCGGTCCTTTGCTGTTTCCGGGGCGGCCCCATGCACCCAATCCAGCCTGTGGGCCTTGATTTCGACTCCCCTGCTATAATGGATGCATGCCCTGCCCTAGCTCAAGGCCTGGCGGGAAATCCAGGTTTCCATTTGAAGGAAAACAGGGTGGGTCCACCAGGGACAGTGCTGGGGTAAGGCCCCACGGCAGAGAAGGCACACCTTCTGGGTGCTCTAAGATGGCACTTTTGATAGATGGACCCAGAACATGCTTATAGGAACAGGCAGAAGATGTGAAAGAAAGATTGTCCTTTAAGTAGAGTTAAATGTTTTGGAGATTAGGAATTCTGGGTCTGTATCATCGGTATACAGGAAGCTCTCGACTTATGACTCCCAGAGTTGAGTTCAGATTTTCGGTTGCTAAGATGGTTGTCAAGTGAATCGCGCTGGATACTACAACCTTTGTGGCACGGTTGCTAAGCGAATCACTGTAGGTAAGCAATTCGTGCGGTCTGTAAGCAAATCCAGCTTCTCCATTGACGTGGCTTGCCGGGAGCCAGTTGGGAAGATCACAAAGGGTGGTCACATTACCATTGCAACCATTGCAACTATACCATGATTGCCAAGTGCCTGAATGTTTATCACATGGCCATGGGGGTGCAACGACAGTTGTGTCAGGGTCAGTTGTAAGTAACTTTTTTCAGTGCCACTGAAATTTTGAATGGTCACTAAGTGAATGGTTGCAAGTCAAGGACCACTAGTGGTAGAAGTAGCAGACTTGCCAAAGAAGCAAAAATGGGAGCGGAAGAACTAAATCCCTGACTAGTAAACTGTGTTGTTGTGGCCCACCAGCAGAGCTGGCACTAGATTTGGACAGTGAGAAGGCTGGGGAGGAACATGAGTCCTGGAGTCTGGGAAGGTTCTGATGAGGGCTCTGTGTCGGAGGCAGAGAGGGGGCCAAAACCGTATGCCAGTTCAGAGTCAGACAGCAGTGAGGCAGATGAACAGCTGGAGTCTGTTCCCAATGTGTGCATGCGGAGAGTTGCCAGACGAAGGGAACAGCTAAAGAACAGGAGTCGACTTGGGAGTAAAGCTGCAGGTGGACGATGAATGGCCCCTCCCAGAGGAAATGAAAAAGGAGCAAAAGGGGAGTGGAGTTTGCAGGAGATAATTAGTTTGCTTAACTAGTTCATGACTTTCCAAGACTCCTTGCCAAGATTTGCAGATATTGGCCTGGCAGTTCCCCAAGCTAGATAAGGTCTATAAATCCCCCCTTGAAAGATTTTGCTGGATGTGAATGAGCAGAATTAACATAAATTAATAAAAGGGGCTTTTGTTGGGACCAGGAGTCTGCTTCATGCTCTTGGGAAGCCTAGGTCAGAACATGTGTAATGTTCCTGTTTATGAACATTTGCTGCACGGTGGAACACACTCCTTCTATCAAGGCAACTAGAAACATGCTTTTCGAAAAAAGAAAGTATGAAATTCTCAGTATGTTTCCCAAAACCTGTGTTTCTAAAGATCAGATGGGTAGCTGTACACTTGCAAAGAATATCCACAGTCGGGCCAAGTAAAAATAACTCTTGGTTTAAGGAGCCATTGATCTTCTTTTGTTTGTTCCCAGCTTTGAGGAATTAGAGGCACCTTGAGAACAAAGATGCATTGCCCAAGTACCCAATTTTTCTCACTGGTTTTTAAATTTGTAGCCTGCAGAATGATCAGCCCTCGAAGGCTGGACAGGGAAGCAAGATGAGGGAATGCTTTACTACCAAAGCTTGCTTTGACAGAGCACTGAATCTTAAAACACTGGATTCCCCTGGATGATTCTATTACACTAAGCTGTCACCCTTAAATAATCCTCAAGACAATATTGATGACTCTAAATATTCTGACAATGTACTTTTGGAAATAATCTCTGTATTGTTTAAAAAGCTGTTACGGTAAATGGATAAAAACAATTCAAAATAATCTCTCTACTTTTAAATCAGTCAGTCAGTCAGCCTGCCCGCCCGCCCGCCCGCCCGCCCGCCCGCCCATCCATCCATCCATCCATCCATCCATCCATCCATCCATCCATCCATCCATCCATCTATCTATCTATCTATCTTATCTATCTTATCTATCTTTGGCTATGTGGGTGTGTTCCAGCATAACTCTGGAACGCCTCGAGCAATTTCAACCAAACTTGGTACACAGATGACTTACTCTCTGGAAACAAATACTTTGAGGGTAAGATACACCTAACACCCCTCGGTGCGTGTGTTCTGTTAAGATACAGCCTGTTGTGCGGTAAAATGGCTTCTACCAGGGGTGAAATTCAGCAGGTTCTGACAGGTTGTAGAGAACCAGTAGCAGACATTTTGAGTAGCTTGGAGAACCGGCAAATATCACCTCTGGTTGGTCCCAAAGTGGGGTGGGAATGGGGATTGTGCAGTATCCTTCCCCTGCCATGCCCATCAAACCACACCCACAGAACCGGTAGTAAAAAAAATTGAATTTCACCACTGGCTTCTATTGTTCAGCGCAGTGGAATTGCCATGGTAACGGCTTTACAGTACTCCACAAGGGAGCTCCAAAAAAAAACCATTAGAAATTAAATTTGGTCTGGACATTTTCAACAAGGCTTTGATTATTTTTGAGGACAAATGTATGGCTTCTGGTGGCACAGTGAAAACATTTGTAACTAATTTAATTGTTGCCAAAATCAGGGCTTTTCCTATCTAATACAGGATTAGGATAAATAAATACCCGGGCAACACCGGGTTATATATATTGGGGAAAAGGCATTGACTCAGTTTGAGTTGAAATCCCATTTATTTTGCAGCTGAAGAACCGAATAACCGAGCCATGGGCAAACCGTTCAAGGAAAGGGAATCATTTGATGGCCGAACAATTTTGAAGGTCAGTATAAAATTTCATCCTGCTTTATCTTATCTTAGTCGACTTTTAAAAGTCAACTTTCAACTCAACTGTATATTGCAGATGGCATTCCAGTGCAAGGAACACAGAGAGTTTGAATCTAATATATTGCTGGAATTTTCAGCAAACACACACACACAAAATCTAAATGGACTCTGGCACCCTCATATTATTTTTAGACTGTTGTTCCTATATCCATTTATGTGTAAGCAAAATTCAAATGAACGATAACAAAAAAGGGGATTTGGTCAGCAGAACTTTTAATCTGATGGGGACCTGGGCTGTGTGTGTGTGTGTGTGTGTGTGTTATGCACTTTTTCCCCCAAAACACAAAGACAAGTGAAAGAGAAAGTCTGAACTCTTTTACTTTGACCATTTATTTATTTATTTTTATCCCGCCTTTATTGTTTTTTTTTTATAAATAAGGTGGCAAATACGGACTTCTTCCTCTTATTTTCCCCACAACAACCTTGCGGGGCTGAGAGAAAGGAACTGGCCCAAACTCACCCAGCTGACCTTCATGTCTATGGTGGAACTAGAACTCACAGTCTCCTGGTTTCTAGCTTGGTGCCTTAACCACCAAACTGGCTCTAGTTCCATGATGGCAAACCTATGGCACACGTGCCAGAGGTGGCACCCAGAGCCCTCTCTGCTGGCACGTGCGCCGTCGCCCCAGGTCAGATCTCCGTGGCATTTCTTTCGTGAGCTTCTGTTTCCCTGCAAACAACGAAGCAGAAGCTCATGAAAGAAAAAGATCTTGCCACGATGCTCCACCTCCCACCGGCCAGCTGGTCCTCAGGTCTCTGCTGTGCATGCACGCATGTCCACACACGTGTGCATTAGCACCTGTCCACACGTGTGCATTAGCACCTGTCCATGCATGTCTGTGCATGCATTCGCACACGTGTGCGCACCTTTCAGTCTGGGCACACGTGTATGCGCAGTTTTGACACTCGGTGTCGAGAAGATTCGCCATCACTGCTCTAGTTGATGTAGCAAATGACCAGGGTGAGTTTGAGGGCGGGGTCAAATGCATCATCAATCTGGAGTCCATACGCGCCTGAAAGTCCAGCCGCCCTTGAAGTCTATTGACTCTTAACCTGGCACCAATTTGCCTTGACTGTTAGTAGATCAGATTCTTGTATATAGTTTGTGTATGGAATAAATCTGCAGTGCTTTTGAACTTTATCCCCTCTCCTGGTTTCTTGTGCCTGACAGTTTAGTTACAGTTAGTTAGTTAATTATATATACAGAATCGCATTCGCGTATAAATATTCTTCATCTGAAATTCAGAATACCGTATTTTTCAGAGTATAAGACGCACCTTTTTCCCTCAAAAAAGAGGGTGAAAATCTGGGTACGTCTTATACACTGAATGCAGCTTTTTTTGCCTCCCGAAACCCCATCCCCTTCACCAAAATGGCCGTGTAGAGCTTGTAGGAGGCTTTCAGAGAGCTCCTGGAGCTGGGGAGGGCCCGTTTTTTGATCATGTTTGCTCCCCAGCCCCTAGGAGCACTCTATAAGCCTTCTAAAGGCTATTCATGTCCTTTTTAAAAAAATAAAAATGGGCCTGTTTTCATGAAAAATGGGCCATTTTGGGAAGGTTTGCAGAGTGCAAAAACTTTTTTTTTTAATTTGCCTTTCAAAACCTTAATGCGTCTTATACTCCGGTGCATCTTATACTCTGAAAAATACAGTAATTGCAAATAGCCTAATACTTTACAGTCAGTAAGTATTTAGCAGTACCGAGACTTTATAAATAGAGTTGCAGTGCATGTGTTAAATCAAACAATGCACCAAATATAAAATTAATTGATCCTGTATCTTCATAAACATAATCCAAACCATTGTCTCATCAAAGTAAATGTAAATGTTCCCAGTGTGCACATGCGCAGAGTGGCCAGACGAAGGGAACAGCTAAAGAACAGGGGTTGACTTGGGAGTAAGGCCATAGGTGGACAATAAATGGCCCCTCCCAGAGGAAATGAAAGAGGAGGAAAGGGGGAGTGGAGTTTGCAGGAGACAATTAGTTCGCTTAATTGGTTTGTGACTCTCTGAGACTCCTTGCCAAGTTTTGCAGATATCGGCCTGGCATTTCTCCAAGCCAGATAAGCTCTGTGACTGTAAATCCTCCCTTGAAAGACTTTGCTGGATGTGAATGAGCAGAATTCACAGTAAATTAATAAAAGGAGTTTTTGTCGGACCAGGAGTTTGCTTCATGCTCTTGGGAAGCCTCAATCAGAACAATTCCTTTAAGCCAGGGGTGTCAAACTTGCGGTCCGCGGGCCAGATGCGTCACGCGCTGGCCACCCCCACTCCCGGTTTAGTGAAGGGGGGGAAATTCACAATATGTCACATGATGCCATGAGTTTGACACCCACTGCTTTAAGCCTTAGGAAGAAAAGGAAAGAGAAGTCTACAAGTAGTCCTCAGGGTAGGACCACAATTGAGCCCCAAATATTCTGTTGCTAAGCAAAACATGCGTTTAGTGAATTTTCCTCCACTTTTAGGACCTTTCTTGCCACCGCCGTTAAGTGAATCACTGCAGTTGTTACGTAACACCATTGTTAAGTGAATGAGGCTTCCCTATTGACTTTGCTTGCAAGAAGGTCACAAAAGGGGATCATATGATCCTGCAACACTGCAATCGTCATAAATGTAAGTGGCCAAGCATCCCAATGTTGATCACATGATCATGGGGATGCTGCATCGGTTTTATATCTGAAAAAAGCATCGCAAGTCCATTTTTTCAATGCCATTTTAACTTTGAACAATCACTAAATGAACTATCATACACTGAAGACTATCTATATTCTCTGTTTAGCCCCTTCAACTCCCTTATTAGAGAACAAATACAAGATGCTCCCTCTGCTGGTTGTACTTAGTGTTATTGGCAGCTGATTATTCTCTTGTGCAAAGGGACGTGGTGGCTCAGTGGCTAAGGCGCTGAGCTTGTCGATCAGAAAGGTCGGCAGTTTGGCGGTTGGAATCCCTAGCGTCGCATAACGGAGTGAGCTCCCGTTACTTGTCCCAACTTCTACCAACCTAGCAGTTCAAAAGCATGTAAAAAATGCAAATAGAAAAATAGGAGCCACCTTTGATGGGAAGGTAACAGCTTTCTGTGTGCCTTTGGCGTTTAGTCATGTTGGCCACATGAACACGGAGACGTCTTCAGACACCGCTGGCTCTTCAGCTTTGAAACGGAAATGAGCACCACCCCCTAGAATCTGGAACGACTATGTGCAATGGGAACCTTTACCTTTATCCTCTTGCATGACATTACTTCTAAGCAGAGAAACACATTAAGCTCCATCACTCCCCTTATTCATAAAACCGCTCTGTGAAATGTGAAGCACAACATTGGGATTCTCCACTCCTCCACTCGCCCGCCCTAAGCCTTAATTGATTTTGTCTAGCTCTAGCCAAAAAACACCCAATGACTCTTTGATGCATGAAAGAACGTGGATAATGGCCTCCAAGCCGAAAGGCCGTCTTTTCCCACAGCTCCCACGTTCTTTTCCAGCCTCTTGACATTTCCCTCCACTTTGCCAGGCACCCAGGGCAGCGCCCACTGGCACTCGTTACTTCTGACTCATAACTGGCAGTCGAATCCCATCCTGCTGTCCTTTCATCGGAGGACAATGATCTGATTGAGGGCCTCCGTGTCCCTCCCTTTTGATAGATCTGTTCCTCTTCCGGGCATCTTATTTGCAAAGTGGTTTCCATGGGCTTAGAGCAGGGGCCACCAAACTTGACAACTTTAAGACTTGGGGGCTTCTATTTCCAGAATTCCTCAGCCAACATTAATACTTGTGGACTTCTGCTCCCATAATTCCTCAGCAAACTTTAAGACTTGGAGGCTTCTACTCCCATAATTCCTCAGCAAACTTTAAGACTTGGAGGCTTCTACTCCCAGAATTCCTCAGCCAACATTAATACTTGTGAACTTCTAGTCCCAGTCTACAAGATTTAAAGTTGCCAAGTTTGGAGACCCCTGGTTTAGAGGACAAAGCCGGAATTACCACATTTGTGAGAAAAGCCACTCCAATTCCTTATACAAGGCATTTTCGGCAGCTTTCTGCCATCCCAACACCATGTGCTATTAACTGTCCGTTTGCCTATCGCTTTAGCTGTAGCTTTGATTTTGTTTTTCATCATTATTAGCTTTTGATCCTCAGTTATGTTTCGTTGCTTAATTGCTTCGCTTTGAGAAGGCTTCTGCCCCAAGGGGCGTGATGGGGTTGATTGTCCCAACCAAGAACAAGGCGATGTCAAACCAGAACAAACACATTTCAGTGAGCAGCATAAACAAAAGAGGTCAAGCAGTAGCTGAGCTCACAAAGGAATTCCCTGTGAAACTAATAATTAAAGCGTACTTGAAAACTTCAAATGGGAACAAGGGACAATGGAGAACTGCTTTATATCCAGCCAGTGATAATTCCCAATATTAATGCTACCCTACTGTTAAGTCGCTATTCCAATATGCTTTCATACATTTCATTTTAGGACTCAGTTTCTTCAAACAGATACATGTTTAGATCAGTAATGGTTTTCTCTTACCTTCGCTAGCGGTTCGGGCCTGGGAGCGTGCGCATGTTCGCTTTGCTCGCACTCACTTTGCTCGCGCACAGCACTTCTGTACATACACAGAACCTTCTGCACATGCTCAGAGCGTCTGTCATGACATCTGGGTGGGTGGGCGGAGCCTCCCACTGCTGCCGCTACCAGTTCGCCCGAACCGGGGCAAGCCAGCAAAATACCAGTTCTAGTTTAGAGCCAATACCTGCCCATAAAGGTGTTTTTCCCTGTGTTTCCCCAGAAATAAGACCGGGTCTTATTTTTTTTGGGGGGGGGGGAAATGAGCACTAGGGCTTAATTTCGGGGATTGCCTTATTTTTTTCCCATGTACAAAAGGCCCACTACTTCTGCTTGCTCGCAGTGGGGCAGGAGGCCATGGGCATGCCAGTGCTGCAGTTGGGAGGCAAGAGGGGTGAAGCTTCCTCATGCGCCACGCATCGTCTTACCTCAGGGCTCCCGCAACCAGGCCACCCATGCCCCGATATCTGCCTTGCCTCACGGCGGCACTTCCAACAACCCCATTCATCAAGACCCCCTGTAGCTGCCAGCCCACTTCTGCTTGAGGCCGCAACAGAGGAGAAAGCCTGGGCTGCGGCCACAAAGCAGTTGGGGTGTGGATGGCCCAGCTGTGGGGGCCCTGAGGTAAGCCAGTGCAGGGTGCATGAGACAGCTCCACACACCCCTCATCTCATGTCAGCACCGTGAGCAGCCAGACGAAGTGGGTGGGTGGTTGGCTGCCCAGGCCCTTAAGTAGGACTTAATTTGGGGGTAGGGCTTACATTAGGCACATGTGTAAAAACACCATGCTAGGGCTTATTTTGGGGATAGGTCTTATTTTGGGGGGAATGGGTAGTTGTATTATTATAGTTGTATTATAGGGTCAACTTGGGTAAGTAGTTAAGGCACCCGGCTAGAAAGCAGGAGACCATGGGTTCATGTTCCTTCGTGTGCACTCACTACCAGTGAACCTGTTGTTAAAGTTCACCTCTGGGAACAGCTGATTGGGGGTATTCCGGGAGGCTGATCCACCCGCCAATCAGCTGCTCTTGCTGAATCAGGCTAATGGTGCTGAAGCTGACCAGGCTATTTGCTAAGGACGCAAGCCAGATGAATACCGATGGAAACTGGTAGACAGAGGCAGGATTCCGTCCCCCCCTTATTTTCCTCCCCAAAGCCTAAGGTGCATCATATGTCTTATACTCCGAAAAATACTGTATCTTCTGGATTAATTCATGTATTTGTATCCAAAACTTCCTGGCTTTTTAATATACCCCCCGAATATAATAAAATGATCTTTCCTGTTGTTCACACTTTTCCTTGTTTTATTCCCAAAGCAGCCTTTAGGAGTATTGTTCAGTCTTTAGCTTGCTTTTCTCCTCTTAAGACACTCATAGTAAGATATTCTATTTGTAATGGAGAAAATGACAACATAGAGGAGCTACCAATCTTACATCTTCATCCTAAATCAGCTTTTCCAACTGGGTACCCATTAGCTGCTTTAGATGTCAACTCCTATAATTCTCAGCCAGCATGGCTAAAAGTCAGAACTAACCTTGAAGCATATCTAGAGGACGAGGTGCTCCTGAAATCTGTGCTCTTCTATCAGCTAACAGTTCCACTGCCGTGTGTCCCTGAAGCAATCAAACAGTAAACTCACAGTTCTCTAGGATATTGAAGTGCAACAGCTGGTGCGCTTTTATTTCACATTTTTAAATCTGTACCACAATAAATCTTGGAACTAGGTAGCATCTGGAATAGAGAGAGAGAGAGAGAGAGAGAGAGAGAGAGAGAGAGAGAGAGAGAGAGAGAGAGAGAAAAGGGCCGATTGCCATTTTCTTGTAAATACAAATGTCTCTTCGACATACGACTACAATTGAGCCCAAAATTTATGTTGCTAAGTGAGGCTTTTGTTTGCCCCATTTTACGACTTGCCTTGCCACAGTTGCTAAGTGAATCACTGCCCTTGTTAACTTGGTAACCTGGTGGTTAAATGAATCTGGCTTCCCGTTGACTTTGCTTGTCTGAGGATCGCAAAAGGTGACCCCAAGACACTACAGCCTTCATAAATATGAATCAGTTGTCAAGCCTCTGACATTTGATCACGTGACCATGGGGAGGTTACGGCGGTCGTAAGTGTGAAAAATGGTCATACGGCGCATTTTTCAGAGTCACTAAATGAACTGTTGCAAGTCTAACAGGAGGACTAACTGTAATACGCTGCATTTTTGAAATTGAAAGAAATATCTTAAAGCCTACGCATAATATAAGGTCAGAGGCTATTATCTGTTCAGGGGGAATAAGCTACCCAGTTGATTGTCCCCAAATAGTTCACTGATGCTTTTCTTTCATAAATTAAAGTAATCTTAGGAATTAGCAATGTTAAAAAATGCCTATTAATGGCTATTTTACATCGTCCTTTACTTAACATTCGGCTTGAAAAGTGAGATTTTTCTTAGTAGCTTAGGCCACTTCTCGCCAAGGTGGTTAAAGGAAGCCAATATTTGGATAATGCTTCTTTAAGGCAATAGTCTGGAAGTTTTAATATGAGTCTTCAGTGGTTATTGGCAGGAAGGGTGGCAAAAAAAAAAAAAACCAGAACAAGACACAGTGGCTGCAGAAGTGTGATTACAGCCTTGCCTCTTTTGTATATAACAGAACAGAATAACAGAGTTGGAAGGGACCTTGGAGGTCTTCTAGTCCAACCCCCTGCCTAGGCAGGAAACCCTATACCGTTCCAGACAAATGGCTATCCAACATCTTCTTAAAACTTCCAGTGTTGGGGCATTCACAACTTCTGGAGGCAAGCTGTTTCACTGATTAATTGTTCTAACTGTCAGGAAGTTTCTCCTCAGTTCTAAGTTGCTTCTCTCCTTGATTAGTTTCCACCCATTGCTTCTTGTTCTACCCTCAGGTGCCTTGGAGAATAGCTTGGCTCCCTCTTCTTTGTGGCAACCTCTGAGATATTGGAACACTGCTATCATGTCTCCCCTAGTCCTTCTTTTCATTAAACTAGACATACCCAGTTCCTGCAACTGTTCTTCATATGTTTTAGTCTCCAGTCTCCTAATCATCTTTGTTGCTATTCTCTGCACTCTTTCTAGAGTCTCCGCATCTTTTTTACATCGTGGCGACCAGAACTGAATGCAGTATTCCAAGTGTGGCCTTACCAAGGCATTATAATGTGGTATTAACACTTCATGTGATCTTGACTCTCCCTCTGTTTATGCAGCCTAGAATTGTGTTGGGTTTTTTTGGCAGCTGCTGCACACTGCTGGCTCATATTTAAATGGTTGTCCACTAGGACTCCAAGATCCCTCTCACAGTTACTACTATTGAGCAAGGCACTACATATACTGTACCAATGCATTTTGCTTTTCTTGCCTAAATGTAGAACCTTATTTGTTTCACCATTGAATTTCATTTTGTTAGATAGTGCCCAATGTTCAAGTTTGTCAAGATCCTTCTGTATCTTTAGCCTATCTTCTGGAGTGTTGGCTATTCCTGCCAGCTTGGTGTCATCTGCAAATTTGATGAGTTCCCCATTTCTTCCCTCATCCAAGTCATTGATGAAGATGTTGAAGAGTACTGGGCCTAAAACAGAGCCTTGGGGTACTCCACTGCATACCTCCCTCCACGTAGATGCAGTTCCATTGAGGACTACATGTTGGGTGTGGTTAGTCAGCCAGTTACGAATCCATCTGGTGGTGATGCTGTCTATCCCACATTTTTCTACTTAAATGTGATACATACATTAAGGAGAGAGCTTTCAATTGCAGTTCTACAACCACTATCTTGATTTTTATAACCTCTCCTATAGGCTGCTAGAAGTGTTCCTTCAATTAAATATTAGTTCATGGAAAATTAGATATTTAGAAGAAGGCTTCAGATTTTATTCTTTCCAGAAAATCTAATTTTCTATATGAGAGACACTTTTAAATTCTTCTCTGAAGGTTGCTTTTTGACATTGTATTCTTAATTGAATCAACTTGAAAATGGCACTTACTCCTGGGAAAAATATGGCTAGCTTTCAGAATAATTACAAAATGATTGGTCTGTTTTTTTTACAGCAACAGTTATTCTGCATGCATAAGCACGCTATGACAATAGGGTGACAATAGATGACAATACCAGTTTGATAGAAAATGAGGTGTCTGCAGTTGTTTGCTTGCTTACCCTGGTTGTTCCCTGGTGGGAAGCAAGATACAGTTCTTGTGTTTAAGCTGACATGTAGTAGCCATTGTTAAAAAGTAAGCAGAAAGATTGCCGAGGGGTCCTTGGTGCTCTCTATGTTTGGTTGTTTTCTTGCAGACATTTCATTACCCAATCTAGATAATATCATTAATGCTGCATTGATGATGTTATCTAGATCAGAGATCACCAACCTTTCGGATCTCAGGGACCACTAAATTCATAATTTTAAATCCCATGGACCACTAATGTGATCTGCCTAATGACTGGCTGGGTAGGCGTGGCTAGATGGTCACGTGACTGGGTGGGCGTGGTCAACTCAATGTCACTCACATCGAGGAAGGCCTCACCAGCCTCTACTCGGCCTTCCCCCCACAGCCATTCTTCCCCTCCACGCCCAGGCTCCTTAGGGTCCCAACAGGAAGCAGTTGTTAGAGCTAAGCAGCCACCACGAGAAAGAGTTGGCAAAACAGCTGGCTCAGTTCAAATTGGATCTGACCAAGAAGGAGGCTCAATAGAAGCACCTCACTGAGGACTACAAACATAGGCTTTCCAAAACAGAGGGAAGACCTGTAGGAGTGCAAGGCCAGGTATCGGCTCCTGGAGGCTCAGCGGGTTGAGATAGTCAGCCAATTCCAGGCCATAATGCAATCCCACTAGAAAAAGGTCCTCTGGCTCTTTGCCATCAGTGGCACTTCCCTCCAGCCTTCGCCCAAAGTCCCACACCAGGAGGCCGAAGCAGACCCCAAGTTGGAATTTCTGCCCCCCTCCGACCCACACAAAACCCCCCGAAGGGGGAGACTCTCTGCAGCAACACAAGCATTCATTGCACGTAGCCATCCCAGGGGGCGTAGTTTGAGGACCCCTGATTTAGTGCAGTAAAAAAATGCAAATAATGTTTCTGCGGACCACCAAAATTTTCTTACAGACCATCAGTTGGTGACCGCTGATCTAGATTGGGTAATGAAATGTCTGCAAAAAAACAACCAAGCTTAAGAGAGCACCAAGGACTCCTTAGCAATCTTTCTGCTTACTTTTTAACATTGGCTACTAAATGCCAGCTTAAACACAAGAACTTTTATCTTGCTTCCATAAATGAACTTAGAGCTCCCTGTGCCAGGATCAGCTTATTTGGATAGCTGTTGCTAGACTCTTCCCTTGTGCCAGAATTTAACACAAGGATGGGATCCTGAAAAGGTCACTCCTAGTGGATCTAGAAATGGAGAATGAGTGTGTGACAAGTTATTAATTATGCTTCCGATACTGAAAGTTAAATTCTAACTCTGTGTGTAATAGTCAGGATAGTATTTTGTTCCTATGACATCATGCCCTTTAGTTTAAAGACTTCCAATTTATGGTTCTTGTTATATTTGTCTCTCCTTGAAAATTTTCCATTTATTCTCAATTCTTGACCTTAAAGTTGTACATTCCCTTCGGTTCTTAGGGAGGGCGTAGAGCTACCACATGGGGCTGCCCTGGAAACACCAAATGACCCCCGTTGCCTCTGCCAACGAAAAGTGAGCTTGGTAGGGCCGCACGCAGCCTTCCCGAGCTCTGTTTTCAGCTGCAACGGCCTCCTGCAACCCTCTCCAGCGAAAGGCGCTCCTGACACAAGTCATGAGCTGGCTAGGCCCCCTGGCCATGCCCGCCTGCCTCTGAGGTCAAACACAACCCTGATACAGCCCTCAATGACATCGAATTTGACATCCCTAGTCTAAGTGCTAGTACTGCATTGTCCTGCTGAAATTCTTCTCTTGGCTTGATTTAAATCTTGCATTTATGTAATGCGTTTACAGTTTCGATCCCTCAACAACTGTCTTCTGGAGAAAGCAGAGGAAGAAAGTAGATTAGGATGTTTAAAAAAAAGAAAATCTGTCTGTATGGATGAGAATATGCATATGGATGAGAATATGCATGTGGAAAGGAAGCCAAAAAGTATTTGCCAAATGTTTTACAAGAGCTAATGAGTCATGGCCCATAGCTATGATACTCTACTATGTTGTAACTTCCATGTTAGTAAATAAAAGCAACCTAGTTGTTAGACCCATTTTAGTAAGACACTTATTTTTGCAATGTCACAGGTTTGTATAATGCATAAGGGAAACAACCTGGATCAAAATACAATAGTTGGATTAACAGCTGCCTACATAATACTGAGCAGATTTAATTACTTGTGGTAGTCCATCTGACAGGGCAATGTTTTATGGCATTCTACCATGACCAATATTTTTTTTTAAAAAAAAACTGATAATGCTTAACTTGCCTAATGATGAACCTCACAAGTTCTACCCTGCCTGATATTCCAACTATTTTGTAATGCCCATATTGTTAACGCTGGTTCAGGTGTCTACATGGGATGGTTTTGATGAATTGCAACATCATAAATGAATGCTAAGTAAGGATTGTCTACTGAGCACAATCAAGCCTGTGGCACCAGTGTTACGGACTGGTTGTGAGTGGTATACTTTGCATAAATCTAGGAATGGAGCATTTGCAAAATCCATATTTGCTGTCTCTTTGCCACACAATGGCAGAGATGGGGAATGCTGCATTGCAGGCTACCGTATTTTTGGACTATAAGATGCACCGGAGTATAAGACGCACCACGGTTTTGAAGAGGTAATTTTTTTTTTAAAAAAAAAAGGGATTTTGCACTCTGCAGGCTCCCAAACCTTCTGCACGCCTCATTTTTTTGCAAAAAAAGGTGGGAGGCATGCAGAGCTTTGGGAGGCTTGTAGAGTGCTCCTCGTGGACCGAGGGGCCCCAAAACAAGCAAAAACGGGCCTTTTTTGCAAACAAAATAAGGGCGTGCAGAGGTTTGGGAGGCTTGTAGAGTGCTCCTGGGGGCTGGGGGGCAAAAGCAAGCAAAAATGGCCTGTTTTTTGCTTGTTATTGCCCTCCCCAGCCCCCAGGAGCACTTTGCAAGCCTCCTAAACCCTCTGTACGTCCATTTTTGCAAAGGGGGCAGGGTTTCGGTTGGCCAAAAATGCGGTATTCAGTGTATAAGATGCACCCAGATTTCCACCCTCTTTTTTGGGGGAAAAAGATGTGTCTTACACTCTGAAAAATACAGTAATTCTGCTGACTGCCAACTGCTGTTCAGCAGGTTTCATCCTGACCAGCTAAAGTTAGTGTTCTTAGGAGCCATGGTGGCATAGTGGTTAGAATACAGTATTGCAGGCTGACTCTGCCCACAGCCAGGAGTTCACTCCTGACTGGCTCCTGGTTGACTCAGCCTTCCATCCTTCTGAGGTCAGTAAAAGGAGGACCCAAACTGCTTGGGGGCAATATGTTGACTCTGTAAACTGCTTAGAGAGGGCTGCAAAGCACTGTGAAGCGGTATGTAAGTCTAAGTGCTATTGCTATTGCTGTTATCTTCTCAGTTTTGGATGGTAAGTCAGTATAAGTAGTCCTCGGCTTACAACAGTTTGTTTAGTGACCGTTTGAAGTGACAATGGCATTGAAAAAAGGGAATTATGATCATATTTTCACACTTACAACCACTGCTGAATCACGAAAATTCAGCTGCTTGGCAACTGGTTCATATTTATGACAGTTATCGTGTCCCTAGGTGATGTGAGCCCATTTTGCCAGCTTCTGCCAAGCAAAGTCAATTGGGAAGCCCTAACAAACATTTCTTACTGGCTTAACAACTGCAGTGATTCACTTAACAAGTGCAGCAAGAAAGGTCATGTAAAGGGGCAAAATTCACTTAATAACTGTCTCACTTAGCAACAGAAATTTTGGGCTCAATTGTGAGTGTAAGACAGGGACTACCTATTGTTCCCATCGAATTAAATACATGTTCATCTCTCTCTCTCTCTCTCTCTCTCTCTCTCTCTCTCTCCCACTTTGTAATGAAATCTAGCCTTTGATGTAGCTCTTAATTCCATTAAAAGAAGAAGTGGATTCGTCTCTCACCATAATAGCATTAACAAACACGTCTCTTAAAAAAGATAATAACAAAATGGCTACCATTTGATGTTGTAGAGGAAAAAACAGACCACTTCATTACATTATTTATGAAGCAGCAATTGTTTATGCTTTTCCAGAAACGTAGATGTTTAGGTTTCACTGATTGGGGCTATAATGTATACAAGATGCCATACATCCCACAATATCCCTTCACAATGCACTGATTTCTCAATTAAGTAATTAAAATAAGATACATTGCTTGCCGGCTTAGTTTAAGAGGTGGGATGTAGAACAAAGAGGTAGAAGAATGAATGTGAGTTACGTTTTGTACCATCACTGACTAAAAACATCTGGTTAGAGAACAGCATTTTTTATTTGAGTAGCTATGTAGTAAAAGAGAAGGGAGAATTGTACTATCCAAGATTGTATCCCTTTGTGATCTCTGCATAATTAAAGGATTTTTTTATTGTAAAGAACATTCAAGAAGTTGCGGTAAGAGATTGCAGCCTAAAGAAAGAAACCCAGTTAATGCTTGCATTATGCAGAGACAGGGAGGTTAAAGGGGGGGATAACTATATAAATATTACAGTAGAATTTAAATTTTTGATAAAGGACTGATTTAAATTATCTGAATATGGAAGAACCTTATAGTGGTAAGAAAATGAGATAATTCAGAAGAGAAACTCAATAGAATATTTATGTCATTTAAATGATAGGGATGCAGAAGAAAAATTGATTTGAGAGGGATTTCAAAAAGAATTAAATAAGACCTTCAGTAAAACTATATATACAGGGATTTTTTCTGAGATTAATTTGAATGCTAGTGTCCTGCATTATTTGATCTCCCCTGATAATTACCTAGAAACCTGATTGTTTTGAGATTATCACTATTTTATTTTTTGCTAAGGTTATTGACACTGAGAAATTCCTGAATTCAAATTCCAATTTTCCCTATGTTCTTTTTACTTCTGGAGTTTCCTTTCTGAAATGTTTCTTACGCAACAAATCCAATTTATCTCTTTTTCAGCAACTGAAAAGAAATGCTATAATTGATTTATAATATCCAATAGATCTTGGACAACTGCTGCATTTTGGATTTGAAATAGAAACAAAATTTGGGGAAATAACTAAATTATTTTAAAGGTTCTTCATTCATTTTTTTGTTATCCAAATTTAAGTGAAATATGATTAAGTTTAAATCATACTTAGACTAAACTTTTCTTGTTAGACTAAATATTTATTGTTTAATTAATACCAAAGGTACCATTTGATCCATAATTTTACTGATGGTACAAATATAATGATGTGCACTATTCTTGATGCTTCCCCTTTGAATAGCTTTACACAGCACATCTTAAGTGTCACTCACAATGTATGTCAGATTTTTAGCACTTACACAAAAGTGTTATTTGATTATTGTCTGCAAATAACCTTGAATAGATTACTGCAGAAATGTGACAAACATGCACATTCGACAGCTTAAGAAAAAGATACTGACTATGATAAAAGCCATTTATATTATTTCATCTGAAACCCTCATTAGGTATTTTTAGCTCCTTACACTGGTTAGTCTTTAAATAAATCTTTTTCATAGAAAACTCAAACAGTGACACAAACATACCTATCAGCTGTGTGGAAGTCAAGAAAATAAGAGTGCTTTGCACGGACTATCAGTAGGACAAAGCCAAACTGTCTATGGAACAGATAATTTTATATATGACTGTAGAAGTTACAACAGTGCCAGAGGTGGTATTCAGCAGGTTCTGACAAGTTCTGGAGAACCGATAGCAGAAATTTTGAGTAGTTCGGAGAACTAATAAATACCACCTCTGACTGGCTCCGCCCCCATCTATTCGCTGCCTCCCGAGTCCCAGCTGATCGGGAGGAAATGGGGATTTTGCAGTAACCTTCTTCTGGAGTGGGGAGGGAATGGAGATTTTACAGTATCTTTCCCCTGCCACACCCTCCAAGCCACGGCCACAGAACCAATAGTAAACATTTTGAATCCCACAGCTGAACAGCACTGAAAAAAATGGACAATTTTTCACACTTATGACTTACATTCCCACAGTCACAAGATCAAAATTTGGACATTTGGCATCTGACTCATAGTTATGATGGTTGCAACGTCCAGGGATCATGTAATCGCCATTTGTAATCTTCGGACAAGCAAAGTCAATGGGAAAACCAGATTCATTTAACAACCTTGTTTCTAATTTAACAACTGCAGGGATTCCCTTAACAACTGTGGCAGGAAAGCTCATGAAATGGGGCAAAACTCCTGTAACAATTGTCTTGCTTTTAACAATGGATTTTTTGGACTTTATTGTGATTGTAAGGACTGTGATTGAGGACTGCCTGTGTAATGGCTTTAATTGACAGCAATTATTTGTTGTTGCCTGCTGGCAGCGGGCAAAGCTTGTGGCAGAGTCAGACAGTGAGGAGGTTGGGGAGGAACATGGGACAGTCCTGGGGGCTGAGGAAAGCTCAGACGAGGGCTCTGTGTCGGAGGCAGAGAGGGAGCTAGACAGCAGTGAGGCCGAGGAACAGCTGGAGCCTGTTCCCAGTGTGTGCATGTGCAGAGCTGCCAGAAGACAAGAACAACTAAAAAAGCAAGGTCGACTTAAGAGTAAAGCCACACCTTGGAGGTGATTCCCCCCCCCCAATAGGAAACAAAAGAGAAGCGAACAGGGAGTGGGCTTTTGCAGGAAACCATTCATTTAGTCATTTCAAGAGTGGAAAGTCCTGTTTGTGAGTACAGTGGGGCAAAAAGTATTTAGTCAGCCGCCAATTGTGCAAGTTCTCCCACTTAAAAAGATGAGAGAGGCCTGTAATTGGCATCATAGGTAGACCTCAACTATGAGAGACAAAATGTAAAAAAAAAAAAAACCAAACAATCACATTGGCTGATTTGGAAAGAATTTATTTGCAAATTATGGTGGAAAATAAGTATTTGGTCACCTACAAACAAGCAAGATTTCTGGCTCTCACAGACCTGTACCTTCTTCTTTAAGAGGCTCCTCTGTCCTGCACTCATTACCTGTATCAATGGCACCCGTTCGAACTTGTCATCAGTATAAAAGACACCTGTCCACAACCTCAAACAGTCACACTCCAAACTCCACTATGGTGGAGACCAAAGAGCTGTCAAAGGACACCAGAAACAAAATTGTAGACCTGCACCAGGCTGGGAAGACTGAACCTGCAATAGGCAAGCAGCTTGGTGTGAACAAATCAACTGTGGGAGCAATAATTAGAAAATGGAACACATAAAAGACCACTGATAATCTCCCTTGATCTGGGCCTCCATGCAAGATCTCACCCCGTGGGGTCGAAATGATCACAAGAACGGTGAGCAAAAATCCCAGGACCACATGGGGGGACCTAGTGAATGACCTGCAAAAAACTGGGACCAACGTAACAAAGGCTACCATCAGTAACACACTACGCCGCCAGGGACTCAGATCTTGCAGTGCCAGACGTGTCCCCCTACTTAAGCCAGTACATGTCCGGGCCCGTCTGAAGTTTGCTAGAGAGCATTTGGATGATCCAGAAGAGGATTGGGAGAATGTCATATGGTCAGATGAAACCAAAATACAACTGTTTGGTAGAAACACAACTCGTCATGTTTGGAGGAGAGAGAATGCTGAGTTGCATCCAAAGAACACCATACCTACTGTGAAGCATGGGGGCGGCAACATCATGCTTTGGGGCTGTTTCTCTGCAAAGGGACCAGGACGACTGATCCGTGTACAGGACAGAATGAATGGGGCCATGTATCGTGAGATTTTGAGTGCAAACCTCCTTCCATCAGCAAGGGCATTGAAGATGAAACGTGGCTGGGTCTTTCAACATGACAATGATTCCAAACATACCGCCCGGGCAACGAAGGAGTGGCTTCGTAAGAAGCATTTCAAGGTCCTGGAGTGGCCTAGCCAGTCTCCAGATCTCAACCCCATAGAAAACCTTTGGAGGGAGTTGAAAGTCCATGTTGCCCAGCGACAGCTCCAAAACATCACTGCTCTAGAGGAGATCTGCATGGAGGAATGGGCCAACATACCAGCAACAGTGTGTGCCAACCTTGTGAAGACTTACAGGAAACGTTTGACCTCTGTCATTGCCAACAAAGGATATATAACACAGTATTGAGATGAACTTTTGATATTGACCAAATACTTATTTTCCACCATAATTTGCAAATAAATTCTTTCCAAATCAGCCAATGTGATTGTTTGGTGTGTTTTTTTTACATTTTGTCTTTCATAGTTGAAGTCTACCTATGATGTCAATTACAGGCCTCTCTCATCTTTTTAAGTGGGAGAACTTGCACAATTGGTGGCTGACTAAATACTTTTTTGCCCCACTGTATAAGAGACTCTGTGCCAAGTTTTGTCTTGCCTTGCGTTTGGAAACTAGTTATCTGGCAGCTCTCCAAGCAAGATAAGGTTCATGTTGATAAATATTCCTCTGAAAGACTGTTTGCCATGCCTTGCTGACTGTGAATGAAAGGAATTCACAGTCATATAAATAAAAGAGATTTTGCCAGGACCAAGACTCTGCTTCATGCTTTTTCAGGAAGCCTAGGTCAGAACATTATTAGGTAGCAACCAATAGAAGTATCCTACACTTTGACAGCTATCAGTACCTTATTTAAGCATCAATCTTAGAACAGCAACATTCAAAATGCATAAAACCTAATGCAGCATGAAAGGGAGCTTTCAAAATCACAAATATTTATTTTCATCAATTATTTTTCAGAAAGTACCATTACTGTTTATTTAACATTGAATCTAAAGAGTATACCAATATAAGTGATCCGTTTTCGTTTCTCTTGTGGTGCTGTGAATTAGTACCCCTGTCCACCTCCCTCCCCTCAAAAGGAGTAGATGGGGTATTTCCAAATTAGGTAGTTTAATGTTGAGCGAAGGTCATGTCAGATGAAGTTGGTTCCATATGCGTTGGTAATCAACAAATCTGTATTTGCAATCCATCCTTATTTAGGAAAAGTAAGTTTTTAATTTAGAACTAATTGTGGACTTAATTGCCTTTCATGCTGAGGCACTGATGATGCGTGTGCAAAATGGTTATCCCTTAAATTAATAGGATCGAGACTCCAGTTGCTCTTAAGATTTGTTTCTCACCTCTTTTACCTTAGAAAGAGATGTGAGAGATACAATTAGGTAACAGTCCGTACCAAAACAGTAGATAAAAACAAAAACTGAGGAAAAAAACTAAGCCTAAACTTAAAGCAGCTTGAGTGAGTTCTTTGTGATCGCAGAATGAGCCCCAACATTCAGAAAGTTTTCGAAATGCTCTAGGGTAATCATGTACACAGCAGAGTCTCCATTAACACTTCAGTACTCTTGTAATAAAATGTGTATGATTAGAGATGTTCCAGATTATAGCTGCTTAAAAGGCTAATTCTAAAAAAGGAATGGAAAAGGTTGGATGGGAGTAATTGTATGCTCTTCTTAAAATTGAGCATGTTTCATGCTTTCAGGCCTTCACAATAAAGTCATATCATAGCTCTCCAAATTTTCATGGAACACTACTCATTACTAGAATGTATTTTGTGATAGTTAGTGCCTTCATTTTTGGAGACCTGACATATCTTGTGAACTGAGAAGGTTGCTTTTCTGTTGCACCTATTCATTACTGAGATTGTCATGTCCCCGTCAGAGACCGACTCTGCGAAGATGGAGCCAATGGAGATGGAGGGGGTGGTTTTGTTGGCTTCGGAGGAATGTGGGGAGGAGCAGGCCGAGGCAGCCCAAGGGCCCTCAAGTTTGGGATGGCTTGTTAGCAGGGAGGAAGGGGGGTCAGGATGACCAAGAGAGGGCAAGCAGTGGACATGAGGAGTGACAACTCAGGTGAGGAACAAGGACCGCCCCCTCCTGATCCGTGAGCACGGAGAGTGGAAAGAAGGCGGGAACAGTGCAGGCCGACCCCGCAACTTGGGAGGAGAGTGCCCCGCCCCTCTTCACAAAGCACACCTGAGGACTGAGATTTAAGGAGACGCTGAGGAGAGGGCATTTGTCAGGAACAAACACTGAATTGGTAGAGTTGGGTATGATGGTACAGACATTTGGAGTTTGCAGAACTGCTTGCTTCTTCCTTACTTCGTGGACTCAGTGCCTTGTTCTTTCCTTTGTGAACTCATTGTTTGTTCCTTGTTTCATGGACTTCTTTCTCTGTTCCTTTGCTTTGCTGGACTGGGTGCAGCCAGAGGCTGCCATGTGTGTGTGTGTAAGCGCGCTTTGCTCTGGAACTTGCCAAGAAGGTGGGAGCTTTTGGGAGGACATTTGGAGCATTAAAGGGGAGTTTGAACTCTCAGATGGCTGTGTGACTTTTGTGCCTTGCAATCACAGAGATAGACTGACAGAAGACCACTCAGTTTCTCTCAGAGAAACGTCTCCAGTATTGCGGAGTAAAGAGTGTCCACGTTTTCCAAGGAAAGTCTGAAACCATTGGTTTAAAGCAGAGCTCTCCAAATATGGCAGCTTTTTAAGACTTGTAGATTTCAACTCCCAGAATTCTCCAGCTGGGGAAATCTGGGAGTTGAAGTCTACAAGTCTTAAAGTTGCCAAGTTTGGAGACCCCTGATTTAAAGCACGGCCGAGGAGGTCAACAGAATCAAAGTTGCAGGAATAAATGGACACTCTTAAAATATGTATTGCATCACACAAATTAGAAAGGAGTGGGGTTTCCATCACTCTGGTTGTGCCCACCATTTTGTCACTGTTGACTCACCAAAGATGCTCCTGGATATTTCTCAAGGGAAGGAGAAGTCAGCAAAAAGCATACAAGCCAAGCTGCTTGCAAAGAACAGAGGCCTGATTGAAGAATTCTGAGAGTTGAAGCCCACACATCTTAAAGTTTGCTAGGTTTGAGAAATATTGATCTATCTGGACCAAACCAGATAGATACTACCGTGTGAAGCATAATGTTTACAAATTGGATTAATCTCTGAGAGTAAATTACATGTCATTTACTAAACTGGTGAAGGGGAAGTCATTCTGAGCCATTTATCATAGATTTATCCCCGAGGTGACAGTTTGTGAGGCGTAGCCATCTGATCTATCCAAGAATTATGGAAAACAATTAAGATTTCAAACCTGGCTTGAGAAAATAGTTGTATCTTCCAGAGCAAAATGGAACAGAAATTCTATTGCATGCAGGATTGCTATTTTGTTTATCAGTATAGCAATAACAAGAAAACCTTCCACTACAGAGGTGGTATTCAGCCGGTTCGGACCAGTTTGCCTGAACTGGTAGTGGAAATCGCGGGTGGGCACACCCACCTTCCCTGGCTGTATGCGGTCCTATTTAGGCACATTTCCAAGCCGCGCGCATGCACGCAAGGCACACACGCAATCCAAGTGCATGCACGTAAGGCCGAGCGCATGCGTGGACGGGGCATGTGCAAGTGAAGCCACCATGCACACACGCTCACCTTTGCTAACCAGTAGGGAAAGTAAGTGAATATCACCACTATTCTACTAGCATAAATTCTCATTTTTTATCCCAGTTTGTGAGCATAGCCACCTAATTAAAGAAAAGCTTTAAGCAAGTAAAGTCAACAAGTTCTATAGGAGGCCCCATTTACAACAAAAACATGTTTAATGTATCCCACAGGTACAAGATTAGATGATTGGAAGATTGTGCTATGATGACTTTACAATCTTGTGGTCCCTCAGATATTGTGGAAGGACCTGTTCCAGTGGTCTCAGCCAGCAGGGGCATATTGGTACTTGTAATCCTGAAGGGCCACAATGCTTAAACCTCCTATCGAAATGTTTGTGCTACGAAATGGAAGGAAAGAAGAGATCTTGGCGATTCATTGAGTTATATTTAATTTTGGGGTGTTTTTTTTTAGATTGGGTGCCCTGTTGTTTTGTAGAGATGAAGGGATGGTATCCCCCCCACCCCTTTGTGTAATTCCACCATCTTTTTGTGAGATGTGTTGGCACATCTTAATCAAAGAACACCTGAGCCATAATTAAATATTTGAGTTTGTCATCTGGCTTTCGGAAGCTGTTTGAAAAGGAGCCAGCATGGTCATTTTGACAGAAAGTGAAATGCATTTGCAGGATTTTTTGCTCTGGATATGAATCAGCAACATCCTCTTTTTATTATTGCTACTGAAAAGTTTCCAGGCATCATTAAATGATGTCAGACAATTATTAGTATAGCAAAGCCAGGAATCAAACTGAGTTCGAAAAAAGTATGTATTTTGTCAGTGAAATGTTCTTGAAAACATACTTTGAATGTGGAATGAGAAATCAGAATCTATTAAATTAAAGTCTTTTATTTGTTCTTTTGATAAGTTGATTTGAGTGCAAATTTATTTTTCGTCTAACATGAACCATTAAGGAAGCTAATCTTTGTATGTATGTGTGCATGAAAGAATATCAATATGCATGTTTATTTCTATCTGATTTATATCACAAGTGGATATAATACAATCAGATTTTAGTTGTCAGAATCTTTTAGTTGAAGAATATTTTATTTTGAATATTTAACTGAAAATAGCAAGGGGAATATTCCTCAGAAATCTTGGGGATGATCCTGGAACTTGAATAATTTAAGCTCTAGAATAAGGTTTCCCACCCAGGCCCCGCTGTCAGTGGTGGGATTCTCCCCACTTTGGGGAGAACTGGTTGTTAACTTTTTGAGCAGTTTGGTGAACTGGTTGTTGGAAGAAATCATTAGAGCAGAGAACCGGTTGTTAAATTATTTGAATCCCACCACTGCCCTCTGCCCTCCACTATCTCACAGTTTGCCCAAATTCATCTTCATTGCATCAAAGACACTATCTAACCATCTTATCTTCTCCTTCTCCTTTTGCCTTCAATTGCCTTTCTCAACTTCAGAATCTTTTTCCAATGAGTTCTCTCTCTCCTCATTTGGCGGTCAAAAGTATTTGAGGTTCTGTATCTGTCTTTACAAAGGTTGACTTTTTAGGATTAACAAGCATAAAAAGTCCCTAAATATATATTTGCAACACCAGTTTGGTGGAACGGGGGGCAGCAGACTCTATTGTTACAATTGCAACAATATTATTAAATGCTAATTGTTCATCGGCCATATATATATTGTATTTCCGTTTGCTTTCTGTTTTGTGAGTGGTTTTTTTTTAAACTTAAACCATGGGTGAAATCAACTTATCTTTGCTACCAGTTCGCAAATGTGAGCACACGTGCCACCTCCACGCATGCACAGGACATTCAACGCATGTGCAGAGCGTCAAAAATGGGACGTGATGACATCCGGGCAGATGGGCGGAGCCTCCGTCCACCACCATTATGGGTTTGCCCGAACTGGATAGAACTGGCTGAATTGCGCCACTGATTTAAACCAATCTCACTGCACATGCGAGTGTGTGTCGACTATTTTGCTTTATGCTTAGGTTTAAGTGATTTTCAGATTCTTTTTCACAGCTTTATAATTCTAGGAATAAAATACTGGCTTTGTTCCATGTAGCAATTAAGGTTCATTAGCAGAACTGTGTGGTACAGATGGCCAAAGCATATTATGTCTGCTCCCATCTGCTTCTTAGCCAGGCATGTCCGTTCTATTGCAGTCATGAGCTGTGAAATTCACCCCATTTATATATCACTCAAACTTCTTTGCCCTATCAATCACTTTGATTTATTCCCTATCCCAACATGCATTCCTTTCCCTGTCCTTCTTGCTCACACAGTATCAATATCGTCAGGACCAAATGTGTTTCTAAATCCATATAATTCCCAGAGGACTGCCACCACAGTTCTTCATTTTTCCTGACCTTTCTTTGGTTTTAAACTGGCCTTAGCTCTCTAAAAGGTCTTGCAGTTAGACGTAGTTCAGCTACTACTAGTTAAAATGAATGGTCAGCTGATTCTCTTTGTCGATAAATTAGAACAAGATCAATGGGGTAAACTTTTCCTTTAGCTTGTGCTGGAATAAAGAATTGGATTTTTCCAAAATGTTTACTGATTATAATATGCTACATTTTGAATAAAAGCAACCTTTTGTAAATTTTTAGGCTTGTTCAACCCCAGCAATGAGTAATCCTGTAATCCTGGGTTTAAGGAAATGGTTGCCTCTTGCATACTTGGAGGCCAAGAGATTGGAGAAAGTCCCAAAGATGCTTTTTGTAAAAAGCAACTGGACTTTCTAGGGTTTTTTTCCCCTTTAAAAACGTTTCACGTCTCATCAAAGAAGCTTCTTCAGTTCTAAAGAAAGTCCAGTTGCCTTTTGGAAAGGACAGCCATGATCTGGATGATTAAGAATCTCCATAGAGATTGGTGAATGCTTTTTTCTAAAATAATATGTTTGTGATGAACTAAGTAGAGAGTCCTTATAAATCGTATAGGTAAAGATTCTCCTTGCACATACGTGTTAGTCGTTCCCAACTCTAGGGGTCAGTGCTCATCTCCGTTTCAAAGCCAAAGAGCCAGCGCTGTCTGAAGATGTCTCTGTGGTCATATGGCTGGCATAACTAAACGCCAAAGGCGCACAGAACACTGTTACCTTCCCACCAAAGGTGGTCCCTATTTTTCTACTTGCATTTTTACATGCTTTCGAATTTCTAGGTTGGCAGAAGCTGGGACAAGTAACGGGAGCTCACTCAGTTACACAGCACTAGGCGTTCGAACCACCGAACTGCCGACCTTTGTGATTGACAAGCTCAGCGTCTTAGCCACTGAGCCACCGCATCCCCACATTATATCCTATGATATAAATATCCTATTATATCCATATTATATCCTATGATGTAAATCATAGGATTCATGCAATTCCCAATTTAGAGAGCCCCATCTTTAGAGCTTGTTTTCTTTAATGATAGATTTATATTTAATGATAGATTTATCTTTTAGGAGAATCAGTTTGGAGTTACTGGTACTCCCTTCTGCATTTGGCAAAATAGGCTTCCACAACGAATAGTTGAAACATCTTTATGCATCCATTGGGAATCCAAGGCAGAAGACACTTATAAAGAGAGGCACTGGCAGTTAAAAACTACCAAGTATTCAAGTTTAAAAGCAGGTGGAATTGTGGTTTACAAGCCATAATCTGAGCAAAATCGCCTCATAATACTATCTGCATTCCGAAAGCCTCACAGGGCTCTCTTAAATTGTCTTCCATCTTGTAAGGCTGCCGTGCAGTATTTAGTCCAGTTTTTGTACCTGTCAAAATCCCAGTCTGAATATCACTTAATTCGGATCCACCCTCTTCACTTTTTGTCAGAGTGGCCGTATTGAAGATTATTTTACTTATTTTCGTAGGAGGAAGCAGTTGTTAGAGGCTTATGAAAAACATTTAAAATATTGGTTGCCTTCACTTGGCTAAAGATGAATTAGAGTCAGTCAGCATCCCTCATAAAAATATGGCTCCATAACATGCAGATCTGTCCTTCAGAACATAAATAACCCCCGGTAGATATTCGAGGGGAAATTAATGTGTTGTGAGAGAAGTCAAAGGTTGCAGACAGGCAGAGAAAAGACCTTTGCTCTTTTCTGGTGAAAATGTACTCAGGCTGACTGGTGGTGCTCTCCATTAAGATGGAGACGGACTGAATGGTTTAAAGGCCCGGGGAGACATAACCGAGCCCATGTCTGTTTGATTAAAAACTCTCTCTGAGTGTGTTTGTGTAGACGTGTCATTGTGTTCTGATGGGAAGGGCTCTGTCTTTGTATCTCCAGCACAGACGGGCCTATTTCTGTGTTTCAACTGTGCCCTCCTCCCTTGTAACCAAGTCTAAGACTTCTTGCTGTAAGGTTGAATTTTGGAGATCCAGATTTAAGATCCATGAAGCATCTAATTGCTTTCACATTTAGATCCTAATGCATTCTTCTCCAAGTCCTTTGCCTTCTGCAATTGCTAAATGTTTGTGTCTGCCAGCCTCCGGTGTTCATCTGAATAAAGAAAGTTTTGTACCATTAATCTCCAGGAATTCCTATTCTAAAATGTAGTTGATATTTTTCTCCCCCCCTCCCCCCAAACAGAAGGAATTCCCTCTGCACTTAACTGCAAGTGGGAGTTTGTGGATGAATATGAAAACTTCTTCATCATAGCTCTTTTTGGAGGATTATTTTGCTTCTTGCTGTTTCAGTGCAAAGCATTACAACGAATTGTTCCCAAAATATTGAATATTTCCCAAAATTGAAATTCTTGGCAAAGTAACTTCTTCCGCCTCTCTTTCTTTCCTCTCTACTTTCTTCTTTCCTTCCTCCCCTTCCTTCCCTCTTTCCTCCCCTCCTTCCATACCTCTCTCCTCTCCTTCATTCCTTCCTTCCCTCCTCTCCTTCCTTCCCTCCTTCCTCCCCCTCTCTTTCTTTCCTCTCTCCTTCCTTCCTTTCTCCCTCCCATTCCTTCCTTCCCTCCTTCCTCCCTCCCCTCCTTCCATCCCTCCTTCCTCCCTCTCTCCTTCCCTCCCTCCCTTTCCTCTCTTCTTCCTTCCTTCCTTCCCTTGCAAAGTCCACCAAAATCCTTGAAACTGATCAGAGTAAGACTTAAATATCTCAGCTTCCCCATTCTCTCTTCTGGATGTTTTTGCACATTTTCAAGCAGATCTATTAATGTTTCTTATGCTTGTTGCCTACATGACAAGTGACTTAAAAATAGTCATTTGTCCTGGCTTGCCCAGGCTTTCAGAAACGGAGCTGCATGGTTGCTCTGCTAAGATTCCGATGCAATATCAGCCCTGTGATTTATTATAGCTGTTTCAAGGTTTAAAAATCGAAGCATTGCATCACGTCTGGATGGAAGAGAAGGTCCTCTTTCTCAAATGCCTTAGCAGCGTTGTCAAGGGCTTTTTGTGAATTCATAGGATTTGTTGAAAGATGCAGTGCAAAATCTTTTTGAATATTTTCCTGTTTTATTATCTCAGCAAATAGTGAAGAGCAAAACCCGATGGCTACTACACTATCCATTCACCATCACCACCCCCAATTAGCTCTGCCAGTTTAATATATAACTAGACATATATTATATATTTATATTTTTATTATTTAGTTCCTATTGTGTATAGGCTTTGTAAATTTTTTATCTTTTTAATATTGTAAACCTCCCAGGGTTACCGTGGAATATGATGGGCAGTCATTAAATTTAATAAATAATAATTAATAAACTGAGCCTGGGTTTTTCTGTCATCTTCTGTTGATTTTTACTGACAATTAGCAGGAAAGGGATGAAACCATGGCTTGAGGCTTAAAATGGATTTCAAAGGGAAGGTTTTCCTCAGCTGAACATTATGCAGCTGAAGTGTTCTCTGATAACATATGCATAAACTCTCTTGGCTTAATGTGTATTTATGCCACTCTATTTCGAAAGTCTCTAACAATATATTTATTAATAATATTGTTAGCCATGGTGGTTAAAATGGAGGATATCAGGCTGATTCTGCCCACTGCCATGAGTTTGATCCTGACCAGTTCAAGGGTGAACTCAGCCTTCCATCCTTCCAAAGTCAGTAGAATGAGGACCCAGATTGTTGGGGGGCAATATGCTGATTCTGTAAACAGTGGTAGGATTCAAATAATTTAACAACCGATTCTCTGCCCTAATGACTGGCTGGTGGGCGTGGCCAAAGTGGACATGGTCAGGGGATGTGACAGGCAGCACTCGACCTTCTGCACCCCATTGGCAGCAAAAACAGGCCGCAGGTGGCTGTGCAACCCCATGCCCAGTTTTGAGCCTAGTAGGCCTCCCTGCAACTTCCTGGGAGCAAAAACGGGCTGCGGGGGGACTCCAGGAAGGGGCGGGACCAGCCAGAAATTTAACAACCAGTTCGCCCGAACCGGCTGAATCCATCCCCTATCTGTAAACTACATAGAGAATGCTGCCGTCGGTGGGAGAAGCATCAGAGGGGGTTCGGGAGTTCATGGCTTCCATGACAGCCATGGACCTGACTCAAATGATTCAGGGCCCAACACACGAGGGAGGACACACTCTGGACCTTGTTTTTGTCTCTGGCCAGTGGCTGAGTGATCTGGGAGGAGGGGACTTAACCATCACTCCCCTGTCATGGTCAGATCACTCACTCCTTCGTCTTGACTTCCCTGGTGCTACCTCCCGCCACGGGGAGGCGGAACCGGAAAGTTCCAGATGGTTCCGCCCCAGGCGCCTGATGGAACCTGATAGGTTCCAGACGGAGCTTGGGCCACCTCCTGTAACCTTGACCCGCCCCCGGGTAGGGGACCTGGTGGTTGCGTGGAATAATGCAACTACCGGGGCCTTGAACCGGATGGCGCCTTTGCGGCCTCTCCGGCGGCAACGATCCACCCTAGCCCCTTGGTTTACCGAGGAGCTGAGGGTGATGAAATGCCGCAAGAGACGTCTAGAGAGTCGTTGGAGATCCTCTCGCTCCGAATTTGATCGAACACAGGTACGAGCCCATTTAAGGACGTACCTTGTGGCACTGAGAGCGGCCAAACGTCAATATTGTGCCACTCTCATTGCGTCCGCGGAGAACCGCCCTGCCGCCCTGTTTCGGGTGTCCCGCTCCCTCTTGTTTCAGAGGCCGCGGGAGGCCCCTTTACAGGGCAGGGCAGAGGAATTTGGTAAATATCTGCAGGATAAAATCGCTCAAATCCGGAGAGACTGGGTTCCAGTCAGTGGTCCAGTGGAGACGCCCATGGCGAGTCTTGAGGTTTCGATCTGGGAGGAGTTTGACTTGGTTGCCATCGAGGATTTGGACAGATTGCGTGGACGACTGCGACCCACCACATGTTTATTGGACCCGTGTCCCTCCTGGCTTGTACTGGCATCCTGGGAGGTTACACGAGACTGGCTCCTGGGCCTAGTGAATGCTTCGTTGGGCGAGGGGTCTCTCCCGGTCGCCTTGAAAGAGGCGGTGGTGAGACCCTTGCTCAAGAAGCCTTCCCTGGACCCTTTGGAGCTGGCCAATTATCGTCCTGTCTCCAACCTTCCCTTTTTGGCGAAGGTTGTAGAGAGTGTGGTGGCCCACCAGTTCCCACGACATCTGGAGGAAAATGATTATCTAGACCCGCGCCAGTCCGGCTTCCGCCCCGGTCACAGCATGGAGACGGCCTTGGTCGCGTTGGTGGATGATCTCTGGAGGGCCAGAGATAGAGGTTGTTCCTCTATCCTGGTCCTATTAGACCTCTCGGCGGCTTTTGATACCATCGACCATGGTATCCTGCTGCGCCGGCTGGAGGGGTTGGGGGTCCGGGGCACCGTTTTGCGGTGGTTCGGCTCCTTCCTTTCTGACCGGACGCAGCGTGTGTTGACAGGAGAAGAGAGGTCGACCCTACGCCCCCTTACTTGTGGGGTGCCACAGGGGTCGGTCCTCTCGCCACTCCTGTTCAACACATATATGAAGCCGCTGGGTGAGATCATCCGTGGTTTCGGGGTGGGATACCATCTGTACGCTGATGATACTCAGCTGTACTTTTCCACCCCGAACCACCCCAACGAGGCCATCGAAGTGATGTCCCGGTGTGTGGAAGCCGTACAGATCTGGATGGATGACAACCGACTCAAGCTCAACCCTTCCAAGACGGAGTGGCTGTGGGTACCAGCCCCCCGGTTCAGCCAATTAATTCCATCATTGGCCATTGGGGGCATTCATCTTGCCCCCGTGGAGCGGGCGCGCAATTTGGGCGTCCTCCTGGATGCCCGGCTGTCCATGGATGACCATGTGACAGCCGTGGCAAGGGGGGCGTTCCACCAGGTTCGCCTGGTGCGCCAATTGCGCCCCCTACTGGACCGGGATGCCTTGCGCACAGTCACTCATGCGCTGGTGACGTCTCGCTTGGACTACTGTAACGCTCTCTACATGGGGCTTCCCTTGAAATGCACCGGGAGGCTGCAGTTGGTCCAGAACGCAGCCGCGCAGGTAATTATGGGGAGTACTAGGTACTCCCATGTGACACCGTTCCTGCGCGAGCTGCACTGGCTTCCTGTGGTCTATCGGGTGCGTTTCAAGGTTTTGATAACTATCTTTAAAGCGCTCCATGGCTTAGGACCTAGTTACTTGCGGGATCGTATTCTGCCCCATACATCCCTGCGACCAATTCGCTCGCACAGAGAGGGGCTCCTCCAGGTGCCGTCCGCTAGACAATGTCGTGGGGCGGCGCCTAGGAGTAGAGCCTTCTCTGTGGCGGGCCCAGCCCTGTGGAATGACCTCCCTCCGGATATTAGGAATACCTCTGACCTCCGCTCCTTCCGTATTAAGCTTAAGACCCACCTTTTCCAAGCAGCTGGCCTGGCTCAACTTTGATCTAACCATATCGCTCCTGACGGGTTTTTAACTGGGTATTTTAATTATATTTAATTTCTAGGGGTTTTATATATTGCATTTTAATTGTTTTTATCAATCGACCTCCTCCTTGTGTATGTTTCAGTGTATGTCTTTGCTATATGTTTGTTTTGTTTACATATTTATTTCGTATGTTTCGTTGTACGCCGCCCCGAGTCCTTCGGGAGAGGGTGCGGCTAAGAAATAAATATATTATTATTATTATTATTATTGTAAAGCACTATATAAATCTAAATGTTTTTGTTGTTGCTATTTAGAAGTAGAAAAGAAGAGCTAGCTGGCATTGTTTCTCTCTGAGGCCAGCAACATTACTTTTTGCCTCAAATTCTAACTGGGAGAACTTGGGCTTCCTTGCATCCATTTGTGGTAGACAGATTTTGTTCCATGTTGGTTTCCAGGCGTCAGCAGATTTGTCTAGATTACGCCGGGCTCCATTTGGGAATCTTTGAACGTCTCTCAAATTAACACTGCTGCTGAAGATTAAAACTTTTCATTTCCAGATCATCAGCCAATTTTACTCATTATTAAAACAAATCATCAACAGTCAGTTCTGTCTAAACCCATCTTAAATTACATGTTATTACAACTTCTCCATCTAAGTTCTTCTCCAGAGTGCTCTTTTCAGAAAAACAAAACAAAACAAAAAGACCCCACATTTCTTCACTAGCTCACCAGCCCTCCTCCTTTCGCCTATGGGAAAGTCTTCTTTGGGACAACCAAGCTGTCTCCTCCTCTAAGTTTCTAATAATAGAATAGGATAGAATAGAATAGAATAGAATAGAATAGAATAGAATAGAATAGAATAGAATAGAATAGAATAGAATTCTTTATTGGCCAAGTGTGATTGGACACACAAGGAATTTGTCTTTGGTGCAAAATGTTCTCAGTGTACATAAAAGAAAAGATACATTCATCATGAATCATAAGGTACAACACTTAATGATAGTCATAGGGTACAAATAAGCAATCAAATCATACCAGGAAACAATGAATATAAATCGTAAGAATATAAGCACAAAGTTGCAGTCATACAGTCATAAGTGGGAGGAGATGGGTGATAGGAACAATGAGAAAATTAATAGTAGTGCAGACTTAGTAAATAGTTTGACAGCATTGAGGGAATTATTTGTTTAGCAGAGAGATGGCGTTCAGGAAAAAACTGTTCTTGTGTCTAGTTGTCTTGGTGTGGAGTGCTCTATAGCATCGTTTTGAAGGTAGGAATTGAAAAAGTTTATGTCCAGGATATGAGGGGTCTGTAAATATTTTCACAGCCCTATTTTTGACTTACGCAGCATACAGGTCCTCAATGGAAGGCAGGTTGGTAGTAATTGTTTTTTCTGTTGTTCTAATTATCCTCTGAAGTCTGAATCTGTCTTGTTGGGTTGCAGCACTAAACCAGACAGTTATAGAGGTGCAGATGACAGTCAATAATCCCTTTTTAGAACTGTATCAGCAGCTCTTTGGGCAGTTTGAGCTTTCTGAGTTGGTGCAGAAAGAACATACTTTGTTGTGCTTTTTAATGGTGTTTTTGATGTTAGATGTCCATTTTAGGTCTTGAGATATGGTAGAACCTAGAAATTTGAAGGTCTCTACTATTGCTACTGTGTTGTCTAGTATTGTAAGAGGTGGTAGTATGGGAGGGTTAGAGTTAGGATTCATTCAAAGAAGTGTTGAGGTGCCTATAGTCATCCCTCAAGTGACATTCATAGAGTGAATTGACCTCCTCTAGCTTGGGACAAGCATGATTTAGGAAAGCCTCATTTTGAGCTTTAGCAAACTAAAGCTAAAATATTCCCTAATTTACCTCATGAGTTCAATTTCATCCTTACTCTACCCTTCAAGCAGCCAAAATCTTAACCAAGCTTTGATGACTTGAAGAAGCAATAGAGGGTAAATATTTCTTTCAGTTTGCTTACATTTTCTTGATGATATTATTTATTTATCTTGAAAGAAAATAAACACTGTCACCCAGTATCTATTTTCTTCTGATTCATCAACCTTATGGACTATAAACCCAAAGCTAAAAGGACATATACAAGTACAGTAAATAAAATATTTACCACAATGGAAGATGATACTGAATTTAAGACACATGTACATATACCCCCATTGGAGATCATCACAGATAAAAGATAATCCGTCATTGTTACTCTATCACATTCTCAGATGACTGTCCCATTTTAAAGTGACATTATCTGGGAAAATAACATTGAATTTTATTTTCAGGAAATGTAGTTAAAGATTATTTGTTTTCTTTTCTGTGATACTTTTATTAAGTGTTTGTGAGAAAAGAAAACAAACAGACAAGAAAAGAGGAGTATGACATAAAAGGAAAATAAAATAAAATGAATAAATACAGAAATTGAAATGTCTGCAATACATTACAGTACAATACAGTGCAAATTAGCACATGTATAAAATGGGGAAGTTTAAAAAACAAGGTTTTTTTCTCTTTGTATGTCTGTCTTTCTTTCTCTCTTTAATTATTTTTGATATTTTAATTTTTTAAAATATGATCTGCCTATATTGTTTTATTTTATTAATGTCTCATAATAACTCATAATTTTTTGTGGTATGATATTAAAAGAACAAAAAAAATGCATTTAGCCAGATGCATCATTAAAAAGAAATTATTAAGGGATTGGGAGAATATATAAAAATGAGTTTAACATGTTATTAAACTGATGACAGATTAACTTCCATCTGAGTGAAGAAAAATGATACTACAACAGCCCTAAAGGCCAAAATATAGAAAAGCAATTTATCCCTTTCTTCTTTTTTTGGCTGGTCGTGGTATAAAATGTAGAAGAGGAGAATAATGAACCAAAAGGAATAGAAAACGCCATGGATACATTTAATACATACCTGTTAGTTTGCCAGCTAACATGCATGAATGTCTTTCTTCAGAAAACCACATTAAGCATGTGAAGTAGAAGGTAATCTATTAAATCAATGGAAAAATCAAAAGATTAATTTTGAGCGACCCAAACTCTTGTAGTGACATTTGTATTCCTTGAGGCCTTTCTTAGTTGAGTTTGAGGGGGAGAAATCTCATGTCCTCCTGCCCTCATTTGCCTACCTGTGGTCTTCAGTCGGTTTATTATTTGAAGCCTGGGGGAACGAAGTGATGTGGTAACAAAAATAGAAGTCCCGAAATGAAAGCAAGACCTTTTTTTTAAGGCATGGTTGTCCCTTAAATCGGTATGTTTGTGATTAATATGTGGCTGGCTAATGTTCCAAAAATCAATTGTTCTAACAAAATTTTCTGGGCAGAAGAACGAAGCCAAATATGCTCATTGTCTCTTTTATTCTCAGTCTTCTATTTTTATTTATTCTAAAGCACCCGCATTCAGGCACCAGATAACCTCTGTCAGTTCATGTTTTTAAACAATTGTATAAGCTTTGGCCTACCATGTATTCTTATCTTTGCATTTCTGTGTTGTTAATTAAACAATAGGGCTGACTCAGAAGTACATTCCTTCTCATTCTCTACATTTTTCTTTATGGCTTGCAAGGATGTACGGAGAGAGAAAGGGGGTTGGACTGATGAAAACAGCATCATGTCACAACTCCCTTCTCTACCTCTGTTGCAATGTCATACATGTGTCACGTCCCAAAGATGTAGGTAGAGCTTATAGCATGATGCCACCACACCATTTTCTCCTTTCTTGTAAAATCAGCAAGGTTTGGTAAAGGTAAAGGTTCTCTTCGCACATATGTGTTAATCATTCCTGACGCTAGGGAGCGGTGCTCATCTCCATTACAAAGCCAGAGAGCCAGCACTGTCCGATGACATCTCCATGTTCATGTGGCCGGCATGACTAAATGCTGAAGGTGCACAGAACACTGTTACCTTCCCACCAAAGGTGGTCCCTATTTTTATGCTTAATTTTTACGTGCTTTCGAACTACTAGGTTGGCAGAAGCTGGGACAAGTAATGGGCGCTCACTTTGTTACGTGGCGCTAGGGATTCGAACCACTAAACTGCCGACCTTTCTGATCAACAAGTTCAGCATCTTAGCCACCAAGGCACTACTCAAGGTTTTATAGGCACAGAATATTACAGTTGAACTCAGCAGAAATTGGATGATCAGAACATTGAGTGACTGATTTTGGGGAAATTATAAACCCACCTCTTATCCAGGGTTGGTCTTTTTAAATCAACAGTGCCCTTTAAAAAGTTGAAGTGCTCTTTTGAATTAAAGTTCAAGACCGTTAAAGGGGATTGTTTAATTGTGTGTGTCTGCATGAGAGAGGAAGGAAAGAAGGAAGGAATTTAAAAATTCAGGCACCCTATTTGAACCATGGTAGCAGAGTTGATATGACGACCCACAATTCAAGGATACTGTTTTATGAAACATTGTATGAAATCTTAAAACAGGGTTATTTCTTAAAACCAGGTGTTAGGAATTCCTGTGAAGAATAAGGGGAACAGGTATACCATTCTTTCAATCTCTTTGTTGTATGACATTTGGCAATATAAAAGCACATGTCAAGCTCAACAATTCAGGAACCAAGGTTATTCAAATGTGCAACAGTTTAATCCATGTTAGCTCACAAGAATCTGAACTACCAACGGTCAAAACAGATTGGTGGTAGATACAGAATTCAAGGAGGGCTGGACTTAGATCTCTTATGGGCATGAAGGGAGTCCAAACTGATTACATGCTTGACCCCTCCTTCAGGCTCAAGTTGGTCATCTCCTATAGCAGTCTAGATACTGCAAACTCTAAGCAGAATCATAAGAAACATATGAGGAAACAAGGAAAGATATATGTGTAATCATTGGTGCAACCATGGAAGTTATATCTAGTCATTGATGGTGCAAGGGGCAGTTGTGTTTTAAGGTACTCTTTGTATCTACGTTTTGAGTTGAAAATAGCAGTTTAATCCCATAAATTCTCCACTGAACCAGAGCTTGAAACTTTGTAGAGAATTAATGGCAAACAAAAATAGGGAAATACAGACAAAGAGGAGATCTCACATGCTTTTGGCCATCTCATATACTTTACAGCAAGATCCCTAAATTTATTTCAGCCGCTGTTCAGAATGCAATGAAATCTACTGTATTAGTTGTTAAAATAAATGTAATAAAATAATAATAAAATAATAATATGCCTAATAGGTCCCAACTACACTCAATTTAAATGTCTTACTGAAGGCAATCCCTTTGGGGCTTCAAGTATGAAAATGAGTCCTTGAAGGTATGAAACAGATTTTTGGAAATAGAGATGTCATTTTAGATTCTCTGCTAGGAAAGAGAAATTGGACAGAAATTTTGTCTGGGTGACCTTGAGAAGCAAAATAAAATTTGCAGTCCAGTATGTAGATTTAATCTCATCCAAATTACATGGGAATAGTCCCCGAGGAACTGAAGTTTCATAAAAACCTGCCTTCCCCCCAAAATGCCAAGAGTATAAATAGCACTGAAGGAAACTCTAGAAGATACCCATCAATTTTGGGGATAAGTAAAGAAGATAAACTGCTGGAGCAGATCTTTGGAATTCTCTAAGATGATGAAAAGTCTTTGAAGCTCAGCTTAAATGATTCTGAGTGCTATGTCTCAGCTCATCTGTTTAATCCCCTCTCTAATCTTTTCTGATCGTGAAGGTAATAGATATTCAGGTGCAAGAGCATAGAAATGCAAATTACATCTGGTGCTCTTCTACCAGGTAGAGATACTATAAGCAGAGGAACTCCCATTGGTGCTAGAATAAGCCTTAGCCAGGTTCTCAAGATAACTGACCAAACCAATATTCTGTAAGCCACTTTGAGTTGCCATGGGCGAATAGGCAGCTATATAAATTCTCTAAATAAAACATCATCTGTTTGGGGCGACCTGGCCTCATGGCTAAGAACCACATTAAAAACATATTTGGGTGACTTGAAACATCTAAAAATTGGACATTTTCAAGGGGGGGCATCACTGAAATGAGATCCCCAGTCCACTTCATAAGATAATGATGTAATTTATTTGTTACAAAAAGTTTGATAGCTGATAAAGTTCCTTCCGTGCTTTCGATTGAATCTTACTGTTGCCGTGCCCCCCCTTTTTTTTTTTGAGCCATATATTTAAGGCGAGCAGTTTCCTTGAGGAAGCTTGGAAATGTCTAAATATTTAAAACTTTTGATTTATTCCTATGCCACGGGTGTCTATTCACCAGCTGTGGAATCCTTTATAGGATGGAGGGGGGGAATACACACTCTGTTTCATAATATTTCATGATTATATTGGTCCTATTGGTAATGTTGAACAAGGGCCTTAAGGGATCTAATCTTGTCTAGGTAAATGGAAAAATGACAGCATCTTCTGCATAAGAGAAAACAGAAAGATATTTGTCTGCAATTTTGGCATACAAAAGTGTCCCCTGAAGATTTTGATGAGAGAATGTATATAAATATCAGCAATGAGGAGTCAAAAACTAACCTTGTTCTACTCTCTCAAGGAGCTCTCCAGAGTGACTACATTTCATTCTCAGTCTTGTATTATCATGTCATTTGAGTATCAACAGTGGCAGACCAATAGAAGAATTCTTAAATTTTCCCCATTAAAAGATAAAGGTAAAGGTTTCCCTTGTCCAGTCATGTCTGACTCAAGGGCTGTGATGGTGATCCTATGGCATGCATGCCACAGGTGGCTTGCGGAGTTATATTTGGTGGCACGCCAGCCGTCAGCTACGGTGCACATGCGCATGCCAGCCAGCTGATTTATTACCCTTCCGGAGGGCCAGAGGAGGCCATTTTCGCCCTCCCCAGGCTTCAGGAAAGCCTCCAGAGCCTGGGGAGGGCAAAAAATGACCCCAAAGGGGCAAGTGGAAGTTCGTTCCTGAACTTCCAATTGGACCATTGGGGCCATTTTTCATCCTCCCCAGGCTCCGGAGGCTTTCCTGAAGCCTGGGAAGGGCATAAAACAGCCCCAAGAGCCCAACCAAAAGTACTAAAATAAGCCCTCCCCCGAAAATAAGCCCTCCCTGAAAATATTGCAACCCAGCAGCAGCCATGAGATAATCACGCTCGCCGCCTCCTGCACCTCAAAAATAATAAGACCTCTCAAAAAAAAAAAAAGGCAACAAACTTATTTTGGGGGTCAAAAGAAAATAAAACCATGTCTTATTTTCGGGGAAACGCGGTAGTGTATGCTAGTTTGCTTATATAGACAAACTATAATCCTAAAATAGCAGGAGTTAACCAGTCTCTGTTGGATGTTGTGATCTCTGCTAGAATGAAATGATCATCAGGAGTTTGATTTCATTTTAACTGGATGATTTAATGGCTTGTTCTCTGTTCACAATTTTAGAAGCCACCATTGAAAGGGAGCCAGTGACATAGTCAAAGGAGTCATCACAGATTTATCCAGATAGAATGTCAAAGTTTTGTTCCCATGCCAGCATTAGTATATAACAAGGCATCCAGGATAGGCTGGGGTCAAGGTGTCCTCAGTAAACCACAATGACCTGCCAAAAGGATGAGGTATCTTTATCTTTGGCCATTGCAGTAGGTCACTGCCCCATTAGTTCTAGAATAGCTCTTTTCTTCTCTTCCAATGCAGTTCTATAACACCTTTTAGATTGAATCGTATTCCGGCTATTACTGATTCGTGGCTTTCATTTTCTTTCATTTATAAGAGTCAAGCAGGATTTTTTGGGCAACCACACAATCATGAGATCAAGCCATAATCGAAAGCAGGATTGTGTGGATTAACTTGGCATCTGTCTTCTCCACCATTTCTGAGTCATCACCATACCATCTATACTTCCAGTATATGAATGGGACAAAATCTATCCCTGAAGCAAAATACTGCTTTTTGTGAGCTAACTGGTGGTACCTTTTTGTGAGTCAGCTGGCTGTAATTGTGAAAGGAGAAGGCTTGCTAATTAGGCTACAAACAAATAATAATGATAATCATAAAATAATCTATAGCTGAGAGTCGCTGGCTAGATCAGATTGAACATTGGCTCAGGTGAGCACTTCAAGCAGGCAACACAATTCAAAATTAACAGGTCCTAATTATTTGCCATTGAACTAGGCATAGCCTAGTCAAACTCGATTTCATTGAGGGCTGCATCAGGATTGTGTTTGACCTTTTGGGGGGGGCATGGGCAGGGTCGGCATGGCCAGATCGACATCACTCGTTCCAGGGGTGCCTGTGCTGGCCTGAGCGCTCTGCCAGTGAAAACAGCTCCCGGGCTCTGTTTTTGGCTATGACGGCCTCCTGCAACCCTCTGACAGCAAAAACAAAGCGGCCCTCCTGAGATCCATTAGCGCAGGGGTGTCCAAACTTTTTACGAGGAGGGCCAGATTTGGTGAGGTGAAAATGTGTGGGGCCGATCATTCAGCCTGACATTCTTTGAACCCTTAACATTAAATGCGAATTAACTACCATATTTTTGGGAGTATAAGACGCACCAAGATTTTGAAGAGGCAAATTAAAAAAAAAGTTTTTGCACTCTCCCACGAAAATGGGCTTATTTTTTAAAGGGCATGAATAGCCTTTAAGAGGCTTCTATAGTGCTCCTTGGGGCTAGGGGGGGGCAAAGTTGAGCAAAAAATGGCCCGTTTTTTGCTCATTTATGCCCTCCACAGCCCCCAGGAGCACTCTGAAAACCTCCTAAAGGCTATGCACAGCCATTTTGGTGAAGGGGGCAGAGTTTTGGGAGGCAAAAAATGCTGTATTCAGTGTATAAGATGCACCCAGATTTTTAGCCTCTTTTTTGAGGGGAAAAAGATGCATCTTTATACTTTGAAAAATACAGTATTTTATGAAAGACTAAACAAATAACTCCAGTGGGGGTTAAGAGGCTGCGGGCCGCTTGACATTTGAAAAAGGGCCACATTTGGCCCCCGGGCCGCACTTTGGACATGCCTGCATTAGCGGCACCACGGACCGGTCCTTTGCTGTTTTCAGGGTGGCACTGCGGGCCAAATCTAAGCACCCCATGGGCTGGATCCAGCCCACATGCCTTGAGTTTGACACCCTTGGTCTAGCTGTATTGAAAATATAGTGAAGATGCACAAATAGGGGCAAATTATTATGTCCCAGTCTGGCAATGAAGTCACTTTGGATAAAATTTGTTAAGTCTGAAAAGATACTACCACAAAGTAAAATTACTCTTGGATGTGAGCAAGTTACTATAATTCTAAATACTGCTCAATATATCATTAGAGCTTTTGATTTGTACAAGACAAACTTCTGGGGGCAATGAATAGATTTAGTCCTCAACTTTATATCTCGTCACTTAGCAATCATTTCAAGTTATGACAGATACACCCTCCCTCCAAAAGTTACTTATGAAATTTCAAAGTCACAGTGCCCTCTCCTCCCATGTGATTGTGGTTTGGGTGCTTGGCAACCAGTCCAGCTTTACAAGCCTTTGCAGTGTCCAGTTGTCATATGACCACAATTTGTGAGGAGATTTTTTTTTTTGCCAGTTTCTGGCATTTACTTCCAGATTCCAGCAAAAAGACACAAATTGGATAAAATTATTTGCCTAACAAATGACCACTCAAAAAATTCTGAAAAATCAAGCCCGATCTCATGATACCTCAATTTACAATCTCAGCAACTTACAATCACAATTCCAGGTTCAATTCCAGTCATAAACGGAGGACTACCTGTACATCACATGCATCTAAAATTCCTACATAACTCCAATCTTGTAACACATACTCTTAAAAACCAGATCATTGACTTGAAAACTCTTAACTCAAATGTCAATGTTGCTTGCTTTATTTTCATGGACATACCTCGGTTCTTTCTTCTCCCTAAATAACTAATGTGGGAAGCAGGTTAACACCTGCAGCCAAATGTGTGTGCTGGCCCATTAATGAAGACAAAATGTGTACATATTGGAAGAAAACTACTGGCTTTTATTTTTGCCAATATTAATTAAAATTGTACCAATCAATGGTGCAATTCAGCTGGTTTTATCTGGTTCGGGAGAACCCGTAGCGGCAGTGGGAGGGTCTGCACACGCTCACATTTGTGAACTGGTAGCGAAGGTAAGTTGATTTCACCCCTGGCTCCAATACAGGTAGTCCTTGGCTTACGACCGCAGTTGAGTGCGGAATTTCCATGGCTAAGCAATGCAAGTTGTAAAGCAAGATGTCACATGACCATGCACAATTGGTTGCTGTCACAGCTACAAACAGGCAAGAATCCCAGACAGGGGGCAGAGGAAGCTCCTAAGGAGTGCTTTGTGGTGCAGCTTAGGGGGCTTCTTGGCCTACTGTGTCTCTGAAGCAGGAAGCCTTAGTCATCCCTGAAAGCCTCACCCCACCCCAACTTCACCCAGCAGTGTGGCAAGAAAGTGGCAAACACCCTGCACTGCACTCCACAATCCAGCTGACTTTCGCCCAGATCCTCCCTCTGTTGATGTATGTATGCAAGGCTGCTTCTTCCTAAGGTCACTTGCATTGTTTTTATTCGTTTGTTTATTTAATTTATTTGCCTCCATCTGGTTTTGAAGCGACTTTGGGTAGCTTATAGCCGTGATGGCGAACCAAGGGCATGTGTGCCACAGGTGACATGTGAAGCCATATCTACCGGCACGCAAGCTGTCAGCTCAGAGCCGGCCACCTGATTTTCGGCCTTCCCGAGGCCAATCCATTTGTGAAATTCCGGTTGGCCTGTTGGGCCGTTTTTCGCCCTCCCCAGGCTCCGGAGACTTTGCCGAAGCCTGGGGAGGGTGAAAACGGCCACCCCTGGCACTCCGGAAGCCTGAAACAGATCGTTTCTAAACTTCTGGTTGGTCTGTTGGGCCCGTTTTTCTCCCTCCCCAGGCTCCAGAGGCTTTGCTGAAGCCTGGGGAGGGCGAAAACTCTCCCACCCACACACACACACATGGGCTCGTTTGGCCCAACCGCCACACTCACACGAGTGTGTGATCAGCATACCGGTAGTGATAGTAAGAACAACCCGCCACTGGTCGCGAGTCCCGTCGCTCGGCACCATCATAACTTTGAACATTCGCTGAGGGAATGGTTGTAAGTCGTTGACTGGCTGTATTCCATCCTTTATAAACTTACTCAGCTTCAAGGTAATATTTCCTGTTGGGTGCAGTGCAGGGAGGAACCTTTTATGCTGAGAAAGCATAAATGCAGGATCATGAGGACCAGCAAGCGCTCCTAATTTAAAATATATGGAAAATAAAAACAGGCATTGTCTTAAATTCTTTGTCTGCCCCTCAGGTACAAAATATGTGCCCTGTCAAAAGTGCTGTGCTCAACAAAAAAATTACTGTCTCAGTATGGCATTCAATCAAAGTAGCTTTTATGTAAAGCAACTCTTGTCCCATCCCTGCATATATATGGCTAAAGACAAAAAATATCTCCTAGGTAAACTATATATATTAGTTCAATATATATATATATATATAGTTCGCCTAGGAGATATTTTTATCTTTAGCCACATGTATGGAGGGATGGGACAAGAGTTGTTTTAAATGAACACCACTTTTATATATCGTGTTTCCCTGAAAATATGACATATCTGAAAATAAGGCCATGCCAGATTTTTGGGGTGGGCAAAAATATAAGCCCTCCCCCTGAAAATAATAAACATCCCCCACCCTCCAGCCAGGCAGAGCACCACTCATCAACCTAGCGGTATCCCAAAGGCACCAAGCCACTGGAGCCGGGGAGGAAGGCGCTCGTACAGCTTGGCGCCTTCGGAATACTGCTAGGTCAGTGAGTGGTGCTCTGTCCAGCTGGAGAGGAGGATTGCCAGGAGGCTGCTCATGAGCGTGGTCATCTTATGGCTGCTGTGTTGCGCTCCTGCGACAGCGTAACACAGCCATTCGCCCCTGAGGCCTGCTTGCAAGAGTGCAGCTGCCTGGCAAACCCAAAACAATAACACTACCCCCTCCCCCGAAAATAAGGCCAAGGCCTTATTTTGGCGGTCAAAAGAAAATAAGACCCTGTCTTATTTTGGGGAAAACTCTATGTGTGTGTCTGTGTGTGTGTGTGTCTGTGTGTGTGTGTGTGTGTTTGTGTGTGTTTGTGTGTGTGTAACAAGCCGCATTCCGTTCCATATTATATTTTATTCTTATAATTGGGTGAAACAATTTTCCAAAGGAATTGTCTAATCTTCCTGCCTGCCCTTGCTCCTAAATTAGATAACACGGTGAACCAATTCTTTTCTGAAAAGCCTTTCCTGCCGTTTATTGTCGCTAAGCTTAACAAGAATAGAAATTCAAATCCTGATTATGCAGGGATTCTAATTATTCCACCTTAACTATACTCCTCCCATCTTTTCCAACATGTAACCACCTATTTTTAGTGAGTAAGATTTTTTTCCAGACCATTCTCAAAGGGATTCACAGAATGGCTTCCGAAGACAATTCACAATAACATGACTGTGTGTGTATGTGTGTGTGTGTGATAGAGGGGGGAGGGGGGGTTAAGCCACATCTGTGTGTTCTTGTAGGACCTAGAATTCTCCAATCACCATTTGAAAGGACCAGATAGAAAAAAGTTTATTAATTTGAAAGGGTCCATTTTATTCATGGAGTTCTGTATCAAACATAACAGGTAGCCCTCAACTTAAGACTGTCTGTTTAATGTTGGGTCGAAGTTATGAAAAAGTGACTTAAGACTGGTCCTTAATGCACCACCCCATGATGATGTGATTGCAGTTCAGGCATTTGGCAACTGGTTCACAGTTACAAAGATTGCTGCAACTTGTGTGCAGGTGATTGCAAGTTGCAACCTTGCCAGCCAACTTTTGACAGTCAATTGAAAAAGGCATATTCACTTAATGGCCATATGATGTTGTGGCCTGCCAGCAGAGCTGGCAGAAGATTCGGACAATGAGGAGGTTGGGAAGGAACATGGGCCAGTCCTGGATTCTGGGGAAGGCTCTAATGAGAGGTCTGTATTGGAGGCAGAGATGGGGATAGAGACGTATGCCAATTATCAGCTGCCTTCAGAGGCAGACATCAGTGAGGCAGACGAACAGCTGGAACCTGTTCCCAGTGTGCGCATGCGCAGAGAAGGGCAGAGCTAAAGAACAGGGGTCAACTTGGGAGTAAGGCCAGCCGATGAATAGCCCCTCCCAGAGGAAATGAAAGGGGAGTGTAGTTTGCAGGAGACAGTTAGTTAGCTTAATTGGTTCGTGACTCTCGGAGATTCCTTGCCAAGTTTTGCAGATATCGGCCTGTCAGCTCTCCAAGCCAGATAAGGTCTGTGACTGTAAATCCTCCCTTGAAAGAAAGAAATGAGCAGAATTCACAGTAAATTAATAAAATGGTTTTTTGTCAGGACAAGGAGTTTGCTTCATGCTCTTGGGAAACCTAGGTCAGAACACACGACTCACTTAACAACCACATGATTTGCTTAATGACAGAGGTCACGTGATTACTTGCTTTATGAACCCACCAACTTACGATGGAAATTTGGGTCCCAATTCTGGTTGTTAGTCAAGGATTGCAAATGCTTCCAATGCTAAGATTTTATAACAGAGTTAGAAGAGACCTTGATGGTCTTCTAGTCCAATCCTTGCTGAGGCAGAAGACCCTATACCATTTTACACAAATGGTTATCCAATCTCTTCTTAAAGACTTCCAATGTTGGGGCATTCACAACTTCTGGAGGCAAGTTGTTCCACTAATTAATTGTTCTCACTGTGAGGAAATGTCTCCTTAGTTCTAGATTGTTTCTCTCCTTGATTAGTTTCCACCCATTTCTTTTTGTCCTACATTCAGCTGTTTTGGAGAATAGGTTGACCCCAGGGATGGGTTCCGGCTTCTTCTACTGCCAGTTTGCTTAGGGGCGTGCTTCGGGTGTGCGCACACGCATGTGTGCACATGCACAGTAGGTAAAAAAACAGGATGCTGGCGCCTACAGCTTTGCCAATAGAACCAGTTCAGGGGAACCCACCTCTGGTTGACCCCCTTTTCTTTTTGGCAGCTCCTTAGATATTGGAAGACTACTGTTATGTCACCATTAGTCCTTCTGTTCATTGAACTAGACATACCTAATTCCAACAACCATTCTTTATATGTTTTAGTCTCCAGTTCTCTAATCATCTTTGTTGCTCTTCTCTGTACTCTTCTTGGTTTTTCTTGCCTAAATGTAGAACCTTACTCTTTTCTTCATTGAATTTCATTTTATTAGATAGTACCCAATGTTCAAGTCTGTCAAGATCCTTCTGTATCTTAAGCCTACCTTCTGGAGTGTTGGCTTTTCCTGCCAGCTTGGTGTCATCTGCAAATTTAATGAGTTCCCCATTTATTCCCTCATCCAAATCATTGATGAAGATATTGAAGAGTACTGGGCCTAAGACGGAGCCTACTTATTCTGTCCATGCAGATGCAGTCCCATTAAGGACTACGGTACCTATTGAGTGCAGTTGGTCAGCCAGTTACAAAATCCATCTGGTGGTGATGTTGTCGAACCCACCTATGATACACTTGAATTGAAGAATATTCATTTTAGTATATGCTGAAAATAAAAAACAGAATTCAACATAAACCAGAACTAGAGTACTGTATTTTTCGGAGTATAAGACACACCTTTTTCCCTCAAAAAAGAGGCTGAAAATCTGGGTGCCTCTTATACATCGAGTACAGCATTTTTTGCCTCCTGAAGCACTGCCTCTTCACCAAAATGGCTGTGCATTGCATTTAGGAGGCTTTCAGAGAGCTCCTGGGGACTGGGGAGGGCAGAAATGAGCAAAAAAAAAGGGCTGATTTTTGCTCAATTTTGCCCCCAGCCTCTTAGGAGCACTCTATAAGCCTCCATAAGGCTATGCATGCAATTTTCTTGACAAAACCCGGGCCCGTTTTCGCAGAAAAACGGGCTGTTTTTTGCTTGTCCCCCCCCCCTCCCAGGAGCACTCTGCAAGTCCCCCAAAGGCTATTCATGCTTTTTTTAAAAAGAAAAACGGGTCCGTTTTCGCAAAAAACATCGTCTTGGGGGAGTTTGCATAGTACAAAAACTTTTTCCCCCCTTTTGGAAAGTTAGAGTGATTGATGAGAATTAGATTGATCAAGTGCTATGCCAGCAAAAACAAAGTCTTAGGTGCTGCAAATTGTCAGTGATTTCCTTCTCCAGCACATGGATAAATACACCTGGAAACATCTACCTACCTACCTACCTACTCTCTCTCTCTCTCTCTCCCTACCTATCTACTATATTTCTCTCTCTCTCCCTCCCTCCCTCCCTCTACTTACCAACCTACCTATTCACTCTCTCTCCCTACCTACTGTATTTCCCTCTCTCTCTCTCTCTCTCTCTCTCTCTCTCTCTCCCTTTATCTACCTACCTAACTACTCTCTCCCTACCTACCTACTGTATTTCTCTGTCTTTCTCTCTCCCTCTCTATCCCTTTATCTATCTACCTACTTTTTTTTTAATTTGCCTCTTCAAAACCTTGGTGCGTCTTATACTCCAGTGCATCCCATACTCTGAAAAATACTGTATTTTATATTTCAGTCTCATTTCTAACTACCAAACTTTTTGGTTTCATTTATTTTCTTCGTGATGCAGGCCTGTGGAAACTCTCTGCCAAACACATCTTTTCTTGTACACTAGTCTGCTTAACTAGGTGGAATTGATTCAGATCATTACCGTTGCATCTCTCTTGAGACCAAATAGTCCAGCTCTACCTCTGCAACTTCCAAACATTTTGTGCAGCCAATTAAGTCTTTCTATCTGGGCTTTGGGATCTTTTTTTTTAACTCTTCCTATCAGAATTCTTTTAGCTCAAAAATAGCTTGAAGTCTCCTTGCTTGCTATGCATGTTTGAGATCACCTCAGATTGCAAAAAGCATTGACATCTATGGACTGCAAAGATCATTTTAAAATCTTTATCTTTCCTGTAAGCACTTCATGATTGATTTTTTTTTCAATTTTGTGTGTGGGGAGGGGATGAATCATCATCTTGTAAAAAGATCCAACCTCATTTCAGTTTCTTCACTGATTATTATGGGACACAAATGCTGATATTTATTGGAATTCAATCTTCTGCACACCATTTTTTTTCCTTGCGCCACTGGCTGCTGTACCCCAAAATATCAAAGAGTCAACAGATGCTTTCACTTTATTTCCCTCTGGCAATTTTCCCATACAGCCGCTTCTTGTTGTTTCAGTGAAATTGTATAGTGGACAGTTACTTCAGATCAGTCAAATTTTTCAGCAAGCTATTTATAGTGATTGGTGGGTTCTGACCAGTTTCCAGATACCATATTTTACTGACTATAACGTGCACCGCCATATAAGACGCACCAAGATTTCGAAGTAAGAAAAAAAAGTGTTTGCCTTCCCTCAGCCTTCAGCAGGGCTTGGGTAAGGCAAAAACACTCACGTTTTTGTGAAAAATGGCCGGAAAATGGGGCGTTTTTCAAAAAAACAGAGACATTTTTGCCTTATCTCAGCCCTGCTGAAGCCTGCAGAGTGCTGCTGGGGGCTGAGGGAAGGCAAAAATGCCTCAGTTTTTTTCAATAAACGGCCAATTTTTGCCCATTTTCCGCAAAAATGGGATGCGGGGAGGGGACTTTAGGAGGCCAAAAATGACTGTATTTGGTGTATAAGACTCACCAACATTTCCACACTCTTTTAGTGGGGGGAAAAGGTGCGTCTTATACTCTGAAAAATACGGTAGTTCCAACAAAGATGTTTCTTGACTTTTCATGTTTTGCCCTGACTTCAACAAATGCACGTAAGTTCCATTATTTCACAGCATTTCTCACAGTAGAAATTGCTACTTGGCGATATTTAGAAGGTTTTCTTAATAGCCCTGCTTTGTAAGAGTGAATTATCTTAGTTTTCAGTTGCTCAGACAACTGCTTTGAGGAGCTCGTGTTGTTCAAAGTAGATAGATCTGAGAAGTTAGTGAGGGGTTGCAGTATTTGTGCTTGTGGAGTTTTCTTTGATTCCTTAGTAGCAAAGGTGGTATTCAGCAGGTTCTGACCAGTTCTGGAGAACCGGTAGCGGAAATTCAGAGAACCAGCAAGTACCACCTCTGACTGGTCCTGCCCCCATCTATTCTCTGCCTCCCGAGTCCCAGCTGATCGGGAGGGAATGGGGATTTTGCAGTAACCTTCCCCTGCCATGCCCACAAAGCCACACTACGCCCACAAAGCCACACCCACAGAACCAGTAGTAAACATTTTTGAATCCCGCCACTGCTTTCTAGGCTCACAATTCGATCACTTTTTCAGCTTTATTGGTCTCTTCAGAGCTTTCAAAATAAAGCTAAATCATCTGGAAGGGTGACCAAACGTCTGTACCTGCTACATTCACTATTTGCTTATTTTAAATCCGAAAACAATGACATGTAATTAGCAAATATCCATTGAGATGAGCAAAAAGATACCTGCTTAACTTTGTATCACATGAAGTTAGTCTCTCCGTCTATTTGCTTAGAGGATTTATACAGCTTGATCAGTGGTGCTTAAATTTTTGCATGCAACTCAACGGGCCGTATAGAAAAACATAAAATAAATAGCGGAAAACCAATAAAAAGCCATTTAAGATAATCAGTGTTGGGGAGAACTCAGTATTTTTCTGGAACTGGGGTAACAGGTATTTAAATTTCAGTACTGAGCTTGTCAGTTAGAAAGCTGACAGACCGGGATTGAGGCCCGAGAGCCACGCAACAGGGTGAGCTTCCATTCCTGTCCCAGCTCCTGCCCACCCAGCAGTTCGGAAGCATGCAAATAGGTGTTCTGAACTAGCCTTCCCAAAAGCATGAAGCCGACTCCTCGTCCCAATAAAACCCCTTTTATTTAGTTTAAAGTGAATTCCTTTCCAGCAAAGTCCCGGCCATCAGTCTTTCAAGAGATTTCACAACTACAGACCTTATCAGGCTTGGAGAGCTGTCAGGCTGATATTTTCCAAATGCCACTCAGTAGCAGACAATATTGGCAAGAAGTCAGGAACAGATCTTCACCCTAATGAACTAATTGTCTCCTGCAAACTCCACTCCTCATTTGCTCCTCTTTATTCCCTATGGGAGGGGCCATTCACCATCCACCTGTGGCTTTATTCCTGAGTCCACCCTTGTTCCTTAGCTGTTCCCTTCTCCTGGCAGCTCTGCGCATGTGCACACTGGGAACAGGCTCCAGCTGTTCTTCTGCCCCACGCAGAGCACTCGTCAGAGCTTTCCCCAGACTCTAGGACTGGCCCTTGTTCCTCCCGAACCTCCTCACTGTCTGAGTCTGCCACCAGCTGGCCACTGACAGCCACAAAAATAGGTACCACTTTGGTGGAAAGATAACAGCATTCTGTGAATCTTTGGCATATAGCCATTCTGGCCACATGACCACAGAAAATGTATTTGACAATGCTGGCTCTCTTGGCCAAGAAACAGATGAAACCACCTCCTAAAGTTGGATATGACTGGACAGCAGAGATGGGTTCCAAATCCCGGCGCTACCAGTTTGATTGTGCTCGTACGCGTGTGTGCGCAGAAGTGTCTTGGATGGGTGGACGAAGCCTCCTGCCACCGCCACTACCAGTTCGCCCGATCCCGGCCAAACCAGGAACAACCTACCTCTGCTGGACAGGGAGACCCTTACCTATACATTACTTCAGTAGACAATCCGTGGGTTGTTAACTCGGAATGGAGAGAGTGTAATGAAACTCTAGGCTTTTTTAAAGCCACTGGGATGACTTTGAGCTTAATGACAAGAAGAGTTGGATATAACCCATTTTGAACTAAGGGCTGGGGGAACAGACGTAAAAATGCAAGTACTCAGATGGAGTATGGATTTTTAAGCTTGTCTTAATGGGGAAACTAGATTATTCAGCCTTTGTTGACCCTTGGCACAGCAACATTCAGCTGAGTTTGAAATTAATGCAATTGTTCAAAGATTTTCTAAGAGTTACTTTCATTTTAAGGCAGAGCAATTTCCTGCTTCTTTAATAGAATGAAGAAAACCACTTGAATGTTTTGGTTCTTCAAAGCAATAAGTACTGAGTTCATACAATAATCTGTGTGTGTGTCTGTGTGTCTGTTCATCTGTCTCCTCTATTGTGCCATTGTGTTTCTCCGGAACTGTACATACGTGAGCGTGCAAATGTTCTTGAATAGTTTATATTGCTGGTATTTGGAAGAAGAGCATAGTGCTTCTCATTTCATTATTCTGACTTGGACAAACTGGCCATAGATGGATATAGGTGGATACACTAGTTGCAGATTAGTAATCTATATAAATTAGACATTTCTCTCCTTGCCCCATTACCCTCCTCCCCCATCGCAAAAACACCTACTCGGTCTTGACTAGGCAAATTAAAGGTTTATTGTTGGATCTTGGTGCCAAAGTCCTATCTTCTTTTATGTACAGGCCTTCTTTGTGGAAGCAGCAATTAAACTTCTCTTGTGTGATGAAGAGCTGCAATCATATTTCAGTAGAAAGAGACATTTAGGAAAAGGAGCATGTTGGTTGGGCCAGCTGATAACCACTATTACTTTTCTTTTTATGTCTTCCAGAAGGTTGTGTAAACAAGACATGTGAAATGTCAGAAACAGAGATGATTAACTGATGGGCTATAGGCCACATGCTAATGCATGTAGCCTCTGGCAGTAATATTAAATGCTCCTTGCAGATTTACTCATGCCTCCAGAAGTTGTGAGGCGCACATTGGCTCAGTGGTTAAAATGCTAGGCTTGTCAGCTGGAACTGCCAGCAGCCCAGGTTTGAGACCCTTTCAACCAGGGGTGGGCTGCTGGGGGTTCACAGGGGTTCGGCAGAACCTCTACCTAAGAACCCTCAAATCCCACTCCTGGATGGCCTCGCCCATCCCAGGAGTCCCCACGTGGCCTGTTTTGGATGCAAGTAAGTGTAAGGCACCTGCGGAGGCTCGGGGAGGGCAAAAAACGGGCCTACCAGAAGTTATAGAGCCCGTTTCCAGCCTCCAGAGGGACTCCGGAGCCTGGGGAGGCCGTTTTTGCCTTCCCGGAGGCCCAAGGAAAGCCTCTGGAGCCCAGGGAGAGCAAAAGCATCCCCCCCCCCATTGTGGTGCAGGAGGCCAACTAGGCCACGCCCACCATGGCCATGCCCACCCAGCATCCGGTCAGAGAACCCCTTGCTAATATTTTTGAAGCCTACCCCTGCTTCCAACTCTGTTACACATAAAGAAAAAAATATGAAGTTTGTAACAAAGAGGGGATTATTGTTTTTGTCTTTCGATATTGCATGTAACTCCTTTGATAAATTATTCTCAAAGCAGAATCAAAGTGAGTGTATGTCTGTATAAACACAGGTGTGTGCCCAAAGAGAGATGCATACATACATAAATACAAATAGTTATTCATAATCTCCTTATTTGTTCTTCTCAGATTCTTCCCCATCAGTCACTTGTAATGTATGCTACTAACTTTATATTAGAGCTTGAATAGCTATGAAACATGAGGTGATGGACCCAACTCCCCATAGAGACTGTCACAGACAAAACTACGCATCTTCTACCTGTTTAGCCTTCCTTTCTGCACCTTTTCAAAATGAATTTTTGGTCATGTCACTTAGGTTAATAGCTGTCAGCCAAGAGGCTGGGTTTGCCCTCTTCCTGCAATAGATCAAATGGAGCGAAAGTATTGTTGGTACTCTGCTATAAATAAAGTTTCAGAAACTCCCTTCCTGTTGGGTAAGATATATATATCCTGATTAGTAAAAATAATAATTATACATGTTTATAAGTTCTTTCAATCTAAGACAGGGATCATGAAACATGTATCAATTATATGTTAGAAGATGGTTTACAAGGAACACACCAGTGGTGGGTTCCTACCGGTTCGGAGCGGTTTTGCAGAACCGGTAGTAATTTGGTGGCCTGGGTCTCTGGAATCGGCAACGACCCAGGCCTGCCACACCTCTGAACCGGTACTCCTGCGAGCACTGTAGGCACCGCCATCTTGTTTTTTGCTTCTGCACATGCGCAGAACAAATTTCATTGTACTCTTCAGTGTACTCTTTTGAGGTTGATGGTTTTCATGAGTCCTCTCTCCTCTCTTTCAGCTCTTTGAGAACTTCGAATTTGGAGAAGTGCAGCTGAATTCCGTCTACCTCTCACAGCGATTCTCCACTGACCACTCGGGTTACTACGCCTCGTCTGGGCAGCTCAATTTCTTCTGAATTGCAGACTCATCTGTCCCGATAGATTGCACATAATGAGATCTAGGAGTGTCTAGTATACAAGGCAATCATGATTTAAATCTGCCCTCCTATTAGATCAGGGTCGCTCTGTCCTCCCGAATTAACCTTAGAACTTTGCCAATATCGGCGCAAAAAAACCCTGACCTACATTGAATGAAAGAAAATGGCTACGCAATCAAATAAGTTACTTTGGTTGACAGGTAGTTTGTTGGAAAAAGAAAAGAAAAGGCTGGAAATAAAAGACGTAATAGCAACTGCAATTAGAAAGCTATAAATGTACAGAAATTACCCATTCGTTATTTTTAATGGCTAACTTTTCAAATTAAAGGTCGTTTTGTGGCACTTCAGAGTGAAATCCAAGTCTTTTTGTAGCTTTCAAAACAAAAACCACTCCCTTTGGTAACTTAGTGATAGTTTTTTCCTTTAACTGCGAACGGCAACTTATTTGCATTTGTGTGGGTATTTTTGTTGTTGTTTTGTTGTTATAGCTAACGTGCTGAATCCGCCAAGGATTCATGGTGGTTTACAACTAATAATTAAAACAAGCACATTACAAATACAATTAAAACATCCGTGGTAAATAAACTAATTAAGAGAATTAAATCAAAACATAATTACAATCATTGTCAGAACATTAACAGCCAGTTCAAAAGCAACCATAATAGTAAAAACGATGGCGGAAGAATCATCACCAAAGGCCCTTTGGAAGACTGTTCATTGTCATCTTCTAGAAAGGCATTAACGAAGATACCAATTTAATTCGTAAGGGGAGCCTGTTCCACAGAACTGAAGAGGAGAAAGCACCTCCTAGTTTCATCTCCTCTCATTGGAAGTGAGGAAGAATCCCTAGCCTTTCCTGGAATGATCATTAAGGTTGGAATGATTCAATTAGGAGATGATGACCTGTGTGCATTGAGGTGCTGAGCCATTTACAGTTTTAGAAGTCAAAACCTTCGGTGGAATTTAATCTGAGGGATTCCCAGGAGGGAGGAAGAGCCTTCAGACGGAGCGAAAAAAACTTAGCAAAGTTTAGATCAGCGATGGTGAACTTTTTTGGCACCAAGTGCCCAGAAGGGAATGTATGCATGTGTATGCACAGGTGCGCGTGCCAATGCACTGGGAACCCGAAGACCAGCTGCTGTGTGCGAATGCGCGTGCTGGCCAGCTGGTCTTCGGGTTTCCAGCGTGTGCTGGAGGACTAGAAACCCGAAGACCAGCTGGTCGGCGTGTGCATTCACACTGGCCAGCTGGTCTTCACATGCGCTGAAGTGCCGCAAGCCCGAAAACCAGCTGGCCGGTGCGAATGCACATGCCAGAAACCAAAAGAGTAAGTGGCAACGGCGTGCGTACCCACAGAGGGGTCTCTGCGTGCCACAGGTTCTCCATCACTGGTTTAGATGGTTTGTGTGGGAGAAAGAGGAGAAAGACAGCTCCTCCCTAGGAGTTCTCCGAGAATATGTTTTATGGTGCAAGTCATCTGCATTAGTTTGGCAAGATTTCTGTCTATAGGCAGAGGCACAGTAAAGGGAACTACTTAGAAGAACCTCAGCATGTCTCTCTTGGTTTTTGGAGCCTGACAAAACCAGCACTTTGAATTGCATCTGAAAAGTTATCAATAGCCAAATCAGGCCTAGAACACCAGTGTTAGATGCTTCCAAGAGTCGGTAACTACCAGAAGTTATTCGAGAAATCATTGGTCCTACCTGCCAGTTGTTGGGGAAACTCCCCAGTCTTTGCTGAAACCCATCAGGAATCACAAAGTTCATTGGCTGTAACATTCATCCCATTGAACACACACTTGGCTATGTGTTCATCAGTGGAGGTTCCCCTGTGGCAGTTAATCTCATAAGGACCAAGAAATTTACAGTGTCTGTCCTACAAAGTAGACCCAATCAAGAAACAGGTAATGTGTCTGTGCCTAAAATTAAAATTGGCTGTAGTAACAAAATCTTCCAAGTCTGAATGTGCTTCACTCTCTATTATCTTTCATGTAAATTTGGAGGGGGGAGCCTGAGGTGTTTGCATGCCCCTCCTATGGGCTTCTGCAATTTCTGTCTGCTTGTTCCTTGATACAGCATCCCCTCTCTCCATCAAGGTCCTCCCATTTATTCTCTACATGATCTGACCCAAGGGTGAAATGCTACTGGTTTGGAGCGGTTCACCCAAAACGTTAGTAAAAAATGCTACCGGTTCACCCGAACCATTAGTAAAAAATGCTACCAGTTCGCCTGAATCATTAGTAAAAAATGCTACCAGTTCGCCCGAACCATTAGTAAAAAATGCTACCGGTTCGCCTGAATTGTTAGTAAAAAATGCTACCAGTTCGCCTGAATCATTAGTAAAAAATGCTACCAGTTCGCCCGAACCATTAGTAAAAAATGCTACCGGTTCGCCTGAATTGTTAGTAAAAAATGCTACCAGTTCACCCAAACCATTAGTAAAAAATGCTATCAGTTCGCCTGAATCGTTAGTAAAAAATGCTACCAGTTCGCCCAAACCGTTAGTTTAAAAATGCTACCGGTAAGCCGAAACCGTTAGTTTAAAAAATGCTACCGGTTCACCCGAACTGGTATTTCCGATGATCGGCTGTGACATGCAATTATATTAGCTAGAACCGTTGGATATCCTCCTTTCTAACTAATCTAAATCATGTGGCACAGGGGATCCCCTCCCCCGCTGTTCTACTTACCTTTGCAGACTTGGAAGGCTTCAAAATGTTGCTTTTTTAGCACTGCGGGCGCACCCCAGGTGTGCGCTTGGTAGCAGACTCACTGAACTGGTAGCAGACTTCAGAGGATTACACCGCTGATCTGACCCCAGTAACTGCCCTCCATCCATCAGCTACTTTGAGAGAACCATGAGAGAAAAGAAGAGGGGGTCAACCTATTTTCCAAGACATCAGAAGGCAAGACAAGGGATGGAAACTAATCAAGGAGAGAAGCAACCTAGAACGAAGAAATGTCCTAACTGTGAACAATTAACCAGTGGAATGGCTTGCCTTCAGAAGTTGTGGGTGCTCCACCACTGGAGACTTTAAAGAAAACACTGGACAGCCACTTATCTGGAATGGTATAGGGCAGCGATAGCAAACCTTTTTGGGCTTGTATGCCATAAGGGGAGAGCGCAGGGGGGTCGTGGGTGGGCGTGCCACACCCAAAATGCAACATGTGACACACACCCAATGTGCATGCCCATGGTTGCCCTCAACCTTTCCCATCACAAACCACAGGGCACTATCGAAAGACGAGAGGACTCCAGGATCAGGCCTGGGAGCAAGTTGAGGAACTCAGGAAGAGACCCTGCTGGACAGCAGAGCATCCAATTCATCAGATGAATTCCTACTTAAGTCTGTTCAGCCCAAGTAAGCATCAGGCCTATTCTAGAAAAGTACCACTGAGAAAACCACCCTCCTGACAGGTTCTGCTGTCAAGGGATTCCCTAGGGTCCCAAAGCTAGGGGAGAATATTTCCATAGGGTGCAGAGGTGATATTCAGCAGGTTCTGACCAGTTGTGGGGAACCGGTAGTGGAAATTTTGAGTAGTTCGGAGAACCGGTTAAATACCACCTCTGAATGGCCCCGCCCCCATCTAGCCTCTGCCTCCCAAAGCCACAGAACCGGTAGTAAAAAAGTTTGAATTACACCACTGGTAGGGTGACATTCCTACTCTCACTCAACCAGGTTTTGATAATACACAGGTCAGTGGTGGGCTCCGGATCCCGGTGTAACCAGTACGGTGCAGTGGGGCCAGGCGTCCACCACATGCACACGTGCTTGCATACTTGCCACCCGCAACGCTCCAGCTGCTCAGCGGAGCATCAGGCAGGCGCCGTACACTGCGTGGAAGCCCTGATTGGCTCAAATATAGGTAAGGAAGCCGGCCGGATGGGAGGGCCCTCCAGAGCACCGAGCAGAGCACCAGAGCATAGGAAATGGTGCCTGGAGCTCCCAGCAGGCACCAGTACGCCCGTACTGGAATGTACCGGTCGTATCCCACCTCTGACACAGGTTCATCTATTCACTCACTGCCATATAGAATAACAAAGTCTTCTTATCAAGCTTGAAGCAAAATCACCAACAATCAGGCCACGAGGACCAAGGTGTAGGGCTACTGAAGTAGAAATGGAATTAATTATCAAACATCAGGACTCTTTCCTTCATGTTGGAACTCTCTGGTGGCATATACTTCTAGACTTATTATCACCTCCCAACAACTAAATTCCATAGGGCTAGCAAACTGGCAAGGCATTCTCACTGACCTTACTCCTCATACATACTAGAAGCTGCTCCGAAATCATAGGAATTGATGGAATCCCTGATATAATTTCACAAATTTCCAAGGATAACTTCCTCCCCCTAGGCTGGGCCTTTCTCAGACTTTCAATCTTGCAAATTGCCTTCCTGAATCCCTTTCCAACAGCATGCCAGTCAAAAAGATTAATGCAAGTGCCCCCAGTCACCTCCTTCATGCTGGCTTTTGCTATTCTTCCTCCCACCAGGTCGTCTCGAAATGGTGGTGCCATGATGTCACTGCTGTTGTCACTCTAGACTCACAGCTTCATACTGACCAGAAGGATACTGCGGAGGGTTCAGCACCAATTCATTTAAGCAGCAAGGACTCTTGACACCCAGTGTCCAGACAGACCATCACCATGTTGTCAAACACCTCATAGCTCAGGTTATTTCTTCAAGTTCCCTCAAGACTGAATGCCATTCAAATCCACAATTATCTCAGTAGCCCTCATTCAAACACACCACGCCTACAAATTGTTCTGACCCAGGCTTCCCCTAACCACGAAGCAGACTCCTTGTCCTGACAAAACCCCTTTTTATTAAGTTACTGTGAATTCCTCTCATTCACATCCAGCAAAGTCTTTCAAGGGTGCATTTACAGCCACAGACCTTATCTGGCTTGGAGAGCTGCCAGGCCGATATCTGCAAAACATGGCAAGGCGTCTCGGAGAATCACGAACCAATTACACGAACTAATTGTCTCCTGCAAACTCCACTCCCTTTCGCTCCTCTTTTATTTCCTCTGGGAGGAGCCATTCATTGTCCATCTCTCTCTCTCCCTCCCTCCCTCCCTCCCTCCCTCCCTCCCTCCCTCCCTCTCTCTCTCTCTCTCTCTCTCTCTCTCTCTCTCTCTCTCTCTCCAGCTGTCATATTCGTAGCTCTCTGTCATTCCCATTCAAACATGATAAATGCTAATCCATGTTTAGAGCGGACATAATTACCACCATTCAGATAACACTTTTTTCAAAGAGTCCTGTTTCTGTGGGTGGGGACCAGACTTTGTAGAATGATCAAAAGTGCCTACATCTGTTCTATGGTTTTGAAAGCCCATATCCAGAAATATGATAATACTTAAGTGAACAGTCCAACCTTGTCACCAGCCTAGATTACAAGCTTGAAGGATCTGCTTTCCTTAATTCCAGATTGCTTCTCTCCTTAATTAGTTCCCATCCATTGTTTCTTGTCCTGCCCTCTGGTGCTTTGGAAAATAATTTGACACACACACACCCTTTCTTTGTGGCAGTCCCACAAATATTGGAATACTGCTATCATGTCACCCCTAATCCTTCTTTTATTTAGGCTAACCAAACCCAAATTCTGCCATCCTTTTGTTCTCTGAACTTTTTCCAAAGATAGATGGTGCCATTGGCGCTTATTAAAATCCCCCACTCAAAGCACGCAGCATCCTGCTTTAATAGATATAAACTGGGGGGGGGGGGGGGGGAGGGAAACATAGGATAGGTTAGCGAAGGGAAGGGAATAAGAAATGATACTGAACTATATTTGGGTTTGCAAAAATACCATCCCAAGGAAACATAAATTGAGATTTGAAAGAGACACCTATAACAACAGAAAAAGAAAGGGTGAGAGGAGGAGAGGAAGAGGAGGGAAGGAAGAAAAAGATAAAGAGAGAAGGGTGGAAGGGAGAGAAAGAGAAGGAGAGAGGGTAGGAAGGGGAAGAGTAGGAGTAGGAGAAAGGTAAGGGAAGAAGGAAGGGGAAGGAGAGGGGGAAGGAACAAAATAGAGAAGGAAGGGAGGGAGAAAAGAAAGGGAAAATAAGGGGGTGTTAAAACAGGCAGATGGGATGGTAAATAAAACAACCCAAACTGCATATTATAACCTTTTAAATAGAATAACAAATGTATAAGAATGACAAATATAAAGAAGAAGAACTATGTGAATGTATATCTATAATTGTATATAAGAGAACAAAAAATTTAAAAAAAACTTTTTTAAAAAAGCAGGCAGCATCCATTTTGTAGCAGGCACATACATCCATGAGATGTTCCGAGGGTCAGTCGTAAAATATGGGGTGAGGGTCCTGATTACTCCCCTGAGTGCCTGATGTCCTTGTTTACCTTCTTCAGCTATTCAGAACCTCCCTTGAGCTTCTTAGCTACCCTATTGCCTTCAGACAGCTAAGTGTGGTCCTTCAAGGTGTAGTCTTGAGAATGCTCCACTCTGCTCCGCCGCTTTCAGCAGCTTTGAAGTGATGCTTAGCCTGCACAAATGTCCCTCTTGATTCTCCCTCGGCCCAGATCAGAGGTCGAGAGGAGGGGGATTTGGGGACTGGGGCACTGTTTGTGTTCCACTCGTCCATAAAAGCCCGTAATATCTTCTGCAGCAGAGAGCAGCGGAGTGCATCTAAAAGCTTCTTGACATATTTTTCACAACAGTTAAAAAAACAAGCTGTTTATGCACTTAAGCTACATACTGTGGTTCATGCTGAATAGTGAAGGCTTAAAGAAAAAAGAAGAATAAATAAAGACTGTTTTCCTCCCAAACCTCCCTTCCAGTTCCTTTTTCCTGATCCCATTCAAAGTTTAGCACTGCTTTTTTTCTTTAGCTGCCTTTGTCATTGTGGTGTCAGAATTAAGAGCCCCGGATCTGATTATTTCAAACCAAGAGCTGCTGCTGGTTCTTCTTTGGCTGTAGCATCCTCCACCTTTGGCTGTAGCATCGCGCCAGCCAAACAACATCAAAGGAGTAGAAGTGAAGATTAAATCAGCACAGGGGCCTTTTCAGTTCTATAGATTCAAGCCCAGAGCACAACATTTCCATGCAAAACCATAAGACATTATTTATGGGGTTAAGACCTTCGCATAGCATTTATTTTAATGAAGTTAGAAAGTGTTTCATTTTCGTGTGTGTGTGTGTGGTGTTCTCCTGTATAATGTATGAGATGTAATTAATTTAACAATGTTGGATTAAGTTGCTAAATTAAACTCGCAGTGGAAATAAACATCTGGAATTAATTCCTATCAAACGGAGCACTAGTCTAATATTTCACAGGGACACTTTTAAAAACAAACTATTTAATACAGAGATGTTAGTGTTATACTAATTAAGTTTAGCTGTTTAGCTGAAAGGAACCTTGTGCGTGTGTGTCAGTAATGGTTTCCTCTTATTTTCGGAACTGGGAGTGCGTACCAGAGGTGGGTTCCTACCAGTTCACATCGGTTCGGTAGAACCGGTTCATCAAGTCTACCAAACCGGTTAAAAGAGGTTCCACTGGTGGACCTGGAAGTAAATTCCGGAACGCCTGCCCTGGCCCTGTCGTTCGCTCGCCCTGCCCATTAAGTCACAACTCGCTCACTCCCCCGCCCGTCTACCTGCACTAAACTAGCCCAGGCCGCCACTCACTGATTGGCTGGAGTCCAGCCAATCAGTGAGCAGGCTGGAGTCGACGCGCCCACCTCTAACACCCATTTAAAAGCACGGTGCCAAGAGTCTTTCTTGTTCCCGAGCAGCTGTTGCATCGCGCTTGCTGATTGGGACCTCCCTTTGTTTCGTTTTGTTTCGTTTCGCCTTCCAGCAGCTTGTTGCTTCCCTCATGTAAGCAACTAAGCATGAGGGGGGGGGGATGGGAGGCTGGCTAACGCCAGCTCATGGCTTTCGTGAGGGAAGGCCTTCAGGCCGAGCTGGCGTATGCCGCGTGACCGAAACGAGGTGGGCAGATGTGGGAGAGGGGAGAGGCTAGCTTACGCCAGCTCGCAGCTTTAGCGAGGGAAAGCCTTCAGGTCTTGCCTCGCGAAAGCCGTGAGCTGCCATACGCCATGTGGCCAAATGGAGGTGGACGGCAGCAGCGGGGGGGGGGGGGGGGAAAGGCTAGCTTACACCAGCTTGCGGCTTGCGCGATTGAAGGCCTTCGCCTCGCAAAAGCCGTGAGCTGAAGTATGCTGCATGGCCAAAAGGGGGTTTTCTGCTACCCCACCCACCCACCCCCCTGTCTCCAGCCTCACCTGGTTGGCTAAGGCTGTCAGGTGGCGGGCCTAGCTGACCCGGTTGTCCCTTGTCCCTTCAGTCCAGCTTACCTGCTGCCTTGTCACCTGCCTGCTCCCTGCTGCATCCATCGCATCGGAGAGCTGCTGATTCTTCCTGCTTGTAAGTGACCCAGGTTTTTTTTTCTTTTATGCTTTTAATGTTTTTTTTTAAGTATTTTATTTATTGTGTATAGAATTTTTTAATGGTTTATTTCAATTTATTGTGTGTAGATTCTTTTTTTAAATTGTCTTAGACTATTTAAAAAAAGATTCTATCAACAATAAATTAAAATAAACCATTTTTAAAAATTCTATAGTCAATACTTTTAAATGTATTGTGTATAGAATTTTTTTAAATCGTTTTATTTAAAAGTATTGAGTATAGAATTTTTTAAAATAGTTTATTTCAATTTATTGTGTGTAGAATACTTTAAAGTGTTTTTATTTTAAATTATTGTGTGTGGAATACTTTGAAATGGTTTCATTTTAAATTATTGTTGGTAGAATCTTTTTTTAAATTGTGTTAGACTATTTTAAAAAAATATTCTATCAACAATAAATTAAAATAAACCATTTAAAAATATTCTATACTCAATACATTTAAAAGTATTGTGTATAGAATATTTTTAAATAGTTTTATTGTAATTTATTGTGTGTAGAATATTTTAAATGGTTTCATTGTAATTTATTGTGTGTAGAATATTTTAATGGTTTTTAAGGATTTTTTTTATTACTTACAGAATATTTTTAGGGATTTTTTATTTATTTATTGTTTATAGAATATGTTTATTACAAGAAATGTTATTCCTTTTTGCAAATGGTTTATTTGTGATGTAATTTGTTGCTTTTAAGTGTGCAGGTTGGTGCATGGTTTATGTGTCTCAAAGTGGCTGCTTTTCTATGGGCAGGCCAGGTTGGTGCAAGGCAGCTTTGCAAGATTTTGTGTGTTTCTTTGTGATACCTGGTTGTTTAGGTAATTGTGAGGTGGTTGCTGGTTCTGTGAGCTTCCTGGCACTGTCCTTTATAATTTCCCACAATGCCTTGATGGTTTTTATTCCAGTGGCTTTGTCTTTCCTGTCCTTAGGGTTAGGGAAAAAAACTGGTTTCATTTGCAGTCTTTGGGGGGGAAATTGCTATTTTTTGGTGTTTCCCTGGCACTGTCATAGTTTGTGTGTGTGGGTGTGTAATGTCCCGCAGTTATCTACACATTAATAATGATCAAGTACTAATAATATTTCCTTATACATTTTAGTGATCTTTCCTTACATAATTGGTGTATATTTCATACTTTTAGATTTCTAATTTCTGTTTCTATTAGTTAGCAATTGATAAAACAAATCTCACGTGAAAAAATATTCGAAGCCTTCTTAATTTTAATTGTAAATTTATTCATTCCTGCACATTCTAATATTTATTCATTTTCATATCTTTGTTTTTCCACTGTTGTGCAAACACAATTCCAGCAGCTATTAACATGTGTAAAATTAAATATGTATTGTATTCCCTTTGAAATGCCCAACCAAATATTACTGGTTTTAAATCCATATCTTGCTTTATCATTGCTTCTAACCATGACACCACTAACTCTTGAATAGCTACTTGGTCTGTCCTAAGTACTGAACTTTATTCATATATTCCTGTTTTTTGAACTGAGGAATAAATTTCAGAAAAAGAAATCTGTATTGCTCTGTGAATCTACCTATGACATCCATTCTTGATCTAACTTCTTAGATGAAAAACTATATCTTTCCTGTTTGTTGGGGGACATCCTTCCTGAAAAGACTGTAGATTGTTGGGTGAAAATAGAGGTCCTTTCTGTTACCTGTAGTGTAGTCTTCAGCTTACAACCACAATCGAGTCCAATATTGTTTTATTTCTTCTGCAGTTAGTATTATTTAACAGGATGAAGAGGCAACAGAGTATGACCGTTAGGACAGTCATCTTTCCTATGTAAGTACCGTAGCTGTTTTATTGCTTTGTGTGCTGGTTTCATCCTTAATATAGTAGTGCAAGCAATTAAAGTCTTCCTTTTTGTATCTCTTTGTGCAGGCCATTCATTGGAGCAAGGTGGTCAGTGGGTGACTTCAACACACAAAAGGAGAGTAATCTTCCTTTTCTATTATTTTGTGTGCTGGTTTCATCCTAATGCAATGCATGCAATGAAAGTTCATTTCTGTGTCTCTTCTTTGTGCAGGCCATTCATTGGAGTCACTGATATTGAAGACTGGCAAGGACAGTCATCTTCCTTCTGTAAGTATCTCTTTTATTGTTTTGTGTACTTATTTTAATCTTATTTAAGTAGTAAGTACACAAAATAATAAATTTCCTTTTTTATATCTTTTTGTAGATCATCCATTGGGGCAAAGAACTCAGTGACATCGTCTTGGCCACTCCCATCCAGTCACATGACTGCCAAGCCACTCCCACAAAGCAGGCCACATCTACAGAAGAGGTTCCAAAAAATTTTGAAACCCACCACTGGTTCGTACGCATAGCGCTTCTGCGCATGCGCAGAGTGTCTGTGATGAGGTCTGGGTGGGTGGGCAAACCGGCAGAATCCCATCTCTGGGGTGTGTGTGTGTGTGTGTGTGTGTGTGTTCCAGTAAATGTTGACTCCTGGCAACTGCCTGGAGAAATCCCTGCAATTTTCTAGCAAAATTTTGGAAGTGGTTTGTCACTGCCTGCTTCCTAGGGCTGAAAGAGAATGACTGGCTCAGGGTCACCAAGGTGACTTTCTGCTAAGGCAGGAGTAGAACTCACAGCCTCCAGGTGCCTTAACCACTACGTCCGTAACAGGGTTTAATAATGCTCAATATTAGGCACATTTGGAAATTATCATCATAAATCACACAGTGTATTGCAAGAAAACGTGCAAATGAATGGACTCATTACATCAAGCAGATAAAAAGCTAGTTCCAACCTTATGTTATTACTGTATTTTTCAGAGTATAAGATGCACCTTTCCTTCCCTAAAAGAGAGTGAAATTTGGGTACATCTTATACACCAAATGTAACCCCACCCACCCACTGGCCCCCACCCATTTGCCTCTGCCTCCCAGCATTTTACCTCATTGCAGCAAACGGAAAAAATGGGATTTGCTGAGGTGGCAATAGGCTATGGCAGCAATGGAAAACCTTTTTTGGCTCACGTGCCACAAGTGGGGGGAGCGCAGGGGGGTCGTGTGCAGGCGTGCCACACCCATAATGCAAGAGTTCTGAAGGCTTCAGGGACCGTCCGGAGGCTTCCCTGACGCCTTTGGAGCGTTTAAAACGACCCTCCGAGCAAACCGGAAGTCATTTCCGGTTTGCTCGGAGGGTCATTTTAAGCATTCCAAAGGCTTCAGGGAAGCCTCCGGACGGTCCCTGAAGCCTCCAGGGGGGCAGGGGAGGCTCTTTTTGCCCTCCCCAAGCTCCTATAAAGCCTCTGGAGCCTGGGGAGGGCGAAAAAATGGCTTTTAAAAATGGTGAACTCAGCTGGCCAGCGCACTGGGCTATGGCAATCCCTGCAGCCTGAAACAACTGATGATTGGGAGCTCCCTGCTTAAATTGAAATTGAAAGTGAAACAGGCTGTTTGATGCAAGGAGGCAAATTGCTGGGAGGAAGAGGCAGATTTTTTTCTTCTAATCAGGCTAAACTGCAACAGGCTGTTTGCTGCAAGGAGGTAAGTCAATAACTATAAATGCCTACAGAATGTTCACATTATTAGACTTATTTTTAAAGACTACTTTATAGACAACCTAACAAAATGAAGAAGCTTTTTAAAGTAAATGCTTGATCTGAAGAGGCCCAGTGCTATTGCATTTTCTTTTAAATAGCATAGAATAATGTATACTTCCAGAATGCGACATCAATTTTAACAGCATTTGTACAAGTATAGTCTTAAATGTAACACCACAAACAGTGTAATCTTCTGTACTGTTTGCTGTTTGGTGCAAGGAGGCAAATTGCTGGGAGGCAGAGGCAGATTTTTTTTCCTCTTGTTTTCTTCCCCAAAAGCTAAGTGCATCTTATACTTTGGAGCGTCTTATACTCTGCAAAATATGGTATATCTTTCTCAAAGCCACAGATAATTCTCAGAATCTAGGAATAAACAGGAATAGTAATTGCTTTACATTGCTTTACAGCCCTCTCTAAGTGGTTTTACAGAGTCAGCATATTGCCTCCAACAATCTGGGTCCTCATTTTACAGACCTTGGAACGATGGAAGGCTAAGTCAACCTTGAATTAGTGAGACTTGAACTGCCAAACTGCTAGCAGCCAGCAATAATCAGAGGTAGCCTGCAGTACTGCATTCTAACCACTGCACTACGGCTCTTATATGTGCTAATGCTTTTGCTAAATGCTATTCAGTGTAAATGAAGATATCCAGTTGATGAATAAATGGACTCAAAGAACAACAAGTACATGTTCCTTGCAGCTGGATTTTTCTCTCTCTCTTAATAGGCTCACCCTTCCATGTCACTGCAATAGGAAGCTGAAGCACAGCAATGAACCTGAATAACAGAACGTTGATTGACTGATGTCTCAGTGTTATATGACACCCATAAGTCTAGGAAAGCTTACATTGTGGCTTACCCCTTGCTTATCTCAGATTCTCCTGAATAGCCCATCTCCATTGCCCTCCCTTTCTCAGTTGTTCTCCTGCACTTAATTTCGATCGTAAGCTCCGCACTGCCTCCCTCTCATATTTTGCAAACCTCCGGAGATATTGATTATGCTGTGTTAATAAATAAGGAATGGAGTGGACAGTACAGCACGGCTTAAAATGTTGGCTCCCTTTTCAACAGCATCAGAATTTGAGGAAATCCCATACAAGGAGGCTGCAAGGAAATCAAATGTAGCTCTGCAAGTCATTGAACGTACGTGGAAGTTTTTAAAAATGCTGCATTGTATTGTAAAACCTGCATTTCTGACTCTTCTGATAATCACTGCAGCATCTGTTGGCTGATCCAGGGCTTCAGTTTTGTCTAATCAAACAAAACTGAGTCCCTTTACCCAGGAGTGGGCTTCAAAATTTTTAGCAAGGGGTTCTCTGCCCGGTTGCTGGGTGGGTGTGACCATGGTGGGTGTGGCCTAGTCAGTTTCCTGCACCACTGGGGGGGGGAGGATACTTTTTGCCTTCCCTGGGCTTCAGATGTGTTCCTCGAGCCACTGGGAGGGTGAAAATGGCCTCCTCAGACTCTGGAGGCCTCTGAAGGCTGGAAACGGAATCCTTTCTGCCCTTCCCGAACTTCCGGTAGGCCCGTTTTTCACCCTTTCGAGCCTCCGTGCGCACCCTGCACTTACCTGCATCCAAAATGAGGCATGTGGGGACTGCTGGGAGGGGAGGAGTGGACGGGGCCAGCCAGGAATGAGATTTGGGGGTTCTCCGAACTGTACAGAATCTTAGCTAGAGGTTCTCCCGAACCTCCGCAAACTCCCAGCTCTCACCCCTGCCTTTACCTCCCTGAAAAGTATTGCAAATCAGGTTTCCTAGTTTTGAAATCAATCTCTTTCCCTCTGTACCACCACCAAAAACTCTGACAAGTTGCTGGAGCCAATGCCCACCTATGTGTTGGCAGCTTGGCTGCTGCTTAAATTTCTAGTGCAACATTTCAGATTTTGCTTTCCTTCCCCTCCCCTCCCCCCACTCTCGGATACCTTGGCACTGCATTTGACAAAGCATCGTTTTTCGTGGTGCAATCCAGCTGAATTGATTCTGCATCTCGTGTAGCCCTGCCTTACACGTCCCTTGTGTTTCTAGCTGGAAATTACAGGTTTAGTCTTACTGTAAAACCTTTCTTCTTGATGGCCACTTTGAAATTACATCTCTGCCTTCCAAAACGGTAGTGGCACTCAAGTCTGCAGGGGTTTTGCTTGCGAGACTCTAACGATTCAGAACTGATCTATTAATTATATGTTTTTCTCCTTTCATTTCTGGAACCCAGTAGAGTTTTTGTCCTGATAATCTCAATCATAGCTCTTTATCGATTCAGGAAAATTAACATAAGGGCTGTTTGGCTTATTTTAGTTTCATCTAACGAAAATCATCAAAATGCATCGGAAGCACCCAAAAAAACCCCAATATTATAATGTCTATTCGGTGTTCTTATCTCTAAATCACAATCAAAAGCAAAAAAGAGGTGAGGCGAAAGTGTTAAGAATCTTGGGTCCTTTCGAATTCTGCTATCTATCATCACATCTGAGGTTTAAAGGCAGGTGATGTGATGAGCCATCGTGCTCACTGACAATAAATAAGATGGATGAAACAGTTTAGAGTAGCCTGTACTTGGTCAGATTGCAGAAAGATTTTAACAGTTCAAGCCTCTCTGTTCTCATAGTGAAGGACAACTATGACCACTGGCTTAAGAAATAATTATCATCATCCCAAAATGCAAAGATCTTCAAACAGATATAAAATAACTGTGCATTTAAAAAAATCAAAGGTCCTATCAATAGTAATAGTCACCTTGGGTGCCATCCCCAAAATGTCTGAAACACCGCTGGAGCACCACTGGCATTGACAAAATCCTTTTACCCTGTTTCCCTGAAAATAAGACCTTCCCAGATAATAAGCCCAATCGGGCTTTTGAGCGCATGTGCTAAAATAACCCCACCCCCGAAAATAAGCCCTCCTTGAAAATATTGCAACAGCAGCAGCTGTGAGGTGACCATGCTCACCACCTCATGCACCTCAAAAATAATAAGACCCCCTGAAAATAAGGCCAAGTGCTTATTTGGGGGGGGTGTCAAAAGAAAATAAGACCCTGTCTTATTTTCGGGAAAACATGGTAGTCAATTGCAAAACACAGTTTTACTTGGAATAGTTTGCATCCTGCAAAGATAACTTTCACACTGTCAGACATCAACACCTGCCTCATAGGGGTTGCCTATGAATAAATCCCACCTACTTATTTAAATTGTACCTCTATATTTTAAGAATCCATCAGAAAGACCCTTCAGGATGTCACCAAACAACAGCCACCAAGGTTGCATTAATTTCAGACCCACTTAGGTTTCCTCAATGGAAGTGTGTAAGTAGCAGCAGCATTTATGATGGAGCTACTCTATCAGAAGAGCGTCACACGGAACCTAATTGTGTCACTTTTGCCAATGGAGCAGATGGCTAGGCTTTTTGGTTATAAAAAGTGGTGCCACCCAGGCATTGTCTGCAAAGCTACAGCCACATGCAGCTTATTCATAAATCAAGCAGCCAAGGCTGAATCTGCTCAGATACTAATTCTATGCTTCATGTATTAATTGCACAGGTTACCTTGACTGAGCCTGAAAACTAACAGGCTTCATCTTGGTTGCAACCAGTGGTGGGTTACAGGCGGTACATCCCAGTAAGGGCATACTGGTGCCTGCCGGGAGCACCGAGTACCGTTCTGGTACGGTGCTCCAGAGGGCCCGCCCGCCCAAGCTCCTTACCTGTATTTGAGCTCTTCGGCGCTTACGTCATGGAGCGTACAGCGCCTGGGCGATGCTCCACCGAGCAGCTGGAGCATCATGGAGTTGTCATGGAGGCAAGGATGCATGCGCATGCTGGGTGCATGTGCGTGCATGCTGCACGCATGCATGTGGGGGACACCAGGCCCCATTGCACCATACTGGTTGCTACGGGATCTGGAACCCACCACTGGTTGCAACTTACATGGGTGGCTGACTAGACAAGAGGGCCAAAGAATTTTCTGGATGCCAGAGCACTCTGGATGATGCTTTCCTCTGTAGGAAGTTAGCACCCACCCCTCTCCCAGAAAAATGAAATATCCTGGGAAATATTGAAAAGGCAGAATATTGTATTTCCCTGGCATTCCTTGAGCCTCTGGGAGGGCGAAAACTGCCTCCCCGGGGCTCCGGAGGCCTTCCGGGAGGCCCGTTTCCCGCCTCTCCGAGCCTCCATGCAGGCCCTGCACTTATCTTGCATCCAAAATGGGCCGCATGGAGACTCCTGGGAGGGGAGGGGTGGGTGGGGCCAGCCAGGGGTGGCATTTGGAGGTTCTCTGAACTGGCCATAACATTAGCTACGTATTCTCATGAACCCGTAGCAGCCGACCCCCCGGTCACAAATGACGAGAACAGAAATGAGAATTGAAAGAAATTACGGAGCAAAAAACAGAACAGAAACCAGAAGCATTCTTATTAGGACTATTAGATCAAAAAATGGATAAACAACTTCAATACGTCATAATACACATACTCACTGCAGCTAGGATTGCTTTCACACAAAACTGGGGAAAAAATCAATACACCCGCAGATGAAACAATCATTAGAAAAGCACTTGAATGTGCAGAGATGGACAAAATGACAATAGAACTAAAAGAAAGAGAAGACTTGAGAAAAAGAAGGTGTAGGAGGAGAATTCCACTGCAGAAGTGGAACAGAAAACAATTGTGTAAAGAACTTGATTGCCTCCATGGGGCTAGGCACTAAAGGGGTAGGAGGTATAACAATAATTCAATTAGCAACATAAAGATCATTTGTGATAATTTTGCAACACAGGTGATGTCTGACGTCTGGCATATATTTTGTAATCTTTGGATTCTTGTATCAGGGCATGTGTAGATGGTAGATAACAGAGTAGAGTAGAGTAGAGTAGAGTAGAGCAGAACAGAACAGAACAGAACAGAACAGAACAGAACAGAATAGAATAGAATAGAATAGAGTTGGGAGGGACCTTGGAGGTCTTTTCTTGCTCAGGCAGGAAATTGTACACCACTTCAGACAAATGGTTATCCAATCTCTTCTTAAAAACGTCCACTGATGGAGCATCCACAACTTCTGGAGGCAAGCTGTAATGTTGCAGAAAATGACAGGCTTTAGACTTCTCAGGATACAGGAAAAGTTTATTTGGCCGCCAGATTCAGAAAGCTAGCCCATGGCTTGCATTGCAAATTCTGAACAACCTTCATTATCGAAGCATGCATTCTTATATATTCTCAAAAGCAGTGCAACATGGAAATACTTAACTCATTTCTTATTGGTTATTTTGGGGGGAAAGCCTTATAAGTAGATGGGATCTTACTTCTCCTTTTGTTACAGGTATGGACTACATGTCATTAACGAATTTTATTTGAACCTTGTGGTTTGGACTTTTGATAGAGGGACGTTGGCTAGAACATCTTGTGGTTAGAGGCTGATGACATTTCCCTGTCCATTTAAGCAAGCTTCTAACTGTTCCTTTTATGTCACGTCTTCATTCTTATATTTTAATTCATATTTTATTCCACTTTATCCCCCCCCTTCTAGACTCTATTAAGGAGCACAATTGAGTCTAGCCTCTTAGATTAACAATATAAGCATGCAGGATACATAATAGCAAAAAAGCAAGGATACAAGCAATACACATCTTAGGGCTTATCTTCCGGAATCACTTTCTCTACTTCCAAGAGTGCAATTTGAATATACGAGCTAGTATCTGAAACTTCATCTTCCTTGAGGGTATGTGGGATTAGGCTTTCCATTAACATTAACTCCTTTCCAGCCTGTATTTCTTTTGCAGACCTCATAACGAGTTGTTTAAGCAAGGGTATTATGCAAAGGAGGAAGGTTAAACTTGTGATTCCACATAATAAAAGAAATAGCATTTGGGTGGGGAAATATATATGCATAATAAATTTAGAAGATGGGATTAATGAGATATTGCTATTTTAAGAGAAACCTATATTATGATTTATATATGTTTAATTAATTTAGATGATGGGGTTATTGGGCTATTGTTACTTTAAAAGAAACTTATACTATGATTGTTGGGAGGCGAGGGGGCACAATATTTGAATGAGAAATCTATTTTAAGATGGGGGGAGGGGAGGGGGTACAGTATTTGTACGTGATTTACATTATATGGCGGGGGGGTAAAAAGGGGGGAAATTTGTTTGTATAAAACTTTTTCAATAATAATAAAAAAAGAAATAGCATTTGCTTGATCCAACCTGTTCTCGGTAGCCAAGAGAACCACACATCTGTTCCTTGTACTTTTTGATCAATAGAGGAAGCTCGATCTCATAGTTCTTGGACCACCCCCCGAACTGCTCCTGATCTATTCATATAGAAACAACAATCTTCTCCCAGGAATACACATAGCCCACCCTTTTCAGCAGTTAAAAGATCTATGGCACGCCGCTTCTGTAATACCACGGCTGCCAAGGAATCTATCTGGTCCTGGACTTCAACCAAGGTGCCAGCAATTTGGTTCAGGCTTTCTTGGAATTCTTCCGACAGGTGCCTGAACTGTGTAATGGAATGGGTCATTCCACCTACATCCGTTCCAACTGTTATTCCCAACATTGCTAATAGTGGAATTAGGAGTGGCACTCTTTTCTAGACATGTCCCATGAGGGGTACAGGGGGGGGGCTGTTCCCTACTTACCACCCCCATTTTGGGGAGGAGGTGTACTAGGGTGCATGTGCCAGTCCAATTAGTGGGCAAGCACAGATAGGCATTTCTCCCACATGGAAAGAAAACTCCATTTTCTACTACACATACGCCAATGTTCATGGAGAAGGCATGGGCTCGGAGGTTTCTTTCATTAGTCCAGACTTGTAAAGTTCCTGCTAGGAACATACCAGTCAGGGGCTGTAATGGAACTTCTTGATTAGGGTCCATTAGCTTATTCCTGAGGACTGGCCCTTCAAAGAGATATTGGGAACTGGCGTTTCCAGGGGGAAAGTAAACACAAACTCCCATAGTGGATTATATTGAAAGCCAAATGGGAAGTCAGCGTGGTTGGAATGGCCTTGGGCAGCTTCCAGTGGTCAGATTCCCCTCCCATCAGTTAAAAACAAGTGGATGTGGGAGCGAAAAAATTACTTTCTGTTGGAAAAGCTTGTGAACAGAGGGAGACATGCTGTGAGTCAATTTTACGTCTACAAAGGTTTTCCTGGGGACAAGGTACAGTTCAGATGGGCATTGTTCCTCTGATAGTGACCCCACAGTTTGATGCACAAGGAGGGCGACCCTATAATTTCTACACCAACTGCTATGGGGCCAACGATGGGGAGATGGCCCATCCCCAGTCTTTTAAGTGTGTCATACAGATTGCCATTAAGCTGGGCTTCTGCCATTTTCTTTCCCCATCTACTTCCCTTGTCAAAGACTATCGTAGCTTTTCCCCCCCCCAAAGATCTGAATCAACTGAAACAGCATGATAAGTTGAAGGTCCAGCAGACAAACACAGCCAATATTTTTGACCCAGGGCAGGGTCAGACTGATTGATTAGCTTTGACCTAACTCCAGCACTCATATAGTCCCCTTTTCTCAATTGTTACAGAGGTCTGTTTTCCCTATGCTTTGCCCTTTTTCTTACAGGGTTTGTCAGATAATTGACACCTAATGGGACCGTTTGTTCTTTCTTTTTAACAAAAAAACAACAACAACACTTAAACACATCATCAAGGACAACCATGCAAGTTAAAACAGCACAGGAACTAAATGTTTTGTTGAGACTCTCTTTTTCTTTCCTTTTTCTTTCCTTCCTCCTTGAGGCTTGTACAATGGGGGTGAGGATAATTTCTCTGCCAGAGACTTTACTAAAACTTTCTTAAAGTTTTTTTCAACATGCATTGGAGGGGCCTTCGAGGAACGCTCCCCCTCCCATGTTTTATTTCTAACACACTTTCTGCTGACCTGCGGTCCCGGAGGCTCATGGTCACTAACAGGAATTGCAGCAGATTAACCACACAAACCTAGAGCCTCATTAGGATACGCCGGTTCCGTTTGGAAGGGACGCTATCCTGGGCTCAGGGGGGTGATCAGGCCCCCTCTTCCACTCCTAACCGAGTGGGTCTACAATTCTTTTGATACTTGCCTGCAGGCGTCTTCTTTCATAGCTGGCGTAATTTTTATTAACTTGTCCTGATCCTGATCAGATTCTTGGATCGGTGATGTCCTCTGGATGTCCAAGAGAGGTTGTCAGCCCTCTCCCGGAGAAAGGTCTCCATCGGCGCCTGAAGATGGGCAAGATGGCCTCGATGGGGCACCAGTCAGTCCGTTCTGTCCTCAGCTAAATATTGCTCTAGGTTCTGCCGCGGTCGCCAGAATTGTTGCAGAAAATGACAGGCTTTAGACTTCTCAGAATACAGGAAAAGTTTATTTGACCGCCAGGTTCAGAAAGCTAGCACATGGCTAACATTGCAAATTCTGAACAACTTTCATTATCAAAGCACGCATTCTTATACACTCTCAAAAGCAGAGCAACACGGAAATACTTAATGCATTTCTTATTGGTTATTTTGGGGGAAAGGACTTATAAGTAGATGGGGGTCTTACTTCTCCTTTTGTTTCAGGTATGGACTACGTGTCATTAACAAACTTTATTTGAACCTTGTGGTTTGGACTTTTGACATAGGGACGTTGGCTAGAACATCTTGTGGTTAGAGGCTGATGACATTTTCCTGTCCCTTTAAGCAAGCTTCTAACTGTCCCTTTTATGCCACGTCTTCATTCTTATATTTTAATTCATATTTTATTCTACTTTAGTAACAATGATTAATTCTTCTAACTGCCAGGAAATTTCTTCTTAGTTCTAAGTCGCTTCTCTCCTTGATTAGTTTCCACCCATTGCTTCTTGTCCTCACCTCAGGATGGATGGATGGATGGATGATAGATAGATAGATAGATAGATAGATAGATAGATAGATAGATAGATAGATAGATAGATAGATGATAGATAGATGATAGATAGATAGATAGATCCAGAGGAGAGAGAGAGATTTTACTGAAGAAATTTTTAACCAAGTAAAAGCCATAATATCAGGATTCCAAGTAACACCATGTAAGACTCCGAGGAAAACATTTCCTCAAATTTCCATTTTATTAGCGATGTCATATTGGCACATCTGGGAAAACCGAATCTGAAGTCTCCTGGGTTTTCCCCACTCAAAGGAACGTCAAAGAACCTTTCCCCTGCACCCACATGTCCATCACATGGTCCAATCAGGTCACCATCCTAACTGGAGTTGTTTCCCAATCATCCCTCTCCAGGTGCAGGCTGAATATCCTCAACTCCCAGTGAAAGAATGTTGTTATGGCTATACATTTCACCCCGTCACCATTCAACCCCCCTGTCAGTTTCCACAGCATGCCCATCCACCAAGTGTGGCAGCCCTGAAGATCCAAAGAAAAAGATGACCTCCAGGGCTGACACAGAAAAGAAAACAAAAAGAAAGAAAAGTAGTAAATAGTAGGGAGAAATGTTCTTGTTAGTTGCGAAGTTATGTCCGACCCATCGTAATCCCATGGACAATGTTCCTCCAGGCCTTCCTGTCCTCTACCATCTCCTGGAGTCCATTTAAACTCAGGCCTACTGCTTTGGTGACTCCATCCAGCCACCTGATTCTCTGTTGTTCCCCCCTTCTTTTTCCCTCAATCTTTCCCAGCATTAGGCTCTTCTCCACTGAGTCCTTCCTTCTCATTAGGTGGCCAAAGTATTTGAGTTTCATCTTCAGGATCTGCCCTTCTAAAAAGCAGTCAGGGTTGATCTCCTCTAGGACTGACCGATTTGATCGCCTTGCAGTCTAAGGGACTCGCAGGAGCCTTCTCCAGCACCAGAGTTCAAAGGCCTCAATTCTTTGGCTCTCAGCCTTTCTCATGGTCTGACTTTCACAGCCATACATTACAACTGAGAGAAATAGAATACAAAAATATTTTTAAAAGTGGGGATTATAAAGAAATAGCTTCCAAACTTCTTGACAGAGGTGATAGATGAATTATATTTTGCCCTCTCCCTAAAGGTAAATCATAATTCCCTTATTTCCATAAGCTCCCCTTTCTAATCTCCAAACTCATAAATCACAAGTTCTTTTTTCTCTCTCTTTTCCCCTCAACAAAAAGTCCTTAAAGGGTTTCCAATCACTGATATAGTTGTTGATCTTTATGTAACCAAGCAATTTTGCCATATCTGCTAGTTCTGTTGTCTTTACCAACTATTCCTCTATTGTGTCTTTCATTCAGAATCCTTCCATTTTTGTGCATATAATATTTTGCAGTTATTATGAAATAATCTTCCAGGGCTCTTTCCTACTGGCTGCCCATTAATCCCACCAAGGAAAGATTTGGTCTCAACTGAATGTGGATCTTTACAATTCTTTGTATCATCATGTGTGTGTAATTTTTTAAAAATGATATAATTCAACCAATACAATAACACAATATGTGTAACTGAAGAAATGATACATTTTTTTGTATCACTAGCTGGCAACCCAGCATTGCCCGGGTATTTATTTATCCTAATCCTGTATTGGATAGGAAAAGCCTTGATTTCCGCCACAATTAAATTAATTACAAATGTTTTCCCTGTGCCCCTAGAAGTGTCAAGAAAAGTGATACCACCTTAATTTCTAATGTTGGATTTTCCCCCTTACCAGAGGGAGCCTCCTTGGAAAGTATCCTGAAGCCATTACTATGGCAACTCCAATGCGCTGCACAGTAGAAGCCATTTTATGGCAGTACTGTAGAAGTCATTGTAAGGCACAACAGGCTGTATCTTAGCAGAACGCACACTCCAAAGGATATTAGGAATGTCTTACCCCCACAGTATTTGTTTCCAGAGAGTAAGTCATCTGTGTACCAACTTTGGTTGGAATTGCTCGAGACGTTCCAGAGTTATGCTGGAACATACACACACACACAGCTGTTTATGCATGTATTTGAACCCAGAAATTTCTGCCTTTTTTACAAGTCTTTCAGGCATGATAAAATGACCTTTCATTGTTGTCCATATTTTCAACCTACAGTTGATATGTATTTCTGCTTTCTAGACACTTTTCTGGAGTCATATACCAACAGTATGTCATTTTATTAAAATCTACTAGGGTGTAACATAATTTAAAGGTCAATCCTCTTAGCCACATATTTTCTCACTGTTCCATCAGTATACAGGTACTCTTCAACGTACAACTGAATTTGAGTCTGCAAATTATGATGTTAAGTCATTATGGTTATTAAATGGGTTACCATTCCTGATTTTATATTCTTTTTTGTGGCAGCTGTTCAGCGAACACCATGTCTGTAAAGCAAACATTACAGTTGTTAATAGCAATAGCATTTAGATTTATATACCACTTTATAATGTTATTACATCCCTCTCTAAGCAGTTTACAGATTCAGCATATTGCCCCAATAATCTGAACAAAACAGAACAGAATAGAATTTTTTATTGGCCAAGAGTGATTGGACACAAAAGGAATTTGTCTTTGGTGTATATGCTCTCAGTGTACATAAAAAGAAAAGATACATTCGTCAAGAATCATAAGGTACAACACTTAATGATGGTCATAGGGTACAAATAAACAATCAAATCATACTAGGAAACAATCAATATAAATCGTAAGGATACAAGCAACAAAGTTAGAGTTATACAGTCCTAAGTGGGAGGAGATGGGTGATAGGAACGATGATAAGATTAATAGTAATGCAGACTTAGTGAATAGTTTGACAGTGTTGAGGGAACTACGTGTTTAGCAGAATGCTGGTGTTTGGGGAAAAAATCTTTGTCATCATTTTACTGACCTCGGAAGGATGGAAGGTTGAGCCAACCTTGAGCCAGTCAGCATCGAACTGCTAGCAGTGAGCAGTGAGTTAGCATGCAATATTACTTTCTAATCACTGCGCCATCATGGCTGTCTAAACAAACACTGCAATCATTAGGCAAACCCACTGTGCATTATGGGACGTACAGTGTGAAAAATGGAAGTAAATAGGGAGTTTCCAGCAAAAATAGTTGCAAATCAAAGTCATGCAACTATGAGAAGCTGCAAACATCTGTAAAAGAGGGTAGGTTGCAAAGCACTCAAAATACAGTCATGTGATCATGGGATTGTGGTGGTCCCTGGAACTTCAAATCCAAGTCAAAAAGAACTTTAGAAGGGATCTGTGGTAACACTAAGCAGCAAAGTGACCATCTGCATTAGGTCCAAAATTCTTAGTCCATTTTATCACACAGTCTCTCACTTGCTATTCTTCTGTTCCATATTTCAACAAGAGTTTATATAGTTTAGCATTTCCACGTTCACCTTTTGCAAGATAGTTCAACTTCAAATTCTGTTTTCTCAATTCCTTATAGCACATCCTGAGGGCCAAAAGTTGGGGAAGACATACAGGTAGTCATAGGGGTGGCATTCAAATATTTTAACAACTGGTTCTCTGCCCGGTTGCTGGGTGGGTGTAGCCATGGTGGGCATGGCCTACTCGACCTCCTGCACCACAGCGAGGAGGGATATTTTCACCCTCCCCAAGCTATGGAGGATTTCCTCAAGCCTCCGGGAAGAGGAAAACGGCCTCCCCCGCGCTCCGGGAGGCCCTCCAGAGCCCGGAAATGAGTCCATTTCCGGACTTCCGGAACTTTCAGGAGGCCCATTTTTCGTCCTCCCAGAGCCTCCGTGCAGGGCCTGTACTTACCTGGCATCTAAAACAGGCTGTGTGGAGACTCCTGGGATGGGCGGGGCCAGCCAATCCTTGCAACTACCGGTTCGGTGAACCAGATGTAAAATTAGCATCCAGTTTGCCTGAACCGATCCGAACCAGCTGAATCCTATCTCTGAATCCTCAACTTACAACCATTCATTTAGTGACTGTTCAAAGTTACGGTGCCAGTGGGGAAAAATGTCTTATAACCATTTTTCACACTTACAACTGTTGCAGCGTCCCCATTGTCACATGATCAAAATTCAGACGCTTGGCAACTGGCCCGTATTTATGACCGTTGCAGTGTCCCCGGGTCATGTGCTCACCTTTTGCAACCTGCTGACAAGCAATAAGGAAGCCTGACTCACTTAACAACTGTGTTGATAACTTAACAACTGCAGCGATTCCCTTAACCGCTATGGGAAGAAAGGTCCTAAAATGGAGCAAAACTCACTTAACAACTGTCTTGCTTAGTATCAGAAAGTTTGGGCTCAATTCTGGTTGTAAGTTGAGGACTACCTGTAGTCTGTAGCTGATTGTAGTGTGGCCTCTAAAGTCAGGCAAGTACCATCATATATAATATCTTACCTTGTCCTAATCCTTGGTGTTTCTTTCAACAATAATTGGCTGAAATGCTCATGACCCAAAGGAATCTACAGTGGTGATAAAGAGGCAGGCTAAAAAAAATGCAATATGGTGGTCACAATCACGACATCAAAGGCTGACTCCTTTATATGTATCAGAGTGTAAGAAAGAATGAGGTATTCATTGCATGTTTGGCTATCATATGTTAGCAATAGCACTTATATACTGCTTCACATTGCTTTTATAGCCCTCTCTAAGAGGTTTACAGAATCAGCCTATTGCCCCCAACAATCTGGGTCCTCCTTTTACCAACTTAGGAAGGAGTGAAGGCTGAGTCAACCTTGAGCCGGTTAAGATCGAACTCCTGGCAGTGGGCAGTTTGCTTGCAATACTGCATTTTAACCACTATGCCACCATTTGAGCCAAAAATAAAAGAAAATTGGCTCTTGCCAGAGAAGAGTGTTAAAAATTCTACCATATTCCAGGATGACTGAAATAATTATCATTTTGATATTTTTTTACTTCCTTGTTCAGCACGGTTGTGGCGTAGACATGTTGGAAAAGGCATAAAGGTAAACAACAATATACTGTAGTTCAATCAGACTATATATAAATTCCTTATTTCAACAGATTATCTCCTTGTGACTGATAGTAAATAGACAGGTAAGATTCATTTTATTTTTTAAATTTATTTTATGAAGATATTGGGAATTATTACACTCATGGATTATTTTGCATCCTAGAAATTCAGCTGCATTTTTTTCTCCCTACTTTCTCATGTACGTGTTTTTATCATACAAGTTTTTCCCCCAGCAATGTCTTTGATTTTTTTTTTTGAATTAATTTAGATAAATGTATTTTTCTTGCATTGTATTCTAATTGACGCATTATTTACTGAAAACTCTGTTTACTGGCTCAATAAAGGTAAAGGTTCCCCTCGCACATATGTGCTGGTTGTTCCCAACTCTAGGGGGTGGTGCTCATCTCTGTTTCAAAGCTGAAGAGCCAGCACTGTCCAAAGACATCTCCGTGGTCATGTGGCTGGCATGACTAAATGCTGAAGGCACACGGAATGCTGTTATCTTCCCACCAAAGGTGGTCCCTATTTTTCTACTTGCATTTTTATGTGCTTTCGAACTGCTGGGTTGGCAGAAGCTGGGACAAGTAACGGGAGCTCACTCTGTTATGTGGTGCTAGGGATTCAAACCGCCGAACTGCTGACCTTCTGATCAACAAGCTCAGTGTCTTAGCCACTGAGCCACCACGTCCCTTTTGTATTTTGTTTTTATATATGTTTTTCCCTTTGAAAAGACATATTCCCTTTCAAAGTAACCCTGAATCCGAGGAGCCCAATGAAGGGTGACAAATTTTATAAGCTTCCCTTCTTCCAAAGAGGTTACCTTATGTGATCCCCAACTCAACCCTGTCAATTAAGTTAGGCTGAGAGTTTGTAACCGGTCAAAGGCCACCCAGTGGGTTTTGCAGATGAGTAACCATTTTAATTAATTAACCACCAAGCTCAACCGTCTAGCCATGACACTGTCTCTTTTTAACAGCACGACAACTGGGTGCAACCAGAGCTTTGTTGTTGCAAAACCCAGAGTGAGTTTATTATTTATTCTGGCCTGCCTGAGAATCTGGAAATGTGTAAATTAAATGCAAAATGCGAAAGCCGCAGGGGGACAACAAACAAATTTAAATTTGTCTGGCTCCTACATTTATTTATTCAATCCACCACCCAACTCCAGGGCAATTTGGAGTGGGTCACAGAGTAAAAAACAAGAACAACACAGGAAAAGATAACATTAACAGGACAAAACAAAAGATAAAAGGAACAAAAAATGGCAACATGGGGAAACAACAAAAGACAGACCCACACAATTCAGAAGGTTTTCAGAGGCCGCTGAAACACTCACAAGGGAAGAGTGAGTGATCACACCAAGATCTGGAGGGGGAAACCTCAACTTGGCCAGAAAACAGTTTTGTATTTATTCCGTTCAGCAGATGTTCATTACGCTAGAAAGAGGAAGGACCAGCATTCCAGCAGAATCTAAACACAGCTAAAGGATTTCAGTGCCATAGATGACTTTCAGAGAGGAACGTTGTGTTGAGGCTTAGTTCTTGTTCACAGGAAACAAAAAAGAAACCACCATTCTTAATTTAGTCTGGATCATGGACATTAATACAATCGAGAGAGTCCAAAGGTATTTCATGAGACGAGTCCTCTACTCCTCTGCTCACAATAGAATACCTAATGCCACCAGGCTTAAAATTTTGGGCTTGGAGAACCTAGAACTACGCTGATTAAGGTCTGACCTAAGTGTAGTACAAAAAATTGTCTGCTACAACTTCCTACCTGTCAATGACTGCTTCAGCTTCAACCGCAATAATACACCGGCAACCAATAGATACAAACTCAAGGTAAACTGTTCCAAACCCAATTGCAGAAAATACGACTTCAGCAACAGAGTGGTCAATGCCTGGAATGCACTATCTGACTCTGTTGTTACATCCTCAAACCCCATAACTTTAATCTTAAACTGTCTACCGTGGACCTCACCTCATTCCTAAGAGGTCTGTAAGGAGCGTGCATAAATAAGCACACCAGCATGCCTACCATCCCTGTCCTACTGTCCCCATTTATTTGTATTCATTTCCTTTGTCCATGTCCATGTTCATACTTATACCTGTTATCGTATACATGTTTGACAAACTAAATAAAATAAAATAAATAAATAAATAAATGCTCCTCATGTGAAAAGCAATGGTCTCTTAGTGCTAAGATCAAGCGGGCTCTAATGGTATTTTGATACCAACAGATTACAGTGAATAATCTGTTTGATTCCTATGCTTGCATAAGAATCTGTAGATCTATTAAGATGGTAGCAAAATCTAATTGGTTTCAGTTTCAGAGTTTGGCATTTAAGTAAAAACAGCTGGGTTTGAAATGCTTGGCAAATTCATTTGGTGATCTACTTGGAATCCTACAAATGAAAGAAAAATTAACATGGGAGGGAAATATTTTTTTTTAAAAAAAACAACCATTTGATTATTTTAGCATGGAAATGTGTCATATTTCTGCATCCTTATTAGAGGATTGTACAATTATGTCCTTGGATTCTAAGTCAATCTTAATCTTAGCTTTCACTGAATGTGTCAGAGGATCCCTAGCGACTTCCATTGAAGCCATCTGCTTATTATCCCAGTGGCAAGACTTTGGCCAAATTTGCAAACTGTTCATCTACCGTATTACATCTTTCTGATCTTCCAGGATCGATATTGCAAGTCATGCAACAATCTGTGGGGTCAGCGATCTGAAGAGGAAGAGGGAGAGGGGGGGGGGAGAAGGACAAGGAGCAGGAGGAGAGGAAGAAGATAGAGGAGGAAAAGAAGAACAGGAGGAGGAGGTGGTGGAGGAGAAGAAGAAGAAGAAAAAGAAGAGGAGGAGATGGTGGTGGTGGCGGAGGAGGAGAAGAAGAAGGAGGAGGTGATGGAGGAGGAGGAGAAAAACAGGAGGTGGAGATGGAGGAAGAGAAGAAAAGGAGGAGGAGAGGAGGAGGAGGAGAAGAAAAAGGAGGTGGAGGTGGTGGTGATGGAGGAGGAGGAGAAGAAGAAGAGGAGGAGGAGAACAGGAGGAGGAGAACAGGAGGAGGTGGTGGAGGAGAAGAAGAAAGAGGAGGTGGTGATGGTGATGGAGGAGGAGAAGAAGAAGAGGAGGAGGAGGTGGTGATGGAGGAGGAGGAGGAGGAGGAGGAGGAGGAGGAGGAGGAGGAGAAGAAGAAGAAGAAGAAGAAGAAGAAGAAGAAGAAGAAGAAGAAGAAGAAGAAGAAGAAGAAGAAAAAGAAAAAGTGGTGGTGGTGGCGGAGGAGGAGGAGGAGGAGGTGGTGGTAGTGGAGGAGGAGGAGGAGGAGAAAAACAGGAGGAGGTGGAGGTGGAGGAAGAGAAGAAGAAGAGGAGGAGGAGAGGTGGAGGAAGAGAAGAAGAGGAGCAGGAAGAGAACAGGAGGAGGAGGTGGAGGAGGAGAAGAAGAAAGAGGAGGTGGTGGTGGTGGTGATGGAGGAGGAGAACAGGAGGAGGAGGTGGTGGAGGAGAAGAAGAAGAAAAAGAAGAGGAGGAGGAGGAGGTGGTGGCGAGGAGGAGGAGGAGGAGGAGAAGAAAAAGGAGGAGGAGGTGGTGGTAGTGGTGGAGGAGGAGGAGGAGGAGGAGGAGGAGGAGAACAAGAGGAGGTGGAGGTGGAGGAAGAGAAGAGGAGGAGGAGGAGAAGAAAAAAGAGGAGGCAGAGGTGGTGGTGGTGGTGATGGAGGAGAAGAAGAAGAAGAAAAAGAAGAAAGAAAGAGAAGAAAGAAAGTGTATGGGAAGGGAACTCAGGACCGACGCTACCTGAGGATCAGGCTGGTCCCCTTTCCTGAATCTCCTATCTTCCCCCACCCTCCCCAGCCTCTTCTCCACCGCCGGGCTGGGCTCCTTTCCCCCCCAGGTACCATGATGTCAACCGTGATGCTGCTCCTCCTGTGACTTAAGCCAGCCTCTTTTGGCGCAGACTCCGTCCCCCTCCCCGACGCTGGCCGAGCTGCCTTTTCCCGAGCAGCGCATCTGCAAAGCCGGTCGCTCGCCTTTGGGGCTCTCGCTCGCTCGCTCTCTCCCACCATTCTCGCCTAGCCGGGGTCCGGCGAAGGGGGGCCCGGGAGAGCCACAAGGCGCTTCGCGGCCATCTGAGGAGGAGGAGGAGGACCACGACCCCCAGGCCCGCTAGCCCGTCCCGCGATGAGAGCCCCGGGCTGCTGCTGCTGCTGCCTGGTGCCGCTTCTGCTGGCCGTGGCTTGGGCGGAAGGAGACGGCAAAGCGGCCAAGGAAGGCGAGAGCCCGGGCAATTTCATGGAGGACGAGCAATGGCTCTCTTCCATCGCCCAGTACAGCGGCAAGATCAAGCACTGGAACCGCTTCCGAGACGTGAGTGCCCCGGCTCGATCCGCTCCTCTCTTCCTCCCGCTCCCTTTCCCCGGGTTTCTCCCGTTGCTGGGGAGGGCGGTGATGCCTTAAGGGGAGCCCCGGAGCATGTGCAGAGGGCGGCGGGGAGGAAGGGAGGCAGGCAGGCAGGAGCTGCGTGGTCGCGCTTCGCGTCGCCACTTGCCCCACTTGCTCCTTGGGCGGAAGGCTGAAGGCGAACGGCTTGGAGGCTGCACTCCGGGCTCCGAGCGGCGCTGTGGCTGGAACGGGGGAAAGGATGCGGGGTGGGAGTTTTTTCGTAACCGGTGCCCGGTTTGTCCCCGGGAAGGCAACCCTTTGGGGAGGGGGGTAGTGGAAGCTGGGGAGGGGGAGCGCGAGAGAAGCCTTATTTGGGATGAATTGGTTCTTTTTTCTAAATAAATATTATTAAACACATTTATTAAGCAGATATTTTATAAAATAAAATTTTATTAAACATATAAAAGCAACAAGATACAGTTCCACTCATTGCAATGCATTCCGTCACTTGGATTAACCTAGTTACTAATTATATCGATTACCATGCTAGGTATTATATATTCATTTAAATGATCACCATATTTACAAAGATAAGAATGTGTTCTTTTTTTAAAAAAATATAAATTTTATTTAACCCATTTCAGCATTAAAAACAACAACCTATAGTTCCACTCATTACAGCATTTCCGCATCGATGTCCACTTAGATTAACCTAGTTACTAATTAGATCGATTACAGTGCTAGGTATTATATATTCATTTAAATTGTAACCATATTTACAAAGATAGGAATGTATTCTTTATTCAGCCTCTCATCCTTCCCAGGTGGGTCAAATGAGGACCCCGATTGTGGAGGGGGCCAAGCAGGCTGACTCTTGTAAACAGCTTGGAGAGGGGACTGTAAAAAGCACCGTGAAGCGGTCTATAAGTCCAAGGGCTCTTGCTAGGATCGCTTAGTCTCAGTATAGCAATGGGGCGGGGTGGGGGCGGGAAACGGGACTCTCGGGGCAGCCGGGGGAGGTGGAGGTGGTGGTGGGGCTTTGGCGGTGTGTCTTGTGAAACAAACTCACCCGGCTGCAGAATTTGCCTTCACCAAAGGACCCGCCCTGCCAAGGACGGATGGATGGGCGACAGGGTGAAAACTGGGCATGGGAGTGTGCAGTTGCCACTGAGACCTTTCCCCTCCCCCGCCTCTCGGATGTCTCTTCCATCTCTCTCCCCCCCCTCTCTCCCCCAACCAACCCCATGCGTTTTTAAGCCCTTTGGCCATGGCATGCTTCCCCAACCTGCCTGGCCACAAGAGCCATTCCTGCTGATGGGGATGCGGACTACCTGAGGCTTTTTGGAGAGCGCCCGGTTGGGGGTTGGCTGCCTACCCCTGGGAGGAACAGGGAGGGGGAGGCGAGGGTGGGACGGACGCAGGGAGTGGGCTTCACGTGGTGATGCCTTGGGCCAGGCGGGGCTCCCGTTGCTGCAGTGGTGAAGAATTCGCCTCTTTTTCTAATTTCCCTCTGGTGGCTGCTGAGAGTGGCGAGATGGGGCAGGGAGAGGAAAAGCCTCCAACTGAGGGGAGAAAACAGCTCCTCGCCATCATCATCATCATTGCCAGCCACCTAAGGCAAAAAAAAAAAAAAAAAACCCAACCCATCCCTTCAATAAATGCCTGCTGGTTGCCAGAGTCCCTTTTCTTTCCTGGGAATTCAGCGTCTGCTCGCTTCTACTGCAAAAGGATCTCTGGAGGAAATGCCTCTGAAATGGGGGAGGGAGGGGGGAGGACGGTTTTCCCAGCACCAGAGACCTTGAAGAAGGGGGAACCCTCCCTTCAGTGGAGAGGATAAGATGGGGGACCCAGACTGTGTGGGTGGGATAAAGGAGGGGAGGGGAGAGAAGCAGGGTGCCGATAAAGATACCCAAGCAGGGATGTGAAGAGGTGCTTCTTCCTCCCTCCCTCCACTCAGAAATTCATGTCTGCCTGGAAGGCACAAAGGGGAACTTTGAAATGCCATCCACCTCATCCTAAAATGATTTGGCTCCCCTTGGAATTTGGCTCCCCTTGGAATCACTTAGAACAGACTCTGTATGCCACTGGAGCTGTCCTTTTTGCATAATTTTGCTTCTTCCAAGGCAAACTGTCTGTGGCCCTTTTCCTACCGCACTTGGCTCAGCGGATGCCCTGCACAAGTGAAACCGCCTGGCTGCAGCTGTTGTTGATGCTGAGAACGCAGCGGTTGAAGTAAAGCAAGGGTTTCTACATTCAGTAACCAAAAAAACTTGCACCCGTTTGATTTTAGGGATTCCCGTGGCCGAAAGGTTACCCTGGATTTGGCAGGGTTTCTCCCTAGATTTGCTCCCCTTAGGATAGGGAAGCTGGATCCCTCTTGATTGCTTCTGTCCATGTTCTCACGGAATAATCTCTCCAGCATAAAGAGATTGCTTTTTCTTTTTAAATTCTTTGTTTATTTTGCTGGATAGACAATGGAACACTAAAAGGCGATTTGGCTCAGACTCATGCAGGCGTATTACTAATTCGCATCTCCTCCCTGTCTCTAAAGAGGTATTCTGTAGGATCTAGAACCAAATGAAAGACAGAGCTATCTAGAAAAAAAAACTAGTTGAATGGAGATCCTGTTTCCCCTGCTTTACAGTTTCATTCCGGTTACGCTTTCGTGCCATAAAAGCATGAAATGCTGGAGTTTTGAGACTGCTCTGTTTAAACTTGTTTTAAGCCAAACCTGATCATCTTCCACTCTTAAATTTAGCAAATCAAATCTTGTCCGCTTTTCTTCGTGCCAGGTAAAATTTTGCCTGCGTAATTTCTTGATTGCCAAACGATAAAGACGTAGAGGTCATGAAAAATGAAGGGAGATTCCCCCATCTAAGGTCTTTATTTGAGAGGGGGGGGAATAAATAAAGTTTGCAATTTCATTCATGGTCCCGGACTTCTGCAGCAGATGGTTTAACATCTGCACTAATAGACAAAAATGTACCTAGCAATTCCTGCGGGCAGTAACTGAAGACCACTTCATACAGAAATGCTTTCCGTCCAAAGATTTTGCCAGCCCCACTCTGATTTTTAATCATGTTATGGTTAAAACGTTGGATCTCTCTCCCAACCACAAATCAAGATCCAGTTGTGTCCTTGTGAGCATAGTGGCAAGTTTAATCCATAAGGGAGAGAAGCCACAAAACATATTGAAACATTGAGTACAGCCAGCTAACCAGCTGTGCTACCTTCAAGAATATTCTCCTCTGTTATCTACCTAATTTTCTGCTATATTTCATCCAAGACAGACGTCTGACCATCCTTAGCTGCTGGTAGTCCAGGTTGGCTTGTGTTGGGTTTCTTCACCCCGAGAGTTGCCAGTTGGCAGTTCCCCCACTGAATTTAGCAACTAGGCATTCAGAATTGGGAGATCATATCAACTACTTCATTTCAATCCGTTCGCCTAAGTATGAGGAAAGCTGGGTGCTTGAGCAAATATTTTCCAGCGTCATCCTGACCTCTGATCTGGTCTATGTGAAAGCTCATCCCAGTGATGAGACTGTCTGCTCAGCTAATGGGAAGAAAGGCCTGGAAGCAGCTGTGGTTTCACTTAATGGCAACTTCATCGTAGGAAAAAGCCCATTTGGTGAAGCAGTAAAACTCAGGAAAGCCTAGCTTTTGCCCCTTTGACTGTATCTGGAGAGCGACTTCGTTTTTTTCACTCACTGCCCTTCCTTTCCTGATTTAGTAGCAAATGCTTTCATTAAGGGGAGGGGGGAGGAGACATTAAGCAGACTGGATCGCCATTGAGTCGAGATTCTGAACATGGCCCTCAGAGGTGGTATTCAGCAGGTTCTGACCAGTTCTGGAGAACCAGAAGCAGAAATTTTGAGTAGTTTGGAGAACTGGTAAATACCACCTCTGACTGGTCCCGCCCCAATCTATTCTGTGCCTCCCGACTCCCAGTTAATTGGGAGGAAATGGGGATTTTGCAATAATCTTCCCTTGGAGTGGGGAGGGAATGGAGATTTTGCAGTATCCTTCCCCTGGAGTGGGAAGGGAAAGGAAAGTTTGCAGGATCCTTCCCCTGGAGTGGGGAGGAAATGGGGATTTTGGGCTATCCTTCCCCTGGAGTGGGGAGGGAATGGAGATTTTGCAGTATCCTTCCCCTGGAATGGAAGGGAAGGGAGATTTTGCAGTATCCTTCCCCTGGAGTGGGGAGGGAATGGGGATTTACATTATCCTTTCCCTGCCACACCCGCCATGCCACACCCACCAAGCCACTCCCACAGAACCACTAGAACTCCTACGACTGATGGCTCTCCATCCTGCCTCAAAAAACATGAAAAGCAAATAATGTGCAAAGGATTTGAGCAAATTTCAGGCTGGCATAGCTTGCCCACTTTGCAAAACTCTTCTTTGCTTAGGACCGAAATTGGGTCGTTTGCAGGTCTCAACAACCTCAGCCTGCTTTCCTTGCCACGACAGAGGGATGTTGAAATAATAGCGAGTGGGCATTTGGAGCCATTCACAAGTTTTCCCAGCTGCAGTGTAGATTCTGAAAAATAAAGCTAGGATCCCACTACAGGTAGTCCTCGACTTACGACCCTTTGCTTAGTGACCGTTTGAAGTGACAACGGCAGTGAAAAAAAGTAACTTATGACCATTTGTCACACTTTCAACCATTTGTTTCATCCCCATGGTCACATGATCAAAATTCAGACATTTGGCCACAGGTTCATATTTACGACCATTGCAATGTCCCGGGATCATGTAAGTCCCCATTTCAGACCTTCTGACAAGCAAAGTCGGAATGGGGAAGCCAGATTCACTTAACAACTTTGCGACACGTAGCAGCTGCAGTGGTTCACTTAACAGCTGTGGGAAGAAAGTTGTAAAACAGGGCAAAACTCACTTAACCAATGTCTTGCTTAATAACAGGAATTTTGGGCTCAGTGGGGACCATAGGTTGAGTACTATTGCTGCAAAATTCAGGTGTTGTTTGTTCTATAACCTCAGAACAATATGTGGCCCTCAATTCCTACAATTCACTAATAATGTAGAGGGGCTTTGCAAGATTATAGTTAGAAGTATTAGGAGGACATTTATTTAACAATACATACTATTATGGCAGCAAGAATGGTCTTTGCCCAAAACTGGAAAAACAGGGAAATTCCACAAGGAAATAATTAGGAAAACTCTGACTTGTGCTGAAATGGATAAATTGACATGGGAATTGAAGAATAAAGATGAATCAGAATATTATAAGACAGTGATGGCTAACCTTTTTGTTGTTGGGTGCAAAAAATGAGGGCATGTGCACATTAGCATGCGTGTGTGCCGGCACCCATAATGCAAAGTGCGCCCCCACATGCGCATGTGCGCACAACCCTCCCACAAGCTTCCCCCCACATGTGCCACACTACTTGCCTCCAAGCTGAGCTTGGTATTTCCTCCAAGGGGCGGGGGGACGCTGTTTTCATCCTCCCTAGGCTCCAGAAAAGCCTGAGGAGGGCGAAAAATGTGCCCAACGGGCCAACCAGAAGTTTGGATATGATCCGTTTCCGGCTCCCTGGGGGGCTGGGAGAGACCATTTTTTCCCTCTCCAGGCTCCAGAGGCTTTCCTGAAGTCTGGGGAGGGTGAAAACGGCCTCCCCTGGCCCTCTGTAAGGCTGAAAATCAGCTGGCTGGCGTGCACATTCACACTGTGGCTGATGGCTTGCGTGCCAGCAGATATGGCTCCGTATGCCACCTGCGCCATAGGTTTGCCATCACGGTTCTATGATCTGGGATAAATTTTGTCGATGGTTGGAACAAAAAAGGAAAGATGCAAAATAAGCAATGGCTAAGATTCATAGAAAGGAGACTAGAATTATGTATGAAACTATAATAGTGAAAATGTATAAGATAAACACAAAGCAACATGGAAATATGATATTTCATTATTTGTAAATACGGAATAGATTAAATGTTAAAAAGCAGCGCGGTTAGAATGTATAACTTTATATCTTCACATGTATGGCATAGATTTCGCCAGAACGGTGACACTGTTTTAATTTGTGTTCAATAAAAAACTTTCTTAAAAAAGGAAGTATTAGGAGGTTCGTGCAATGTCGATACTCTATGCACAGTAGCCCTACCAAAGATCATAAATTTAAAAATATACAAAAAGGAAAGGGGAAATCTCTTTTAGTTCTTTCTTAAGAGGATTTTCTTTTTCTTTTCGTACCCTCAAGTCAACCTTGACACTTGGGAAGCACCTGAGCAGTTCCTGCAGTTTTCTTAGCAGCTTTTTGCTCTGCCCTTGTAGGGGAGAGAGAGAAGGACTACTGTGTTTCCCCGAAAATAAGGCAGGGTCTTATTTTCTTTTGACCCCTGAAATAAGCGCTTGGCCTTATTTTGGGGGAGGTCTTATTATTTTTGAGGTGCAGGAGGCAGCGAGCGTGGTCACCTCATGGCTGCTGCTGTGTTGCAATATTTTCGGGGATGGCTTATTTTGAGGGGAGGGCTTATTTTAGCGCATGCGCTCAAAAGTCCAATTGGGCTTATTATCCGGGGATGTCTTATTTTCAGGGAAACAGGGTAGCTCAAAGTCAACCAGTTAGTTTAATGTTTAATAATGACTTCAACCTGCCGTCGATGGGAGAAGCATCCGAGGTAGATCAGGAATTCATGGCTTCCATGACAGCCATGGATCTGACTCAAGTAATTCAGGACCCCACACATGAGGGAGGCCACACACTGGACCTTGTGTTTGTCTCCGACCAGTGGACGAGTGATCTGGGAATAGGGGATTTAGCCATCACGCCCCTGTCATGGTCAGATCACTCACTTCTCCAGCTGGACTTCCCTGGCGCTACCCCCCGCCGCGGGGAGGCGGAACCAGATTGTCCTAGATGGTTCCGCCCCAGGCGTCTAATGGAACCAGACAGGTTCCAGGCAGAGCTTGGGCCACCTCCTGCAGACCTGTCCCGCTCCCGGGCAGAGGACCTGGTAGCTGCATGGAATAGTGCGGCTGCCGGGGCCTTAGACCGGGTTGCGCCTTTGCGGCCTCTCCGGTGGCAACGATCGACCCGGGCTCCCTGGTTTAACGGGGAGCTAAGGGTGATGAAACGCCACAGGAGACGCCTAGAGAGCAAGTGGAGATCCTCCCGCTCCGAATCTGACCGAACACAGGTAAGAGCCTACTTAAGGACCTACCTTGTGGCATTAAGAGTGGCCAAATGTCGATATTGTGCCACCCTTATTGCGTCCACAGAGAACCGCCCTGCCACCCTGTTTCGGGTGACCCGCTCCCTCCTGTCACAGGGGCAGCGGGATCCCCCTTTGCAGGGTAGGGCAGAGGAATTCGGGGAATACCTGCAGGATAAAATCGCTCAGATCCGGAGTGAATGGACCCCCTTCAGTGCTCCAGGGGGGACGTCCGAGGCGAGTCTTGAGAGACCACGCTGGGAGGAGTTTGACCCTGTGGTCACCGAAGATTTGGACAGGTTGCGCGGGCGACTGCAAGCCACCACATGTTTATTGGACCCGTGTCCCTCCTGGCTTGTACTGGCATCCTGGGAGGGTTCACAAGGCTGGCTACTGGGACTGGTGAACGCTTCGTTGGGTGAGGGCCCTCTACCAGCCACCTTGAAAGAGGCGGTGGTGAGGCCCCTGCTCAAGAAGCCTTCTCTGGACCCAACGGAGCTAGCAAATTATCGTCCTGTCTCCAACCTTCCTTTCTTAGCGAAGGTTGTTGAGAGTGTGGTGGCTCAGCAGTTCCCACATCACCTGGAGGAATCTGATTATCTAGACCCGCGCCAGTCCAGCTTCCGGCCCGGACACAGCACGGAGACGGCCTTGGTCGCGTTGGTGGATGATCTCTAGAGGGCAAAGGATAGGGGTTGCTCCTCTGTCCTTGTCCTTTTAGACCTCTCGGCGGCTTTTGATACCATCGACCATGGTATCCTATTGCGCCGTCTGGAGGGGTTGGGGGTAGGAGGCACCGTGCTGCGGTGGTTCCGCTCCTACCTCTCTGGCCGGACGCAATGTGTGTTGGCAGGGGAGCAGAGGTCGACCCCGAGGCCCCTCACTTGTGGGGTCCCGCAGGGGTTGGTCCTCTCGCCTCTCCTGTTCAACACATATATGAAGCCGCTGGGCGAGATCATCCGTGGTTTTGGGGTGGGATACCATCTGTACGCTGACGACACGCAGCTGTACATTTCCACCCCAAACCACCCCAATGAGGCTGTCGAAGTGATGTCCCGGTGTCTGGAAGCCGTGCGGGTCTGGATGGGGGACAACAGGCTCAAGCTCAACCCCTCCAAGACAGAGTGGCTGTGGCTTCCGGCTTCCCGGTTCAACCAGTATATTCCATCTCTGGCCATTGGGGACGAGCAATTAGCCCCGGTGGAACGGGCGCGCAATTTGGGCGTCCTCCTAGATGCCCGGCTGACTATGGATGACCATGTGGTAGCCGTGGCGAGGGGAGCGTTCCACCAGGTTCGCCTGGTGCGCCAATTGCGACCCCTTTTGGACCGGGATGCCCTGCGCACAGTCACTCACGCGCTGGTGACGTCCCGCCTGGACTACTGCAATGCTCTCAACATGGGGCTCCCCTTGGTGTGCGCCCGGAGATTGCAGTTGGTCCAGAATGCAGCCGCGCGGGCAATCATGGGGAGAACGAGGTTCTCCCATATAACACCTCTCCTGCGCGAGCTGCACTGGCTTCCTGTAGCCTACCGGGTGCGCTTCAGGGTGTTAGTTACCATCTTTAAAGCGCTCCATGGCACAGGGCCTAGCTACCTGCGGGATCGCGTTCTGCCCCACACATCCCTGCGACCTATTCGCTCGCACAGGGAGGGACTACTCCAGGTGCCGTCCTCCAGAGATTGTCAGAGGGCGGCGCCCAGGAGTAGGGCCTTCTCTGTGATGGGCCCTACCCTTTGGAATGACCTCCCCCCAGACATTAGGACAACGACTGACCTCCGCTCCTTCTGCACGAAACTTAAGACCCACCTGTTCCGACTAGCCGGCCTGGCTTAATTTAGAGCTTCTCCACCTCTTGGGCATTTTTAATTTTAATTTTTAAATTTAACTATTATTGGGGTTTTTTAATTGTTTTAAATTATTGTAATTATTGTAATTTATTTATTTATTGTTCTACCTCCTCCATGTTGTATCGTTGTAACCGCTGCTGGTGTACGTCGCCCCGAGTCCCTTGGGGGAGAGGGGGCGACTAAGAAGTCAAAATAATAAATAAATAATAAATAAATAATGTCTAAGGTGGGACTAAACCAGGGGTGAAATGCTGCCGGTTCGGGCAGATTCACCCGAACCGATAGTAAAAAATGCTACCGGTTCGCCTGAACCGGTATTTCCAACGATGAACTGTGACGCACGATTTATATTAGCTAGGATCGTCGGATTTCTTGCTTTCTATCTAATCTAAATAGTGTGGCACAGTGGATTCTCTCCCCTCGCTGTTCTACTTACCTTTGCAGACTCTGAAAGCTTCAAAATGTTCCTTTTTTTAGCATTGCGCAGGCACGCCTCCGGTGCGCATGCACGCGCCCTCACCAAACCTGTAGCAGACTTCAGAGGATTTCACCACTAAACTAAACCATATGGTCTCCCACTTTCTGTGATGGGCACAGAAGGGGTGACCTTGCTAAACAGGAGGAAGAGCTGCAGTCAATACAACCGTCAGATAAAAGAAACTCTGAGCCCAAGGCAGAAATATAATTTGAGAAAGTGGCTCAGACACACTCCAGTTCTCATGAGCAAAAAAAAAAAAAAAAAAGGGGGGGGGGTTATTCAGATTTGCAAGATTTGATTACTTACCAATCCGCTCGCACAGAGAGGGCCTCCTCCAGGTGCCGTCCACTAGACAGTGTTGGGGGGCGGCGCCTAGGAGTAGAGCCTTCTCTGTGGCGGGCCCAGCCCTGTGGAATGACCTCCCTCCGGATATTAGGAATACCTCTGACCTCCGCTCCTTTCGTATTAAGCTTAAGACCCACCTATTCCAAGTAGCTGGCCTGGCTCAACTTTGATCTAACCATATCGCTCCTGACGGGTTTTTAATTGGGTATTTTAATTATATTTAATTATTTAGGGGTTTTTTAATCACTGTATTCTAATTGTTTTTTATTCATCAGCCGACCTCCTCCTTGTGTATGTCTCGATATATGTCTCTGTTATATGTTTGTTTTGTCCACATATTTATTTCATATGTTTCATTGTACGCCGCCCCGAGTCCTTCGGGAGAGGGTGCCGCTAAGAAATAAATATTTATTTATTATTTATTATAATAAAAGTAGTATTCACATTTATAACTTTGGTTTTCTAGTCGCATCTACCTTGAAGAACTATCAGTTTCAAGGTTTGTGCCTTAACCACTACACCAAAACTGGTTCTCTACTGAATTTAAAAATTGTTCTCGCATGGCTGTCCCTCTATTTTGTAGTTCTTTTTGAATTCATTTTATATTTTCTGCTGATTTCAAGATGGGAATCAACCATCCACACCTTGGGTATAATGCATTCCCCGCCTTCCCACTTTAAAAATAGGGCCTTAACTGAATCCAATGTCCTTGTATTTGACCATCTAATAATTTTAATTATTTGGGTTTTTTTTTTAAATACATAAAGGACCATCAAGCAATTTTGCCTAGCATTATGATAAGCACGAATATGATAAAAATATAAAATTGCAAGGGAAGGGACATCAAAACTATAATGAAATAATACACACATTTTTTTAAAAAAAACCATCCTTTAAAAAAATAGTATTTTAAATTTACTATCTTTGGGCAGAAAATCAAACATGATGATCTGGTGCCCCTATGAAATCAAAGTTAGGATTAATCATACATTTTTGGGGAAGACATTTAAAACCAGATATTGCAATAAGAAGGACCTTGTTGAGTTGTGGGATTCAGCCAGTTCGGGCCGATTCAGACAAACCAGTTGTTAAATTGCTGGTAGGCCCCACCCCTTCCTGCCCGCCCCTTCCAGGAGTCCCCCGCACCTCATTTTGGCTCTCAATTAAGTGCAGGGAGGACTACTAGGCCCAAAACGGGGTGCAGGGTAGTGCAGTGTGGCCCCTCCGTGGCCCATTTTTGCTAGCAGGGGGTGTAGGAGACCAAGTGCTGCCTATCACACTCCCTGGCCATGTCCACCCAACCGGTCATTAGGGCAGAGAACCAGTTGTTAAATTATTTGAATCCCACCACTGCCTTTTTGTAAATGTGTAGTATATTTAGCCTACAAGCAAATTGGAGAGAAGAGTGTCTCCTGAAATACTATAATAGGTGAAGTGAGGTGATAAAGGACAATTCACACTATCAAATACTTTTAACTTCAAGTTCTAGCATTTCAAATGAAAATTGGTGTTTTGAACTGAGGGAGGTGGCAGAGACAGAGTTTAAGTTTTCCAAAGGACAGATGTCACATACCTCTTGTTGAAAAGGGCAGACGATCTGAGCCCCCAATACTACCTGTAAGATTATAAATTTTAAATACCGACAATTTTTCCAAAACTGCCACCACAATGCACCTTTTACGGTGGCAGAAGAGGAAAACACAGAAAACATATTCAATGTAAATTAATATTCAATGCATTTTAATGCTAACTAAAATTAAACAAATATGAAAGCAATTGATTGGGCCCCAACTACTTAATTCCCCTGCTGGTGTTTACTTTTAGAGATATGACCTTCACTTGCTATTTGAAGGTCAAATAAGAAAAGTAACCTTAAAAGTTAAAACAGATCACAGCACCTAGCTGGTCTTGACTGATCTTGAAAAAGCTAACTAGCTTTAATTCTAGCTATGTCTAGATTGGGAGATCCCCATGAATTTCCATTCCTGTAAACTAGAAATTTTGTACAGTGGGAACAATAAATCAGTGGAATGACTTGCCTCCTGAAGTTGTGGGAGCTCCAAAGATGGTAAATTTAAAATATTAGCCTTAAAAATGGGTACGTGTGTTCATTATTTTGTGTATTGTTTCATTGTAGCTGATGTTCCTTCCCTTGTAATTTTATATTTTTATTTTATTTATACTTGTCACAATGCTAGACAAACTGGTTAGTGGGCCTTTATCTACTTAAAAAACAAATAATTAAAATTAATAGATGGTTGATTACGATGGCATTGGATTCAGTTATGGCCATATTTAAGAAGTCGAAGGGTGGGGAATGGATTTCCACTAGAAACTTCCTACAATTAATCAGTGGAACAACTAATCTCAAGAAATTGTGGGGGCTCCATTACTGGAGGCTTTCAAGAAGAAACTGGACAGCTATTTGTCCAGAATGGTAGGGTCTCCTGCTTGAGCAGGGGTTGGACCAGAAGACCTTCAAGGCAGGGGTGAAATTCAGCAGGTTCTGACAAGTTCTGGAGAACCGGTAGCAGAAATTTTGAGTAGTTTGGAGAACCAGCAAATACCACCTCTGGCTGGCCCCAGAGTGGGGTTGGAATGGGGATTTTGCAGAAGCCTTCCCCTGCCATGCCCACAGAACCGGTAGTAAAATAATTTGAATTTCACCACTGCTTCAAGGCCCCTTCTGGCTCTAGTGTTGGAGGTTCTAGATCAGAATTTTAAAAGAACATCCCCAGAAGAAGGCAGCTGCCAATCATTTCTTCATTGTTGGTCTAGGGCAGTGGTGGGCAACCTTTTTTTTCAACTGAGCCAAATCTCGCCAAAACCACGATTGAAATTTACTTTGAGAGCCACATTTTTAAAACCGAAAATACATAGGATGGTACACTGTTTTTAGTTTCAATAAGTTTTTATTGAGAATATTCTGCATGCAAGTATCCACATAGGTTGGGAGGATACAAATAACACAACTAATAAAACAAAAACTTTAGAACAATATTATTTATCGATAACGTTAAATTCCGTAAAATTTGCCTTACAATGTAGAGAAAATTACATCCTGACATTGACTGACAAAGTCACAACCACTAATGTGAACATTGGCCTTGCATTTCCTTGGATAGTTTGAGTAAGTCAGGTTTGTATGTTGTTGTTTTTAATTTCATCTCTCTCTCCCACTTTCTTTCTTTTTTTCTTTTTCTTTCTTTCTCTCTCTCTCTCTCTGGCTCTTTGTCTCTCTCTCCCTCCCTCCCCCATCTCTGTCACTCTGTGTGTGTGTGTGTGTGTGTCTGTCTCTCACTCACTCTGTGTGTGTGTGTGTGTCTGTCTCTGTCTCTCCCTCTGTCTCTCTCCCCTCCCTTCCTCTCTCTCTCTGTCACTCTCTGTATGTGGGTGTGTCTGTCTCTCACTCATTCACTTAATCACTCACTCTGTGTGTGTCTCTCTGTCTGTCTATCTTTCTCTCCCTCCCTCCCCCTCTCAGTCTCTCTCTGTCTGTGTGTGTGTGTGTCTGTCTGTCTGTCAGTCTCTCTCTGATTCCCTCCCTCACTCCCTCTCTCTGTTCCTCTCTCTGTCTGTCTTTCTCACTCACACACACACACACACACACACACACACACACACACTGTGGTCACCTTGTTGAGTGTTCCAATCACATTTGAAACACTCAACAACTGGCCTGCATTTATGGTATTTTGCAGCATTCTGCAGTCATAGGACCAAAATTGGTTGTCACTCGCCCGGGCTTTTGCAGAAGCTTCCCTCCGAAGCCCAAGAGGAGGGAGGGGAGCGGGCACCCGGCACACAGAAGAGCCGCTTTAAAGGGTGTAAAGAGCCGCATGTGGCTCCCGAGCCGCGGGTTGCCCACCACTGGTCTAGGGGCAACATGAACCTCACATCTCTATTCAGTCACTAAGAGCTGAGTTTGACTCAGGAAAATCTATCCTTACCTGTGCCTGACATAAGTGGTACTAATTCTAATTTCTGAATCATTACTGAAGAGTTATTGAAGATGTCAGAATAATTACATCCTAGTAGGAGCATTCTTAGTATGCGATGAATCATAGGATAAGGAAAGAAGAAAATTGTTAAAAGAAACCCCAATGTTTTGGAGTTCGCAATTTTTCATATTTATGGAGTTAGTTTAGTGCAGTGGTTAAGAAATCAGAGGAGAAACCAGGAGACACTGTGAGTTCTAGTCCCCCTTTAGGCACAAAGCCAACAGGGTGACCTTGAGCCAGTCACTCTCTCTCAGCCCTAGGAAGGAGACAATGGCAAACCATTCCAAAAAACCTTGCCAAGAAAACGGCAGGGTCCAGGCAATCTACAACAATCAGACACAATTGAATCGAAAGGGAATATGAATATCTATCTATCTATTCTGGCTTCCAGAATGCTCCTGGGGGCTGGGGAGGGCAAACATGAGTGAAAAAAGGGACATGTTTTGCTTGCCCCCCCCCCCCCCCCAGCCACCAGGAGCACTCTATAAGCCTCTAAAAGGCTATGCCCTTTTTTTGGATAAAAAGCAGGCCCATTTTCATGAAAAACGGGCCGTTTTTGAGAGGTCTGCAGAGTGCAAAAACTTTTTAAAATTTGCCTCTTCAAAATCTTGATGCATCTTATGCTCCAAAAAATATGGTAGCTTTCCATTTCTCCTATCTTCAAGCCATTGGAACCAGTCGAGAACCATGCAATAAATCCTTCGTCTCTATTTTTATTAAAGATTACCCGGAAGACAGACAGTCTTGCAATTTTGAAACTGACAAAACTTTCCTGAAGTGGACAAGTTTCTCCAAGAAAATTGACCACACACGTCTTAGGTAGAATATGCAGCCTTTTTTGTGGTTAACAGGCATTATTATCTTGCTTAATGTCCTTTGGATAAACTCAACATCCTGACATACTCAACCTGACAGATGGATGTGTGTGGAGCAGCAGTGGTCAGGACCTTTTCATTTGGTTAAAAGGAAAACATATCACTTCTGATGATAGCCTCTTTTGAATCTTCCAGCCTTAGAATGTCCTGATGTTTTAAAAAAGCATCTTCTAATGCTTTCAACCTTTTGAAGTTCAAGCTGTTCTTCTGACCTCCAAGAAGAACATTCAAAACAAACAAAGGCCCCTAGGACACTGTTTCAGCAGCTCTACTATTACAACTGCAAATGTTCTTCTCCAAGGAGATTTGACTACGGCAGGGGTGTCAAACTGGATTTCTTCGAGGGCCGATGCATCAGCTTTGTAGTTCTCCTCTGCAGGCAGGCTGGGGGGAAAGGGAGACATGATGGACGCCTCCTGCAGCACCCTGCTGGCCAAAATGTGACCCTCACGCCCTGTTTTTGGGCCTGGATGGCCTCCTGCAGCATTTTGTCAGCCAAAACGGGGCATGGGGGCCCCGCATGCAGTCCCCCCGAACCCCGTTTTGGCTGCTAGAGGCACTGCGGGCTGGTTCTTTGCTATTTGCAGGCTGGCCCCGTGGGCCAGATTTAAGCACCCTGCGGGCCAGATCCGGCTTGTGGCCTTGAGTTTGACACCCCTGACCTATGGCATCTATATATGAGTAACTGCCTTAGAGTATAGTAAGCTGTCTTATATTGAGCCAGATCATTAATAAAAACCTCTGGTATTTCCAGAGGTGAGCTGCTACAGGTTCGCTCAGGTTTGGGAGAACCCGTAGCTAACGTTATCGTCATTCAGAGAACCTCCAAATCCCACCCCTGACTGGCCCCATGCACCCCTCCCCTCCCAGGAATCTCCACCCGGCCTGTTTTGGATGTGAGCTAAATGGAGGGCCCATGCGAAGGCTTGGGGAGGGGTTAAAATGGGCCTCCCGGAAGTTCCAGAAGGAACTTCAGAGAGTCTCGAGAGCTCAGTGGGGGCATTTTTCACTCTACCAGAGGCTTGAGGAAAGCCTCCAGAGCCTGGGGGAGGCGAACACCCCCCCCCCATGGCGCAGGAGGATGACTAGGCCACACCCACCATGGCCACACCCACCCAGCAACAGGGCAGAGAACCCATTGCTGAAATTTTTGAAGCCCACCCCTGGGTATTTCCATACTTACTGGCATCAGTAGTTCAGGCCTTCAAGTCGGTAATTGAATCTGGGATCTACTCTTCAGAGGCATTCTCAGAATGAATGACTCATGCCAACTCAAGGCAGGTAACAGTTATACTTTCGCACTCTGTATGTAACTTATTTTGGTCACAAGGACAAAGTGTAAGGCTAATTAAGGAAAAGTGTCCCATTTCTCAGGCTTTGAGGAAGTCCAAAGGCAGAACAAGGGAAGATAATAACTTCTGCAGTTATTTTTAGTTCAAGTGTGGAGAGCCTGCGGGTTTCATGATTTCACTGGATTTCTCATCCAAATGCAGCAATATTTAGCAGGCTTGTTATCCTTTGAATAACCCCTAAGTAGGCACCCAACAGTCCAGACAACCCTGAAAGGAGTTTCACTTGCATACTGGTTTTCATTGCTCCAATTGCATTCAAATGGCCTGACTATGTTTAAGGTCAGTTTTAGGCATGTTGAACAGAGTTAATTTGAGGTTAAGTGAAGTTAGCAACGCAAAACTCTCCTTTATCAACAATACCTATGTTCCTCATACAATCAGTAATGGGAATTTGTGAGGTTTCTATCTCCTCTCTCCATGTTCCCTTCCTGGTCCTAGACGTAACATTCTTGGTGCTCTGATTAAGCTGAGCCAATGCACCAGTGATGAAATTCAATTTTTTTTACTACCGGCTCTGTGGGTGTGGCTTGGTGGGCCTGGCTTGGTGGGCGTGGCAGGGGAAGGATTTTTAAAAATCTCCATTCCCACCCTACTCTGGGGCCAGCCAAAGGTGGCATTTGCTGGTTCTCCGGACTACTAAAACTTTCCACTACCAGTTCTCTGAACTACTCAAAATGTCCGCTACCTGGAGGAGGAGGAGCCAATGTCGTGACGAGACAATGTGCGATCTCAATGCTCTAAGATCGCCGTCGATAGTTTTGCCACTGGGTGGTCCAAACGGATCTAAACTGTCCCGCAGAGACGGTGAACAGGAGGAATATGTCTTGCTAAGCTCAGGGACATCGCAAAGTCCCTGATTGATCCAAGAGAAGTTCTTCAAGCCGGCGACAAAAAATCCAGCCATTAGGCTGATGAAGTTGGGGCAGCTCCAAAACGGAAGGATACAGAAAGAGAAAGTGTTTCCAGCTGGTGAGGAATTTTTACTGTTTTAAAAGAGACTGCCTGTAAAAAACTTAAAATTAATTTAAATTGGAGAACAGAAGAAATAAGTGGCGGAATTAAATTTGGAATGATTTTGGACAGTGGGTTATCTTACTTTTTAAATGCTATCTTCATGGATGGAATTTATGCAAGCCTTTTAAAATGAATAATTAAGTTTTCTTCTATTTTTTTCTTTTGTTATTCTTTGTAACCTATGGACTAAAATTCTCCTCTTTCATTACTGTGGGTGTTCTTCTAACTCATTCAAGAATTTGACTTTTTTTTAAACTTGAAATACAAAAAAGATACAAAAAGAAACAAAGAAAATAGCAACAATAACACTGATATTCGGAGGCTGGAGGGTTGTGTATTAGAACCAAAACACTCTTACATTTCTTACTGATTATCCTGGCTTGGCACTCCAAGGTCTCACTGCTTGTTTATAGAGAGTGATAAGAAGAAAAGCATACAGATGTCCCTTTGAAGTATAGCTTTAACCAGAGAAAGGTGAAAATAAAATGTTATTGTGAATCTATGCTTAATCTTGTTAAAACCTTCCAAGCTAGAGCAGCAGTGTTTGTTAGCTGGAGATAATGGCACAATTTCAACAGCAGAAAGACATTTTAAGTCTGCAAAAGATATTCTCAGAAATACAGAAATTATCAAACACGTATGAGAGGATAGAGAAGAAGTTGGAAGACTTAGAGCATTTAACAGCAAAATATGATGAAGAAGTTGGAGATGTTTATCAAGTGGAAAAAGTGGTGGTTAAAATCCTAAAACTCGAAGAGGAAAATGAATATAAAGAAATTAAAATTGCTGATATTTATGGTGATTGGTTTGTCTCTGAAAATGGAAAGAGTGGAATACTGAAAGAGGAATTAAATGGAAGGGAAATATACCCCAGATGGCAAGCTACAGATGAAGAAAAAACAAAAGAATTTATGGATTTAAAGCGAGAAATTTTATTAGCAATGTCATTGATAACACTACCAACAATCAAAGATAAGCTGATTAAGGAAACAGAAGAAGGGCATCGAAATTACATGAGAGATTTTATAAGCAAGGAGTTGCTAAGAGGAGTCCATACAAAGTTGATTAAGGAGATGATTAGAGGACTGACACCACAAAGAAGTGTCTCTTTATGAGACTGTTTTGCTACTGGAAGATACAGGTTGATAAATGGAAGAGTATAATTTAAAACTAGTTAAACTTAGTGAAATTTAGTGACAATAGATATAGTTAAATAAATAATTGATAATGATAATGTATACAATGTGTAGTGTAATGATAAGTAATAATTGGATATGAATATTGAATGGTACCCATGAAAGGAAGATTAGAAATCCTTTTGGATTATATATAAAGGTTAATAAAAAAGATCTAAGTTAGATACAGTTAAGTCTTGATTATTGGGGGGAAATGTTATGATGCAGGATATAGTTAAATAAAGGAGGGATAATGATAACAACGTATATACAGGTATGGTTACAACATAAGGAAACTAGATGTAAGTTGTAAACAGTGATTTGGAAAGGAGGATTAGGAAATTTTGTTATTAAATATTATGGATGTTTAGCTAGAATAGGACATAAGGATTCAGTGTTATTGGAGGATTTTAGAAATAGTAAATGAAGTGCTAGTATGTGGTTATGTATTAAATCTTGGTATATTTTATGATGAAGGATGTTTAAACAATTATAGTCAAATGAAAATGGAGGTATGATGATGGTAACATGTATAAATATCTGAGTTAAAACACTTGAGTTAATATGAATTATGCATGATGACTGTGGAAGAGATGCACGAAAGCCTTTTGTAACCAACTGATACACTTTCTACAGTATGTAAAGAAGGAAGATTTTATGTGTTGTGTTTGTTTTAAAAATTAAAAATAAAATTATTTTTTAAAAAATGTCCGTTACCGGATCTCTGAACTACTCAAAATTTCCACTACCGGTTCATCAGAACCTGCTGGATTTCACCCCTGCAATGCACCCTGCTTAGTTAATTTGCAGTTTTCAGTGTTAAAAATGACAGCCAAAACTAGTTGGGTGCCATTGGGTCAAGTCATACCAATGGATGAAAGCCTGCCATCTCAGTCCAATGATGACTCTGATCTCTTCCAAGAACATTCCAGTCATGTCTTTGACCTTGTCCATTCACCAGGTCATTGTCTTCTCCTTTTACATCCCTCCCCTTTCTGAGTGCTGCCATTCCCACTCCCCCACTACATCATACACTCAACATCTCATACATAGGCATATTTCTTCTTGCTGATCATGGCTGGAAGGGAGCAGTCAGACTTTGGTTTGGTGGTTAAGACACTGGACTAGAAAGCGAAGACTGAGTTCAAGTCCTACGTTAGCCATGAAAGCCAGCTGGTGACCTTGGGCCAGTCATTGTCTCCCAGTCCAACCCACCTCACAGGGTTGTTGTGGGGGGAAATAGGAGGAGGAAGGTTTCTTGGATATGTTTTTTGCCTTGTGTTATTTGTAAAAATAATAAAGGAGGAATACAAATAAATAAGGGACATGGTGGCTCAGTGGCTAAGATGCTGAGCTTGTCGATCAGAAAGGTCAGCAGTTTGGCGGTTCAAATCCCTAGCGCCATGTAACTGAGTGAGCTCCCGTCACTTGTCCCCTTCTGCCAACCTAGCAGTTTGAAAGCATGTAAAAATGCAAGTAGAAAAATAGGAACCACCTTTGGTGGGAAGGTAACAGTGTTCTGTATGTCTTCGGCATTTAGTCATGCCAGCCACATGACCACAGAGACATCTTCGGACAGCTCTGGCTCTTCGGCTTTGAAACGGAGATGAGCCCCACCCCCTTGAGTTGGGAACAACTAGCACATATGTGCGAGGGGAACCTTTACCTTTAAATGAGCAAAATACTTGGTTCTTTTTGTGGTTCCTGTGGTACCCATAGTAATTGTCTCCAAATCCACAAATGGAAGGGGTCTCTCTTCTGTCACTTGCTCTTAGCATCCAGCTTTTACAGCCATAAAGTACCTCCGATTAAAAAAATACTGCTTTAACTATTCTTTGTTGTCATAGAAATATCCTCATCCTTCTTGGTCCCCTTTTAAGTTTGCATTGCTTTCCTCTGTTGGATTTATCTTTTTCCTCATTCAACCCACTCTCCTCCTATCTAAGCAGAAGCCAAAAGGAAACAAGCTATGTGCCTGTTTCACTTCTCATGTCAGATATAATTCTACCAAACCTACAGGCTGACATCGGGGGTGGATTGCTACCGGCATTACATCTGACATGAGAAGTGCACACATGTACATTTGCTCCTAAAAAGGTCTGCGCATGCACACAACATTAGAAAAGGGAGAAAATTTACATTTTTGCAATGAAGATTGTTCTGCGCATGTGCAGAACCGAAAATCAAGATGGCAGCTCCAAAGATAGAATTGGTTCGGAGGTGTGGCAGACTGAGTTACTACCTACTTGGCTGAACTGGTAAGAACCTACCTCTGTGTGAGATCCCTTTATCTTTGGAATACAGGTAATCCTCAGTTAACAACCAGTTGCTTCATGTTTTGAACCTATGATAGCTCTCCCAAAAGCCACTGAAATGATTTCAAAGTTATAATTGCCATGTTTCCAGGCCGGCCCCGTGGGCCTGATTTAAGCACCCTAAAGGCCGGATCTGATCCATGGGCCTTGAGTTTTGAGACCCCTGCTGTACATCATTCTGCTCTTGTCACTCTGAAAATCCGAACAAGAGCATGGAAAATAAAATTTGATCAACAATCCTTAAAATAGTTGTGCGAAAGCCAATCCTGTATGCAAATTGTATAGGCAGGATAGGAAAAACTGTGGCGACATAAGAACTTTTTCCATTTTATTTGCAAGGCCCGTTTCAACAGACTGCTCCTCTATCTGCCAGTGTCCATATCCACAACATTATCCACAGGCATTTATAAGGCTGTGTAATTATGTACCATACTGTATATTCACAGACGTAGACACACACACACACACCACACACACTTACCCCGATGCACACACAAAAACAATCACATTTTGGGCACTTGGCAGCGGCTCACTTTATGGACTCTTTGCAGCATCCTATAGTCATGTGACCGAAATGTGCTTTTTTTTTTTCAAGAGGCAACTGGGCTTTCTGGTTGTTTCAGTTCAGTGGTTTGAATCCCTAGCGTTGTGTAACCGAGTGAGCTCCCGTTACTTGTCCCAGCTTCTGCCAATCTAGCAGTTTGAAAGCATGTAAAAATGCAAGTAGAAAAATAGGAACTATCTTTGGTGGGAAGGTAACAGCGTTCCGTATGCCTTTGGTGTTTAGTCATGTCAGCCGTATGACCATGGAGACGTCTTCGGACAGCTCTGGCTCTTCGGCTTTGAAACGGAGATGAGCGCCCCCTATAGTCAGGAACGACTAGCACATATGTGTGAGGGGAACCTTTACCTTTAAGTATTTGGCTAAAGAAACCTTAGTACTTATAGCTAGTCTTCATTCCCTCTCCCCCATCCAATATAGACATTTTATCCTCCTGTATTTGATAGCTTGGGTTTTATTTCTCTTTGCTAATGCTTAATAGACACAATTGCCCTCGGATGCCTCCTTCCAAATAAATTGGATGTACAGTATGCTGAAAAGCTGCAGTGGGCTGAGTGGAGGACTGACTTGGAAGAAGCTAGTGATATATCTGGGCTTCAGAATTATGCAGGAGCTGGGTTGACTATGATTACTTTATTTGTTTTTAATCTGTGGGAAGAAATTTATTGTGTTTACAGGCTTTTGGCTCTACACGGGTAATCATTCCTCATCCCTGCCCACTGAGTTAATCACTTCTTCTTGTGATCCAGATGGTTTTCTTCTTCTTCGGCTTCCTTTTTCGGTGCAAGAGCAGTCAGCCTCTAAATAGCAGAAGGAGGTTTTTTTTTTTTTATTATTATTATTATTATTATTATTATTATTATTATTATTATTATTATTATTATTATTATTATTATTATTATTATTTTGCAATAATGGATATGATTGCAGAAAGCCTGGAGCTTCCTTTGTGTTGTGAATGCGCCAACACTAGGAGTTTTTAAGAAGAAAAACTTTGTGGAGAGGGAGCGGCCTATAAATTGAATGAATGAATAAATGAATAAATAAATAAATAAATAAATAAATAAATAAATAAATAAATAAATAAATAAATAAATAAATAAACAAATAAATAAATAAATAAATAAATAAATAAATAAATAACCATTTGTCTTAAATGGTGTAGGCTTTGCTGCTTGAGCAGGGGGGTAGACTAGAAGACCTCCGAGGTCCCTTTCAGCTCTGCTGTCCTCTGCTGTGCTCTATTCTGTTCTACTCTACTCTACTCCATTCTGTTCCGTTCCGTTCAACTCTGCTCCGCTCCACTCCACTCCACTTCACTCCACTCCACTCCACTCCACTCCATTCCATTCCATTCTATTCTATTCTATTCTATTCTATTCTTTGAGAAATGACTGGTAGGATGAAAAAAATCCATTCTACACATCTACAGGTATTCCATGGTATAAATTTCATTCAAGTTAATGGGGCTTGCTTCTAAATAAGTAACCTTAGGATCATTCATTCATTGCCTTTATTTTTACAAATAAGTCAAGGTTACGAACATACCCAACACACCTTCTTCCTCCTATTTCCCCCACAACAACAACAACCCTGTGAGATGAATTGGGCTAAGAGAAAGTGACTGATCCAAAGTCACCCATCTGGCTTTTATGGCTAAAGTGGGACTAGAACTTACTGTGTCCTGGTTTCTAGCTTGGCCACAAGCCTGGACCTCTAGACTAAATTGGCTCTCTTAGCTTACAATGCAATCCAACCTTCAACCGGGGTAAATATGCAGAACCCATCATTATTACAAGGTAGCATCTTTTTCAAGCTGATCTCAACTAATGCAGATGGCAGCATGACTATATAGTCACATCTGGGTGGACTTTTGTGGCAGCAATATGGATTGCTAATGCCTTTCTTTAGAATGGTTTTCTAACTTCCTAGCCTTGTTTCCATTCCTTTTTTCTGAGAGTGTCCCTTCAAACTATCAATCCTCTTTAGCTTTCTTTGGGCAGCAAAAAGCTGTCACCTGATTGGGCTTATCATTAAGCAAACTCTATTAGATAATCATTATAGGGGTTGAAGTTGCATTTTATTTTAATGGACCAGTGTGATTGATTAGTCAATGGATTTTGTTCCATCAGGTTATTGTTGTCTCTTGATGATCACATAGATAGATTTTCTCCAGGACAATTTGTCCCTAACCTGGACCTTCACATCTTCCAACAGTACTCTCATTGCTGCTGGTCATCCTCTTCTTGTTCTGACCTAGGCTTCCCACAAGCACGAAGCTGACTCCTTGTCCCGATAAAACCCCTCTTATTTAGTTTAACGTGAAAGCCTCTCCAGCAAAGTCCCACCCAACAGTCTTTCAAGAGATTTCCCAACTACAGACCATTGTCAGGCTTGGAGAGCTGCCAAGCGGATATCTTCCAAATGCCACAATGTGGCAGACAATACTTGGCAAGACGTCAGGAACAGATCTTCAACCTAATGAATTGAACTAATTGTCTCCTGCAAACTCCACTCCCCTTTCGCTCCTCTTTATTCCCTATGGGAGGGGCTATTCACCATCCACCTGTGGCTTTACTTCCAAGTCGGCCCTTGTTTCTTAGCTGTTCCCTTCTCCTGGGAGCTCTGCGCATGCACACACTGAGAACAGGCTCCAGCTGTTCTTCTGCCCCACTGATGTCTGACTCCAAAGGCAGCTGATAACTGTTAGATGACCCTGGCCCCATCTCTGCCTCCTCTGCAGAGAATTCATCAGAGTTTTCCCCAGACTCTAGGACTGACCCATGTTCCTCCCCAACCTCCTCACTGTGTGAGTCTACCACTAGCTCCACTGGCAGGCCACAACAATAGGAACCACCTTTGGTGGAAAGATAACAGCATTCTGTGAACCTTTGGCGTATAGCCATGCTGGTCACATGACCATAGAAAATGTCTTCGAATAATGCTGGCTCCCTTGGCCAAGAAACAGATGAAACCACCTCCTAAATTTGGATATGTTCGGGAGAACCCATAGCTAACGTTATGACTGGTTCAGAGAACCTCCAAATTCCACCCCTGGCTGCCCTGCCCTGCCCCTCCCAGGAGTCTCCATATGGCCCATTTTGGACGTGAAGTAAGTGCAGGGCCAGTGCGGAGGCTCGGGGAGGGGGGGAAAGGGACCTCCTGAAAGTTCCAGAAGGTTGGAAATGGCTGACTAGGCCACACCCACCATGGCCACGCCCACCCAGCAACCAGGCAGAGAACCAGCTGCTGAAATTTTTGAAGCCTATCCCTCCCATCACACAATTCCATAATGAGATCACTTGACCAACTCTGATGGAATTCCTTTGAATTTGAGTCTTACGTTTTTTGGGAAGATCAATTTACATGGATTCACCCACCCAGGGTCTACGTTCTGTAGTAATCCAACGTGTTTTGTCATCCCAGAGCAGCTCTGCAGTGGGTGAAGCCAATGTGTTCACTTTTTTTTCAATTCATTGGGCGTGTTGGGTTTAACGAGCAAAACCAATCCTTGAAGTCTCTCCCTTTTGTGCCCTAAAATCCCGAAGGACCCCAAAATGTTGCACCCATCCACTCCGGCGTCACCTTAATGTTGCAGCCATTAGCAACAAGATAGATAAACACGCCTGAGAATAATATAATAATAATCACAATCAAAAGAAATAATGATAATAGACCTGCCACTTGGCCCTTCCATCTGTTCTGGAAAAGTGCCAGTGCTAATAGGGTGTGTGAGTCAAGGCAGGATGTTTTTTTCTGCCTATACAGTAATGTGCATAAGATGGAGGATTATGATATGTTTCCATGGCATCTCTTTGATAAAAGTACTCTGTTCATAAACACGGTTTAAAAAAAGAAAAACAAAGCAGAACTGGCAGCTATGGGTTTATGGGAGCTTGTTTGTATTAAAAAGAAATAATGGATGCATTTTTAATGTTTGTATCAGGACAGCTGTCGCAGATGGCGATGGAGTTATTTCTGCAAAGTCTTTTTCTCTGAAGTCGTTTAAATTGGATCTCTCTAATATCTCTCCCTCCCCCCCTCCCCCGATCCGCCTCAACCTGATATATTTTCTCAGGGTTTTAATTTTGCAAGTTGTGAAATTCCCTTCCACTTCACTTTAGAAGGTAAAGATAAAGGTTCCCCTCGCACATATGTGCTAGTCGTTCCTGACTCTAGGGGGCGGTGCTCATCTCCGTTTCAAAGCTGAAGAGCCAGCGCTGTCTGAAGACGTCTCCACGGTCATGTGGCCGGCATGACTAAACACCAAAGTCTCGTGGAACACTGTTACCTTCTCACCAAAGGTGGTTCCTATTTTTCTACTTGCATTTTTACGTGCTTTCGAATGCTAAGTTGGCAGACGCTGGGACAAGTAACGGGAGCCCACTCCGTTATGCGGCACTAGGGATTCAAACCACTGAACTGCCGACCTTTTGATCGACAAGCTCAGCATCATAGCCACTGAGCCACCGTGTCCATTCACTTTAGCTTAAACAGATATAAATAAACCTTTACTTCATCTGTAAGAATAACCACTCAGATCTATGCTAGTTCTGCTTTGATTGTAATGATTATTAGCCCAGGTTCAACAGCTCCCCATACTTCTTTGAGAAGTCATTGCTTTTTATACCCAGGAAGTCTAAATCCCTAATTTAGCATCCACAGCACACCAATTCACCGTAGAAATGGCACCACAACAACTTCAGGCACCGATATATCATTAAAGCAGGTGATGGTTCTAGCTAACTGGCAGGGTTTTTTATTAAAGACATGTTGATAACCTGGCATTGCCCGGGTATTTATTTATAGGGGAAAATGTCCAGACCAAACGTAATTTCTAATGTTGGATTTTCCCCCTTACCAGAGGGAGCCCCCTTGTGGAGTATTGGGAAGCTGTTACCATGGCAACTCCACTGTGCTGTACAGTAGAAGCCATTTTAAGGCACAACAGGCTGTATCGTAACAGAATACACACCCGAGGGGTGTTAGGAGTGTCTTATCCCCACAGTATTTGTTTCCAGAGAATAAGTCATCTGTGTACGAAGTTTGGTTGAAATTGCTTGAGGCGTTCCAGAGTTATGTTGGAACTTACGCGCACACACACACACAAACACACACACACACAGCCATTTTTATATAGATAGATTTTCCTGGTTCCTTGTTCTGCTGTAAAAACAGTGCTTAGAGGCCTCTCTAGGCAACTAGGTGAAGGATGATCTTTGTGGTTTCCATGCTGTTCCAGAATTACCTCACTGTGGAACTGTGGTTTGCTTGGGTTGCGCTTATTGTGTTGTGTGAATGAATTGCTGTCAGTAATCCATGGCGGGCTTTGTGTGAACTGGGACATTGTAGCTTGTTCTGATCAGAACATGGAATCATAGGGCTGGAAGGGACCTCGGAGATCTTCTAGTCCAACCCCTGCTCAAGGCAAGAGACCATATACCATCCTGGACAAATGGTTGTCCAATTTTTTTCTTGAAAATCTCCAGTGAGGCAAGCTAGTCCATTGATTAATTGTCCTTACTGTCAGAAAATTTCTCCTTAGTTCTATATTGGATTTCTTTTAATGATCTTCCACCCATTACTTATTGCCCTGCCCTCAGATGCTTTGAAGAACAAGTCAACCCCCTGTTCCCTGTGACAATCCCTCAAGTACTGGAAGACAGTTACCGTGCCCCCCCCGCTCAATCCTTCTCTTCAATGGGCTAGAGACATACCTGGCTCCCTCAACCGTTCATCATAATATTTAACCTTCAGGCGCCTAATCATCTTAGTTGCTCTTCTCTGCACACTTTCTAGGATCTCAGCATCTTTCTTAATATAATCATGGCAAAAACTGTATACGGTTCAATGGATGTTAGTCCAGTGTCTGAGCCCTATCAAGCCTCTGTGGTTTTACCAGAAGGATCACGTACAAATTGTGTGAGGGTATCTGAGAACATTCTCATATGCACAGTAAAAATGAAATATTATTTTTCTCATCTGAAATGTGCCAGGGGCAAGAGGAGGGGGGGGGGAATATTAAAAAAAAACCAACATGGTATCTGCAACTGCATAATTGAAGCCAGGCCAGTGGTGGGTTCCTACCAGTTCGGACCAGTCCAGCTGAACCAGTAGTAGCTTGGCGGCCTGAGTCTCTGGAACCCGCAGCGACCCAGGACTGGCACGCCCCTGTACCAGTTCTATGGCACCGCCATCTTATTTTTTGTTTTCTGTGCATGCCCAGAGCAATTTTAATTGTAAGGCGCATGTGCGTGCAGTGCACATTGAACGCTTGCAGCACACGCGCGGGGCACGTCCTTGAGCAAACCGGCAGTAGTCTCTGCCAGAAGCCACCCCTGAGCCAGGTCCTTTGCACAAGCATTTCACGTGCAATGAACGTAGAAGAGATGGAACTTCAGTCACGTATCTGCAGCGGCCATCTTGTCTTTATGATCCTCCCTGCAATGCAACCTGTGGAAAGACAGGTCCACTCTCTGATCTGATCAGGCAAACAATTCAGAATACAAGAGTAGACATGTTTTTATTAGATTTGCTAGTCATTTTGTTGGCCCTCTACGACTGTAGTGCTTTTAAGAGCAATCGAAGATAAAGATGTTGATTTGTAGGCGGTTCGAAGCGCAACCTCTTGAGTTGCTGAGTGTCCAAATCAGGCAAAGTGGAACCAGCGGAAATAGCCAATAATTCTTAATTCCTCTGGCTCCTATCTTATCTCAGCAATACTCTGCCATTCAATAACACAATTTACAAAACTTTTCAGGAGAATTGAAATCGACTGTGCCCAGCAGGATTTGCCACCTGATTGAATTAGTTTCATTGCTCAGTTGAATTGTACAGGAACTAGTTGTGAAATAGGAAAAGGGAATGAGGGGAAAAAAGGCACAAATGCAAATTGGGGGTGGGGGGGAAGCACTTAGGGGAGAAGGGAGAGTTGGTGTGGCAATAGTAATAAATAATGAAGGTTCTTGGAACCTTCTTGGTGATTGGAAGCTCTGTCAATAGAAGTACAGTTGTGTAATCCTGGCAAATAATATTTCTGCTTCATTAAACTTTGGTCATAATCCAATTTCAGTTCTGTCTCCAATTTTGGCTGCTGTATTTCAGAAAAGATGCACACTTATCATCTAGAACGGGTTCAGAAAAAAATATTATAAGGAAACTGGAAACTAAGCATACAAGGAAACATTTAAGGAATTTACAGAATACCAAGTAACAGAAAGAAGAGACCTTGGAGGTCTTCTAGTCCAGCCCCCTGCTCAAACAAGAGATCCGATATTATTTTGGACAAATGGTTGTCCAATCTCTTCTTAAAAACCTCCAGTGATGAAGCACCCACAACTTCTACACGCAAGCTGTTCCACTGATTAATTTTTCTCCCTGTCAGGAAATTTCTCCTTAGTTCTAGGTTGGATCTCCCTTTGATAAGCTTCCATCTGGTACTTCTTGCCCTGCCCTCAGGTGCTTTGTAGAATAGGTTGTCCCCTTCTTCTTTGCAACAGCCTCTCCAGTCTTGGAAGACTGCTGTCATATCCCCCCATTCTACCTCTTTGTTAGACTAGACCAGAGATGGAGAAACTTTTTGGCACCAAGTGCCCAAATCGGAACACGTGTGTATGCACGCCTGCGCTGGAAGGGAAATAGAAGACCGTTAAAAACAGTTGATCTTCGTGGGTGCCGGAGCACCGGAAAACAGCCCAAAAAATGGCCAACAACCAGGCCATTTTGGACCGTTTTTCAGGCCAAAAATGGCCTGAAAATAGCCCAGAAAACGGGCTGGTTTTTGGACATTTTTAGGCCATTTTCTGGTATTCCAGTGCCCGCAAAGACCAGCTGGCCAGAAACCAGAAGAGCAGCTGGCAACGCCACGTGCCCACAGAGAGAGCTCTGTGTGCCGCCTCTGGCATGCCCATTAAGCCACACCCACAGAACCAGTAGTAAAAAAAATTGAATCCCACCACTGGACAAGTTAGATGCCCTAGATCAGGGGTGAGGAACAATGGATCTTTTATGAATTGTGGACTTCAACTCCCAGAATTCCACAACTCATAAAAGGGGCCATCGTTCCTTACCTCTGCCATATTCATTGTTTCTCAACCTCAACAACTTTTAAGACAGGTGGACTCCAACTCCCAGAATTCCCCAGCCAGCCTTGAGGTTGAGAAGTCCTGCTCTAAATTAAAAACCTCTTCCAGCTGTCTGCTTTTATAAAGATGTTCTCCACCGAAACAAAGTTTGTCTTCTCCATAAACATGGCCATTTTTCATAGCGCTGGGGGTGGAAGAGTTGAAGTGACAGTGGTGACAGTGGAGATTTCTCCCATCGAAATAGTGTCTCCTTCAAATTGCAAATAATTGCTATAAGGCCTCTTTGAGATGGACTCTTTTGCCCAGGAGGACTGTGTTTTTAATGGTCTTCTATTTCCCTTCCAGCGCCCTTCAGCTTTTTCTAAATTCTCCCAAGTAGATGTGTCGAAAGAAAATGAAAGCTTTCAATAGACTAGTGTGTGTCTTTGTAGGCTATAATGTTCCTTTTCTTTTCATGGCTGGCTGTGCTGTTTACTCTTGCGATGCTCCCATTGACCCGCGAGGCTGTTTTTATTGAAGGGGAGCTTGTGGTGTAAGCATTTTGTGTATCTTCTTGTATCTATTTCTGCCCTCTTTCATCTTCTGACGGTGGCAGGATAGAACTGTGGTGCCGTTAGGGCCTCAAGGCACCACTTGATTAATACGGCAAGTCTTTTGGAACACACTTCTCTGCCGAGAAAGATTCTGCGCCTTGTGAATCACAGTTCGTTGTGTCACCAGAGTCATTGAGGTGGCATTCAAATATAAATAAATTCTCAACTCAAGGTCTTGCTTTTTGTAGTGCAGAGTGGAAACAGAAGTGAGAATCTGGGAAATGAAGAGTCATTATCTTATCAGATTAACAAAGTTAATCTTATAGGTTATCTAGTCCAACCCCCGCCCCAGCAGGAGAACCTTCACCATTTCTTACAATCTCTTCTTGAAGCTCCCACAACTTCTGAAGACAAGCTGTTCCATTGGTTGATTGTTCTCACCGTCAGAAAATTTCTCCTTGTTTCTAGGTTGAGTCTCTTCTTGATCAGTTTCCATTCATTATTCCTTGTCTGCCTTCAGGTGCTTTGGAAAATAACTTGACTCCCTCCTCTCTATAGCAGCCCCTCAAACATAGGAACACTGCCATAATGTCTCCCCTGGTCCTTCCCTTCACTAGATGAGCCATGCCCAGTTTCTGCAACCGTTCATCGAATGTTTTAGCCTACAGTTGCCTAATCGTCTTGGTTGCTCTTCTCTGAACTTTTCCTAGAGTCTAAGTCTTTCTTCTTTCTCAGTCTCCTTCTACATGGTTCTTCTTGACATTGCTTTAGGGCAGGGCAGGAGTCTCCAAACTTGGCAACTTTAAGACTTGCAGGCTGGGGATTTCTGGGAATTGAAGTCCACAAGTCTTAAAGTTAAAGCAGGGTTCCGGTATTTGAAAGGCTGCCACAAAGAAGAGGAGGTCAACTTATTTTCCAAAGCACCAGAAAGTAAGAGAAGAGTCTGTGCCAGTTGGGCATGGTTAGAAAAGGCTGCCTAAAGTCTCGCCTTTTGTGTAAATAGAAGGGCAAAAGAGGAAAGGATCTGTAGTAGAGGTCCTTTTCTACATAATATTTTTTGGAGACGTTGGGTACATGTTAGTTGAGGCTGGAAATAAGAGACATCTGCAAAGAATGAATGCCTATTTTCTGTATCATAGAATTCAGTTTTTTAATGCTAGAATCTTTACTGAGGCCAAATAACTCACCTAAACATGAAAGCCACACCTTCTGGCCAATCTCGTATCACTTCATTGTACTGATAAGTGTAAAATTCAAAAAGCAACTAGCTCCTTTGAAGAAAGGTTGAATTAAAAGCCATGCTTCCATTGGTACAAAACACCCAACAGTAGGCAATGCAGAAATACTAGAAACTCTGTTGTATGCCCCCCCACCACCATAAAAAACTGAAAAAGATGGTGAACCAGGAAGAGTAATTTGCATAACCAAGAACAAAGGGGACAACCTGTGACAGCAACTGACAAATTTAACATGGGGAATGTTGATAAGCTGACTAAGGACAATCAGCAGATCAATTCAAAGTGAAACTGCTGTCAAGCTTGGTGTTTCATAGGAACAAGGTGGGCCACGTTTTTGATGTTCTTCAGCAACAGAAGGCTTGTACAACATGGGCTCCTCACATGTTGGTTGTGGCTTCACGGGTTGAAATTTGTCAGCAATTGTGTTCACACTATAAGAATTAAGAGGAGGGATTTCTTCAAGGCATTGTGACAGCTAGCATAATGTAAACTGTTTGGTATGCTCCAGAAACAAAGCATCAATCTATGGAATCAATCTCTCTCTCTCTCTCCTTCCCCCTCTCCCTCCCTCCCTCCCTCTCCCTCTTTCCCCTCCTTCCCTCTCTCCCCTCTCTCTCTCTATGTGTTTCTGTGTCTATGTATGTCAAGTGCACATGGGCAGGAGTGTTGGTGGTGGTGAATAAAAGCCCAGGTTTCAGCAGGAAAACTCACGATTACAATTTCTGGGGATATGGATGGATTAATCTAAATTCATGGAGATTTTCTTGAATTTGGTACCACTATCAACTCCGACAGCTAAATTGCAACACTCAAAACTTTGAAACAACTATGTTTGTTTGTTTAATCGTGTCAGATGCATCACAATTAAAATAAGGCAAACTCGTAAGTCATAAAATTTGTAATATGAAATACAAGATTAAAATATGGACAAATTAAATGGCTCTTGCCCAGAAACTGGCAACATTGTGTTCTGATGCGTTGCCATGAGATCCTCAAGTGTACACTGATCGGAGCACAAAGGGCAGCTATACCTATGTGTTGTTCTCTGCATAATAATCACAAACAGCAGAAGCACCCGGAAGACCCAGGGGTCAGCAACCTGCAGCTCCCTCCTTTCATCCCTCTTCTGCAGGGCTGATAGCCCCATTTGTTCAGAATGGCTCTGGATCTTGTGGTGGTACCCGTCTACAGTCTATTCCCATGATGGCGAACCTATGGCACACCATTTGTCAGGGCACACGAGGCGTTGCCCTGTGAGCTGGCCAGCGCGCATGTGTGTGCTGGCCAGCTGACTTCGGCCTTCTTTTGAGGCCATTTTTCATCCTCCGGAGGTTTCCCTGAAGTCTCCAAAGAGCACAAAACTGGCCCTACGGGCAAACCAGAACTTCAAAACTGTACTTCCCGTTTGCTCGTAGGGCCGTTTTTCGTCCTCCGGAGCCTTCAGGGAAGCCAGGCCCCTGAAGGCTCTGGAGTTCGAAAATCAGCCCTATGAGCAAACTGGAAGTACGTTCCTGAACTTCCGGTTTGCCCGTAGGACTGGTTTTTTGCGCTTTGGAGGCTTCAGGGAATGGTGACTTTGGGTTTGTCCGTATGGCCGATTTTCGACCTCCGGGGCCTTCAGGAGGCTTCCCTGAAGGCTCTGGAGGGCAAAAACCAGCCCTATGAGCAAACCGGGACTTCCAGTTTGTCCGTAGGTCCGTTTTTCACCCTCCAAGGGGGGGGGGCGCATAGCATTATGGGTGTGGCATACCGGCACACGACCTCCCCGTCCTCCACCCGCTTTTAGCACGGCAGCCAAAAAAGGTTTGCCATCACTGGTCTATTCAATGATTTGTATACTTCCTAGCTTTTTTCTGATCCAGGTGCCAGCTCTTCCATCAGTTTCATCCAGTGTTTGTCCTTTGTAGCATTCCAGAGGTCTGCTCTGCTTTCATATCCTTCGAAGTCTTCCATTGACCTAAGGAAGCTTGTCCTGGATTTTAGTCTCTGCTGAGCTGGCTGTAGGCCATAGAGAGAGTGATTAAACAATGATTAATAAGCAGCGTTTGGAAGCATAAACAGCCATTTTGTTGCAACATGGCATGACAGTCTTAAATCAACTAAGAGGCAATTGTAAAGTTAAATCTCACCATCTTCTCCATCTGCCAGGCAGTCCAGGATTTGCATCATGCAAGTTCCACATTTCCCTAAAACTTTCCTTTGTGGGCATCTGTTTGACTCAGATTAAGAGGTGGAAATGACTCAGGACCTGGTTGAAAAGACAAAATATGTGGTCCTTTTGTGACAGCTTTAAGAAGCTTGTCCATTGTTGGCAGAAGGAAATAGTGAATAGTGGGGATTATGTAAAGAAGTAAATATGGTTAACAAAGAAGCTCATTTCAAGGATTACTTTCCTGTTTCATTAAATTACCCCTATTTAAACTAAGGCTATGGAGGCAGAGACATTATTTTTCATCCCGTCACATTTTTCAGCATTGTCCCAAGCTTCCAAACACACACTTCAGGTGGAGAAGATAGTTTTGGAGGAGAAATAATGGACTGGAAGCAGAACTGCAGGAAATTAGATATTGGGGCAAAAGAGGGGCCTGCTTTGTATTATAGTCCCTGCTTGTCACACTGCCAGCACACAGATATATTATGGGTGTTGCCATGCATACAATTTTAATTATCCTGTTGTCATCCCTGAAGCTGACCTGACCAAAAACATCTTGGATGTTTCAGTGTTGCCACACTGGAGCTGAAGGATAGGGAGGCAGGATTTTAGATAGCTGGGATTTTATAGCCAAAACAAAATACTTTCTCTTGGGAACCAAGGACATTCTCACACCTGGGCAGAGGAAGGTGGAGTGATGTCACCAGGCCACTAGGCAGCGCCGTGATTGGACCATGAGACTGATTGTTTTGAGAAAGTGACAAACTTTTACTTTTAATTAGGTGAAAACTGCAGGAACCTTCAGTCAGTTTTCATCAGATACGTCAGAGGTGGTTTCCTACTGGTTCACACCGGTTCAGTGGAACCGGTAATGGAAATGGCGAATGAGTCTCTGGACCAGTAGGAACGGCATATTCGCCACACCCTCAAACTGGTTCCCCGATCGCCGCAACATCTTTTTTTGACCTTTTTAAATGTTCTGCGCATGCACAGATCTATTTATAGGCAATTATGCATGTGTGCACAAAATTGCACGTACAACGAACTGGCGGTAATGCCGGCAGAAACCCAGAAACCCTGAAATATGTTCCTATATCTGTTTGCAATGGGTGTATTACTTGGAACCTTGACAGATCTATCCAATAAAGCTATTCTATGAGGAATCCACCTGCCTCGGAGTTTTGCTTTCTATGGGTCTATTACATGGAATCCGGACACCTCTGCTTTTTCAAATCTGTTTCCCTTTCATATTTTACAACAACTCTTTTAGGAGTTTGGGTAACAGATGAGTTCAGAATTTTCTGGGATTTGTTAACCTAGCATGGATTTGAAGCTTGATCTGTCTGGAGATGATAGAATTTGATTGAGTTTGTCAGGGCTCGGAAACGCCATACTGTAGCACTGGATTAGTACAAAGATACAGAACCATCTGGAGATACTGGATTATAGGCTAGACTGGGAAGGTGATAAAAACATCCTGAAAGAAAACAGATTCTAGCCACTTCTGCAAAGATAATCAGATAGGTGGGTCTATGAACTCACCATGAGTTAAGCTTTTCTTTACTCTTCAACATCTTTACTCTTTGACCAAAAATACACTCCTTACCACTAGTCCAAGGATGTCAAACTCATGGCGTCATGGCGGTGTCATGTGATGTATCGGAACTTTCCCCCCTTCACTAAACCGGCGGGACGGGCCAGCATGTGATCCATCCGGGCTGCACTAGTCCATGTGACCCTCCCAAGATTTAGGTTGCATTGGTTGAGTTTATACAGTGTCCAAGATACAGCAATTAGCAAGCTGATGTCTTGCCAACCTGGAGCAACTCAATTATGTTGGGAGAACTACTTTGAAATTCTGCAGTGAGAAAAAGCCACACTGTTTTAGAGAATTTTAGGAATTTCTATTTTATGTAGATGGATACTCCAGGACTAAAGTAGAGAAAGGGAATTTTAAGAAATGGTACGTGATTAAGTGCTTCCTGCAGTGCTGCATGGGTACCAACCAAATACATCAGTTGGCAGCTCCCATATTTTAGCTGAGACTAATGTCTTATATCAGGTTTTATTATTTAGGTGTGCACATAGGTAAAGGTTCCCCTCGCACATATGTGCTAGTCGTTCCCAACTCTAGGGGGCAGTGCTCATCCCCCCCTCATTATTCACTCTGCGGCAATCTTCCCCCACTAAAAGCATCAGTGTGCATCAGTTTTTTTGCACCAGCTGACTTGTACACTTTAAAACACCATCCAGATATTTTGATTACAAATTCCACCATGTACAACCTATAGGTATTGATAGGATCTGAAGTTCAATACAACTAAAGAACTTCAAGTTGGGCATAACTGTGTTAAATATTCTTGCTGCTCCATTTGTTGTTGTCCTGAATCTCTTTTGAGTCATTCACCATTTATCCCATCTTGATCTAAATCATATGAAGCAGCCTGTTCTTTTCTTCCTTCTTGTTCTGTGCCCAGTCTCCAATCTAATTAATGCTGGGTTATTCACCCTTGCTGAACCATTAGCAGTGATACAAAGACCAACTTAGATCTCATTTCCATGGATGTTTTTCTTCCATTTTCCATGATTCAAAAAACCCATTTTGTTGTTGTTGTTATTAACCGTTGCTGATCGTCTCTTCTATGGTTTATCCCTGTACATTTTCAAGCTAGTGTCGCTGTTAAACTGAGTTTGTTGGTCAACGATAATGTAAGGATATTTTATTTCCAGAGAGTTTAGAGATGGGAAAAGAAAAATAGAACCAAGAAAAAGATAGAGAGATCTCCCTCTTTCGCTCAGGAACCTGGAAATGGTCCGATGAGGCAAGTCATTGCTTTTAGTAAGACTATAGATGCATCATAGATTCCTAATTCTGGGATGGATAGAGGGATGAATGGCTGGCTGGCTGGATGGATGGATGGACAAATAGAGAGATATGATATAGAAGATAGATGGATGGATGGGCAGATGGATGGATATATAGATAGATATGATATAGAACAGCGATGGCGAACCTTTTTTGGCTCGCGTGCCATAAGTGGGGGGAGCGCAGGGGGGTCGTGTGCTGGTGTGCCGCACCCATAATGCAATGCGTGACCCCCTCAGTGCGCATGCGCGCATTAGAGGCGCGACCCCCAAGTTTACATGCTTTTTTCACCCTCCCCAGGCTCCAGAGGCTTTATAGGAGCCTGGGGAGGGCGAAAACAGCCTCCCCCGCCACTCCGGACGCCCTCCGGAGGCTTCAGGGACCATCCGGAGGCTTCCCTGATGCCTTCGGAGCGCTCAAAACAACCCTCGAAGCAAACTGCAAGTGACTTCCGGTTTGCTTGGAGGGTCGTTATAAGCACTCCGAAAGCTTCAGGGACCGTCCGGAGGCTTCGCGTGCCCTGACAAATGGCTCCGCGTGCCACCTGTGGCACGCGTGCCATAGGTTCGCCATCACTGATATAGAAGATAGATGGATGGACGAATAGATAGATATGATATAGAAGATAGATGGATGGATGGATAGACAGAGACAGACAGACAGACAGCTAGATAGATAGATAGATAGATAGATAGATAGATAGATAGATAGATAGATAGATAGATAGATAGATAGATAGATATGATATAGATGATAGATAGATGGACAGAGGGATGGATGGACTAATAGATAGATATGATATAGAAGATGGATGGATGGATGGATGGATGGATGGATGGATGGGCCGATGGACAGACAGACAGACAATCAGACAGAGATATGATATAGATGATTGATAGATAGATAGATAGATAGATAGATAGATAGATAGATAGATAGATAGATAGATAGATAGATAGATAGATAGATGGATAGAGGTAGAAATAGAGATAGATAGCCAAGCCCATTTGGCAGATTTTAGGATTGTCTTAAAATCTATCTGACCCTAAACAAGAGGGGAATATGTGCTCCTTGGGGTGTTTGCCTGGACATGAACATTGGTGAGGAGTGTTACAGCTCATCTTGTGATGGGCCTCCAAGGCTTTGGATGACCCTTTCAGATCTCTCAAGCCACAGAAACCTCCTGAAAGATGAACAGGGTGGGGGGGAGAGAGAGAGAGTCAGCAACATCCCGGTCTTTTTAGCCTGCAGGAGGCTTCCTCTGAAAAATTCCATGTTTGGCTTTGAAGAACTTGAGCTGCAACAAATCCTCGATTCAGAAAAAGGCACAATAGCTCAGAAATGCTGCTGATGTGACCAGATTTATAATTAGATTACAAAGCTGGGTTTGTTGCTTGCTCCTTTTTATTTCGCATTACGTTTTTTATCTTTTTTAACATGACAACGTTTCATTTTTGATTAGACAGCGTGTTGCCTCGGTATAAATAGTTTGAAAGATAGTAATCATAGTGTTTACAACAATACTTGTTGCATTGATATTAATTCTATAATAATAAAAATAGCAATCATAATATTTACTTCTCTATTTTAACAAATCTCCCTTTCATTAATCTTTTTCTTATATTTCCATGTTTTTAACTTCTGTTTTGGTATCGAACCATTGGTAAAATAAATCCCATATCATAAAATATTCAGTTTGTTCCTTTTCCTTAATTGCAAGTGTTAATCTCTTCATTTCTGCACATTCTAATATTTTTTTAATCACATTTTAATCTGTAGAAATCTCTTTTCCATTGTTGCGCAAATATAATTCTGGCTGCACTTAATACATGTAGGATCAAATATGTATTCCCCTTATTATAATTATCTGGTAGAATGCCCAACAGAAATATTTCTGGCTTTAAATCAGTATGATGCTTTATCATTTTTTCCAACCATGTATTTATGTCTAATATTTTTTTGCTTTTGGGCATGTCTACCACATAGGATAGTATGAACCAGGCATCTGATGGCATTTCCAGCATTTAACCAACATATCCTTAAACATCTTTGCCAATCTTGAGGGTGAGAAGTGCCATCTATAAAACATTTTATATAAATTTTCTTTATATGTAGTTGATATCGTTGATTTGTAATTCCTATCCAGTGGTGGGTTTCCATTTTTTTTACTACCAGTTCGCTCATGCACGGCGCTTCTGCGGATGCGCAGAAGTGGCGGGCGAGCGGGCGGAACCTCCCGCCACTACCGCTACCAGTTCGCCCGATCCAGGCTGAACCGGGAGCAACCCACTTCTGTTCCTATCCCATAATCCAAAGTCAATTATCTTTTATGCCTCAAACCAATCCATTCCTTCACCCAAGGAAGTACCAAGGTCTGATAGTACAACTCCGAAAATCACCTCTATCTTTCAAGTCCTGCAACATTTTCAAGCTTATTCTTGCTTTTTTCCCTTGCCAAATATATCTTAATATTATTTTATTTAGTTCTTCAAAATATCTTTTTTCTAGCTTGATCAGAATTATTTGAAATAGATAGAGTAGTCTTGGCAGCATATTCATTTTCATAGTAGCTATTCTTCCTGTCAGCGACAGGACGTTGCAAGTTTTTTCACTTCTCTAAGTCTATTTTAATTTGATGCATCAATTTATAGTAATTATCTTCTTTAATAGTTACACATCTGGCCATTGCTTGCTCCTTGATGTTGTCTAGATCTAATGGATTCTCTTATTTGCCAAGGTTTCTCTTCTACCCCCTCTTCATGATGGCATCAGTCTCCAAATAATATCTTCAGGATGTACTATCCTTTCTCCCACACTGCTCTCCTTTTTAAAATTTCTCACACTAATAGCACTTAGACTTATATACCACTTTGCAGTGCTTTACAGCCCTCTCTAAACGGTTTACAGTCAGCATATTGCCCCCAACAATCTGGGTCCTCATTTTACCCACCCTGGAAGGATGGAAGGCTGAGTCAACCTTGAGCCTGGTGAGATTTGAACTGCTAAATTGCAGGCAGTCAGCAGAAGTAGCCTGCACTCTAACTACTGCGCCACCTCGGCTCTATGCTGAACTCTTCTTCACAATGGTGCTATCAAGCATGCCAGAGGCTCAATTTAGACATCAAACCAGTACAATAGGCTACCTGTGCTCTCCAGATTTGTAAATATGAAGCCTACCTCCTGATGTAATATTAAGCTCATCTTCTGCTAGTGATGTAGACAATTTCCACATGGTTTTCTGGGCATGATTTGCCCTTTTGAGATATTTTTGCACCTTCCCAATCCACACTATAATCTTGGGTCCAACCATACTTAGCTCTAAGACCAAGTAGGATAGCCCTAGACATCCGTCGTCACTAGGGATGTTTTCTAGGGATGCTGGGAGTTGTAGTTCAGCAACATTTGGAGTACCACAAATTGCTCATCTTGGAGCTGAAGTCACACATAGCCACCAGCTTTGTATTAAATACTGTATTTTTCAGAGTATAAGACACACTGGAGTATAAGACGCACCAAGGTTTTGAAGAGGCAAATAAAAAAATGTAGGTAGGTAGATAGAGGGATAGAGAGGGAGAGAAAGAGAGAGAAAGAGAGAGAAATACAGTAGGTAGATAGGGAGAGAGAGAGAGTAGTTAGGTCGGTAGGTAGGTAAGTAGGTAGGTAGGTAGATAAAGGGATAGAGAGAGAAAGAGAAATAGAGAGAGAAATACAGTAGGTAGGTAGAGAGAGGGGGGAGAGAGTAGGTAGGTTGGTAGGTAGAGGGATAGAGAAAGAGAAATAGAGAGAAAGAAATACAGTAAATAGGTAGGGGGAGAGAGAGAGTAGGTAGGTTGGTAGATAGAGGGATAGAGAGAGAAAGAGAGAGAGAGAGAGTAGGTAGGAAGAGAGAGAGAGAGTAGGTAGGTAGAGGGAGAGAGATAAATACAGTAGATAGGTAGCAGGGGAGAGAGAGTAGGTAGGTACATAGGTAGATGGGGGGGAGAAATACAGTAGATAGGTAGGGACAGAGAGAGAGTAGGCAGGTAGGTAGGTAGATAGAGGTAGGGAGAGAGAGAGAGAAATACAGTAGGTAGGGAGGGAGGGAGAGAGAGAGTAGGTAGTAGGTAGATGTTTCCAGGTGTATTTATCCATGTGCTGGAGAAGGTAATCACTGACAATCTGCAGCACCTAAGACTTTGTTTCTGCTGGCACAGCACTTGATCAATCTAATTCTCATCAATCAGTTAAAGAGCTTTCCAAAAGGGGGGGGGGGAGTTTTTGCACTCTGCAAATCTCCCCAAAACGGCCCATTTTTTTTCAAAAAAGAGAGGCATGAATAGCATTGGGGGGGGGGCTTGCAGAGTGCTCCTGGGGGGCAAAAACAAGCAAAAAACGGCCCAATTTTGTCAAAAAAAATTGCATGCATAGCCTTATGGAGGCTTATAGAGTGCTGCTGGGGGCTGGGGGGAAGCAAAAAACGGGCTGTTTTTTGCTCATTTCTACCCTTCTCAGCCCCAGGAACTCTCTCTGAAAGCCTCCATAAGGGTATGCATGCCCATTTTGGTGAAGGGGGTGGGGCTTCGGGAGGCAAAAAATTCTGTATTCGATGTATAAGACTCACCCAGATTTTCAGCCTCTTTTTTGAGGAAAACAGGTGCGTCTTATACTCCGAAAAATACATTAGGTAGGAATTGTAGAAAATATGTAGGAATTAAATATGCAGGAATTGGATATGTCTAGTTTAATGAAAAGAAGGACATCTGGTGACATGATAGCAGTGTTCCATTATCTAAGGGGCTGCTACAAGGAAGAAGGAGTCAAGCTATTCTCCAAAGCAGGACAAGAAACAATGGATTGAAACTAATTAAGGAGAGAAGCAATATAGAACTAAAAAGAAATTTCAGTGGAAATTTCCTTAAGAAGTTGTGGATCTCCATCACTGGTGGTTTTTAAGAAAAAGTGAGCAGGGAATTTGACCTCCAAGGTCCCTTCCAACTCTGTCATTCTGTTATTCTATTCTCTTAATGTGTGAGCCATTGCTGAGTAGACTCTGATATGTGTGTTACTATGGTGGATAAGAGATTTAGTAGTGTGAAGCGTGTCTTCCAGTTTGTAGTTTTAGAGTGAAAGGCAAGAAGAGAGGAGTAAGGACAAGTGTGGAGTTATTATAGCCTTCCTCTGGGTCATTAGTAATCAGTATTCCAGTAGATGCAGAGACATCTTGTGTTGTTGTCTCTCAAGACAGACTCAAGAGATGATTATTATGCTACCTACTTGTTTTATTTACTCCTGTTGGGAGCCTCAGGCAATGCCATGCCTTCCTCTGCACTAATGAGTGGCATCTGCTCTCAGTCCTTCATTGACAAGAGAATGAGGAATGGACCGAAGTCAGAGATGAGCGACGGTTGTGTCTTTTTCTAGCTGCAACAAAATTTGCTTCAAAGGAACAGACCTGGCACTAACTCTCCTCTGTTGGAACGGAGTGCTGACAAGGACTTTTATCAAGACAGTATAATGAGGTAGCTTCTGGAGGAAAAGGAATTCTGAATTTTCCAGCTGAAAAGAATGACCCAACAAAGGTGTCCTTTTAGAGAGATTTGAATCTTTACAATCAAACATTTTCCCCCATCAAAATTATTAGTGGTAATCACCAGGGATAATTTCCATTGTGTGAAATATATATGGCCTCCATGCTGATACCCTCGCAAACCTCTAGGCGTAGGTAATCTTGTTTATGCTTATCTTGCCATAAACGTTCTCTATAAATCCAAATGTTTTCTGGATTATTCAACATGTTTGTTCTGACAAGGCTTTAGCAGAAGCACGAAACAGACTCCTTGTCACCTCTTCATTTACCTCTTGTGAATTAATTGCATTCACTCACCAAAAAGTCCAGGCAATAGTCCTTCAAGGAGTTAACTGCAGTACAGACCTTAGCAGTTCCTTGCGAAGGCAGGTGATAACTGCCAGACGGCCCTGGCCCCATCTCTGCCTCTGACATGGAGCCCTCATCAGAGCCTTCCTCAGACTCCAGGACTCGCCCATGTTCCTCCCCAACCTCCTCACTGTCCGAGTCTGCCACAAGCTCCATAGGCCGCTGGTCGCTGGCGGGCCATAACAGTGTGCTCTTCAATCTACAGTCTTCTTCATACACCTTGACAGGGAAATAAACCAAACCTAATTACCCTGTCCCAACCCCCAGGCTGTGTTCCTTCATAAACTCACAACGCCTTATTGTTCTTCTGGTTCTCCAAATTGATATGGAGCATCTGGGAGGTGGCGAAGGCACTTATCCTTGCATCCACCTGAGACTCTTCCTGCCGGATCAGTTGTTAGAAAGAGAGAAGAATATTAATCCATGCACAAGCACACCTATTGACACAGTATGGCTGCTGTGTAGAAGCGGAGAGCTGTTATTCATGCGAGCATTTATTGGAACACCTGCATCAGTGATTCGGTGCTAGTTAAGTACAAGCCGCTTCACCACACATGAGGCCAGTTTCTTGATGACTCCTGCTTGCAAACAAATGATGGTACAGAGCATATGGAAGGGAGCTTGGCCAAATAGGCTGCATTGCCATCACGGGACATTTTGTGACGCTTTCCACTTTCGTGGAGCCGGGGTGGCCGTGGCCTGCGTGTGACGCATCCGGCCCGCGGGCCACCAGTTTGACACACCTGCATGTAGTTGATAAGTCATTTCACCCCTGACGCCCTGGCCCACAACTCTATTAGAAGGACAGAGGTTCTTCTCTCTCAAGCAGACCCCAGAGCTTTTGTCTAGGGGGCATTAAGCTCACCTTCATGCTGCGTTGTATGAGAAGGGAAGGAGGGAGGGAGGGGTACTTCCTTTGAAACACACATTGCTTTCATCTCTTCTCTGTTTGGGAGCTCCATGCTGTGACATTTAATAGAAGCTACTGGCCATTCTCAGCCTTCCCCACCCTGCTCGGTTGCCATTTCAGCTTCTCTTTTCTTTTTTCTTCCTTTTAATGGTGACCCTACAAGGAAGCAGGAGGGTCATCTGGAGGGCCTTGCGTGAGGGAGAGGGGGACGGGACACCAAGTGAGTAATGAGCCTCTGTTATGCACTTTTTCTGCTTCTCCCCCATTCTCTTCCCTTCAAGTTGAATGTATTAATGTTTCCTCTAATGGGCCCAGCAGAGCACGGCTGTAATGGATATGCCGAATGGGATGACCTCATTCTGGCAGAGCTCATAAGCTTGGATGGAAGCAGCTCCTGCAAGAGGGTTAATTGCTTTCCCTGAACTAATGATGGCTACTGAAAGCTAATGCAGGGAGCTGCGGCTCGGCCCTCTTTTGAGCTCTCTTATTCTCTCTTCCCCCTCCCCCCACCCAATAATTTTCAGTATTATATTTATGCAGCCAGGAATTGTGAGGCAGGAAGAGGTACAGGAGCAGCAACTCTGCTTTGCCTGAATCTATGGATCTCTGCAGATCAATGCTGCTATTCAGCTGGTTCGGACAACTTGGTATGTTGTCCTATTCAGCCTTGTTTTCTAAGCCACGCAGATGCGAGCAAAGCGCATGTGTGGAAGGCATGCATGCTCACAAAGCGAGCATGCACTCTCTCTTGAAGCGAGCATGTACGCACTCACTCACAGTTCTGATGGTAAAATTATGCGAAACCCACCTCTGCTGCAGATCGTACTTTTGAGCACATGGCATGGCACACTCTGTTTCTTTCTGGTTTTGCTTGGGAAAAGAGAAGTTGAGTAGGGCCACCAGTTCATGGGGAGAAGGAAGCCCCCTCTGCTCTATTTCAGCAATGCGGTTTGAGGTCTTCACTTCTTTGACAAAGACATAAACCAGAAGGTGATTTCAGGGAAAGAAAGAACTGTCTTTCCCAAAAGAACTTTCTTTTGTTAGATTTAATCAGAACGGAGTAAGCGTAGGATGGTGGGTTCCTACCGGTTCGGACCAAGTTTGGCGGACTGAGTCACTGGAACCGGCAGTGACCCAAGCTTACCACACTCTTGAACTGGTTCTCCCGGCGATGCCATAGGTGCTGCCATCTTGTTTTTTGCTTCTGCGTATGCACAGAGCAATTTTTAAATTGCATTTATGGTTAAATGCGCATGCGAGCAAAGCGATCGCGCAAGCGCAAAATTGCACGTGCACCAAACCGGCTGTAATGCCGGCAGCAACCCACCCCTGAAGCATAGGAAAATAGCATTGGGGATGTATGTATAGCCTTATGATTAAGGAATTTGTCTTAGCAATAACACTTAGATGTATATACTGCTTCACAGTACTTTACAGCCCTCTCTAAGCGGTTTACAGGGTCAGTATACTGCCCCCAACAATCCGGGTCCTCATTTTACCCACCTCGGAAGGATGGAAGGTTGAGTCAACCTTGAGCCGTTGAGAATCCAACTGCTGAACTGCTGGTAGCCGTCCGTCAGCAGACAACTTGCAATACTGCATTCTAACCAGTGCGCCACCACAGCTCACAGGTTCAGGTTCTTTCTGATGGGTCACGGGGTCAGTCACTTTTCCAAGATCAAGCTATCCCATAGGTGGGTTGTTGGGAACAAAAATCAGAGAAAGGAGCACTATATATGCCGCCTTGAGTTCCTGAAGGAAAGGCAAACTACCAATCTAATAAATAAATAAACAACTTTCTTGAATTTTGCCTGATTCCTTCAGCCAACCAGAGAGTAATATTGGCACTATTCACAACTTACTTGCTTTCTTGGATGGAAATGACATTGGGAAAAGTGATGTCGTCTTCAGAGCTTGCATTTTTCTGCAGCACAATCCTCAGAATAAAAGCAGGTAAACCCTTGAAGTAGGTGCAATGTGGGAAGCCAAATCAATCTCACCTACTTCTCCGTCGCAGGATAAGAATTGAGGTCGATGAGCCAGATTTTCTTGCCTCCCCGGGTGTCCATTTGGTTGTGTTAAAAGCTCTGACCAGGTCTAGCTTTGTGTTACATTTGTACAGGTTGTCTCCATTACAACGGTTGATTTAATGACTGCTCGAAGTTACAACAGCACTGTGGGGGAAAAAAAACTTATGAACCATTTTTCACACTTACGACCATTGCAGCATCCCCATGGTCATGTGGTTTACAGTCAGATGCTTGACAACTGACTCACCTTTATGACGATTGCAGTGTCCCGGGGTCCTTTGATCCCCTTTTGCAACCTTCCAACAAGCAAAGTCTCCTGGGGAAACCAGATTTGCTTAACAGCCGTGTTAATCATTTAATAACTGCAATGATTCACTTAACAACAGTGGTGAGAAAAGTCGTAAAATGGGGCAAAACTCACTTAACAAATATTCCACTTAGCGACATAAATTTTGGGCTCAATTGTGGTCGTAGGTGGAGGACTACCTGTGCCAAATTTCCTTCCTGATTCTTTGTAGTGCATAAAAGAAATAGGATAAAAAGAAATAGAAAAATCCTAGCGCCATGATGGTGAACTTATGGCATGTGTGGCACAGGTGGAATGCAGACCCTCTCTGCAGACACGCGAGCCGTCGCCCCAGCTCAGCTCCACCGCCCATGTGTGCGCACCTCCTCCAGCCAGCTGATTTTTGGGTCTCTTCTGTGCATGTGTGGGGGTGGGGTGCATGCGGGAGATGCACGCATATGGGGGGGCATGCGCCCATGCATGCAGGGATGGCACTTCCCTGCAGGCTGTTTTTGGTCCTAGGAGGCCTGCTAGGTGCAAAATGGGGTGTGAGGGGTGCAGTGCACACTCCCCCATGGCCTGTTTTTTGGTCCCAGGAAACTGTAGAGAGACTAGGCCCAAAGTGGGGCAGGGGGGTTGCATGCTCATGCACAGTGGGGCGGGACGTGCAGTGGGGTGTCATGTGCATTGCGGGTGTGCTTTCAGCACGTGACAACAAAAAGGTTAACAATCAGTGTGTCAGGGTTTCTCGGATTCCTCCCATCCAGATCCGGTCAGGTGCAGACAAAGATGACCTTGGCTTTCTAAGAAGAATGCTATTATGGCTACATATCACCCAACTCCATATAATCCCCCCTCCCATTTTCCCACAGTAGAAAGTGTGGCAGGCCTGAAGTCCAAAAAGAAAAGATGGCTTGCAGGCATGACACATTGCCCTAGAGCTTCCTAAGCTTATACTTGCACTGGCCGTAGAAGAACCAAAGCTTCCCTTCCAGTGTTTGAAGATGTCCACATTTTCTAATGTTGGATGCTTTCCAGATATGTTGGACCATGACTTTCAGAATCCCTCGTTCCCCTTAATGATGTGGCACAGGATTCTTAGAATTTATAGCCTGCAAGAGAGGAACGCCTGCTGTAAACTTATTTATCTCATCCTGTTCTTGCTCTGGAGGAAATGACTTCAGCTGATGTCAGGACCGTGCTGACTTGCAACGGGTGAATCTTGGAGAAACGCCGAATCTTCTGGAGGCCCAGGGAGGCCAAGGAATAGAGATCTTTCTAGGCCAATGAGCCAATTTTTCTTCCCAGGATTAGTCTCATGTGGCATCTTTGAAATGAGATCCACATGTCCAACTGTGAAAGATGGAAAGAATAAATAACTTGCAAAGACTGCATGAAATGTAAACGTTATGGTTAAATGCATCAAGGTTTGGTCTTTTGGCTTTTTTTCTACTTCTTCTTCCTCCTCTAAAACAGGGGTGTCAAACTCAATTTCATTGAGGGCCGCTTCAGGGTTGTGTTTGATGTCGGTGGGACCGGGGTGGGTGAGACGTGGCCACGATGGGCCTGGCCAGCTCGATGTAACTCGGGTCCAGGGCGCCTGTGATGGCCCGAGTGCTCTGCCAGTGAAAATGTGTTCCTGAGCTCCGTTTTCATCTGCAACAGCCTCCTGCAACCTTCTGCCAGTGCTGACAGAGCTCAGGAGGGCCACACATGGTGGGCTTTGCTGTTTTCAGGATGGCTCCAGGGACCGGATCTAAGCACCCTGCAGGCCGGATCCAGCCCATGGGCCTTGAGTTTGACCCCCCTGCTCTAAAACAATTGCATTAACAGAAGGTTAATGGTTCTGTTCTTTGCTGCTGCTAATTTAATGGGTGGACTAAAGAACATTTGTTCCAGCAAGTACCAATTGGGTCCAATTCTACTCAGTTTCTCAAAATCAGCCAAATGGCCTGCAATACTATAACCCACATTATTTTGGAGAGGAGCAGGTGGATAATACCTTTGCTGTCTGTTGTACCTATGCCATGCACTGTAGTGGTGGGATTCAAAATTTGTTACTATGCCAGTTCTGTGGGCATGGCTTAGTTGGTGTGGCGTGGCTTGGTGCGCATGGCAAGGGAAGGATACTGTAAAATCTCCATTCCCTCCCCACTCATGGGAAGGTTACTGCAAAATCCCCATTTCCTCCCGACCAGCTGGGACTTGGGAGGCAGAGAATAGATGGGGGCGGGGCCAGTCAGAGGTGGTATTTATCGGTTCTCCGAACAACTTAAAATTTCCACTACCTGTTCTCCAGAACTGGTCAGAATCTGCTGAATGCCACCTCTGTGTCAAACTCCATTTCATTGAGGGCTGCATCAGGGTTGTGTTTGACCTTGGGAGGCCGGGGTGGGTGTGGCCAGGGTGGGCGTGGCTAAACTGGTCATAACCTGCTGAATACCACCTCTGATGCACTGGCTATCCAAGGGCTGCTCTGTATCTTAAGTTTGTTGGTTCAATGCCTAATCAGGTCTCATGCAGTGTGGATATTAATCCTTGTACAGGTGGACCTCAACTTACAATGGTTCATTTAGGGACCATTCAAAGTTACAACAGCACTGAAAAAAAGTGACTTATGGCCGTTTTTCACACAATTGGTGCAGCATCCCTATGATCAAAATTCACACTCTTGGCAACTGACTCATATTTATGACGGTTGCAGTGTCCCAGGATTTTGTGATTCCCTTTTGAGACTTTCTGGCAAGCAAGCTCAATGGGGAAGCCAGATTCACTTAACAACCTTGCTATTCACTTAAAAACTGCAGTCATTCACTTAACAAATGTGGCAAGGATGGTCGTAAAACGGGGCAACACAAAACTCACTTAACAAGTGCCCTCACTTAACAATGGAAATTTCGGGGCTCGGTTGTGGTTGTAAGTCGAGGACTACCTGTAACTGTATCAGAAGCTTGCAGAATGCAGGCAAAGCTCTGATTAGTGTTTGGTATGTATAATCTAATATCTTTGTAAACGTTGCCATGGTTTGACAAGGAACAACAGCCTGGGTGGAAAAAATAGGTAGAGAGACAAGAAGTGAAGTCAAGAAGATCTGTCCTAGCTGAAGGGCAAGTCAAGAAGGATGTAGGAAAGGCCACAATGTCAGAGACGGTATCTTCAGAGTAATCATCTAGAACAGGGTTTCCCAACCCTCAGTCCGTTGGCCAGCACCTGTTCTGACCTAGGCTTCTCCAGCAGCACAAAGCTGAGTCCTTGTCCTGATAAACTCCTTTTATTTAATTTACAGTGAATTCCTCTCTAGCAAAATCTTTCCTCTCCCACAGTCCAGATAGTTCACAATTACCGACCTTCATCAGGCTTGGAGAGTGACCAGGCTGATCTCTTTCAGATGCCGTAATACTTGGCAAGAAGGCAAGAATGAACTAATTGTCTCTTGCAAGCACCCCTCCTCTTTCGCTCCTCTTTCACTCCTCTTTCGCTCCTCTTTTATTCCCTATGGGAGGGCCCATTCATCGTCCACCTGTGGCCTAACTCCCAAGTCGACCCTTGTTCCTTAGCTGTTCCCTTATCCAGCAACTCTGCGTATGCGCACCCTGGGAACAGGCTTCAGTTATTCATCTGCCTCATTGATGTCCGACTCTGAAGGCAGCTGATAACTGTCAGACAGCCCTGGCCCCATCTCTGCCTCTGATACAGAGCCCTCATCAGAGCCTTCTCCAGACTCCAGGACTGGCCCATGTTCCTCCCCAACTTCCTCACTGTCCAAATCTGCTGCCAGCTCCACTGGCCGTTGGCGGGCCACAACCACACTGATCTGCGGCGTGCCAGAAACTGGGCCGCACAAAGAAGTAAAGTCTCATTCGCAGGATGGAGGCAGCACAAGAAATCACCCCCCCCCTGGTCCGCAGAATAGCCTCTCTCCACGGAACTGGTCCCCGGTGCCCAAAATGTTGGGGGCCGTCAATCTAGAATAAACCTGCTGAAATTGCCCTATTTCCATGCTGTGAAACAAAACCGAACCCTGTACGTTTAGAAGGGAAATTACTATTAGTATCCTAGTCCTAGTTGTCTAAATGCAATTTTTAAAAAATCAAATTGTGGTGTTGTCATTGTTATGATTTGGGGGCGGCCTTAGAGCAACTGATAGCAACGCCGCACAGTTACTGGGATTCTATCCTGACGAAGCCCTATTACCGTTTCCGCGGCAATTACAGAGGCCAGCTTGAAGTGACTGAATCAGCGTGCCCTTTATCGCTTGCCAGAAGAGGAGTCCCCATCCGTGCCCTGAAGAATCCATTCTGAAAAGCAATGACGGCGGGTCACCGTGAATTGTGTCCCTTGGCAGAGATGGACGCCCTCGCAAGAGCTCTTGGCGGCCAAATGCAAAGCGGAGATAGGCCCGCAATTAAGCTGAAGAAGAAGATAGTGACGAAGATGCTCTCAGCGCTGGGCCCGCACGGCCTTCACTGAATAGGAAAGTGTCAAAGTGCTTCAGTTCTACCCCCACCCCACCCCACCCCCATTATCTGGATTGAGAGCTCAGATCCCTCTTCTGCCTGAAAGCACGCTCCTGCTTGTGTGACTGTGCTGTCTTGTTGTGCTTCCAAAGCAGCAGGATGTAGCAGCCGAATCCCTCTGCAGTCTTAGTCAGCAGGGCAAGAAATGAATCTGTTGATTTCGGCTCGGAATGTAAATGTTGCCTCACAGATCTAGACTGTTTATCCTGACAGGGATTAGGATTAGCTCTGCTGTACTGCACAATTTCAACCTACTTGGAGGGAAGGGGGAAAACAACATATTATCGTATAGGGAAAGAAGATGGGGGAGGAATCGGTTGAAAACAAAAGCTGGATCTTATTGGCTATGGAAATGCTCGTCTACCGTTTCATAGTGTGGCATTATTTCTTTCCAGACTTTCAGCCAGGCTTAATTTAAGATGGCTGTCTTGGGACAGAGATAATCAGCCTAAACTCCTAGAGTAGACCTGGACATTTTACAGACCCCTGACCACATCTAGCCCTGTGTTGCTTTTATGTTGAAGGCAGCTGCTAGGTTTTTTTTAGTTTATGCATGTGAGTGCATGCACGCCTATGCATCTTCATGGCCCTATTGATTTGGGGGCCCCATAACAGTCGAAGTTATTATGTGCCCCCCTCCCGATACTTTTCACACCAGAAAGCAAATAGATGGGGAGAAAAGCACAAATGGAAACACACCTCTCTCTGCTTTGACTTGCTTTTTGCTGATCACTTTTCCCTTGCTCTCCATGTTCTCCATCTGTAAAGTAAGGGGGATGAATTGAGCTGTTTGAGCTGGCCTTTGTATAAGAACAGTTTTGTGTTTAAAAGCATGAGCGGTTTTTCACAGAGTTAAATTTGGAAAAATAATGCACAGCTGTGGCCAGTGGTGGGATTCAAATAATTTAACAACTGGTTCTCTGCCCTAATGACTGGCTGGGTGGGCGTGGCCATGGTGGACATGGCCAGGGGGGTATGACAGGCAACACTCCGCCTCGTGCACCCCCCTGGGAGCAAAAACAGAGGCAGGGAGGCGCCACCTATGCCCCATTTTGGACTTAGTTGTCCTCCCTTCACTTACCTGGGAGCTGAAACGGGGTGGGGGGCTCCTGGAAGGGGCGGGGCAGGAAGGGGCGGGGCAGGAAGGGCGGGGCCAGCCAGCAATTTTACAACTAGTTCACCTGAACCGCCTGAACCGCTGAATCCCACCACTGACTGTGGTCCACTGTATAACTTCACCATCCCCTACTATTATTGTATGGCTGGAATTCTAGCAAAAAGAAAAAAAGAACAGTGGATTCAGTCCAAAGCCAACTTCCCACCTCAATGTTTTATGATATGATGGTCATGATCCCATGGGAATCCTTCTTAATCTCTTTTATAAATCTTGATCTTTTGTTATCTTTCCTCAAGCTGATGTCCTCCAGACTTCTTCACATTGGCCACCACTACAAGCAATGCGGAACTCTCTGTTTTTCTGTTTATCTCAGAGAACTATAAAATATTAAGGAAGGTCGAGCTGACATAATTCTTCTCCTTTTTGATTCCTTTTTCACTTCAGTGGAACAGTTTTCAGGCGGGTCTTGATTTACTCAAACCCATTAGACTTTAAAAGACTTTGAACAGACGTCAGACTTGCTGGAAAACAATTACTGGAAATCTCTCCGGTGTTCCGTAGTATCTGGAAATGTTGTAGACACTTTGGGTCTGTGCCATAAAAGAACCAAATTGCTTGTCCTTCTCCAAGGTGATGTATCTTTACGAGAAGGTTGCAATCCAAAAACTGGCTAGATTGCTCAAAGCAATGTGTTTAAATCATCACTATAGTCTCTTGTTCTGTCTCCTCTACTCCCATATTGATCTCCAGGTCATAGCCCTGCATTGATGCCTCAACTGACTCAATTCTTCCACTGATGGTCTAGTTAGCCAATCCAGAAAATCGCATGCTCTCTTTGTCCCTTTTCTTGCTATGTTTTTTAGGCCTCAGTGCTCCCCACTCATGACTTTAGGCACAATATATTTTTAATCCAAACCAGCTTTCTCTCTAACCAGATTCCTTAATTCTCTTTTTGTTGTCTTCTGCCCCCACTAGATTTCTAGATTTCTCTTATTGATGTCCTACATCAGTGATGGCGAACCTATGGCACATGTGCCACAAGTGGCACGCGGAGCCATTTGTCAGGGCACGCGAGGTGCTGCCCTGTCAGCTGGCCAGCACGCATGTGCACGCTGGCCAGCTGAGTTCACCTTTTTAAAAGCTATTTTTCGCCTTCCCCAGGCTCCAGAGGCTTTATAGGAGCCTGGGGAGGGTGAAAAGAGCATCCCCCGCCCCGCCAGAGGCTTCAGGGACCGTCCGGAGGCTTCCCTGATGCATTTGGAGCGCTTAAAACGACCCTCCAAGCAACTCGGAAGTCACTTCCAGTTTGCTCGGCGGGTGGTTTTAAGCGCTCCGAAGGCTTCAGGGAAGCCTCCGGACGGTCTCTGAAGCCTCCAGAGGGCCTCCGGGGGGTCGGGGGAGGCTCCTTTCGCCCTCCCCAGGCTCCTATAAAGCAACTGGAGCCTGGGGAGGGCAAAAAAAGCATGTAAAAATGAGGGGGGGGGTCACGCTTTGTGCGCGCATGCGCACTAGGGGGGTCACGGGTTGCATTATGGGTGCGGCACGCCCGCACTCAACCCCCCTGCGCTCCCCCCACTTGTGGCACGCGAGCCAAAAAAGGTTCGCCATCACTGTCCTACATCATCTCTTCAGCATCTTTCCTTTCCTGGGTGTTCTCCAGAAGTGGACTTCAAGTCCCAAAATTTTCACTAATTGTTATGTTGGTTGGAGAATTTAAATCCACACATTGAGGACATCCAGGTTGGTGTGTGTGTGTGTGTGTGTGTGTGTGTGTGCATGTGCGTTTTCTCCAAATAATGTTTTTATTTTTTGTTGCAAATTTTAAATTCTTTTATAAACAAAGTGTTGCCCAGGCTTTCCCCTTTAATATCTTCTCAAATACATAGTTCATTTTACATCATATTTCCATTTCCAATTTCAGCCATGTTATTTCATTTCTATATCCTCATCTTAAATTTACTTTCTTCTTTTGACATAAACAGTATCATCATTGCCCCCCAAATTAACCAAATTTATCATTTCATTTCCATCTGTTTTTTTTACTATAGATAGCATATATCCTCAAAGTCATTTTTTGTATAATAATCATTTCACTTAGTTATCCACAATTTATAATATCAATATAGTTCCCGCAACATCATAACTAGATCCATACCATTAACAATAATAATACATTTCACTTTATTGTACTAGTAAATCATTTTCTTTCCTTTCTTCTTTTTCTAACCATTTTCTCTTAAGTCTCTCAGAAATTTCATTTCTTTTATGTTCCCTTCTTTCCACCCATTCACCTAGCTTCTTTTTTCTTGACTTTATAATTCCTATGTTTTTTCTTCCCATTCTTTTTTCTCCCTTTTAATTTTATTGTTCTGGTAACTTTCCCCAGGTTTTCTTCCAATCTTTCCCCATTATTCCCATCTTTATTGTTTATTTTTTTTCTTTTGGGGGGGACCCTTCCCCCTTGTCTATTTTTTGCTTGCCACTGTAAAACCCGGTGAAATCACCTAAGTATTTTTCTTTTTCAATCTCTCTTTCTTCCATGATATGTGTGTGTGTGTGTGTGTGTGTGTGTGTGTGTGTGTGTGTTCTTATGGCACTCATTTCTCCGTCCATTCTAGCATGTTGTTGAGGGTAGATGTCTAGGTTGCATTTAGCAGAATGAGCAGGAGAATTCCTGATGGAACAGACGTCTGAATCCCCACGTTTGAAATAAACATAGCAATACACATTACCAGTTAAGTAGACTTCCTTCTTCTCCCCCTTCTTCTTCCAGGTCCCTATTTAGTCCAAAGTGTAAACTTGCTGAAGTGTGCCAGCCTCTTACAATAAATAGGCTGACATTTCTTCAGAATCAACTCTTTGGGAGACCTAGTCGATGATTCTGGTATGAGGATCTCATTTTGCAATGCCTTTATTATTTACTTACTTACTCTGTTTACCTGAAAATAAGACCTTCCCGGATAATAAACCCTCTCTGAAAACATTGCAACACAGCAGCAGCCGTGAGGTAACCATACTCACCGCCTCCTGCACCTCAAAAATAATAAGACCTCCCCGAAAATAAGGCCAAGTGCTTATTTTGGGGGTCAAAAGAAAATAAGACCCTGTCTCATTTTCGGGGAAACATGGTACTTACTTACTTACTTACTTACACACAGACACACATGCACACCAAAAAGAATACAAGCAGGGTGTGGGCAATTTCATAGGAAAATCCCAATGAAAAATCCTGCACTGACTTGAAGCTGCTGGTTTTAACGCCAAGTCAGAATCTCCTTTGTCTACCCTTCTGGTTCTTCCTTCTAGAATATTTCCTCTTCCATTGTTGCTTTGTATTTAAACTCCCAGCACTAGGAGTTTTTTCTTGACATAGACTGGATGAAGTGAGGATGCAGAACACCCTTCACTGGGTAAAAGGTAAAGGTTCCCCGCGCACATATGTACTAGTCGTTCCCGACTCTAGGGAGAGGTGCTCATCTCTGTTTCAAAGCCGAAGAGCCAGCTCTGTCTGAAGACGTCTCCGTGGTCATGTGGCCGGCATGACTAAACACCGAAGTGCACAGAACATTGTTACCTTCCCACCAAAGTTGGTTCCTATTTTTCTACTTGCATTCACTGGGTAGAAGGAGGGGACACACTGCTATGAGATAACAATCTGCATTTCCATTTCGTATGAATTGTGATGCATTTTGTAGACCCGATTAACGTTAGATGCATGACGAGCCCAAAGGAATTACCATAATAAGATGCACCTTTTTCCCTCAAAAAAGAGACTGAAAATCTGGGTGCGTCTTATATACTGAATACAGCCGTTTTTGCCTCCCAAAAACTCGCCCCCTTCACCAAAATGGCCATACATAGCCTTTAGGAGGCTTCAAGAATGCTCCTGGGGGCTGGGAAGGGTAGAAATGGGCGAAAAACATGTTTATTTTGCTCAATTTTGCCCCCCTCAGCCCCCAGGAGCACTCTACAAGCCTCCTAAAGGCTATTCATGCCCTTTTTTGGGAGAAAAAATGGGCCCGTTTTTGCAAAAAAGGACCATTTTTGGGAGGTCTGCAGAGTGCAAAAACTTTTTTTTTAATTTGCCTCTTCAAAATCTTGGTGCATCTTATACTCCAAAAAATACGGTAACTGCAGGATGAAGACTCCTTCATTAAAGGTAGTAGGCCGCAACCAACTATATTGGTCTAGTGTGGGCTGGTGTGTTTGCGTCTGTTATGTGTGAATTTTATTCATAGTGGAACATATCAAGTAGCCCTTGACCTATGACCACAATTGAGCCCCAAATTTCCATTGCTAAGCAAGGCAGTTGTTAAAATTGCCAAATTTTACGACTTTTCCCCCATAGTTGTTAAACCTATCACTGCAGTTGTTAGGTGAATTATGTTATTGTTAAGCAAATATGGCTTTTCCCATTGATTTTTCTTGTTTGAAGCCAGTTGGGAAGGTTACAAATGGTGATCACATGACCCCTGGGCAGTGCAACTGTCATCAAAACATGCCAGTTGCCAATTGCCTGGATCATGGGGATGTTGCAACAGTTGTAAGTGTGAAATCCAGTCATAAGGCACTTTTTCAGTGCCTTGGGACTTGAATGAATGGTTGTACGTCAAGGGCCATCATAGTGCAAAATCAAAGTATCCAGCTGCCTAGTTTAAGGACCAGGAGGGTATTGACCGCATTCTGCTTTCAAGTCCTTTTGAGCCCCTGAATTTGCAATACTTGATAGTACTCAAGATATGCATCCCTGTTATGTTTCTTGTAACCTACCAAGCAGCTTTCAAGATTACAACTTCCAAATGGGCAAGTTGGCCCAATGAATTGGCAGTTTCTGAATGTCCTCTGCTCCACTGAAATCATGTGTTCCCCCTAGGGCCATGATAGTGAACATATGGCACACATGCCCAAAGTGGGACGTGGAGTTATGTTGCCTGGCATGCACGGCATCACCCATTCCTCTTCTGGGTTTTTGGCGCACATGCGCACTTGACGTTCAGCTGGCCTTCACGCATGCGGCAATCCTGGAAACTAGAAGGGCTGGTCTTCTGTTTTCTGGTATGAGCATGCATGCCGGCCAGCCAATTGTTGCACGCACATGCACGCCAGTAACCAGAAGACCAGCTGGCTGGCACACATGTGTGCACTGAAAACTGGAAGTTCATTTTCCGGGGCATGTATTCCCCCTGCACAGCTCCTCTTCTGGGTTGCAGGCTTGATGAGCACATGTGCACACTCCCTTTTCGGCACTCGGTGCCAAGAAGGTTCACCATCACTGCCATAGGGAGACACAAAGTGACTTTCATAAGCAAGACAAGAGGAGCTAACGTTCCTTTTTGCACCAGATGGATGAAAAATGTATGTCTTTGTTTAAACATGTGTGTTTATAAATGCTTATGGGTTTGAGGCTGGATGGGGAAAGGTGATATCCATTCAGGTTCATCTCATAACTCACTAACCATAAGTTCTCCAAGATACACAAAACAAGGTAACCTATTTCTAAGTCAGAACTTCTCCTTTGACTGATGATTGGCTGTCTGGAGTCTGAGATGAGAAAGGATTTTGCATTTGTTCCTATCAGATCTTGTTATCTGCAGAATTCTTGAGACTTCAGAACCTTGATTCTCAGGGTCCATAATGGTACGTCAAGGCTCCTTGCTACATCTCAGATGTAACTAGTGTCAGTGTAGTATTCATGAACTGGAATAGGGCTTAGTAACAAGGTCAGCCAATGAATAGACATGGCAACTGGGTCTGCCAATGAGGGCTGTTTGAAAACTGAAACTATTTGCTGTAGACAGCTAGTAGCCTGGGTGTGGCTTAGCTCTGTAGTTCTGAGTCTGTGCTGAGCTCTAAACAAGTCTGCTGCTCTGAACTGAAACTGAAACTGTTCTCTTCTCTGCCTGTGTTTGCTTGTATTTACTGCCACGTTGGAAAACCTGCTTTTGGTATTGTATATTTACTTAATGTGTTATATTATATATAAAGAGAAGTTAATGAATCCTGCAGAATCTGTTACCTGTGTGTGGTTTCTGGATGTGATTTCTGCAACAAACTCTGACAACTAGTTGTCTAAGAAAAGGCTCTATTGCTTTCATTTGGTCCCCTCTTATTAAACATTCATTTAAAATATCTGCCCATGTGCCCTTAAAATGGGGGAATACACCAGTATTTTTCAGTTAATTTTTAGTGACCTGAAAAAGAAGCTTAATAAGTCAGACATAGTTAGTACTCCAAGAGGAAACTGTCAGGAGAATCCTGGAGCTGTTGGCTAGACTTGGGATTTGTAATATATCTTGGAAAAACCAGTGGCAAACTACTTTTGTAATTTTCTTGAAAAACTGGATGCATGCTAATATTAGGAATGATACTCAATTTGAGTCATTCTAATATCAAACAATAGGTTTCATCATAATAAGCATGCAATTAATTGCGGAAACATCAGAGTATGCACAGTATAGTAAGCTTTAGAGATGGTTTATAGCGGACGTGTTTCCCCATTGTTCTTCTTCCCAGGTAAGAGCAATGATGCAGAGTTGAATTCTTCTGTGGACACCCAAGAAATGGGACATTAAATTAATGGTGAAACACAGGCTTAGAATCCATTTGATTTGGTCTCTAGCTGTTCAGGTTAAAAAAAAAAAGGAAATGGGTTGGCGAAGTTGATAGAGCAGGCGACACGAGATGGAGAAATAGTTTGCTGTACTATGGTCAGAACGGGATAAAGAAGAAATTTCCATCTTGTGAATGCGCAAGAAGGCTACATTGTACTCATTGAGTCAGAGTGCTTTTCAAAAATTGCTTTTAGCATTGCTCCGTTCTCTTAAACCAGTGGGTCTCAACCTTCCTCTTGCCACGACCCTTTAATACAATTCCTCATGTTGTGGTGACCCCCCAACCATAAAATTATTTTATGTTTTCCATGTTTTTTCAAAAATATGTGTTTCCCAATGGTCTTAGGTGACCCCTGTGAAAGGGTCGTTTGACCCCCAAAGGGGTCCCCGACCCACAGGTCTTAAACTATAACTGTGAGTTGTTTTTCTCTCTTCTCTGGGTCTGTGGAAAAACGGATGTGAATGTTCTCCCGATTGTTGTGTTCTAATCTGTTGCTCGACCTTCTTTTAAAAAATGTTGGTTTGACCCAGTACACTGAGATAAATAAAGAGGTGGGCTTAAATGGTTGACCCACTTCTCAAAACCTGTGGCAAATGGTGAATTGGGGCAGATGGTAGAAAATCAACTTCTGCATTTTTAATCCCCAAATGTTTTCAGGGGGAAGAAGGGTGAATCATTAAGTGATAATTGGAAGCTTTTTTCCTCTTTTATCCTGATTGGTGGAGCAATAGAGCTTCAACTGCAGTTATCCCTGCATTCTACCCTTTATCCATCCAACCATCCATCCATCCATCCATCCATCCATCCATCCATGAAAATGGCAATAAGAAGCTCGCTCAACTTACAACTGCAAAACCTCCTGTCCCCGAAATGTACTTCAGGAGTTGTTTTGCTGGACAGCTCCATGGAGATAACTTGTTAGACTCTTTAACAGCTGATGATTTTGAATATTATTACTTCAATATTACGTGAGCCTTAAGACACGCGTTTAATATGTCTTCTCATATAAGGATGTCTTCAGTGCAAGCCCAGAATCTTGAAAAGGGGAACTAAATGGACATTGCTAATGTGGCAGAAAGAGAAACTATCAGACATGATTGGAGAGGAAAGAAGCCAAAGTATGTTTAATTTGATTTTATTTCATGTATTCCTACTTTACATTAGTGAATATATGAAATGAAATCAAAGTTAGGATTTCATAGAATCACAGATTATAAGGGTTGGATGGGATCTTAGAGATCATCTAGTCATGCACAGGAATCTGCTACTGAAGCATCTCTGACCAGTGATTATCCACACATTTCATGCAAAGGAAAGTGCGTGCGCACACACACACACACACACACACACACACACACACACAAACACACACATACACACAGAGCAGTCTGCTATATGTCAGGTAACTTAAACCTATTTTTTTCTTGTGCTGTTTTTTGGAACAATATTGGGCAATTTTGCCCATGTTCAAGTATCCTTCAAAATCGGGGGGTAGGTTCCGGCAGAGGTTACTGCTGGTTTTCTCTGGGGTGCGCTGCACGCACTTGGGCAGTACAACTAAAATTGCTCTGCGCATTTGCAGAAGCAAAAAACAAGATGGTGGCGTCTATTGTGGGAAAACTGGTTCAGGGGTGTAGCAGGCCTGGGTCGCTGCCGGTTCCAGTGACCCAGGCCGCCAAGTTACTATTGGTTGGGCTGAACCAGTAGGAACACTGCTTTAAATACTTCAAAACACAACTCAAAGACAAAATGGCCTACCAGAAGGTAGACACCCTTGTTTTATCTAGTTCTTGTGAAGACTTGTATGTAAGAAAGCTAGTTTTTCTTGCACTTTCTGATTTAAATCTTAGGTTCTGCCATTCATAACCCTTCTTTGCCGTTAAAAGGGAAACCTTGAAGACAGTGGTGAGAGCCTACTAATTTAAAAACCGGTCCTTCCTAATGACTGGGTGGACATGGGGGGGGGTTGTCCTGTGGGCGTGGCCAACTCGATGTCACTCAAAGCAAGGTGGGGCAGCACAGGTGGCCCAAAGCGGCGGTGGTGATGGCCAGAGCCTTAGACTTACCTTTGTGCAGCCACAGCAATGGTGATTCTCCGTTGCTTCATCTCTTACTGGCTCTCACTGCCTGACAGTCAGTTTTTTTAAAATATTTTTGCAGTAGGAAATGGCGGGTGGCTACTCCCACTTGCACTGGCAAAGAGGCAGTGGCTGGAGGTCCCTCACGCCAGCAAGGAGGCAGTGGCTCCTGCCTGGGTTCAGGTAGGCAAAGAGGCAGCAGCTGGAGGCCCCTTGTGCCAGCAAAAAGGCAGAGGCTGGAGGCTGCTCGTACCGGCAAAGGGGCAGCAGCTGGAAACCCCTTGTGCCGGAAATGAGGGGCAGCTGAAGGTCCCTCGCACTAGCAAAGAGGCTGCAATGGAGGTCACTTGCATTGGCAAAGAGTCGGCAGCTGGAGGCTGCTCGTGCTGGCAAAGAGGCGAAGGAAGTCTTGCCAGGCCAGGCAGGTAGCTGGGCAGTTGAGAATGGCACAGGCAAGTGGGCTGGGCTGTGGGGGCCACATGGTCTCGGCAAGCGAGCAAGTGAGTGAGGGAGCCAGAGAGCAGCAGCTGCTATGCCAAGGCAGGCGAAGCAAGGTAAAGGGTGACTATGGGAGGCAGGGGATGCAGCCAGTGGTACGATTAGCTGGTTCTCTGAACTACACAAAAGTTTAACAACCGGTTTGCCCAAACCAGTCCGAACTGGCTGAATCCTACCTCTGCTTAAAAAGTATTTCACAGTTGGAAGGAATCCTGTTTATTTTTAACCACAATGTTAACCCATTTCCTCAACAGATATTTGTATGTCAATCCCCAGTGTTCACTTTAGTTCCCAGGTTGACTGGAAGCCATAAAAATCAACATATCTGGAAGACATTATATTGGAAAACGAAGGTAGCATTAGCGAAATGTAGCATGTTGGTGTGTGTTTGAGAGAGGGGAAGATTTACTAATGGGAAGAGTCTGTCAGCTTTGTAAAGGTCCATTTTTATGCTTCTTTATAACAAAGTCACAATGCCTGTGAATTATCATGCTGAACAGTGAATTTCTTAAGACTACCTCCCGGAGGGTTGGAGAAAGATACCAATTAGCATTTCAAGTAGTCGTTAATAAACAACCAGCCCGAGAGATGGCTCCCAGACTCTTCATGTTGATGTTTGTTTTCTTCTTGTGTGTAAAGTCCTGCCTTCGAAACACCACCATTGTAGAAGGATTGTCACTCCTGAAGCAATCTTCAACAACGATATGTGGTAGAAGAGTGATGAGTCTTGATGTGACTGACGGTATGGGAATTCAACAAAGCAAGGGGCTTAAATGGTCTGCTCTGAGAATTTTTAATCTCTCACCATTCATTCATCCTTCCTCCCTTTCATGCTACTTTCTAGAGTAAGACTTTTGATAATCAATTTCATCTTTTTTGCTTTTTGGGATGACACATTTTCTCCCTGGGCCATGGTTCTCTGCCTTTCATTTGAAAGCATTTGCCTGAAGGAAGAAATTGGCTGGCTTTCTTTTTAGGACGATCTGGTCCCCAAGTTAGCCCTCCTGTTGCAAATAAAGTGATGGAAATGTGCTGAAGTTCATAATAGATTATGAAAGACATCCGTTCCTAACCTGATATCATCTAGAGGTGTTTATAATCTGCTACTTGGCTTGGGGCTATGTTTCTCAGCCTTGGCAACTATTAAGATGTGTGGACTTGAATTCCCAGAATTCCCCAACCAGCTGGCTTAGGAATTAGAGCTGCATCCTCTTATTAACATTGAAAAGACTGCTAAAAACCAACTTTATTTAAGCAGGTGTATGCAAAGTGATATGCAGATATGACTGGGAAATAGAACTTTAAAAGTTTGTGGGCCTATTTATATATATATATATATATATATATATATATATATATATATATATATATATATATATATATATATATATATATATATATATATATATATATATATATATGTTGTCCTCAACTTATAACTTCAGTTGAGACTGCCAGAGCCAAGGTGGCGCAGTGGTTAGAATGCAGTACTGCAGGCTACTTCAGCTGACTGCTAGCTGCAGTTTGGCAGTTCAAATCTCACCAGGCTCAAGGTTGAGTCAGCCTTCCATCCTTCGGAGGTCGGTAAAATGAGGACCCAAATTGTTGGGGGCAAGAGGCTGATTCTTAAACCACTTAAAAGAGGGCTGTAAAATGAAGCAGTGTATAAATCTAAGTGCTATTGCTATTGCTAATTTCAGTCACTTAGCAATGCAGTTGTTAAGGAAGTCATCACATAATCAATTTTACCACTATTTTTCTATTGCCAGTAAGTGAATCATGTGGTTATTAAGTAAATCCAACTTCTTCAATTGACTTTGCGGAAGTCAAGATGAGCTCACGTAGCACAAGTTGCTGAAACTGCCATAAGTGTGAGCTGGTTGCCAAGCACCCAAATTATAATCACATGACCGCCAAGATGATATGATGTTCATAACTTTTAGGTCATAGGTTGCTTGTTTGAGGCCACAGTAACTTTGGACCATCATTAAACGAATGGCTATAAGTCAAGGACTATACTGTTCTGACCTAGGTTTCTCCAAAAAGCTCAAAACAGATTCCAAAACCCCTTTTATTAAACAAATGTGAATTCCTCTCATTCACATCCAGCAAAAGCCCGGTAAACAAGTCTTTCAATGGTGAATTTATGACTACATACCTTATCTATATTGTAAAGCTGCCAGGTAAATATTTTCCAACTGCAGTGCTGTGCAAGGAAAGGCTTGCCACAGAGTCTCTGAGATTCACGGATAGATCTTCACACTCCTGAAACAAATGAACAAACAAACAAATGGTTTCCTGCAAAAGCCCACTTTCCTTTCGCTCTTCTTTTATTTCCTATGGGAGGGGCCATTCACCGTCCACCTGTGACTTTACTCCCAAGTCAACTCTGATTTCTGAGCTGTTCTTTTCTTCTGGCAGCTCTGCACATGCGCACACTGGGAACAGGCTCCAACTGTTCCTCTGTCTCACTGCTGTCTAGCTCCAAAGGCAGCTGAGAATGCCAGACAGCCTTGGCCCCATCTCTGCCTCCAATGCAGAGCTCTCGTCCAAGCCTCCAGGACTGGTCCATGCTCCTCCCCAATCTCCTCACTGTCCAACTCTGCTGCCAGCTGCACTGGCTGCTGGCGGGCCACAACCTACCCATGGAAGTGGGTATGAAGTGCCATTTCGAGAATCCCATGGTTGCTGCCAAGGGTAGTTATTCCAGCAGATACAGAGTAGATCCTTTGGCAAGTCTTGAGGGAGATCTGCTTCAAAGTTGAGTTGCTTGATGTGGCTGGCAGGGCATGAACCATCATTTGAGCTGCCCACATACTCTTTGCTCAGCAGGGAGACATCTCTTCACTACTGCGAAGGGCAGGCAAACTCTCCCTCAATAGTTTGACTTCCCAAGGGAGCTGCTGCCTCAGGTGACCACCTGCCTCACTCCAGAACAAGAATAACAGAAGTTAAAAAAAATGCTGACTGGAAAGGTTTGCTTCATGAAAATGAACCCTATGAGAAGAAGCTCCTTTCCCTGTTTTGGATTAGCACGTAATCGAATTCTTCTAGAAATGGAAATAGCTCATTTAATTACATATTGCTCATTAGCCACATCTGAATAGCTTTCTCAGTTTAGAAGCTATGGCGTCTGGAGCTTGGTAAAAGGGTTGACCGTGGGTATTTTTTGGTCATATTTTTTCTTCAATTATTCTTTTAATCTGAGAGCTCAAGGCAGTTTACGCATCAGTCTTCATAATATTCACCTTGACTTGTGAATGAGATGAGCTGGGCATTAACAATACACTTCAGCCTCTCATTTAATAACAAACGTACAAGAGAATGTTCTATTGCAGATAAGAAAGAAATCATACCTGTGTAGTAGATTTGCTTGCTGCAGGAGACAACAATATTTTGAGTTTTCAGAGTTGGAAATTTCTGTTCCATATGTACAATGGCAGATGGGTCTGGTCTGAGTACATCAGCTCCTTTCTCATCGGTTGCAGACCTTACACAATGTCATTGGCCCCAATCTCTCAGTGAGCTCTTAGTCAAGGCCATACTCCAATCTAATAGCCCTATATCCTTGGAGTTTGATTTCACTGGTGATGCAGTGGTTAGAATAGAATCCTTCTTTGGACAAGTATGATTAGACACAAGGATTTGTTTCCAGTGCATAAACTCTGAAGGTACATATAGCAATTGTGGTATCATTAACATAGTCATTGTAAAAGACATCCATCATAAAATATTAGATACAACACTTAAGGTTGCATTCTTCAAACAATCAGTGTGGAATTGGAGCAATCACTGTGTGTGCAATATGGTGTCAACAGTGATATTCTAGAGCTGTGATGGTGAACCTATGCCCTGCGTGCCCAAAGTGGCATTCGAAGTCATGTCGCCCTACACGCGCGTCCTTGTTTGTTTGTCTTCGGGTTTCTGGCACGTATGCACGCATGACGATCAGCTGTCCTTCACGTGCGCAGCAGTGCAGAAAATCGGTGTGTGCATGTGCCCCGGCCAGCTGATTGTCGGGTGTGCATGTGCGCCAGAACCCAGAAGTTTGGCTTTTCTGGAGCATGATCCCTTCGTGCATCCGGTGTGTGCATGCACACTGGCCAATTGATTGTCAGGCATTCATGCACACCAGAACCCGGAAGTTCAGCTTTTCCAGAGTGCAGCCCTGATGGGTGTGCATGTGTATGCGTAACATTTGTGTGTGACCTTTTCAGCACTCGATGCCAGAAAGGTTCACCCTCACTGTTGATGCATGAGAGCATCAAGATCACCCAAGAACACCAGACGGATGGATGAATCAGCACATCTCTCCCATCACCTCCAAATCTGTCTTCAGGGTTACTTTTTTTCCCTAAGGGTATCACTGCTTTTTTGAAAGCAATAACCCAAATAGCAGGTGGCTACCATCCCCAATGTGAAGCTTCATTTGTTCACTTGCAGAGCTGCAGCGGAGTGGCAGGGTGCCAGCTCTGACAATGCACAGTTTCCTGTTGGGCAGAGATGAGATGGAGGGGGGGCACTGGGTTTATGTGCTCACTTTGGGTTGGTGTTATTGAAAATGCACCCAACCGGAGTGCAGCAGGCAGAAAGGCTCGAGGGTGCCATGCAACAGAGAATAAACTGGTTTTGTTCTCTGGCCTTCAAATTGGCAAGCCCGGACAACGCTGGGAGGGCAGATGGGGACTCCTAACGCATCTGAGTTTGAATTCTGCTTCACATGGCTTCTTCCATCTGCAAACATCCCTTGCCTCACAGTTTGGGAATTCCAGCTGGGCTAGAGGCTGTGGCAGAAGATGGAGACGCCACCATGGCATTTTAAAAGAGAAACAATGGGAGAAGAAGAGCTATTACAGGAGTGAATCAGGGAGATAAATGGCTTGGCTAGACAGTCCTTCTCAGCGTGGAAGTGAAAGCCGCAATGATGTCTTTGTCGAAATGAAAGCTTGCTGGCTGAAAATAACAACCCTGAGAAATACTATGAAAAATATGAACCTTGCTGGAATGGAGGCTCACTATTCTTGATTTGATGTCCATGCCCAAGTTGGCCCTTCTGTTTGTCTTTTAGACAAACTTGGTTGATCTCATAATATGGTCATTTTATTGGGTTGCAAATGTCTTAGATACCTGAAGGTCATTGCAGGTAAGTGATAAGAGGAACTTGTTCTGAGGGAAGAAGTTTTTTGTTTTAAACTGGAACTAGATTTTGAGGGACGCGGTGGCTCAGTGGCTAAGACACTGAGCTTGTCGTTCAGAAGGTTAGTGTCACGTAATGGAGTGAGCTCCTATTACTTGTCCCAGCTTCTCCCAACCTAGCAGTTCGAAAGCACGTAAAAATGCAACTAGAAAAATAGGGGCCACCTTTGATGGGAAGGTATAACAGCATTCCATTTGCATTTGGCATTTAGTCATGCCGGCCACATGACCACGGAGACGTCTTTGGACAGCGCTGGCTCTTTGGCTTTGAAACAGAGATGAGCACCGCCCCCTAGAGTCGGGAACGACTAGCACATATGTGCAAGGGGAACCTTTACCTTTAGATTTTGGAATTCAGTTCCTAGCCTCTCTAGTTTCAGAGTGCCCAGAGGAAAAGATTTTCAAAACTTTGAATGTCAAGGTATACCAGAGGTTAAAAGCATCTGATAAAATGGTGCATTTGATTGTGGGGGTTGGCTTTTGGTTGTAACAATGGGTTTATCTGTATGTATGAATCTGCTCTTTGAACTCCAGAAAAACCACTTCAGGTGAGATGCTGATGGTGCCTTATCTTCTAAGGACTATTTTGCATGTTCCTATCATCAGGAGACAAGGGGTGCGGTGGCTCAGTGGCTAACATGCTGAGCTTGTCGATCAGAAAGGTCGGCAGTTTGGCGGTTCGAATCCCTAGTGCCGCCTAACGGAGTGAGCACCCGTTACTTGTCCCAGGTTCTGCCAACCTAGCAGTTCGAAAGCATGTAAAAAATGCACGTAGAAAAATAGGGACCACCTTTGGTGGGAAGGTAACAGCGTTCCCTGCGCCTTCAGCATTTAGTCAAAGGTGTCCACATGACCACGGAGGCATCTTCAGACAGCGCTGGCTCCTCGGCTTTGAAACGGAGATGAGCACCGCCCCCTAGAGGCAGAAATGAGTAGCACACATAAGGTGGGGGGAACCTTTAACTTCACCTTTATCATCAGGAGATGCTGCTATCCTGAAGTGCTGAAGCCATTTTAGGAATAATGTCCCTTGGACTGGCTTCCCTGGGAAAATGCAGAAACCTTTCCTAGCTGTACTATTATTATTTTGGTTCCTGGGTGTAGCAGCTAATTATGGCTGGACTAGATATCCTGCTGAGGCCATTAGACTCTAGAGTGATGTTTTTACAGAAACAGACAGTTTCATTTTGCAGAAGGATAGGCTTTCCACCTGAGCGCTTGCTGAAAAAGCACCCTTCTTAGCAATGACGGTGGTCCCATTACTACAAAATAACCCCAAACAGATAGTCCTCATCTTACAACAGTTGATTTAGTGACCATTCACTAAATGGTTACAAGTTACAATGACAATGACACTGAAAAAAATTACTTACGACAGCTTTTCACACTTACGACTGTTGCAGTATCCCCGTGGTCACATAATGGAAATTCAGACGCTTGCAAACTGACTCACATTTTATGATGGTTGCAGTGTCCCAGTGTCGTGTGAGCCCCTTTTGCAACCTTCTGACAAGGAATGGACAAGCCGGATTCACTTAACAACCGTGTTACTAACTTAACAACTCCAGCGATTCCCTTAACAGCTGTGGCAAGAGAGGTCATAAAATGGAGCAAAACTCACTTAACAACTGCCTTGCTTAGCAACAGAAATTTTGGGCTCCGTTGCGGTCTTAAGTCAAGGACTGCCTGTACAACGAGAATAAATTCCTCATAAGTTGTTTCCTGGGGTTTCGTGGACCTTGGGGATTTAAGGAGGCTGCGAATGATTGGAGAAGATTATCATGCCCTGAACGAATGAATTTTCCCACACATCCCTTGGTCTAAACATGTCTAAGAGGACTACCACCTTCTCTACGAGAAATTCTCCAAAATTCTCTCATCCTTTGAAATATTTTCAGTTTCAGTTTATTAAATTTATAAACCGCCCCCTCTCCCCGACATAGAACATAGAATAACAGAGTTGGAAGGGGTCTTGGAGGTCTTCTAGTCCAACCCCCCACTCGAGCAGGAGCCCCTCTACCATTTCACACAAATGGATGTCCAGTGTAATCTTAAAAGCCTCCCACGATGGAGCATCCACAACTTTTGAAGGCAAAGCTGTTCCACTGGTTGATTGTTCTCCCTCTCAGGAAATTTCTCATAAGTTCTAGGTTGCTTCTCGCCTTGATTAGTTTCCATCCATTGCTTCTTGTCTTGCCTTTTGGTGCTTTGGCGAATAGGTTGACCCACTCATTTTTTTGTGGTAGCCCCTCAAATATTGGAACACTGCTGTCATGTCTCCCCTTCTTACTAGACATATAATTAGATATGTCTAGTCTAATGAAAAGTCCTTCTTGTCACTAGACTAAAGGTAAAGGTTCCCTTCGCACATATGTGCTGGTTGTTCCAGACTCTAAGGGGCGGTGCTCATCTCCATTTCAAAGCCGAAGAGCCAGCGCTGTCTGAAGACATCTCCGTGGTCATGGCTGGCATGACTAAACGCCGAAGGCGCAGGGAACGCTGTTACCTTCCCACCAAAGGTGGTTCCTATTTTTCTACTTGCAGTTTTACATGCTTTCGAACTGCTAGGTTGGCAGAAGCTGGGACAAGTAACGGGAGCTCACTCAGTTACGGGGCGCTAGGGATTGGAACTGTGGAATTGCTGACCTTCTGATCTTTCTTAGCGAGCACCTAGAAGCCAAGAGGAACACCTTTCTGATCTAGAAGCTCAGCGTCTTAGCCACTGAGCCACAGTGTCCCATTTCACTAGACTAGACATACCCAATTCATAACTTTTAGTCTCCAGAAATAGGGACTTTTCCTACTAACTACTACCGTGTTTCCCCGAAAATAAGACAGGGTCTTCTTTTCTTTTGACCCCTGAAATAAGCACTTGGCCTTATTTTCGGGGAGGTCTTATTATTTTTGAGGTGCAGGAGGCGGCGAGGGTGGTTACCTCATGGCTGCTGCTGTATTGCAATATTTCCAGGGAGGGCTTATTTTCGGGGAAGGGCTCATTTTAGCGCATGCGCTCAAAAGCCTGATTGGGCTTATTATCCGGGGAGGTCTTATTTTCGGGGAAACAGGGTAGTAAGTCCAAAAGGCTTCCACAAGTCTGCATTTTGGTTCCAGAATGGCAACAGAAATCCTCATGAAAAGCTCAATAGCTGGGCAAAGCATCATTGTCTCCTGTAACTCCTCCAATAGCTGCTGCTCTTGTTGTAGCCTAATAACTATTCTTTTCTAATTGACCAGTTCTTCTAATAGCATTATAGATATTAATTTCTACAGAAGAACAAAAGAGGAAGTGTGACTGGAGTGGATAGAGATAGTCCTCAAGTTATGACCCTAATTGAGCCTTGCAATTATAGTCATGCATCAAGACTATCCTAAAGTGGATCACCACATGATCAGACCTGATTTTACGACCTTTTTTTTGCAGAGGTCATTAACTGAACACGGTAGTCATTTGTTGAATCCATTGTTCCCTATAGGGCATTGGGGTTTTTTGCCAGAAAGTGGAAGTTAGTGTCACTTTGTTGTAAATTGTGCTCATGTGACTGTCGGGCACTGCAAAAGGTCATATATTGAGGCCAGTTACCCAAAATCCGATCACATGATTGCTGGGAGACCAAGGTCAAACTTCAAAACTGGTTAATAAGTAGCTTGAGGAGGGTCTGTTGGGACTTCAAATAGTTGCTAAGCAACCTGTTGTAAATCGAGAACTACCTGAAGATAGGAGTAATACCAAAGAATATATATATATATTACCTTTGTCATCTGAATACACACACACACACACACACAAAACTAGATGCAAAATACCACTCATGCATCATCACGAAATCTCCAGAACCATAAAGCCTACAAACTTGAAATTTGGCACATATGTTCCTCTTGGCTTCTGTGTGCTCGCTAAGAAAGGGTTTTTCGAAATGACCATCAGATCACTAGTATTTCTTATATTATTATTAACACGCTCTGTTGTTAAGAGTTAGACATTCTACTCCCCCTCCCCACCTGAAAAGAACTCTGTTCCAACTGCCACTTGAACATGGATGTGGCCAGTGTGTGACTCATTCAGCCTGCAGGCTGGCAGTTTAGACATTCTACTCCCCCACCCCATCTGAAAAATGATTTGACGCTAAGGACTTAGACTAAGGGAGTGAAGGGGATAGGAGAGGATCAATGGGGCAAGCCTGAGGGAGAGAGGGGAGAGGAGAGGCCAATCGTAACTACTCATTAATTTTCAAGCTGTAAGTGTCGATTTATCAAGCTCGGTCACAAGGTTTTGTAGGGGAGCTGAAAAGTTTACTGGGGAAAAATGGGTGAGTCCTATTCCCCTGTATACAATTATTTATACAGGTAAAGTCTGTTCAGAGATTATGCAATACATACATTACAATCTGATGTCTGTTTCCTCATGCAGTAAATCAAGCTGGTACTTACTTTACTTTACTTTATTTTAAACTTCTAGACCGCCCCCTCTCCCAGAAGGGACTCGGGGCGGTGTGCAATGCTTCAGTTTTACTTGCAGAGGAAAAGCAAGAAATAAGCAAGTGTACACATTATTGGGACTGTCAGAGTATGAAATATATTGCGCAACTCCAGAAGAGCCCGCTGGGACACCGTACTTCATGCACCAAAGGCATGAGAAAACCTCTGGAGGAAAGTTGTTGCTGCTTAACCAATGTCCTGGTTTTGATTAATATTCCTTTTGATTCCCAAGACCCCACTGCTGTTGTTACAAATGACTTTATGCACTTCAACTGCACAAACAAATCAAAGCAAACCTTTATTTATTGATTGATTATTTCAATTTACACGGCTGTCCATCTCAAATTCATGATTCCGGGTGGCCCCATAAAAACGACTCCAGCAGAATGGTTAATAAAACATCATTTATGGAGAATGAATTCTGATGTTAATAGAAAGATATGCTGTAGAAACAACAATCGCTTACTCTGCCCTGCTGGTATGCATTATCACCATTGCTTTTTTGTGCACAAAGAGTTGGTTTTTGTTTTTTATTTTACTTCTCTTTTTCTCTCTCTCTTTCTGCTGCCCTTCTGCTGCGGTCTGAATTTTCCAGGAGGTGGAGGTCAGTATAGATTTTTTTTAAATCAACTTTTCATTTCATCAGTCCTGTACCATCTTCCTTCTTTTTGTCTTATCTAACACAGTGCTTTGGATTGGGTTGCTTTTAAAGGTCATTCTCAGTGGTGGAACATGGCCCACGAAAAATGGATCAGACCCTCCCACCTGCTGTGGATCTATATATAATGTATTTTTGGAGTTTAAGATGCAGCTTTTCCCCACAAAAAAGAGGGTGAAAAACTGGCTGCGTCTTATACACTGAATACAACATTTTTGGCCTCCCGAAACCCCGCTCCCTTCACAAAAATAGATGTGCAGAGGTTTTGGGAGGCCTGCAAAGTGCTCCTGGGGGCTGGGAAGGGCAAAAATGAGCGAAAAACGGGCTGTTTTTTGCTCATTCTCCCCCCCCCCCCCCAATCCCCAGGAGCACTTTGCAGGCCTCTCAAACTCTGCATGCTCCGTTTTTCAAAAAACTTAGGTGTGCAGAGGGTTTGGGTAGTCTGCAGAGTGCAAAAACATTTTTAAAATTTATCTCTTCAAAATCTTGGTGCATCTTATACTCCAGTGCATCTTATACTCCCCCCCCCCAATACATATAAATGGGTGTGTGTGCGTGCACCTTGTCATCTTGCCTTAAGGAGGTTGCTTCCTGGAGTCAGAGGTTTCTGACTCTTTTTATACTCAAGTATCTCTTTTTATACTCAAGTCCACCCCACCTTCTCCCACCTCATCCCTTGCAAGGAAAAAAGGTGCTTGGCAGAAATGTTGCCTTTGAGTTAACGCAAAGAAAGCTTATTTTAGACATCATCACTTCCCTTTGTTTTCGATCATAACCCTTAAGATGGCATGAAACCCAGTACAGACATCACCACATCTTGCTTACAAAAGCAAACAGCGATGAATATTATGACATGACATGTAGGGAACAGCTGGAGATGAAATGCAGCTTTTTCGTTTCAGACAACCGCTTGTCTCTGTGATCATTTTCTCGGTCCAGATTTCTCGTTGCAAGTTCCTCACTGGTTTACATTAGCATTTTTGTTGTAGCGCCTGGTTGTCTTAAAATACATTCCCGGTTGACAATGCTGTCAGTATGTTAAGTGTAAATCAAAAGATCCTCGTAGACTGGGGCTTGATCTATAAGATGGCGCAGATCCCTTGCAAATAACATCCCACAAGCATTTCTTGCAAAAATATTTGCATGTTTTGGGCTGTCCTTCGCTGATTGACAATTGTCTCCTTTTACCAGTAGACTAGTAAAACGATTAACCACCATGGACAAAGCTAGCATTTTCCGTCATCTAGAACAGGGGTGTCAAACTCAATTTCATTGAGGGCCACATCATGGTTGTGTTTGACCTTGGGGGGCTGGGGTGGGCGTGGCTGGGGTGGGCATGAGAAGCTCAACATACCTTGTGTTGGGGGCACCTGCGGTGGTCTGCGGTGCCTCTACCAGCAAAAACGGGCTCTTGAGTTCCATTTTTGGCTATGCCGGCCTCCTGCAACCCTCTTCCAGTGAAAACAGAGCTCGAGAGGGCCGCATGCAGGAGGACGTCACAGCCAAAAACAGAGCAGATATACTGCAAGCTGGTCCTTTGGTGTTTCCAGGGCAGCCCTATAGGCCAGATCTAAGCACCCCCGGACCTTGAGTTTGACACCCCTGATCAAGAAATCAAATTAGGAAATGTGGATTTTTACTACACAGGATGACAGTATCATGTGGAAATTGAGGAGAGAAAAGAAAAACCCAGCAATGTTCCAAAAAGTATCACGTCGATCAATTCTAAGCTTCAGCAAAAAAAAGATTGCTGAGATTGCGATGAAACAGAGTGGCGATCCTGTACCCCAAGGGCCGTACCACTAAATTATTTTTATTTTGCTCTTCTGGCTGAGTGAGCATGTTTATCTTTAATTGCACAAGACTTTTAAACCAGAAAATGTTGGATTGATTTTCAATGGGTTGTTATTTTGTTTTGTGACTTGCCAATTAAAAATTATAAGAGGGATGAGGATACAGCCTGATGTTCTAGAACTCCTGGCTTAAACATTTTAATTGAACCCAGATTCCCTGGGTTAGATTTTGTCCATTTCCTTTTCTTTGTGCAGTTTTTAAAAAATCTCCTTTACGTTCTTCTTGTGCAACAAAATTAGATCCAACTGAAACCCTCTGGAATGAGGTCTATCAAGAAAGTACAGATAGTCCTTGACTTATAACCACAATTGAGCTCTAAATTTCTGTTGCTAAGGGAATCACAACAGTTGTCAAGTTAGTAACATGGTTATTTAGTGAATCTGGCTTCCCTTTTGATTTTGCTTGTCAGAAAGCCGCAGAAGGGGAATCACATGACCACGAGACACTGCAACCGTCATAAATATGAGTCAGTTGCCAAGTGTCTGGATTTTGATCACGTGACTATTCGGATGCAGCAAAAGTCATGTCACTTTTTTTTCAGATATGTAATTTTAAGCAATCCCTTAAAAAACTGTTTTTTTTGGTAGTGTCAAGGACTACCTATGTCAGATATTTCACCCTCTGAATATTTCATCCTCTGAATCAGAGAGGGCCCGCAATCTGGGAGTCCTCCTGGATACGCGGCTTAGTCTAGAAGAACACCTGACGGCCGTGACCAGGGGGGCCTTTTACCAGGTTCGCCTGGTACGCCAGTTGCGCCCCTTCCTGGATCGGGATGCCCTGTGCACAGTCACTCATGCCCTCGTCCTTTCTCGCCTGGACTGTAACGCTCTCTACATGGGGCTGCTCTTGAAGAGCACCCGGAGGCTTCAGCTGGTCCAGAATGCGGCCGCACGGGTTGTCATGGGGGTACCTAGGTCCTCCCATGTTACACCCCTATTAGGCAACCTGCACTGGTTGCTGGTTGTTTTCCGGGTGTTAATTATGATCTTTAAAGCGCTCCATGGCTTAGGCCCAGGGTACTTGCGAGACCACCTACTGCCACCGGTAGCCTCCCACCGTCCAGTACGATCCCACAGAGTTGGCCTCCTCAGGGTGCCGGCGGCCAGGCAGTGTCGGCTGGCAACCCCCAGGGGGAGAGCCTTCTCTGTGGGAGCGCCTTCCCCAGACTCCAGGACTGGCCCATGTTCCTCCCCAACCTCCTCGCTGTCTGAATCTGCTGCCAGCTCTGCTGGCCACTGGCAGGCCACAACACCAAGATCGAGGAACACTTTGGATTTACCTGGCATTCTAAATAACAAGATTTTTTTATTGCTGGCATTTTCTATGGTCTAACAGTTAACTTGTCTTTTTTTCCTTCTCCCTAACAGGATGACTACATCAAGAGCTGGGAAGATAATCAGCCACTAGATGAGGGTAATTTTTATTCCTTTTTTATAGTGCTTATTTTTTTAGTGTTGTTACCGCCAAAAAAAGAATAGCTGAAGTTGCTTGGAAAAAAGGTTTTTCTGCAAATTGCTGAGTTCGAGGAGAGATTGAATTGAAATGGTTCATCTCGTTTGCTTGTTATCCATTCTGTAAACATTTGAAAATAACTGCATGCCAGGATGATCATACAGGCAAATGTAAAGAGAAATGTTCTGTTTTCTTCTGCTTTATCAGCTATGGGTGCATTTTACAAATTGCAACATTCCTTGTGGATGAAGGCTATTATCTTCCTTTTTATCTTTAAAGTTTGGTCTTTCTCTTTTGGAAAAGAGCCAGTTTAAATATTAGGACACATCGAGTGCCAGGAGTCAAGAATGCATTCCAATTTTTCTTCTCTATAGTTAAAATCCATCTCTCTTGTATATTTTCTAGTAAGAGATCTGAGTTTCGTTTCTTTTTCCAATTGTCTCGGAAAAAGTCTTGTTGTATAACATATATTATAACATAGATTTCCCTGTGTTAATTTAATTATGGTGCCCTCTAACAATATGCTGTTGAATATTTGTACTTAGGACTTGCTATAAACAATAATAAAGAGTCCTTTGTGCATTTACTTTGCGTTTTGAACTCCAGAATTCCAACTGTTACAATTTCCACTCATATACGATCTAACTGCTATTGTGAATCCTCAAAATGATTGAATTGGGAATTGAGCACAGGTTATTTTTGCTGTTTCTTTCCCTGATCTGGAATTCAATAGACTTGGCTGTCCATGTTCATACTCAGTTATGTTCTGAATGAATTTGGATTGTGTTCCAGATTTTAATTAACTGCAGTGCAATCCTATACAGGTCTATTCAAAAGGAAGCCCTGTTGTTTTTAATGGGGATTACTCCCTGTTAGATTATTGTACAATTGAATGCTAGTCTTTGTTTGTTAAGTGTGGCTGGGCTGCAGTAAGCCACTGATTTTATTTTTTGGTGGAGCAGGTGTTTAGTAAGGCGGAATGTCTGCTAAATGGCAAAAACAAAAGATTTTCAAGACCGAAAACAAATTTGTTCGTGACAAAGCTTACTTTATTGATAGGTCAATACCAATATTGAGTGAAGAGAGAATATTCTTCAGACAGTTTAATCAAATAAATAACTGTCTGTTGTTTGGAAAGAATTCATTATTGCCTTAAATTTGGACAAAACTCGGTTCCAGTGAAAACGAGTTCATATTGACCTAACTGGTTAATTCCCAGGAGGTTAAATTTAGCCCCAAACAAACACAACCCAGCATAAAAAGGTAAAGGTTCCCCTCACACATATGTGCTAGTCATTCCCGACGGGGGCGGTGCTCATCTCCGTTTCAAAGCCGAAGAGCCAGCACTATCTGAAGACGTCTCCGTAGTCATGTGGCCGGCATGACTAAACGCAGAAGGCACATGGAGTGCTGTTACCTTCCCACCAAAAGTGGTCCCTATTTTGCTACTTTAATTTTTACATGCTTTAGAACTGCTAGGTTGGCAGAAGCTGGGACAAGTAATGGGAGCTCACTCTGTTACATGGCGTTAGGGATTTGAACTGCCAAACTGCCGACCTGGACAAGCTCAGCCTCTTAGCCACTGAGTTACTGCGTCCCCTACAACCAAGCATAAGATTAAACTAATTAAACCAGTCCATCGTATCGGGAAATCTCCAAAGTCCCAGTCTTTGTCCTCCAAAAGAAAGGAAGAGAAAGAAGAACTGAAAAAGCAAGTTTCTCCATTATAGAAGTATCTCAGGGCCCACCAAAAGAGAAAAGATCTCTTAAGCACTGATGGGTTAGAGTGGCTCAGCCAACCTGTTGCGATCTACCAGGCCAACAGGAAAGGTTTGCCGATGCAGTGTAATTTTGCTGGCTCTGTTCTGGTTCTGGAGCTCATAAGCAGGGGTAGGATTGAAAAACTGCGTTACTAACTGAACAACTGCAGGGATTCCTGTAACCAACGGGGCAAGAAAGGTTGTAAAATTAGGCAAAACTCACTTAACAATTGTCTCACTTAGCAAAAGAAATTTTGGGTTCAGTTGTGGATGTAAGTCAAGGACTATCCGTATTGGGAAGGATATAGTCACAACACTGGGTATCCTTAGCACACCCCTGCATGCCCCCACACATGCGTGTGTGTGTGTCCCCTCCGCATGCCCCCGCACATGCACGGCAGACACCTGACCACTAGCTGGCCGGCAGGAGGCGCACACGTATGCATGGCAGAGCTGAACTGGGGCGATGGCTCGCGTGCCCACAGAGAGGGCGCTGCGTGCCACTTGTGACAAATGTGCCATAGGTTCGCCATCACAGCCTTAGCAAGTAAGATGCTAACTGTTATATCCGTTAAACCTTCTGTCTGCTCTTCAGGATTAATCTCATATAAAACCCACTGCAGTAGCCAAGACATTATAACAAGGTCTGGATAACTTTTGGCAGGTGCAGCTTTCATAAAGTTTATCAGCACCATTGAAATTTAATATCTGGCTGGTACCATTTTGGTCCTGTAAGTTGGAAGACTGTACAAACATTTCAGTAATTTTTAATAGGTATTTTGTTTTCTTTATTTAATATTAGCTGATAACCCGGCATTGCCCTGGTATTTATTTATCCCAATCCTGTATTAGACCAGAATGGCGATGTCAAGTGGCAACGTTAAGTGCAGAATGGTCTGCCCGCCCTCCTTCCATGAATGTTGCCGCAATTCCTGAAGAGGCGATGGCAAGAGCAACTTCTCTCTGAGCCCTGATTTCGGAGACAATTAAATTAGTTAAAAAGGTTTTCCCTGTGCCCCTAGAAGCGTAATTTCTAATGTTGGATTTCCCCCCTTACCATATGGAGCCCCCTTGTGGAGTACTGTGAAGCCGCTACCATGGCAATTCCACTGCGCTGTATAGTAGAAGCCATTTTAAGGCAGTACAGTAAAAGCCTTTTAAGGCACAACAGACTGTATCTTAACAGAACACACACCCTGAGGGTGTTAGGAGTGTCTTACCCCCACAATAATTTTTTACAGTAAGTCATCTGTGTGCCAAGTTTGGTTGAAATTGCTCGAGGCAAGGTTGATTTTTAAGACATCTGAAGAACAGGAGAAAGATGGCTCCTTAGCTTCTGTTGCCTTCTAGACGTTGTAGATGATAGCTTCATCTTCTGTTAATTCTTAGAATATATGGCAGAGCCAGTTGAATAATTGATTACTTCTAAACAGTTTTGAAAGTTCCCAATAAAGTGGAATACCATAATCTGCCCATGAAGTCCAATACTGTATAACTGCAGGAGCCTTTGCTGACTGGCTAACTAAATTCCTAGATACCTATGACCATGTTGCTGGGGATAATGGTAGCTGTATTCCATCCAGGTACCTAATAGGTAAGGGAAGCTACTGTAGAAAGACCTTACTGAGCTAGACAGACCAGGGTTTATCTTACTAGAAAGCAGCTTCATCTATTTAAGCAGTGAGAATGTCTAGGCTCATCAATTACCGGCATTGACAGACTTGATAGCTGAGATGTCAACATTTTTAAAAAAAAAGAAATTTCCAAGGCAAAATTGAAGAGGAAGTATTCAATCACTAACCTTTCATCATCTTGGGCGATTCAGTTCAATCTAAAGCACCTCTTGACTTTCCTGGGATATTAGGGTGGTGGTGTTTTTCCCCCCCGAGCTTCAGGAAATTGTGTGCGAGCATCTGCCTGACAGCCTTTCTCTGCCTGTAATATTTGCTGGCTACAAACTCCCAGATTCATTTATTTCGCCAATGAAATTGGGAAGTCTAAAAGCTAGATCCGAGCGTTGCTTGTGATCCAAATCTAGCAATTACTGCAGGCAATTAGTAACATGTAACTAGAGGCCCTGCAAATTAGGATTACCGGTTCACCTCAAGAGATTTGTGCTGTCAGTACAATATGATATTATGGATAAGCACTATCATTCTATGGCAAATATGTCCACTCAGTCAGTGGCTACCTGCCTTTGGGAGACCTCTGATCGGTCTTGCTTGCTGGATCAGAGCAAATGGGGGAATTTCTTATATTTCTAGATCGAGTCATTATGATTACTTACAGTGCTTAAATTTTGAGCCGAAATGTCTCTGATCCAGATTCAAATGTTCGTTATGGGTTATGATTGAAGATGGAAAACAATATAAGTTGTTTTCATTAGTTCTGGTTGTCATACCTGCCACCACTTACACCTTTAAATAGAAATTGGCTCCGTTTGCTGAGAAAAGCATAGTTTTATTAGAAGTCAAGTGTATTGCAGCAACGCAAAGCCAGAACTGTGAATTGTGCACCAAAATCTCTTAAGTTCAGCCTCCCATCACTGATCCCCCCATGACCAGGGTGAAATGCTATTGGTTCGAGCCAGTTCGGCCGAAACAGTAGTAAAAAATGCTACCGGTTTGCCTGAACCGGTAGTAAAAAAAAATGCTACCTGCCCATGGCCAATCAGTTTCAACAAGATGTTCTTTGAATGGTCAGTTCAAGTATAGATTGGTAAGCAGCTGTCTTCTCCTAGCTGGATGACCTTGAGGCAGTGTCTTGGGGAGATGCAGCAGTTACTTTCATTTTCCCCCAAGCATTCCTCCTCCCAAGCAGTGTCGGCTGGTGACCCCCAGGGGGAGAGCCTTCTCTGTGGGAGCGCCTTCCCTCTGGAATGAGCTGCCCCCGGAGTTCCGCATAATCCCTGACCTCCGGTCCTTCCGACGCGCCCTAAAAAGTTGGCTTTTCCAGCAAGCCAGCCTGGCCTGTTAATGTTAATGTTAATGTTAATTTATTTTAAATGTACTGTTTCTTTTTTAAAAAAAAAATCGGTTTGGTCTTTTTGGAATTGGGTTTAATCTTTTTTTTTAACTTTTGTGATGTGTGTTTTTAATGTTGTACACCGCCCTGAGTCCTTTGGAGAAGGGCGGCATATAAATCCAAATAAACCTAAACCTAAACCTAAACCCATCCACTCTCCCCAGAGTTCATGGCAGACTGTCACCACATGGTAGCAAAACACAAGCAAGCGTAAGGTGGCAGCTGACACTGGTGGAATTTGGCCATTTGCTGGCTGGGGAATTCTGGGTTTTGGAATCCACGCATCTTAAGGTTCCCAAGTTTGAGAAATAGTGGTTTGCAGATATATGCTCTTTGCAAAACCCTTTCGACTTGTGAGCGAGCATCTCCATGTAAGGATGTGGATCCACTTATTTACCTATTAACCAAATATTCAGAGGTGCACTCAGCTAGTGAATACAAGTCCTTGAGATCTCCTACACTGAACAAATGCAATTCCTTCCACAGCATTTTAGCTTATATTGAAATAGGATCAGGATATAAATGCAGCACATGAATAAATAATGTGGGTACATCATTTCAAGATTATAAATGGCAACCAGGATATTAGAAAAAGAAAACAAAATTGACAATCAGACTGCTTTTAAAACAAATCATGAGGTGACTTCTAGTTCATGAGATTGTTGTATAAAACAGCAATGCACTATGTAACTGGGATTGCCTACAGTATGTTAGATTACAGTCTAAGTCAGTGGTGGTGAACCTAAGGCATCTGTGCTGTCGCCCCAGCCCAGCTCCATCACGTTTCTCCTGCAGGGGAGAGAGAGGGGGGAGGGAGGGAAAGAGAGAGGGAAGGAAAGAGAGAGAGGGAGGGAAAGAGAGAGAAAGAGAGAGGGAGGGAAAGAGAGAGGGAGAGGAAGAGAGAGGAAGGGAAAGAGAGAAATGATATTACAAACCTTTTTCTTTTTTATTGTTGCTAAAGGTAATATTTCAAAAGCAGAAAAAATGAAGGGGCATAAAAGTGCATTTATCACATTTTTGTTGGGACAATTAGCTGAACTCTGCCTTTTTTATCATTATTTTGGGTCGTGAAACCTCATTATTCAAATTAAATTGCCGTGTTGGCTCTTTGCGATAAATAAGTGGGTTTTGGATTGAGTTTGGGTCCTCGGTCTCTAAAAGATTCACCATCACTGGTGTAGCTGAAGGTGCTCTAGGGAAGATTAAGCAGGTCAACTTATTCTTCAAAGCACCTGAAATACAATGAGAAGCAATGGAGCTATGAAACTAATCAAGGAGAGAACCAACCTAGAACTAAGGAGGAATTTCCTGAGAATGAGAATAATTAATCAATGGAACGACTTGCCTCCAGATGTTTCCAACACTGGAGGCTTTTAAGATGAATCTGGACAACAGTTTGTCTGAAATGGTATAGAGTTTCCTGCCTGAGCAAGGGATTGGACTACCGTATTTTCCCCAAAATAAGACAGGGTCTTATTTTCTTTTGACCCCTGAAATAAGCGCTTGGCCTTATTTTCGGGGAGGTCTTGTTATTTTTGAGGTTCAGGAGGCAGCAAGTGTGGTCACCTCATGGCTGCTTCTGGGTTGCAATATTTTCGGGGAGGGCTTATTTTCAGGGGAGGGCTTATTTTAGTGCATGCGCTCCAAAGCTCAATAGGGCTTATTATCTGAGGGGGTCTTATTTCCGGGGAAACAGGGTAGAAGACCTCCAAGATCCCTCCTAACTCAGTTATTCTGTTAGGGCAAGTGATATTTTGTATTCCAAACGTAATGTCAGGCCTGCAGCTTTCTTTTGGATCTTTGGCCTGCCACACTTTCAATTATTCTACTATGCTTTTTTCTATTGTGGAAAAATGGGAGGGGGGATTGTAGGAGTTGGATGCTATGTAGCCATAACAAAATTATTTCTAGAAAGCCAAGGTCATCCTTTGTCTCTGCACCTCGGCACCTGACCTGAACTGGATGGGTGGAACTGCCAGCATGGCACTGGGAGATTGGACCATGTGATGGACTTGTAGGTGTGGGGGCAGGATCTTGAACTTTCAACTAGGTGGGGAAAACCAGGAAGTTTTCAGATTCGGGTTTTCCCAGATGTGCCAACATGGCTCTCTTAATAAATTGGAACTTCGAACAATACTTTGCCTTGGATTCTGATTTACTTTTGGGTGCTATTTGGAACTCTGACATTAACCCGAATCTGACTTAAAATACTTCACCAGCTACCCCGAATTTTGGGGTGCTTTCGGGGGTCCTGAGCTGCAGCACCAACCCAAGCCCGGGCCGCGTAAAGACTCAGGGAAGATGATTTAGTGTAAGATAACACATGTAACTCTTTGCCTCTTGCTATAGGTCTGGACACCACAAAAGACCCTTGCCAGAAGATCAAATGCAGCCGGCATAAGGTGTGCATTGCCCAGGGTTACCAGAGGGCCATGTGTATCAGTCGCAAAAAACTGGAGCACCGGTAAGGAGTCCATTAAGTTATACATTAATTCCTGATTGAGTGATTTGGCTATTCAGATATTTTTTTGATATATAGGTAGTCCTCGACTTACAACAATACATTTGGTGATCGTTCGAAGTTACAACAGCACTGAAAAAGGTGACTCATGACCCTTTTCCACACTTATGGCCATTGTGGCCGCCTCATGGTTGTGTGATCAAAATTCAGCTGCTTGGCAACTGACTCACATTTATGACAATTGCAGATGTGTCCTGGGGTCATGTGATCCCCTTTTGCGACCTTCTGGCAAGCAATGTCAGTGGGGAAGCCAAATTCACTTAACAACCTTGTTACTAATTTAACAAGCACAGTAACAACTGTGACAAGTAACCTCATAAAATGGGGTAAAACTCACCTAACAACTGCCTGGCTTAGCAACGGAAATGTTGGACTCAGTTGTGGTTGGACGTCGAGGACTAGCTCTAATCAAATATTTTAAGGCCAGTTGGATTTATAGAGACAGTGGAGTTACTGATCTTCAGGCAGAAATAACCAAAAATATTCTTCACATAATATTCTAGATCAGTGGTTCTCAACCTATGTGTGGTAGCACACTAATGTGCCATGGGCTTGTCTTGTGTTATTATTACCGTGTTTCCCCCAAAATAAGGCAGGGTCTTGTTTTCTTTGGACCCCCGAAATAAGCGCTTGGCCTTATTTTCAGGGAGGTCTTATTATTTTTGAGGTACAGGAGGCGGCGAGCATGGTCACCTCATGGCTGCTGCTGGGTTGCAATATTTTCAGGGAGGGCTTATTTTAGCCCATACACTCAAAAACCTGATTGGGCTTATTATCTGGGGAGGTCTTATTTTCAGGGAAACAGGGTATTTTTTAATTTTGTAGTATACATATTTTGTATAATCCATATGTTCAATATGGAGATATTGCTGATATTCCTTCCTCCTGAACTGTATCTTGCTGATTTAAAAATGCATATATACAATTAATAATTTTCTGTTGTACCAAAGAACTCCTGATATCTTACATATTGTCTAGTGATGGGTTTCAAAATTTTTTAAGAACTTCTTCTGTAGGTGTGGCCTGCTTTGTGGGAGTGGCTTGCCAGCCATGTGACCGGGTAGGAGTGGCTTGTCAGCCATGTGACTGAGCGGGAGTGGCTTGGCAGTCATGTGACTGGGTGGGCGTGGCCAACTTGTAAAATGTGATGAAACTCACTTAACAACGCTCTTGCTTAGCAACCAAAATGTTGGCTCAGAAACTCTGGCATTTGAAGCATGCAAGTCTTTAAGCTGTCAAGTTACAAGACCCTTGCACCCCTAACCCTTTAGAAAAAAAAACCCCAGGATGTTCAAACTTGACAGTTTAAGACTTTAAGGTTTAGATAGGACTCTTAGACGTGGGCGGGGCGATTGGTGAGCCAGCCAATCAGTGAGCGGTGGGCGGGGCAAGCGTGGTGCAGACATGCGGGGGGAGGGAGCTGGAACCTGTTCTAAACGGCACGGTAGATTTGTGGAACCTCTTCTATAGAAGAGGTTAGAACTGGCAGGAACCCATTCCTGATATTGTCCCATGGATTCCAGAAGGTTGAAATGCATTGGTCAAGGCAAGGAGAAAAATCAGCTTTTGTCTGTGGGATTTGAGGATTAGATTGAATTTGTCCAGAGATATAGTGTAGCTTTTTAAATATAAAATTATTTACACTTAACAACTTTTTATATATTAGATGGAAATTGAGAGCAGTGTTTAAAGGTGTTTTTTTTAACGATGTTGTTATTTGTTCAAATTAGAGAGCAGTTGTTGCACTGTTATTGGATGGGGTAAGGTAGAAAAGTGATGGATGGATGGATGGAAGGATGGATCGATGGACAAATTCTGCGTTTATAGATGATGTTGAACTTCTATTTCATTATCCTTTAGAGAGCTGTATGCAACATTAGCCAGATCAAGAGTTAGCACAGTATATCAAATGCCACATTTTAAGCCTCTTACCTTCCCTTCCCACCTCAAATCAGAGGACTGATATTTTTGGTCCCATCCCCACTGGATGACTTAGAAGAGGTGCTGGGACAGTGATGGCTAACCTTTTTGTCATCGTGTGCCGAAAGCGCTGTCACGCGCACCTGCCCTTCTGCCCATGTGTGTGCGACCCCGCCTCCCATTTTGTTTTGGGGCCTAGTAGGTCTCCTTGCAGCCTCCTGGGAGCAAAAATGAGCCATGGGGGGAGGTTGGCGCCGTACCGCCCTGCATCCTGTTTTGGTCTTAGTAGGCCTCCCTGCAGCCTCCTGGGACCAAAAATGGGCCACGGGAAGGGCCTGCATGACGCCCAGCCCCCACGCATGCGTGCACAATTCCCTGCGCATGCGCATGCATCTCCCACATGCATGTGCAACTCCCATATGCGTCCTGAGTCGGGAACAATTAGCACATATGTGCAAGGGGAATCTTTACCCTTATCTATGTTATTCTTATCACACCTGTGATATGGGCGGCAGACACCCGAAAATCAGATGACTGGTTGGAGGTGCGCATGCATGTGCGGTAGAGCTGAGCTGGGGCGACGGCTCACGTGTGGGGCAACGTGGCTTTGTATGCCACTTTGGGCACGCGTGCCATAGGTTTGCCATTCTGAGGGTAGGAGTCCCTTTTTGGGAGAGGGGGCGGTTTATAAATCCAAATAAATAAATAAATAAAAGTTGTACTTTTGATGCCTAAGATCTGAGGAACCAAGATTGAGAGACCCTAATTTAAGAAGTTCAACATCATTCCTTCTCTTTGATAAAAGTCTTCATGATGTTTGCCATCGAGTGCTGTTGGTCTTCCATGCCATGGAATCTGGGAGCGCGCACACTTTTACTGAACAAGGAAATAAGATATTGCCACGTCCTGCCCTGAATAAATAAAAGGAATGGCAACCTCTCATCTTGTATCTTTTTTAAGTGAAGGGGAAAAAAAGGTCAGAGAGAAAGAAAGGTGTGCGCTGCAACCCTTTACCTGTGGCTGAGACATGGAATGGGGCAATTCATCATGGCCAACTCACTGTGGCTAACTCGCCGTGGGCAACTCGCCATGGGACAAATCCCCGCGGGACAATTCAACAAATACAAAAGTTACATTAAGTTCAACGGAACCGTGGCCAATAATAAAATTCAGAAAGTCAGTCCAGAAATACAAGAATTACAATTATTTTGACAAAAACGTGGTCACCAATAATGAAAGTCACTGAATGAAACAATTAACGCAGCATTGTCCCATGGCATCTCCTAAATCCCTGCAACACCTTCTGCCTTCTTCACATGACCTGCCTGATGTTCACTTCCCCTTCCTTTCTCCTTAAAGACATCATGGTGTCTCTTCCACCATGATTTCGGTAAATCATGTGGTTCAGAGGTGGGCTGCGCCCGGTTCGGCCCGGTTCAGCCGAACTGGTAGTGGAATTTAGGCCTGGGTCACAGAATCGGCAGCGACCCAGGCTGGCCACACCCCTGAACCAGTTCCCGGTTTCTGCTGCCAGCATGCGCAGTTTACTGTAAATTGTTCTGTGCATGTGCGAATACCAATTTACATTGAACTGTGCATACATGGGCAAGCGAAGTGAGCCCGCGTGAAGCAAACCGGTAGTAAAACCAGGAGCAACCCACCTCTGATGAGGTTGAAAGTTTAGAAAAGAATGTCATCTTTCACTGCTGCTATGAAACACTTCCCTTGATATGTGTCTGTTCTGTTCAGGACCATGAGGCAACTTGAGTCAAGCTTTGGAGGTGTCAAGATAAACAGCCTTCATCATTCCCACTTGCATGCTGGTTAGGAATCTGTAAACCTGTGTTCACAAGACCTCTGGAGAGTACCAGGTTGGGGAAAGACCTTGGTGACTTCTCTTTAAGGGTGTTAACATTGCAGTAGGATCCTCTGTGCCCTTTCTGGAGCTTCCTCCTCCAGCCTGTGAATTAGGGGTATTTTACCTTCCCAAAACCCCTGTTGGAAGAAATGTCCATCTGGGTTCAGTTCCAAGTGGGGGAAAACGACACTAGATTCATGGAAGTTGCTTGGAAAGAAGGTTCATTGATGAACAGGATCAAGTGGCTTGAAGAACTTGGGCGAAGAAAAAGGGCAGAGATGCTGAGAGTGCCTGCTTTTTATGCCCGCTCTGGGCTTTTGAATTTGAGCTTGTATTCTGATTGGTTGTCAGACTCCCATGGGGCCATGCAGGGGTAACTTTGTAGGTCATTTTTTGAGTCCCAAGCTTGGTTGACTCTTGCTGGGTGATGATGTAATGAAAGGGCTTTGGGCAATTCCTACTATGGCTCTGCCTGAAGGAGGTAGATCTTTGTTATGTAGCATAGACTGGCTCAGGCCTTAATGGCCCATTGACAAAGGTGGGTGGACTGAGTTTCTGCCTCCCTTTTAGGGGAACTATTCTGCCCTTGTAATATTTCCTAAAACCGTGGTGGCGAACCCATGGCACACGTGCCACAGGTGGCATGCAGAGCCATCTCTGTGGGCATGCCAGCCTTCGCCCCAGCCCAGCTCCACCGCGCATGCGTGGACTCCTCCCGGTGGCCAGCTGGTCTTTGGGTCTCTGCTGTGCATGTGTGGGGAGCGGGGCACATGCAGGGGACGCACACGTGCATGCATGGGGGACTGGGGCACATGCACAGTACATGCATGCGCAGGGGCAGGGCACATGCACGGAGGCGCTCACATTGCATTTTGGGGGTTCGGGCACGTACATGCATGTGCTTTAGGCACTCGGCACCAAAAAGGTTAACCGTGCCTGTCCTAAACTATCTCATTTTCCTAGGAGAGGGGTGGGTGCTAACTTCCTGCACCCTCAAGAAGGAGAGACGTTGATCTTAGCCAACCTTTAACGTGCATTGCTCTTTCTCTTTTCTCTCTGCCCGGTGCACCGGCACAGAATCAAACAGCCTGCCATGAAGCTCCATGAAAACAAGGAGAACCTGTGCAAACCTTGCCACATGACCCAGCTTGCCTCTGTCTGTGGCTCCGACGGCCACACTTACAGCTCTGTGGTAAGGAAGACAACAATATTTGACCCTGAAAATAAGCAGGGGGCGGGGGGAGGCAGAGGGAGAGGCAGCTTTGGGCTTGCAGAGGATCAGCCTACTTTATAACCGATTGGGTGGTTTTTCTTGGGATCAGTGAAAGGGTTCTGAATGTTTGTGTGTACAGGTAGTCCTCGAGTTACGACCACAGTCGAGCCCCCAAATTTATGGAAACATTTCCTAAAATGTTTCCTAAAACATTTCCCAAAGCGAGCTTTGCCCCATTTTCTCGCCACAGTTGTTAAGTGAATCACTGCCTTTGTTAAGTTAGTAACATGGTTGTTAAGTGCATCTGACTTCCCCAGTGAGTTTGCTTGACCGAAGGTCTCACATGATCCAAGACACTTCAGCCGTCATACATATGAGTCAGTTGGCAAGCATCTGAAAGTTGATCATATGTGCGTGTGAGGATGCGGCAACGGTTGTGTGAAAAATGGCCATGTCACATTTTTCAGTGCCTGTAACTTTGAACTGTCACAAAATGAGCTGTTGTAAGTCGAGGACTACCTGTAACTGGTACCTGTTGCAAAGGCCCATCAGTTAGAATTCCACTCTAGAACTAATTCTGTAAAACCTTTGCGTGGGTAAAGCATTTTTAACAGTCACATGTTATTCTTAAGGGGTGCGGTGGCTCAGTGGCTAAGACGCTGAGCTTGTCGATCAGAAGGTCGGCAGTTCAGTGGTTCGAATCCCTAGCACCATGTAATGGAGTGAGCTCCTGTTACTTGTCCCAGCTTCTGCCAACCTAGCAGTTTGAAAGTGTGTAAAAATGCAAGTAGAAAAATAGGAACCACCTTTGGCGGGAAGGTAACAGCGTTCCGTGCACCATTGGCGTTTAGTCATGACCACATGACTAAACGCCAAAGGAGACGTCTTCATGACCACAGAGACGTCTTCAGACAGCGCTGGCTCTTCGGCTTGGAAACGGAAATGAGCATCGCCCCCTAGAGTCGGGAACAATTAGCACATATGTGCAAGGCGAATCTTTACCCTTATCTATGTTATTCTTATCACACCTGTCCATTTCTTTGCCTATCCTTTCTACCCTCCCAGCAACCACTGTGAGATGCATTTGGCTGGAGAAGATACGCAAAGGGAGTGGGGGAAAATCCATTACCCTTAAGCTGCTTCGATTTCAACTCCCACTAGGCTTGACTAAGATGGCAAATTTGGGAAATTGTTATTCAAAATACCTGGAGGCTCCAGATTGCCTGCCCAGGCATTAATTGTCTCATTCCCTTTGCAACTATGCCGAAATTACCCTGAGGTAATGTTTAGATTACTTCTTTCAGCAGGCTATTTACACATGCCCTACTAGGTGCATTGATTTTGATAAGGAGAATCAAACCTCTCGCAACTCTTCATTCTTAGGAGCAATCTATCTATCTATATAAAAATGGCTGTGTGTGTGTATGTTCCAACATAACTCTAGAACGCCTCGAGCAATTTCAACCAAACTTGGTACACAGATGACTTACTCTCTGGAGACAAATACTGTGGGGGTAAGATACCCCTAATATTCCTCGGGCAGTAGTGGGATTCAGCCAGTTCACACCACTTCCGGAGAACCAGTTGTTAACTTTCTGAACAGTTTGGTGAACTGGTTGTTGGAAGATATCATTAGGCCATAGAACCAGTTGTTAAATTATTTGAATCCCACCACTGCAGCCTCGAGGTGTGTGTTCTGTTATGATGTAGCCTGTCGTGCCTTACAATGGCTTCTACTGTACTTCCGTAAAATGGCTTCTATTGTACAGCGCAGTGGAGATGCCATGGTAACAGTTGCACAGTACTCCCTCTGGTAAGGGGGAAAATCCAACATTAGAAATTATCTTCGGTCCAGACATTTTCCCCCTATAAATAAATACCTGGGCAATGGTGGATTATCAGCACTAGTAGTATATTAAGAAAAAGCTTATTCTGTTTAATTTCTGCAGGCTGTATTTTGAAGGCACAGAAATGAGAACACTGACAGCTTGGTAACAAATTACCACAACCTTTCAATTTTAGAGTGGTTTAGAGTGGCCTGTTGAATTTAATCTGCCGTTTCCTGTGGCAGTGGCTGCAACAATTGCTCACGGCTGAAATTGGATCAAATGTTTTCTCAAGGGCTAGCGTGCTCACAAAGTTGCTTTAAGAGTAAAAACGGGATCCCAGGAGGAAAAGTGATATATAAATGTAATAAATCAACTTGATCTGTATCTCACAAGCTCTTGGTCATGCGGAGAGCTTGGTTCTATCTCTTGTTAAATGACGAGAAAGGAAGCTCAAAAGAATTGATATTTAAAGTTTTCTTCTGAGCTACGAAACTGGGGAGGACTTTTTGACATCCAAAAATACGAAGCACTTGTCATTTTATCATTGTTAAATAAATGATTACTTTTATATTATCAGAGAAACCACAACTGTTGTCAACCAATAATATTAAAGATAACCACATAAGATGACACCTACTGTATTTTTGCTTATAATATCAATGGTTCTTTTATCAAGAGATAAGCAGTGAATATATATATATTACTTCATCATGAAATCTCCAGAACCGTAAAGCTTACAAGCTTGAAATTTGGCAGGTATGTTCCTCTTGGCTTCTAGGTGCTCACTAAGAAAGGTTTTTTTCGAAATGACCATCAGAGCATTAGTATTTCTTATACAGTATTATATTAACACGCTCTTGATGCTAAAGAGTTAGAAATTCTACTCCCCCTCCCCACCTGAAAAGAACTCTGTTCCAACTGCCAGTTGCCATATATTAATATGCTCTGATGCTGTTACGCATTCTACATTAATTTTCAAGCTTTAAGTGTCAAGATATCAAGCCCGACCCTAACTACTCATTAATGTTGAAGCTTTGTCAATTTATCAAGCCCAATCACATAGTTTCATAGCAAAGCATGGGTATCGAGCTAGTAATATATAAAGGGGGGGAGGGGATATAGGCTCCTTTATATGTCTTCAATTTTCTATTGCAAATGATCTTGATTAGGTAAAAAAAAAAGGACTTTGTGTTCATATGCTGGCATCAAATGGCAAACATCATCCCTTGGTGGCGATAGCAACAATTAAAAATAGATCTACTTGACTGGAATACATCGTAGGTAAAGCTAATTCTTTTTAAATGGTTGGATAACAATAAAACATTGCCAGAATTTATGGGGGCAAAGCAAATACGTTGAATAATGACACAGGAGTATAGTTAGAATGGTAAAAATGTGTTTTTGCATGCCTTACATTAAACTCAGGACAATTTGCCTTATGTTATAATGGGACTTTATAAGCTCATTTGGTAAGCCTGCTGTGCTGTCCTGTCCTACATTTTCCCCCTTCTGGCTAATAGAGGAGGTAAGCTTTTAACTCCTGCTATCAATATGGAGTCTCTTGTGAAGAATTATTTTCCCCTGATGGAAAACTGAATTTAGCAGGGATGTGCGGTCAGGGGAGGCAGGGGAGGCAGAGCCTCACCGCTCTCATCATGAAAAAAGAAAATGGAAAAGGCGCTGAGGAGCCTCTGGGAATGGGACTGCGCGAGCCGCGGTCCCCTTCATGTTGATTCAGGAAGGCGGGGAATGGGACCACGTGTGCAGGACAGAGGGAGGTGCAGGAGGCTCCTCTAGCCTCAGCCTCCCTCCTGCACACGTCGTCCCATTCCCCGCCTTCTGTCGGGTTCTGATGCCGGAGCTCATGGTTCCAGGGCGAATGCGCATGCCCGAGCGGCTCCCTTCCTCGCACTGAGCAACGGCAGGTTTACGGGAAGTTGCTCGCGAAAGCAGAAAGTGCGACGGACTTTTCCGACCGTCGGCTACCGTTTCCCTGCCAGCTTGCTCGCGAAAGGACCCTGGAAACCGAGTCGTGGCCGGCGCCTTGTTAAGAATTCCACGCCTTCCTGATGACATCATCAGCCTCACCAGCCATAAACCTCACCGCACGTCACTGGAATTTAGTGTATTCTTCCTAGTTCAAACAAAGACCCAGATTCATTTAACTACCCTATCAAGCTGGGCCACGCCAGTCTAATCAAGACTCATTATAAGCACTGGAAGCTTTCAAGAAGAGACTGGACTGCCATATGTCAGAAATGGTGTAGGGCCGTGATGGCAAAACTGGCACGTGTGCCACACGTGACACGTGGAGCCATATTTACCAGCACAGCAGCTCTCAGCTCCAGCGCATATTTGTGCGCTGGCAAGCTGATTTTCAGTCTTCCGGAAAGCCGGGGGAGGCCCTTTTTGCCACCCCCAGGCTTCAGGAAAGCCTCCCGAGCTTAGAGAGGGTGAAAAACAGGCCCAACATCCCAACCAGAAGTTCGTTCCTGAATTTCCAGTTTGCTTGTTGGGCCATTTTTCGCCCTTCCTGTGCTCCGGAGGCTTTCCTGAAGCCTGGGACGGGCAAAAAACGGCCCAATGGGCAAACCAGAAATTCGGGAATGAACTTTGGTCAGGCCATTATCATCATCCCCAGGCTTCAGGAAAGCCTTCTGAGCCTGGGGAGGGTGAACCCCCCCTCCTGCCGCACACGGGACTTGCTCCCACATGCGCGGTGGGGAGTTGCTCCTGCATGGACATGCAGTGAGGGGTCACTCGTGCATGCATACTATGGTGCGTGCACATACAGTTTTGACACACCTTTAGAAAAAGGTTAGCCATCACTGGTATAGGATCTCCTGCTTGGGCTGGGGGGTTGGACTAGATGACCTACAAGGGCCCTTCCAACTCTGTTAATCTGCTCAGATAATCAGCTACTGGCCAAAGCAACCATTGGATTACTTTTTTATGGGGCTGAAGATTCTTTTCAACCAGTCAAAACATCACGATACTTTCGTGCTCACCAGCTCGTATATGTTTCAAAATGGAGCAGAGACATGCTTCCTTCACATTATTATCTCTGATATTATCTAATATTATCTCTATACTTTCTCTTTCTTGTTCTTTTTTCCTGAACTAAAAACACCTTAATATACATGCATTGCAGGCAGACAAGGTCTGTATACTGCTTGGCAATATGTCAGAAACGTTTTGGTCTAGTGGTTAAGGTACCAGGCTAGAAACTGGTTGACGTTGAGTTCTAGTCCCACCTTAGGCATGAAAGCCAACTGGGTGATTTGGGACCCAGTCCCTGTATCTTTCAGCTCAGGGTTGTTGTTGTGGGGGAAAATAGGAGGAAAATGGGTACAGGTAGTTCTCGACTTACAACAATTTGTTTAGTGACCGTTCAAAGTTACAACAGCACTGGAAAAAGGGACTTACGTCCGTTTTTCACAGTTACGACCTTTGCAGCACCCCGATGATCACGAGATTAAAATCCAGATGCTTGTGGTAATGCAACTGGTTCATATTTAAGACCATTGCCCAGGTCTCCCAAGGTCCTGTGATCGCCTTTTGTGACCTTCTGCTAAGGAAAGTCAATGGGGAAGCCAGATTCACTTAACAACCGGGCTACTAACGTATCAATTTCAGTGATTATCTTAACAACAGTGGCAAGAAAAGTTGTAAAAATGAGGCAAAATTCATTTAACAACTGTCTCACTCATCAACGGAAATTTTGGGTTCGATTTTGGTCTTAATTTTGGTCAGTTTGAGGACTACCTGCATGTTCTCCCTCTTGAATTATATAAAAAATAGATTGATATTTATGTAGGGAAATAAATAAACAAATAATATAAATGAAAGAATAAAATAAAATATAAAATTAAAAAAATAACAAATAATAAATAGAATAGACTAGAGCATAGAAGAAGAGAGAATAGAATATAGAATAGAATAATAGAATAGAATAGAATAGAATAGAATAGAGAATGGAATAGAATAGAATATCCCTGCTACCAGCAAAGGCCCCTCTTCCAGCAGTGGGATTCACTTAGGTTTACCACCGGCTTGCAACTGTGAGCACCCGTGCCCGCACACTTGCATTGCATGTACATGCTTGCGGCACGTGCACGCGTGTACCTTCCACACATACATGCTACCCTCCGCACATGCGCTTTGCTCACACACACGGGGTGCACGCATGCACGCAGCATTGAAAACGAGACTACGTAGGCAGTTCGTTGCTACCGGTTCAGGCGAACCGGTCCAAAATGGCTGAATACCACCTCTTCCCATACATCCCATAGAAGGAATGATATGTCCTATGCATCTAGCATCTCATTCAATGTGATCAACTTGTCATGTTCGAGGTCTGACACCCTTCCTCTGGGCATCAACATTTATAAAAAATGCTTGGGTGCAGATCAGCCAGTGAGTGGAAGACGGGCTTATAGCCTGCAGGAAAAGAGCCGTCGGTTTGTAATTATGCATCTGAGAAATCTTTGCGCGATTAGTTCCAAATAGTGGACACAGCAAGAAATTTCATTTGGGAAGATAAACTTTTAAGAAGATTCATTATGCCTTGCTTTGAGTTCCTCCTGGCTTGAAATTTAAATGACAAAGGCATAACAGGATGAAATAGCCAGCCTGCTACTAAATCCTTCCTGCACAATCTGCCCCTGGAATTTAAAAAAGTCTGAATGAAAAGTGAACCATATTGGAACATCTTGCCTCCAGAAGTTGTGATTGCCCCAAACACTGGAAGTCTTTAAGAAGATGTTGGATAGCCATTTGTCTGAAACAGTATAGGGTTTCCTGCCTAGGCAGGGGGTTGGACTAGAAGACCTCCAAGGTCCCTTCCAACTCTGCTATTGTATATTGCCAAAAACATTGAAGGAGGAGAACCGTGTTAATCCTCTGACATATTGCTGGAGAGTAAAGCCTCGGATGTATCCATCGCCTGATATGCCAAGAAGCAGGGCATTTAATGTCTTTGGAGTTCCTTCCGATCAGCTGGGACTCAGGAGGCAGAGAATAGATGGGGGCAGGGCCAGTCAGAGGTGGAATTTACTGGTTCTCCGAACTACTCAAAATTTGCGCTACCGGTTCTCCAGAACTGGTCAGAACCTGCTGAATACCCCCTCTGGTGTGCTTTGATGACAGCCAACAATGTAGACATCCCAATGGCAAAGAAACAATTCAATAATCTCAGGAAGAGTATGAGCCATCCATCAATGGAGACGTCTGCATCAAAAGATGGTGGGCTACTTTTCATAAAAGTTTTTAAGCTGAAGAGGAATGACTGCTGTTCAGGGATGATGTTGCAGGGGGTTTCCTGCAGGAAAAACGAGCTTGTCTGGTTGAACAGAAGTTCTGAGAATGAATCCAGAAGCAGACATATCTTAGTAGGAATATTTGTAAGATCTACTGTGACTTGAATTAATGGCATAGGGAAATTGTCAACCGTATGAATTTATATTTCAATTGTGTATCAGTATATTGATATTGTGACAACCTATTGATTCCTACAATGAATGTATTTTATAGTAGGAAGATTTAACAACTAGGATGATTAAAAGTAATCTGTTAAATGCTTATGCATGAATTTCTAGCTGTTGCATTAAATCTTTGTCTTGTTCTAGAATTTAGATAAGATTTATAATCTGTTGAATTCATGTCTGGGCACTAGAGGACCATGTGAATTGAGACTAAGGTGATCCTGACAGACTTTACAAGAAAACCAGCAAGGTCCCTTACCTTGAAGTTTTTCTTATTTGATGGTCAGTTGCTTCGTGCTTGTGTGACTTCTCTGTTATTCTTTTGCAGTGTAAACTGGAACAACAGGCCTGCCTGACCAGCAAGCAGCTGACAGTGAAATGTGAGGGTCAGTGCCCATGCACAAGTGAACATAGTCCAACTTCAGCCACGGATCTCAAGCAAGGTCAGAGATCATCTACTAAAATTTGAATAATTGTATCCTCTCCTGTTCTCCACCTTATGGCTCTGTAGAGCAGTGTTTCTCAACCTTGGCAAATTTAAGATGCGTAGACCTCAATTCCCAAAATTCTCCAGCCAGAATGTGGATTCTGGAAATTGGCTTCCACATATCTTAAAGTTGCCAAGGTTGAGAAACACTGCTCTAGAGACACCCAGAATAAATAAGAACACTGGTCAAATTAGACAATGAACTGTATTCCATGGCTGACCTTTTCTGTCCCCACATGATACTTTTTGCTCTATATATTTGTTGGTATCTTGGTCAACATCACCATCTGAATATAGATGAAGTCAGTCCTTGAACATAGATGAAGTCTTCCAGTAACACAAAGAGCAGATATTTTGAGGATAAGTTCAACATTATTTGACTGGCAAAATACTTGTTTCCTTGTACTTGTTGACAAAAATAAATACATAAATAAAATAAATAAATAAATAAACATGGCCACGATTTGTCAGATAATTTAGTTGCAAACTGACTATGAGAATAAGCAAAAGGAAAGCTTCAAAGTAGAGATTCAAACCACTAAATCTGGGGTTCCGTTTTCAGTTTAGGTTTCATAGTATCTGGTGTTCAATTCTAATTCAAGCGACAAAAAATAAACAAATGACCATCAAGAGATCCAACCCAGCTTCACACAATAAAATGTGTTGGTTGTAACTCACAAAATCCTCATAACCTACCATAAATATTTGTGGGCAAGCTAAGAATGTTAGGGGCCAAAATACAGACCAAAAATAGGATTCATCTTACCTGTGATTATATACAATAATCCTTTAAGAACATATATGTCAGGGGGAAAAAAACGCCCTGTAGAAAATGAGGTCTATGGACCGAGGCTGATTCCCTTCCGCATATCTTTTGAGATATTAAGAAAAGAAATAAGTCTTTAAGAAGTATTCTAATTAATAAACAAACTTTAATAATAAAATAATAAAAGTAGATAAAACAGAAAAGTTAACTAAATTGTTACATTTTGATAATGAAAGCTCCGGTTGCCAAGTTGGCAGCCGAACAAAGAAGAAAGGAATTTTGGAATGTGTAAACGCATGCGCAATAAATCACTTTCAGATAACATTTTGTTTTATGACCTGCGCAATAAAGCTTTCTTAGTTTAACTCTTGAATGTCAGTTCAGGCCTAGCAAACTTTTTAACATCGTGACACCCCTTCTTTTGCTAGTCTGGGCTGACGTCATCAAATCATCAATTAAGGCACATCTTCTTTCGCAGATACTCGTGTTGATTTGCGGCGAGTGGTTTGTTAAGCATGTCTGCAATCTGATCATGTGTAGAAACATATTGCAATTTAACAAAACCTTGCTTAACTAATTGCTTTGTGTTTTGATAACGAATGTCAATGTGTCTGGACCTAGAACCTGTGAAATGTGACTCAGAAATATAAACCACAGATACATTATCTTCCATCACGGTGATTGGTCGAATTGGACGTGTCCAGATATCTGTGATCAAAGCATCAAACCACGTTAGAGAATTACAAGCACCCTGAGCTACAAAAATCTCACACAAGCATATTCAGCTTCAGTAGATGAACATGAAACAAAACTCTGTTTTCTCACTTGCCAGTAAACAGGACAACCATTTAGGAACATCATGTAACCAGAAGTGCTTTTGCGTGACTTCTTGTCGCTCGCCCAGTCGGAATCAGCAAAACAAATCAACTTTGGTTGATCAGCGTGTGTTGGTTCTAGCAATAACTTCATGTGTTTAGTGTGTTTTAGGTATTTCAATAACTTCTTAATGCATGACCAATGAAATTGTGTTGCCTTACCTACGTGTCGTGATAAAAGATTAACACTAAGTGCGATGTCAGGTCTGGTCCAACTACTAATGTATAATAGTGAACCAATGACTGAACGATAAAGTGTTTGATCCTCGAACTCAGGACTTGGTTCATGTGTTAAGTTGTGAAAATCTGTTTGCATGGGTGTCTTTGTTGTGCTAGCATCTTTCATGTTGCAATGATGTAGAATATGGTCAATTTTCTCTTCTTGTGAAAGACTAAACCCCTTCTGTGTCTTTTCAATTTGAACACCTAAATAAGTGCTAATGTGTCCTAAAGATTTTAGTGTGAAGTATCTCTGCAAACTTTTGGCAAAAATCTCACTCATTTTCTTATTTGGACCAATATAAACAATATCATCAACATAAACAAGAATTATCTCATATGCATTGTTAGATCTTTTTGTGAACACGCACTCATCAGTTTCGGACTTAATAAAGCCCATTGAATTTAGTTTGTCAGTAAGACAAAAATACCACATTAAACCTGACTGTTTCAGACCATAAAGACTTTTGTTCAGGAACCAGGTATCCCCTTCTTGCTTTCGGAATCCTGGAGGGCTTCTCACGTAGATCTCTTCATCTAGGTCTGCATGTAGATAAGCTGTGTCCACATCAAATTGAAAAACTTCTAAACCAAGAATAGTTGCAGTGGTTAAGGCAATTTTTACACTTTCAGTTCTGACTGTTGGTGAGTAAGTGTTTGTGTAGTCCTCAGGATAACGTTGAGCGAAACCCTGAGCTACAAGTCTGGCTTTGTATAAAGACTCACCATTTGGTTTCTTCTTGATTCTATAGACCCATCGGGTGCCAATGACTTTCTTGTTTGCTGGAGGTTTTGTAGGTGTGAATACATTAAGTTTCTTTAAACTGTTCATTTCATCCTGCATTGCATCATACCATTTGTCTTGCTCTGAATCAGGGAGCTGTTTGATTTGTGTGAATGTCTCAGGAGGAAGAGTAACGTTGCAAATCAAAGGTAATGGTGACTTTGTCAGTTGCCATGAATAACGTTGTGGAGGGATTCCTTTTGTGGCCCTCTTGGAGCGTCTAGGAACATCAGTCCAGTCTTCTTCTTCTTCTTCATCATCATCATCCTCGTCCTCACGTTCGTCGCTAGCATCAGCATCCGCGGCTTGCGAAGACGGAACATCAATTTGTGAAGAACTGGTAGAAGGAATATCTGCCTGCGAATTGCCATCAGGCTGCGTGGCATCTGGAACACCATCTCTAGGAAAATAAACTTCAGGATCATTGGAATGAATCCTGGACCAGTCAATATCTTCCTCAAAATTAGCAGATTGTGAAATGACAATCACATGTTTAGTATCGATGAATTTGAGCCATTTTGAATTATCATCAATACCCATAAATCTCAGTCTCTTTGCTACCGTACCTCCCTTTCTTCTTTGACTTAAGGGAGTGTTCACCATAGCATATGAACCAAAAATGTGGAGGTTCTTGAGATCAGGCTTGTAGCCATACAGCATGTAGAAAGGAGTTTGATTGATTACACTGCTCCAAGTACGGTTGACAATGTAATTTGCATATTTGATTGCTTCACCCCAGTATGCGTTACTGAGATTGGCATCACTGAAGACAACGCATCATGGTTTGTAGAACCCCTTGTCTTCTTTCTACGACTCCGTTATGAGCCGGTGTATATGGAGCAGATGTCTGATGAAGAATTCCATTCTTACGCATCCAGTCCTGGAAACGCTGAGACATGAATTCTGCACCACGGTCACTCTGGATTCTGGCGATGCGAACTTGGTATTGTGTAGAAACAAACGCTGCAAAGTCTTTAAAGATCTGAAAGGTCTCAGATTTCTCTCTCATAGGATATACAAATCCATATCTAGAATGATTATCTACAATTGTTAAAAAATACTTTCTGCCACCAAGTGTTGGTGGGAAAGGACCCACTATGTCAGTGTGTACCAAATCAAAAATGCGTGTTGACAGGCGTGTAGCGTGTTTGGGAATTGCAGCCGCCTTGGATTTAGCCTTTTTGCAAACCGCACAATCCAAAAACACCTTACACCCCTTTAGATCCAAACCTTTTGCGAACTCCGGCATCTTTCTAAGAACACAGAAACTGGCATGTCCCAATCTTCTGTGCCACTTGTGAATACACCTGGAATGCAAAGGTTTACCAGTTAGTGAATTCTCAACATTAACAGTTTCATGAGGACCCTCAGGCTTGCTTTGAGCAACCTGTTTCTGTTTTCTTTGTTTGTTGGCTTTAGGAGCCTTTGGCACAGTAACGCTTTCTCTCTCTGGGACAACTCTCTCTGGGTCTACGTTGTGCCTTTTTGGAGTTTGCATACTTGCCTGTGCTTGCCCTTTAGGCTTTGGCTTTAAGTAATAAACACCACCAATCAGCATGGTTTCAGCAACAATATCTCCATCTTTAACTAAGTAACTTGCTTTTTCGAGGTGGTGAACCTGGAACTTTAACTCTCTAGACAAGTGACTTTGACTAAGCAAATTACTGGTTGCTGAAGGTATGTAATAAACACCAGGGATGTGTGTATCGAGTTCTTCAATGTAAACAGTTCCTTTTCCCATAACCTTGCAAGTGTGGTTGGTGAAGGAATACAGTTCTCGATACTCGGGCTCTGGTTCACCCATCTCTGTGAAAAGTTCCCTTCTGTGGGTAACGTGCACAGCTGCTCCACTATCTAAAGTCCACAAAAGACGTCTGTCGAACTTTGGATCAGGTTGTGGAACGTTGGTTATGGCCAGTGTCACAAGTGGAGCTTGTGAATCACGCCTTGGACCACGACGGCCTTGTCTTCTGCCTCTACCTCTGCCTCTGGAATCTGTTCCTCTGGGCTGGTACGTGGCGGGAGCTGGAACTCGTTGGGGACAATCCCGGGTGTCATGTCCCACACGGTTGCAGGTGTAGCATTTTGGCATCCTTGGAGCGTAGCCTCTTCCTCGGAAGGGACGTCTGGCTGGAGCCTTTGATGCTGGAGGTCGTTGCAGATGTGGTGTAGCTAACCTGATAGCTTCGTCTTCCACTAAAAGTCTGCAAACGTGGTTAACTGTGCGTTGAGCAATAGGCACGTAGTTAATCTTTGCAACAGCATCTTTCCATTCATAATTCAATGAGTTAATGATGATGCTAATCATTTGGATATCATCGATTACATGGCCATTTTGTCTCAATTCACTTCTCATTCTTTTCAGTTTGGTCAAATGTCCACCAATTCGTTCACCAGGTTTCAACTTCGAACCATGGAACTCAGACATGAGCAAACATGAAGATTCAATTGAAACGGGCCTGTAGCAATCTTCCAAAATAGCCCAAATTTCTTGGGCAGTTGCATCAGGTGGAAAGATACCCTGGATCTCAATTTCCATTGACATGAGTAAAGTCATGATAGCTCTATTTTCGAGGTCTCTCATTGCAGGTGTCCAGGGCTGAGGAGGAGGATTAAAAATCATGGAATGTGTGCCTTCTCTTCGAAGCAAGAGCGCAATTTTACTGACCCAGGCTTTATAATTCTCTCCTGACTCCTTTAATTTGGACTCACCAGTCAAGGGGGTGACTGAATACCTGCTGAGGAATGTGCATCGGAACAATTTGTTGATCTGGTTGCAAAGCTGGTTGTTGAACCAGGGGATGCTGGGGTTGCATCATTGGCCTTTGCGTGGCAACATCAAATTGGCTTCCTCGAATTCGCCTTTGACTTTGCCTTTTTCCATCTAGGGAGGATTCGGCACCACCAGGTGTTGAAGACTTAACCTTTGGAGGCAAAGTTTTGGCTTCTAAAGGACTCATAGGTAAATCTCTAGAGCTTTGATGAAACTGAATCATCTTTTGCTCTAATAATTTTTCTCCGCCAGCAGATGGCAGTGCAGCTTCACTTCTTGGCTGCAGCCCTCTATACATGGCCGGAAGTTCAATGGGCTCAAATGGATCACGTGACCTCGGTGACGTGTACATATCTCTTTGTTCTGATTGACCTAAGAACTTCTCTGTGGGGTGTGTCTTAGGCTGTTGTTTTGAAGAAAAGATGGCGTCCTCAGACATTTTGGGAGTGGGGGAGCTCCTCCTACTTCTCTTCATTTCGTTAAAGCATTCTCTCGCCTCCCTAGTATATTTTTCAAAAAGCTTTAATCGATATAGATAGCTTTGCATTTCTTCCTCATCATCTGGGAAGATTTCATAAACTTTGCTTTCTGCGTGGGAGGATTTTTTCTCTGCCGGCAGTTGCCGTTTAGACTTTTGCCGTTCATTAATTGTATCTTGATAATCTGCGAGGGTCTGGGAATGGAGTGGCTCTGGCAGAGTGGGAAGTTTTTGGCTTGGCCCCCAAAAATTCATAATCTCCTGGAGATATTTTAGAAGGAGGAACCACTGACCTCGTTTCGTGGATGTCGCGTCCTGTAGCTCCTTCCCCCACATCTGGCTCGGCACCTGAAGGAATTTGTTGTTCCTCTGTGTCTGAGGGAATGGATTCTTTGTCAGAAGAAGCTGATCCGTCTGTGCTTGCCCCATCTTTCTTTTTCTTTTTTTTCTTTTTCTCCGACATTGCTAATTAGGCTTAGTCAGTTATCTTTAGATAGCATGAAGGGAAAATACAGCCATAAATTGTAGCCATCTCAGCTGGTAAGTTGTCAACCATCCTCTGCTACCAAGTTGTCAGGGGGAAAAAAACGCCCTGTAGAAAATGAGGTCTATGGACCGAGGCTGATTCCCTTCCGCATATCTTTTGAGATATTAAGAAAAGAAATAAGTCTTTAAGAAGTATTCTAATTAATAAACAAACTTTAATAATAAAATAATAAAAGTAGATAAAACAGAAAAGTTAACTAAATTGTTACATTTTGATAATGAAAGCTCCGGTTGCCAAGTTGGCAGCCGAACAAAGAAGAAAGGAATTTTGGAATGTGTAAACGCATGCGCAATAAATCACTTTCAGATAACATTTTGTTTTATGACCTGTGCAATAAAGCTTTCTTAGTTTAACTCTTGAATGTCAGTTCAGGCCTAGCAAACTTTTTAACATCGTGACAATATAGTATGCATCTGACATACATGTAAAATTAAAGGTTTTTTCCCCTCAATATAAAATACAAATAGAAATAAAGACAATGGCAAAACAGGAAAGGAAAGGAAATAGAGGACATAAAGTGAGGGAAGGAAGGAAGGAGGAAAAATACATTTAAAAAGGAAACAAAAAGCAGTGATTTCCATCTTTTTTCAGTAGGCTATATAATAAAGTAATAGTATTTTTGGTTATGCCAAATAACAACGACTAGCCATTCTATTAACAATAATCCACTTAATTATCAAAATCCAAAGTCAATTTTTCATTTTTCTTCTATTTCACACAGAAAGTCCACAAGCGAATTCCAAATACCCTCAAAATTATTTTCTTTTCTGTCCCTAATTAATGCAGTCAGCTTTGCCATCTCTACCACTTCCGTTATCTTTTGAAACCATTCATCTGTGGTGGGGATTAATACTTCTTTCCATTTCTAGGCGTAAAAAAAATTCCTGCAACTGAACACAAATAGTAATACTTTCTAAAATATCTATGGAGATTCTCAGGCATCCAGGTCATGGGTTGTCCCAAAGGTGCTTTTTTCAAGAGGCAACTGGACTTTCTTGTTTTTTCTTTGAAGATGTTTTGCTTCTCATTCAAGAAGCTTCTTCGGCTCTGACTGGATGGTGGGTTCCTCGCTGTTTTTAAAATTACCTGTATATCCCATATATACGTGCATATGTCCATTTTCAAATAAGCAAACCCTGACATTTTTAACCAAAATGCAATGAAAAATGTCATTGATGGGTAGTGCATTTCTCATGAGATTTGGGTTAAATTGTCAAGGATCATCTTACCTGCAGATGGGCTTATACACAAATCTATACGGCACATATGAGATAAAAAGTGAGTGCTTAGTGTAATAATAAAATCTTGATTTAAAAATCTTTTCCTGGCAGACTTCAGATACAACAGACATAATGTTAGCTTTGGATTCACAGTACTATCCAATAGTGATCATGGTGCAGTGTTTTTGGAACAGTCCAGAGCACTGATGTAATTTACCTCTTTTGCATCAATTTGCATCATTAGCAAATGACACAGATGACACAAAATTGTGTAGATTAAGATTTAAGAGACATTCAGCTTTCATAGACACCCCTTCCCCTTCTCCTCAGGAGATCTGAAAAGTTGACATTTTATTGCAATTTACTGTCACCAGATTAAAGAAGGTGAGTCACTTCTTGTGACTCTTAGATCAATTTCATTGGAGCCCTAGAGAATTATTCCTCTGTATTCTTGTCCTCCTACCCTAACACTGAGAATTTATTGTATAGACAAGAAATACTGTATCATACAGATGATGCACTATTAAATGAGAAAGGGGGAAGAGGGGGGAAACAGAAAAGAAAATACTAAATATACAAGTATATATTCAAGAGCTAGATATAAAGGGGGAAAAAACATAGTTAGGATAGACTAGTGAAGGTAAGGGAATAAGAAATGATACTAAATTATATTTGGGTTTGCGGAAATACCATCCCAAGAAAACATAAACTGAGATTTGAAAGAGACACGTAGAATAACAGAAAAAGAAAGGGAGAGAGGAGGAGAGAATGAGAGGAAGAGGAGGGAAGGAAGAAAGAGGTAAGTAGAGGAGGGTGGAAGGGAGAGAAATAGAAGGAGAGAGGGTAGGAAGGAGAAGAGGAAGAGTAGGAGTAGGGGAGAGGTAAGGGAAGAAGGAAGGGGAAGGAGAGGAGGAAGGAAGTAGAGGAGGGAGGGAGAAAAGAAAGGGAAAATGAGGTGGTGTTAAAACAAGCAGAAGGGATGGTAAATAAAGCAACCTAAATTGTATATTATAACCTATTAAATGGAATAACAAATGTATAAGAATGACAAATGTAAAGAAGAATAACAATTATGTGAATGCATACCTTCAATGGTATGTAAGAGAATAAAAAAAAATGGGAGTGGGGAGAAATACTGTATCATGCTTTTACTATCGCCATGGATAAAACAGAGTTTTGGTATCCTTTGAATAATTGTGTGCGAAAACCTTAAGAAGGAGTTGCAGACCATCCTGCTTACTTACTGTCTTGCCATCTGGGATGCTCACCTGAGATGCTTACCAACTGATTTGCAGAAACCTGCACTGGGCAAGACTTGGCAGATCTGGGCGATCGACTGCGGGACTGGTTCCAACTGCTGCACGAGAACACCAAGCAGAACAGCTCTGGAAGTGTTGGCCCCAATCCTGTGAATGGTAGGCGGAGTTTTACTTTTCCCCTTTGGGTGCATGGACAGAAGAAGTGGGAAACCCTCGGGCCATTTGTGTTTTTCCCAGGGTCCCTAGATTGCTGCCAGAATTTGACAGCCAGTGGCCAAAGGTGTGTGTGGTGCAACATGGTTCCTGATTCTGGATTTTTGGTCAGCCTTAAGAACGAGAGCAGAATATCTTCTGATGGATACTCCTTCCCCTTCCAATCCCATCCATACCTTCCCACCAGAAACCTGATCCAGAACAGGCTGAAAAAGGCCACCAATATCAGATGTTCTCCTATACTTGTTTCAAATTCACACTTGGAATACTGCATCTAGTTTTGGTCACCATATTATAAAAAGGGTATTGAGACTGGTATGGATAAGTTCAACATTATTTGATGGTCACGATAGAGATTCAAACCACTAAATCTGGAGTTCAGTTTTCAGTTTAGGTTTCATAGCATCTGGAGTTCAATTCTAATTCAAGCAACAAAAGATAAACAAGTGACCATCAAGAGATCCACTCAGCTACATACAGTAAAATTTGTTGGTGGTAACTCACAAAATCCTCATAACCTACCATCGGTATTTGTAGGCAAGCTAAGAATATTAGAGGCCAAAATATACCCCAAAATAGAATTCAGCTTACCTGTGATTATATACAATAATCCTTTAAGTATGTACAGTGTGTGACTGATATACATGTAAAATTAAAGGGTTTTTTCCTCAAGGAGAAAGACATTTAAAAAAGGGAAGGAGGAAAAATACTGCATCCAGTTTTGCTCACCATATTATAAAAAAGGTATTGAGACGGATTGAAATGTATTGAGCGCAGAGAAGAGCAACAAAGATGATTAGGGGGCTAGAGGACAAAACATACAAAGAACTGTTGCAGTAATTGATTATGTCTAGTGAAAAGAAGGACTAGGGCTGACGTGATAGCAGTGTTCCAATATTTAAGGAGCTACTACCAAAAAATGAGTAGGTCAGCCTATTTTCCAAAGCACCAGAAGGTAAGACAAAAAAACAATAGATGGAAACTAATCAAGGAGAGAAGCGACTTAGAAGTAAGAAGAAATTTCCTAATGTGGAATGGCTTGGCTTTAGAAATTGTGGGTGCTACATCACTGGAAGCTTTTAAGAAGAGACTGGACAGTCACTTGTCTGGAATGGTATAGGGTCTCCTGCTTGAGTAGGGGGGTGGACTAGAAGACCTCCAAGGTCCCTTCCAGCTCTGTTATTCAAATGTTGGGAGACTCATCCGTGCCCTTATCTCCTAATCCTGTGGAAATGGCCTTCCTCATCCGGGCAAACTGATTAACTTTGCTGTCAGTTCAGAAAGTTAAGTCTGTCTTAAGCTGGATTCTTGTCAGAGGAGATATCCTTCTTTTACTATCAGCTAAATTGCAGTGATTTGGCATTGTTTTCTTCCACAAGGTATGGGGGGGGGGGAGAAACCACACAAAGTTTCATTTGTGGGGGTTTTTAATGTCCCTTGCATGGCTCCACTTCTAGGAGTACATTTTATCTATTCTTATATTACTTGTTACAATCACCACCTTTTCTCCAAAGGTTCAAGGTGGATCTCCATTCATTATATTCATCCACAGTCCTGTGAGATAGGTGGGGTAAGAGAGGTGACAGGGCTGATGGATCTGCCATTTTTGTGACCGGGTGCCAGAGTTTGTTGCATAAATTCAAATCCAGAAAGCACACACAGATAATTGATTCAGCTGGATTCATCAACTTATTTATATACAATAAATGAATAAATGTACAATACCAACAGGTGGTTCTTCCAAGTAAACACAAGGCAGGAGAGTTACAGGCAAACACAAGCAGTTAGTTTCATATCAGGAGACAAGCCCAGACAGACTGCTAGTTCACTTCTCAGAGCAGCAGACTGCTTAAGTTTCTGTTTCAATTCTCTGCACAGACTCGGATCTGTTTAAGCTGCTATTGGCTGACTTAGTTGCTATGCTTATTCATTGGCTGTCTTTATTCCCATGTCTCTCCCAGTCATGAATATTTTAACACCGGGTTCTTAGGATCCATTGGAATCAGTTGCACACCCTGAATGTCTTATTTTGGATAGCTGAAAAATCCTGACATTTGAGCCAGGCCCTGCAGAAGAAGGGAAACTGTGACTTGTTCTTGGGGAATTATTGTGATTATGAGTCATGCCCAAAAGGACTGAAAGAACAAGCTACTTTGTTACCCAGTTTGGCGAAATGTGGGGACTATCGATTCTGCCCAGTTGCTAGGGGAGCACCAGACAGCAAACATTTTGTGTACTTGTTACACACATAAATAAATCTCCGGTCCCTGAGCAGAATTGGCAGATTGATCCCAAAGCACTTGCAGACTTCAAAGTGCCATAATTCAGGAAGAAGATCATTAGCCCAAATGTCACTGAATAGAAACGGCCTCCCTGGGGAGGGAGGTGAATGAAATCAAGTCTGCTTGTTGGGTTTCATGCAGATGCTCTTCTGCCATCCTTACCAATGCAGCCAAAAGGGGTGGGGGTGGGGGAAGAAAAAAATATCATGATGATCATTGTGATGGTGTGATTGGAGTCCCTCCCAGGGGTGAAATCCAGCAGGTTCTGACAGGTTCTGGAGAACCGGTAGCGTACATTTTGAGTAGTTCGGAGAACCAGCAAATGCAACCTCTGACTGGCCCCAGTATGTGGTGGGAATGGAGATTTTGCAGTATCCTTCCCCTGCAGTGGGGAGGGAATGGGGATTTACCGTATCCTTCCACTGAGGTGCGGTGGGAATGAGGTTTTACAGTATCCTTTCCCTGGAGTGGGGTGGGAACAGAGATTTTGCAGTATCCTTCCCCTGCAACGCCACCCCAAGCCACACCACGCCTACCAAGCCATGCCCACAGAACCGGTAGTAAAAAAATTGAATTTCCCCACTGGTCCTACCCCCTTTTTTAATGGAGGCCCCTGCAGCCTTGGTAAGCGGGTTTTGTTTTCTGCGAGCTTTTGCAGATAAGGGCGTTCGCTCTAATGACTTGCCTCCAATTGCTGGGAAGTTCATGGAGATAAGGTGACCAACTTTTTTACAATGAAAAGGAGGACAAAACACGTTCTATTGTCCAAAATGCTAAGGTGACCAACTTTTTTACAATGAAAAGGAGGACAAATAAATTGGAAAAAATATATCGCAAATAAAAGAAAATTTTAATTCATTGCAACAATAATAGACTAAAATATGATATATGCATAATAAAAACATTTGCAACATTTTATATTGTAATTAGGCTTACATGCCTGTTAATTATTATTTAAATGAGTACTTTTCCATTGAATTAATATTTTTTGTCAATGTATCATCTTCTAACAATATATTGGAAATATCTGAACAAGAAATATCCTTCATATTGAATTTTACGGCAAGTGCTGCAGCTAGAGTATCAACATTCAATCTCGATTTCTCACTTGTCGAAAAATCATTGGCAATTGAAAAAAACTCTTTCAACTGCTGCATTAGTTCCAGGGCAGCACAACGTAAATTGAACAAGTATAAATAAATGTTCACATGGAATATGTTCATTTTTGAAATGGCTGAAATTTATCAATTTCAACATGTTGATTGTATTAATTTTTCAGAATTTAAACATACATTCAGTCTTATAATTTCTTCAAAGAGACAATTGTTGTCTATTTTAATGTCTAGCATTTCTTTAGATAAAAATTCAACACACGATTTAATATCTGTTCAATATACTTGCAATGAAGTAAAAAAAAAAACCATTAAAAACTGTTTAATAAAACGTGAATTGTACTTACCTCTGTATAATTGAATATTCACTGAGAAAGAAATAATTACCGTGAGTCATTCAATTGCCGACGTGCCGTGAGTCTACTGCGTGCGTATGTGCCGTGTTGTGTTTCGGTAAGAAGTAAACAAAGCCACTTGCACGTGGCGCTCTCTCTCAAGGTCTCCCGTGCGGAGCGCATGCGTCTCATAATCACGTCTTATACCGCACTATACCGAGTTTTGACGAATTGTCATGTCAAATACAAATACGTCACATAACGCGCAACAGATTAGTCTTCAAATATCGAAAAGGAGGACATGTAGGAGGACACTTTTCGAGGGAGGACAGAACTTACAAAAGAAGGACTGTCCTCCCTAAAGGAGGACGGTTGGTCACCTTAATGGAGAGCAAACTGATCCATATGGTGAAATGAGGAGGAGGAGCAGGCATGGTTGAACAATTTCAATGCTCCTTGATCTGTCACATCTGCAGCTTGTTCTCCTGGAGAGTCATATTTAGAACAGAGACAGAAGCGTGATGGTTATGGTGGTAGGAGGCCAGCATTACATCTCAATCTTTTTAAGCGACCCTATGGCTCTTCTGCTACCCAAAATTGTATTTCGTTCGCTTCCATCTTGAGAGACAGACAGGCCATTGTCAATCTGGCTTCCGGGCTCACAGTTGTGGGTCTCTCATGCTTAAGTATGCATACTTAATTAATATATTCTCTTTGGAGTGCTTTCGATCTCCAGTGCAGAACTTCACACTGCATAAAATTCCCTTTAAAGCCTCAAGTTTGAACCTTGCCACTCATTAGCGGCATCTGTCAATCTTTCCTGGGGATAATACTTTTCGTTATGTATACTCCGTATAACCTTTATATCAATTAACACCGTGCACTCAGAAAAGCTGAATCCTATGACCTGTGTAACTGATGCAAAGGACTGTGTTAGTGGAATATATATGTTAGTCTCTTCGGGTGGTTTGGATAATAGAATAGTTCCTGCACACAGTTGTTCAGGAATTCTGCTTTCCAAGTAAAGGATACTTTACTTAGATTGTTTTTTTTAAAACTTGGCTTTAGAGAGGTGGCTTTGGAAAGTACATCAAGGGTTGACTATTCAATTCTCTCTTCATCACCAGAAAGTTGGAAGTTGAAGTTCAGCAATACTTGGAGGGCCTCAGTTTCTCCATCCCTTTGTAAAGAAATAACACACTCCTTACAAATAGCAGCAGCACCTGCAAATACCACACTGTATTTTCTCTTTCTAACAAAATGGTCCCTTCGGTGTCCTACCAGAGATCCCCTTTCTCAGTGTTCTCCACTTGCACAGGCACATTGACATACATGCACATCCCAATGTATTGCCTGCTTTCCGATTTGCTCCTTACATTCTATGACTACTGGTCATGCTCATTCTTCATTTAGGAGTGTTTGTTTGTGCGTTGTGCCTTTAAGTCAAGTGTTGGGTCCTAGCAGCTGCCTAGACAAGTCCTTGCAGAGAAAAAATGCCTCCTTTTTAAAGGACATTTGAAACTCCTGTGAAGGTTGAGTGACTCATACATGCTGATTTCTCTCGTGATCCTGTTATGAACTGATAACTCTCTCTGCTTCTCTCTCTCTCTCTCTCTCTCTCTCTCTCTCTCTCTCTCTCTCTTCCTCTGTCTCTCTCTCTCTCTCTCTCTCTCTCTCTCTCTCCCCCTCTGTCTTTTTGTCTGTCTGTCTGTCTGTCTCCCCCTGAGCAGGGGATTGGACTGGAATACCTCCAATGTCCCCTCCAAATCTGTTATTCTATAGTCTGTAACTATCAATCACTTGTGTTAATTCTTAGAAGGAGTAATGAAAGTTAGGATTTTCCGGATGTGAAAATCTGCACTCCCATTTCTGCAACCCCACGATTGCAGAATACAGACTTCCAAATTCTATGAACTGCAGAAGGGCAAACACATTCCCTGTTCTCTCTGCCTTATTTGAGTTTTCATTTATTGCAGCCCTGGACAAGAACCTGGTGGCCAGTTGCAAAGACTCCATTGGCTGGATGTTTTCCAAGTTGGACACCAACAGCGATCTTTTCCTGGACCAGGCAGAATTGGCAGCCATAAACCTGGACAAGTATGAGATCTGCATCAGGCCTTTCTTCAATTCCTGTGACACCTACAAGGATGGTCGTGTCTCCACTGCAGAGTGGTGTTTCTGCTTCTGGAGAGAGAGTGCGTCACAAGATTCATTTATTTTTCCTGCTATGACCTTTAAGTCTTTGTTATTACAGGTGGAAGGCTAAAGATTAGAATAGCTGCTGTTCTGACTGAGGCTTCCCAAAAGCACGAAGCCGACTCCTCGTCCCGATAAAACCCCTCTTATTTAGTTTAAAGTGAATTCCTCTCCAGCAAAGTCCCGCCCAACAGTCTTTCAAGAGATTTCACAACTACAGACCTTATCAGGCTTGGATGTCAGGCTTGGAGAGCTGCCAGGCCGATATCTTCCAAATGCCACTCTGTAGCAGACAACACTTGGCAAGAAGTCAGGAACAGATCTTCACCCTAATGAATTGAACTAATGTCTCCTGCAAACTCCACTCCCCTTTCGCTCCTCTTTATTCCGTATGGGAGGGGCCGTTCACCATCCACCTATGGCCTTACTCCCAAGTCGATCCTTGATCCTTAGCTGTTCCCTTCGTCTGGCAACTCTGCACATGCACACACTGGGAACAGGCTCCAGCTGTTCTTCTGCCCCACGGATGTCCAACTCTGAAGGCAGCTGATACCTGTCAGATGGCACTGGCCCCCTCTCTGCCTCTGACGCAGAGCACTCGTCAGAGCCTTCCCCAGAATCTATGTTCCTCCCTAACCTCCTCACTGTCTGAGTCTGCCACCAGCTCCACTGGCCCCTGGCAGGCCACAACTGCAGCTTAGACAAACATAGATACTCTCATAATAAAGATGTGTTTTGATGTCCTAGATTGCTTGTTAAAAAGAGGCCCATCATAGAAATAAGGAGAAGTTTTCTGACAGTGAGAACAATTAATCAATGGAGTAACTTGCCTTCTGGAGTTGTGGATGCTTTAGCACTAGGGATTTTCATAAAATAGACTGGATAGCCATTTGACTGGGATAGTATAAGGTCTCCTGCCTTGAGTGGGGGTTGGACTAGAAGACCTCTGAGGTCCCATGTCCTATGTTCTATATATCTAGGTCCCAGAGGTGCTTTTTTCAAGAGGCAACCAGACTTTTTGGTTGTTCTTTGAAGACGTTTCGCTTCTCATCCAAGAAGCTTCTTCAGCTCTGAAGTGGGACAAAAGCACCTTTTGGACATGCGTGACCTGGATGATAGAGAACCTCCATAGACATTTATATCTCAAGGTGTACATAGATGGCGCTACCGTCGCTACCAGATTTCAGAGATCAAAGCAAAGGCCTTGTGGACTGAGGTGTATATTACAGGGGTGTATATTACAGCTTGGGCTCCGTTCCAAACAAAGCAATAAAATGCCTAAAATGTACATAGTGCATTTCTTCAAGTCATAGATCTAGTTGCACATATTATTACAGTCATGTTTTCCAACCAGCTTGTAGAACAGGTGAATGCTCTTGTCCCTCTACTCCAGATTGGGGAAGAGTTGCAGGAAAAGAATTTGCTTCCTTTATATGCCCAGGAGATCACGTTGGGTTGATTTGGCACTGATGAATTCTGCTTTGACTCTTACAGAGCCTCCATGTCTGACGGAGCTGGAGAGGATTCAAATCCAGGAAGCTTCCAAAAAGAAACCTGGTGAGTCACTGAGATAAAAGCAGCAAAGAAAATCATTTTGGGCACTTGTAGAAGAGCAGGGGGGAAAGATCTTGCTTCTCCTGCTGAGAGATACCCCACTTCCCCACATCGTTTCACAAAAAAGCTCATCTCGACCATCTATTGTGCAAGTTTTAAATAAACTCGCCTAGAGAGGCAAAGGAATGGAGAAGCTGGTTTTAAGACAGCTCGAAATGGTTTGGGAAAGGCTTTGTTCTTGAGCTTATAGACCCAGCTGTATGTCCCTGTCAATTCTGTTTGGGTAACTCTTATGAAATAAGAGCCAAACCTATCAAAGCCATTTATCAGAGGCAAAGAAAAATAAGCTGGGGGCATCCATCTATAGCAGTTCATGAATTCAAACTGCCTTCGGTGTATTGTCTGTCTCCAGTCTATGTGAATTCAGGCATTAGACAGAGGCAAACATACCATAATTTTTGGAGTATAAGACGCACCGGAGTATAAGATGCACTGGAGTATAAGACGCACTGGAGTATAAGACGCACCGGAAGTCTTTAAGAAGATGTTGGATAGCCATTTGTCTGAAACGGTATAGGGTTTCCTGCCTAGGCAGGGGGTTGGACTAGAAGACCTCCAAGGTCCCTTCCAACTCTACTATTGTATTGTATTTTGAAGAGGTAAATTAAAAAAAGGTTTTGCATTCTGCAGGCCTCCCAAACCTTCTACACGCCTCATTTTTTTGTGAAAAATGGGGCATGCAGAGAGTTTGAGAGACCTGTGAAGTGCTCCTTGGGGCGGGGGGGGGGCAATCAAAAATGAGCAAAAAATGAGCACATTTTTTTGCAAAAAAACAGGTCATGCATAGGCTTTAGGAGGCTTGTAGAGTGCTCTTGGGGGCTGGGGGAACAAAAACGAGCAAAAAACAGCCCATTTTTCACTCATTCTTGCCCTCCCCAGTCTCCAAGAGCACTCTACAAGCCTCCTAAAGCCTATGCATGTCCATTTTTGTGAAGGGGCGGGGTTTCGGGAAGCCAAAAATGCTGTATTCAGCATATAAGACACACCCAGATTTTTACCCTCTTTTTGGGGGGGGGGGAAGGTGCATATATATTCTGAAAAATACAGTACCTACATGTGCTTGATTTCAAGAGGACAGAAAGTACTTTGACAAAGACCTATTTCCTGTAATGTGTGTACTTCACCTAAAATGATCACTGCTCCTGTTTTCTTTTAACGTTTGCAAATTTTAGAGCTGCAGTTATACCGGTAAAAAAAACCTCTGGCAATCGAAGTTGTGATTGTTACATCCTACTAAGTAAAACATATATCTTACCCCTTGCCCATAAACTCATCGTTTTTTGTGAAGGGATGACCGGCACTTAATTTATTTACTGTATTGTTACCCCTCCATATTCCCTAATGGTTTGAGAACCATTATGGAAGTACAACATGGAGTTCCTGGAATTTTAAAGATGTTGAAGAGCTACATGGATCCATATTTTCTGGGACGAGAGAACGCTCCAGTGCTGAAACATCCAGCTCTCTCACATTCATCAGAAGAGCCTGGCAGATGTAATGGATCCCCCAGGCCTGATCCATTGTGTGGGTGTATGACTGATGGAGGAACTCCATATAATAAGCCATCGGAGTGAGGGAAAAGATTTAGTAATTTAGAATGGCTTTACTCCTGCTAATGTAATGCCTCATTTGCTTGTTGACAATTAGAACCTAAATCACATAATTATGCATTGAAGCGGTGCATCTTTTCAAAAACAAGACCTTGCTGAATATAGTCAATTTAAAAAAAAACAAAAAACACAGAGATGTAATCATGGCAAATTTAGCCTTGATGGTTGAGCTCTTTTTCTTGTGAAAGTATTTCTTTACATTTCCAGAGAGGGAGAAAAAAAAGATGGAATTTAGTTCAGGGGTAGTGTGGAAACATTAGATCCCCAGGGAGAGTGTAGTTCTCCTTCCTGAAAATAAATATAATTGTTGCTATAGCTCAAGTGACTTGCACCCTCCAGAGTTTCCATCCCCACTCTCTCAGTTTTGAAAGTGACCAAGGACGGTTTGCGCTTTTGTCTATCTGGAAACACAAAGATGAGGTGGAGGATACCACACCATCAGAGGTGGGTTCTTACCAGTTCGGACCAGTTCGGCTGAATAGGTAGCAACTTGGTGGCCTGGGTTGCTGGAACCAGTAGCGACCCAGGCCTGTCAAGCCCCAAAACTGATTCTCCTATGGCAGTGCCATCTTGTTTTTCGGTTCTGCACATGCGCAGAACAATTTTCATCGCAAAGTTTTTGCGCGCACTGAACCGGCAGCAACCCACCCCTGCATACCATAATCCAACATAAGATATCCCTCAGAGAGTGCAAAACAACCTTTCTATAGGTGACCAGACCCAGCTATTTTAAGTCCTAAGAGCAGCGGTGGGATTCAGCCGGTTCGCACTGGTTCGGCCGAACCGATACTTAATTTTTTGTTGAGTTTGGTGAACCGGCTCCAAAATGGGCAGACTAGCGTGCATTCATGTGCCTCTAATCCCTTGCTTGCTGCAATCTGGCTTTGCAAAAAGCAAGGGGGTTGGAGGCACATGAATGCATGCTAATCTGGCCATTTCGGAGCTGATTCACCGAACTCAAAAAAAAAATGAATATCAGTTCTGCTGAACCGGTTGTTAAATTATTTGAATCCCACCACTGCCTAAGAGTAAGAAAAATCACATTGCTGGATCCAATCTGGGTCAGTCACTGGGTCCAGAGGTTTAGTCTTCTGAATTTTCAGACTCGTGCTAGAGCCCATCCTCAGGAAATGTCTCTCTATTGGAATCTGTGCTTTGAGCTACTCTATGTGTAGTATTTATACGGTGTCTGACTGGATGTGGCTTCACCAGACACCACATAAATTCAATGTCAGGGTTCCAAGTAGCATCCAAAATTAAATCAGAGTCCAAGGCAAAGCATTGCTCAAAGTTCCAAATTATTAAGAGAGCCATGTTGGCAACTCTGGGAAAACCAGAATCTGAAAGCTTCCCGGTTTTCCCCACCCAGTTGAAAGTTCAAAATCTTTCCCCCACACCCACAAGCCTATCACAAGGTTCAATCTTCCACTGCCATGCTGGCAGTTCCACCCATCCAGTTCCGGTCAGTGCAGAGGTGCAAAGACAAAGGATGACCTTGGCTTTCTAGAAAGAATTTTGTTATGGCTACATCGCATCTCACTCCTACAATCCCCCCTCCCATTTTCCCACAATAGAAAATGCATAGTAGAATAATAGAAAGTGTGGCAGGCCAAAGCTTCAAAGAAAAGATGGCTGCAGGCCTGACATAGAATAGCTCAAAGCACAGATTCCAATAGAGAGAAGTTTCCAGAGGATGGGCTCCAGCACCAATCCTAAAACTCGGAAGATTAAACCTGTGGATCCAGTGACTGACCTAGATTGGATCCAGCAACATCCTGGGACATGTATATACAATGCAATAGTAGAGTTGGAAGGGACCTTGGAGATCTTCTAGTCCAACCCCCTGCCTAGGCAGGAAACCCTATACCGTTTCAGACAAATGGCTATCCAACATCTTCTTAAAGACTTCCAGTGTTGGGGCATTCACAACTTCTGGACTCAAGCTGTTCCGCTGATTAATTGTTCTAACTGTGGAACAGCTTGCCTCCAGAAGTTGTGAATTAATTAATATGTGTCTTTATTTGTGACAAATTGCATTGTCTGTCCCGTAACTCCGTGGAGGACATGAGTAAAATTCATTTGCAAATCTCCTAACCTTTTAAGCACACACTCTTTGTGCATTTCTTTTATTATTCGCAACCTTCCTGCCACACATATTTCACATTCCCCATTGCAGTAATGGCGAACCTTTTCGGCACCAAGTGCCCAAACAGGGATATGTGTGCATGTGTTCATGTGACGAAAACTTAAAGATCAGCTGTCTGGTGTGGCCATGCCTGTTTTTGGGCCATTTTTGAGGCCATTTTTGATCTAAAAAACAGCCTGCTTTTTGACCATTTTTTGGGTCTTTTTCAAGCTGTTTTTTGACCATTTTCAGGCTGTTTTGGGGACCATTTGGGGGGCATTTTCAGGCTGTTTTGGGGCCATTTTCAAGGCTGTTTTCTGGCCATTTTTCAGGCCATTTTGCGAGCCATTTTCCAGAGGTTTTTGGCCATTTTGGGGGGCTGTTTTCCGGCACTCCAGCACCGCAAAGACCACCTGGCTGGTGCCTCAGAAACCATAAGAGCACTGGAAACAGTGCGCGTGCCCTCAGAGTGCGCTCTGCGTGCCACCTCTGGCAAGTGTGCCATAGGTTCACCATCACGGCCCTATTGCATCCTGCCATAGGCCACCACAATCCTAAGAAGTGATTCTAAGTGGCTTACGCTTTAGGATGGAAAACAGCAAAATAAGTAGATAGACAACGGAGAGAACTGAACGCCTCAGAGAAGGTTGAGCTAAATGCAGTGATACTGATAAGGCAGAAGTCCTCTGACCGAGAATAGATTACACTCGCCCTATTCCGGGGCCTGCTAGAAAAGGCAGGTTCATAAAAAGCATGATTGGACCAAAGTCATCCATTTGGCGTAGTAGTTATGGGGGGCTGAAATTGAAACTCAAGTTCGTCAATATTTAATAAGACCTAGTAAGAGCACTCCTGGAATATTGCAACTAATTTTGGTCACTGTACTACAGAAAAGATGCTGAGATTTTGGAAAATCTGGCCTGTGGGACTGGCCTTGGAATAGCAAAGGACCATCCCGCAGTCCCTCTGGCAGCCAAAATGGGGCACCCCCATTTTGCCCAGCAGATGCTATTAGAGGCTGTACAGGCTGAAAATAGGGTGGGGGTGCACGTCCCCCCATGCCTCATTTTGGTGGGGCAGAGTGCTGCAGGAAACATCCGTCTAGTCTCGCCCCTCCCCCTCCCCCGTCCTGAAGAGGAGAGCTACAATGCTGATCCGGCCCTCAAAGAAATCCAGTTTGACACCCCTGTGAAATATTACAGGTTCTCCTACTTGTGCAGGGGGCTGGACTAGAAGACCTCCAAGATCCCTTCCAGCTCATTCATTCTAAGTCTACCGTGTTTCCCCAAAAATAAGACAGGGTCTTATTTTCTTTTGACCCCCAGAATAAGCACTTGGCCTTATTTTCGGGGAGGTCTTACTATTTTTGAGGTGCAGGAGGCGGGGAGCGTGGTCACCTCATGGCTGCTGCTGTGTTGCAATATTTTCAGGGAGGGCTTATTTTAGCGATTGGGCTTATTATCCGGGGAGGTCTTATTCTCAGGGAAACTGGGTAGGTGTGAATGCCGGATGGGTGAGTGGCTTCTTCTCTGCCCAACCTACCTCACAGGGCTGTAGTTGTGAGGCGTACAGGCAGGGAGTGTTATGTCTGTGCCTGGATGTATACAAAAGCCAAGGTGGAGCATAAATATTTTTAAAGATATAGTTCAGGGGGAACTTCAGAAGAAAATAGGGCCGTCCCCACACCCCAGTTCCATAGGGGAGTCGATATGCAAGCAAGGAGCTAATTTCAGAGGCACGAAGCCATCGGTGCTGCATTGCAGTTCAGCCTAATCTCCCTGACAGAGCTGTTGCTGGGGGAATAAAATGAGCAGAGACCATCACGTAGGCTACCTTGCACTCCCAGATGAAAGGCAGGATATAATTGCAATAATAGAAGCTTCTGGCTGGCAGGGATGATAAAAGGAGAGTGAGCCAGCCAGCAATTTGGCAGCCAGAGGCTTTTCCTGGTAGCTCTAATGGCGGCGGCGACCAGAACTGGAGTGGAGAAAGTGGGGGGGAGAGAGGCAGGAACAGCAGGGCACCAAAATGGGGAATTGAGGGGCTGTGGGGAAGGAGAAAGGATGAGTTGTGGAGAGAAGCAACAAAAGTCATTTCACTCTCCAGTGCACACAGAAGGGGAAGAATGGCAGGCAGCCACTCTCCTCCATGAGGCAGTAACCCAGAGGAGAACAAAGCAAGCCAAGCTTCTCATGTCCTCACCCTGTTGAAGCGGAAAGGGAAGGACACAATTCTTGACAACGACAAGCCTTTGCTATGGGAAAGAATTGCCGTTATCAGCCAGCCTTATAAGCTCTTCCAGTCAATCCTGGGCTTGGTTTTAAGCAGAATGTGTACTAGCCGTAGGCATTTTTCCGGCTGGATGCAGAAAAAGGCAGAGCAATGGCTGGGGGGGAGGGACTGTCCAGCCATCAAGGCCCCCTTTCTCCTTTAAGGACCCCTGAAAAGCATGGCAAGACTAATGTTACTTGGGCAGGGCAACAATGATTTCCTGCCAGTCACAAAACTGTTATTTTGCAGCCTCTACAGAGCTTTATCCGGATACGTAAGAAAATGCACCTGTCCCAGGAGTGAAATCAGCTTACCTTTGCTACCGGTTCACAAATGTGAGTGCATGCACACGCGCCACCTTCGTGCATACTCAGGACCTGAGTGTAAAAACGGGACGTGATGACGTCCGGGCGCGTGGGCAGAGCCTCCGCTACTGGTTCTTCCGAACCAGATCAAACCGGCTGAATTGCACCACTGACCTGTCCCCCCGAGTTAATCTGGAAATATATCTGCATAATTTATGAATGAGAACACAGAGGTCTGGAGCTGCATTTAGAGAATCCTGAAAGGGAAAGTGCCCTAAGTTCTCAGTCCCTGAGTTTTTTTTTAACACCCAGGAGTCTTCATTCCGAGCTGTGATGAGGATGGATACTATCGGAAGATGCAGTGTGACTCCAACAGTGGGGAGTGCTGGTGCGTTGATCATCTCGGCACAGAGCTGACCGGAACCCGGATGCATGGGAATCCAGACTGTGGTAAGGAAAGGGGAGGGGAAGAAGAGGTGGGGCAGGAAAGGCATTGAGAATACACCTTACATGTGAAGGACATCTTCATGTCAACCTCCTGGCCATTACAGGTAGACCTCTCGATTTACAAACATTCATTTAGTGATGATTCAAAGTTGCATGTCACTGAAAAAAATGACTTGCGACTGTTTTTCACCCTTCCAGTGGTGGGATTCAACAATCAGTTCTCTGCCCTAATGACCAGCTGGGCAGGCGTGGCTCAGTGGTCATGTGACTGTGTGGGCATGGCCAACTTAACATCACTCACGTCAATGGCCGCTTTGCCTTAGCTGTTTCAATGTAATAAGGGTTAACCAGAGAGGCAGTTTCTGTAAACCAGTTTTGGCCCATTTTTTGCAAAAATGGAATGCGAGGGCAGGGCTTCAGAAGGCCAATACGGCTTTATTTGGTGTATAAGATGCACCAATGTTTCCACACTCTTTTAGCAGGGGGAAAGGTGCGTCTTGTGCTCTGAAAAATGCAGTAACTAAACCATGTGAAATTCAGAAGGGTGCGTGCAATGATACTCCATATCCCCCTTGTTGTTTATATCAGTGCTGGAAGTTTTGAACAGAGATATTAGGCAAGATGAGAAAAAAACAGGTATAAATAGTGCAACTCTTCAGCATCTTGGGATCCAAACTTAAAAGAATCTTACCCTGCAATGGTTAATGACTACAATATAGGTTGATTTTATTTGAATATCTCTGCACACCTGGCAGGGCAATTTTAAGGCCCATCAGTGCCATTATCCCACATTAATATCCGACTGGCACCTGAGGGCAGAACAAGAAGCAATGGGTAGAAACTAATTAAGGAGAGAAGCAACTTAGAACTGAGGAGAAATTTCCTGACAGAACAATTAATTAGTGGAACAGCTTGCCTCCAGAAGTTGTGAATGCTCCAACACTGGAAATCTTTAAGAAGATGTTGGATAGCCATTTGTCTGAAATGGTATAGGGTTTCCTGCCTAGGCAGGGGGTTGGACTAGAAGACCTCCAAGGTCCCTTCCAACTCTGCTATTGTATTGACTGTGGCAAAATGATTTTGAAAGAATAAAAGAGCTCCCCATGGTTCAATTTTGGCAGTTCAGGTAGTCCTCGACGTTGACCACAATGGAGGCCCAAATTTATGTGGCTAAGTGAAACATTTGTTAAGTGAGCATGGCCCCATTTTACGACCTTTCTTGCCACCGTTGTTAAGTGAATTGCTGCAGTTCTTAATTTAGCAACATGATTGTTAAGTGAAACTGGCTTCCCCATTGACTTTGCGTGTCCGAAGGTTATAACAAAGGCAACCACGTAACCCGGGATGGCAATCGTCATAGATGTGAGTCGATTGCCAAGCATCTGAATTTTGATCACATGACCATGGGGATGCTGCAATGGTTGTTAAGTGTGAAAAACAGTCATAAGATTTTTTCCCAGTGTCGTCATAATAGCAATAGCACTTAGACTTATATACAGCTTTACAGCCCTCTCTAAGCAGTTTACAGAGTCAACCTCTTGCCCTCAACAATCTGGGTCCTCATTTTACCAACCTCGGAAGGATGGAAGGCTGAGTCAACCTTGAGCGTATTGAGATTCATCTTATACTCTGAAAAATACAATAATACCTCTCCCATAACTTCAATATCTGTCATTTAACCATTTATAGAATAGTCCCCATGTTATTAAATAGTCCAAATCTTCTTTTCCTTTAATTTTTAAGGTTAACCTATCCATCTCTGCACATTTCAGAATTTTTTTGATTATAATATCGTCTGTAGGGGTTTCTGGGTTTTTCCAACATTGTGCATATGCGATCCTAGCTGCTGTTAGGATGTATAAAACCAAATATGTGTTGCCCTTATTATAATTTCTTGGAAGCGTGCTCAACAAAAATGTCTCAGGTTTCAGTTCTATTTGTTGTCCTATCATATTTTCCAGCCATGCGTATATTTTCTTCCAGTATTTTTTGGCTTTGGGGCATGTCCACCACATATGGTAGTATGAGCCTGGTGTCTGTTTGCATTTCCAACATTTAACCGATTTGCTCTTGTTTCTATAGACGACATTGTTGGATTCTCAGGGGACTTTGGGAGTGGTGTCGGATGGGAAGATGAGGAAGAGAAGGAGACAGAGGAAGCTGGCGAGGAAGCTGAAGAAGAAGAAGAGGGAGAAGCAGATGATGGAGGCTATATTTGGTAGATGTCACCAAGGGGCACTGTTTGGCCAGGATGCAGGCTGTAGGGCTGGGAGGTAGCAGTCAACACTGAATGGAGAGGAACAACTGAACAAGATGATCAGGAAACACAGTTGAATGTAACTATGGCAGAATGTGGGAGTGCGTGTATGTGTGAATGTATGTACACTTGCCTGGGTGGGTCCATTCTCTTTATGGTGGCTGTGGAGATCATCTCTTTCTTCCCAGCTAACCAGAGATCAAAGCTATAGCCGAGCAAAAGGGGAGGGGGGAAGTACTCTGCACTGTAGGTTCCAGAGAATCTTTTGTTAATATTACATTTTTAAAAAAATTAATGACCAATGACACATTTCAGTTCCTAACCAGGCTCAAAAGATGTGAGAAAACACAACTGTCTCCTTCCATCGCTCTGGCTATGGTGCCTAGCAATATCCTGCAGTAGATGTCCTGTCCAAATGCTTGCCAAGCAATCTGCCAATCATTTGTGAGTCTTCGTTGCAGTAGATCACCAGAATTTGTCTCAGAAATCAGGAACAATCCACTCTCCTGGGACTAGACATTTAGATCTAGGACCTTATTGAAGAAGACAGCTAATGCATTGCTATTTACAAATATAGTTCCACAGCAGTCATTTCTAGATAGGTTTTCCAAAAACTTGGAACAGTTCCCCGGGACGATTGAACTTTCCATGCACTGAGTTAATGTATGATCACCTTTTCTGGACTTACGCTTCCTGGTTAGGAGAACTTCCAAATGTGTCTGTATTTGCTTCTAATGTAGTTGGAGTGCTAGCTAGTGCTGTAGAATAAAGGGCTTTTTCAGTCATCTCGACATCCCGATGGAAAGGCAAGGGGAGATTGCTGAGAACATCAGTTAAAAGAATAAAGCAATTAGTTGTGGAAAAGAAATTGGCAGACTAGATACTGCAACGGCAAGAAATGGTTTCCCAGGATAAAAGGTATGGTGAAGACAGGTATCTCAGTAGCTTTGTAATTATATTGCTCTGTGCCTTGGGTGCGGGAATTCTGTATCTAACTGGAACTCACTGTTCTCCTCCTACGTTCAACATAGGAGAAGAAAGCTATTAGGCATCACCTACAGGAATAAATACAAAATTGCATTATCCATTAAAAAATGAGCATGTACTTTAGCTAATGATGGAAATGATAATGATAATTCTATTCAGTATCCTGAAATCGTTTTCTCTCTTCTTCTTCTTTTTTCAAATCAATTAGGCATTGTTTTTCAAAACTTAGTCAGTGGGAAACATCTGGGGGGAAATAATATTGTCATTTTCTTGGTTAGTGGAATGTCAGGCATTTTAATCCCGGCAAGGCCAATTAAATTCTTTTGGGGGGGGGATTATTTCTCCACTCCCCTCATTTGGATAAGCTCACCCTGTTTGTGAGCATGGATGCTTGCAAGTATTTGAACACCTGTATTGAAATCCTGTCCAAGTTGTAGCTGTGCATGCATGTCCTTGGGTGGCATGAAGAAAGGTTGAGTGCTGGAGTGCATGAGTATGTGTGAGTGCACACTGAGAAGAGGGTAGGCAGTTTGGCTTACATCAAGTACCCCAATGTTTATGTAGATACTGAGCTTCTGGCTGAACCCTTCAGGACAGTGTGCAAGCACATTAAACAAATCATGGGATTTTAAGCAACCTCACTTCCCAGTATGTTCACCCACCTCCATAACAGATTTCTTATGTAGTCCAGCTGTGATAATAAATGAGCCTTGCTGTATTGAATTCTCTTATCTTCCTCAAATTTACTCCTCCTCTTCCAGTTCTCACACTCCAACACCCTTGCACACTTCATGGTCCTGTTTTCATGTGTTTCTTGATCTTTTCTCATGAAAGAAGACCACAGCTGAACAAGGCTTGATTCGACCCCTTCCTAGCAGGAAAAGTTACTTCAGTCATTGATTTATCGGGAGGAGGTGGGTGTCATTAATGTAAAGGTTGCAATTTTTGTGCCCTCCAACGCTTCCCCCCCTCTAAGATCTTCTTAGTGTGTATTCAAGTGTTGCGTTGAAGTTGTCTTCCTTGGTTTTTAGTCATGGCCTTTCCTTCCATCTCTGCAGGTGATATGAGTGTGGGTGGGTCAAGGTTTGCACTTCACAGCTATATATGTTTAAGGAGTTGTACATACATTTTTTGCATACTAAAATACGCTCTGTTGTTGAGGGTAGCCTTCCCCAAATGATGCTTGGTAGAGGTACAGTAGTGGCCAGAATTGTGGAAACCTTTTGGGGAAAATGTACAGTATTTTTGAGGTTTGATGGCTAATAACACCACTTTCTTTTGGAGTAGTACCATTAAATTATATATCAATGAAAAGATAATTTAATCAAGAATGTAATGCAATAACTTTTATGAAAGATTTGCTATTAGAATAGCAGTTATAAAGAAGAAAAGCGAAAAACATAGAAAAAATGAGATATACACAAATTATCAGCGTAGAAAAAAAATGAGATATACAAAAATTATCACTATGTCAGTTAATACTTAGTTGGGTAATCTTTAGCATGAATTACGGTCTTACAATATCTTCCATGGAATGAACCAAGTCTTTTAGTTTTGCAGCTGTTATAATGTGAAACCAAGCTTGAATGATTCCTTCTATTAACTGGGTTTTATTGCTGGCTATATTTGGCTATAACTTTTCCTAGAATACATATAATTGTACAAACTTTGATGCATTACATTCTTGATTAAATTATCTTTACATTGACATATACTTTTATGGTACTACTCCAAAAATAAAAGTGGTGTTATTAGCCATCAAACCTCAAAAATACACTTTTCCCAAAAGGTTTCCACAATTTTGGCCACTTCTGTAAGTAAGACAAAAGCAGCATCTTGTCTCTGTTAACTAATTAACACAGTTAACTTCAGTTAACACCAGTTAATTTTGTTAACCAGTCTTGCCATTTAGACTTGCTTGTCAGCTTTTGAAGATTCTGTGGCTACCTACCGACAATTGTTTGTTGATTTCCCTTCAGATAATTGAAGGTGATACAACAAGCAAGCACTCAACTCTGCTGGTAACTCTTCTCTCCAACCTGTAAGCCTTTCCTCACAGGTTTTGTAGGTTTTCATTATCAAAAACATAATTATTCATTTACCTTGAAGAGCATAAATAACAAAGGAAGAAAAAAAGGGGGGGACAGCTTTGTGAAACATAGACAGTAGGATGCTGCTTTCATCTCTTTGAGAAGAAACCCCCCAGTGAGATTTCTCTGAAATTGCTTTCAAGTCTCTCAACCCCCCCCCCCCCAAAAAAAAAGAAGAAAAGGGTTGCTTAGCTCCCATCTTAATTTTACCTTAAAAGAAACCCATTATTTGCTTTGCATTTTCAGGCAACTCATTGCTGTGTTGCTGAAGCAAAAAACAATAATATCCCTAAAGACCTCCATAAAAGAAGCTCAAAGGAGCCATGTTGGTTCACCTTGACAAGGGGATATGAATGCAGAACCGTCCAGAGTTGTGATGTGATTTCCTAACACAAGTCAGAGAAATCTAGAAAGGGTAACATTTGACAGATGAAAGCATTTTTTATTAGTAATATTTTTTTTCCTTAATCAACACCCACCCAGAGCCTTTTACTAAGGCTTCACCTCTGGGACATTTTCCAGAGGGCTCAAAGAAGACAGGTGGGGTCCAAAACCTTGTGACCAAGTCCCACCCTTTTCCTACATTTCTTGAATGTACAAAAGACAGTCTTCGATCACACAGTTGCAAATTCCATCTTGACTTTCTTGACACATGCACCCACCAGTGGTGGGTTCCGGATCCTGTCGCAACCAGTATGCTGCGCACGAGGCCGGGTATCCTAGTCGGGCACGCATGCGCACGCCACCGCCCTGCAACACCCAGATACTCGGCAGAGGTTGCGCAAGTATTGCACACTGCGCATGCGCGCAATTGGCCAGTCACGTTATAAACAGCAATGGAACACGGGCGGACAGGTGGGTCAAATGAGCCACCGTACCGGTACGGTGGCCACTACTTCCAGCTACTACCGGTACTGTCATACCGGGCCGTACTGCCTGGAACCCACCACTGGCATTCATGCATTTCCAAGCAACCTGTTTCCTCTGGATGGGCATGGGTTTTAAAAAAAAGAGATGACTCGATCCCATCCCTCATATCAGCCGGCCTCAGCTTTTCCCTGTATAGAGACTTTGTGGTAAAGTTTGGATGTTTTTCTCCAAATAAGGCCTTAGATTTTGAAGGCAGATTTTTGAGTCAGAATTTCTGCTTCTTCCCATGAACCATCATACAAAGAGCCTGTATGAAGCGAAACGTGGTTAATGAAGGTTCATCCGTTTACCACACATTCTGAAACAATAGAATACTTGTTTTAACTTGTAAATAAGGAGGGAATCTTTAGTTCCCTTACTCTTAACCCTTTTTCTACAGCTCTTTAGTCCATGATGCTCTCATCCATCACTACTATTGTTTTTTCCTAAGGATAAGCTACTGTATCTAAGCAGTTTGGCACTTCAACACCATATATCAGCCCACCTTCAAAAATAAAGAGTCCCTTTGCTGAGGCAAGCAAAATAGGCCAGGATATCATCATCTCTCCCCTCTGAGCACCACATTTAACTTTAGGGTATATCGTATTAGGTAGCCATTCCACTGTATTTGACATCTTTGTACTGACGGAACTAGAAAGATTAGTCAAGGAAAGCATCTAATTGTATGGTTAGTTTCAACCAGAGATGGAGACATTGGGGCTTTTGGAAAACCAGTTTATACATTTCTATTCCTTTTTTGAAACCAGAATAATCAACAGTTCCTTCTAAACGCAAGGCAGTGAGATTATCAGAGATCATATGCATCTAAATGACTACAATGCAAATAAAGAATAGCAAAACTTTAAGCTACTGACCGAAATTGTAAAGTTAGCGCAACTGACTGCATGGCCTGCTGAATCAATGCTTTCTGAGATTTGCCCTTAGGATATTTATAATTTTAGACGAATACCTGTAGGCATGAATGTAGTATGTGTCTATAACATGTTCTCAAACCATGTTTATCATAGAGGTAGTTTTATGAGGGAACTATGATTGCTTTCAGCTTCCCATTGAGCACATATTCAATAGCAAAGCTATTCTTTGTAACACGAGGGAAAAGTCCCTATAGTTTTGGTCTTAATGTTCTATTTTCTACATTCCGAACTATAAGAATTAAACTTCTCTGGTTATTTTTCCCAACTTCCCTCCCCGCACCTTTGAATTATGAGACATATCAAGAAACAGCTCAGCTAGCATTTAACTGGGTGAAAAGTTGATTCCACTGGAACATTAGGTCAGAATACATTAAATTAGCTTCCATTAAATTACTGAATAGAGATTGCTTTCTTCTTCCTTCCATGTGTGCAAGGACTATTTTCCTTTGATTTGCATCTCTCGTAGATAATTTGAGGAAGGGAATGATGTACCTGAACAGTTTCACAGTCAAGGGGAAAAAGGCATTGCAAGCATGAAATGGAGAAATGAAATTACAGCTGCTCTCCTCGGTGGGATATTAGGGGATAATCATCCTATGTATGCTTTCTTCCAGGAATGGTTGAGGTAAAAAACTAAAGTTGAGTTTGATTGCTGGTGATTACAGTTTTCTTAGTAAAAATATGATAGTGGTTTTCAAGGCCAGTTGAGAATTATTTTATGTGTTTTGGTCCAGCATTGATTTGGTTCCACAGCTATGGGATTAGGTTATGGCTGCATGCTGCAATCAACATTAAAAATGGTAGTAACCAATTCAGAGCAGTTACATACCACCCTTTTCCTTCCCAAATCCCACTAAGATTGTTTTAAAGACAGTCCACCATCATCTTCCCTTGTGCAGACTCAATACCTTGGCAATGAATGAAAATCACTACTCCCTCAAGCTGCTGGTTGTACAGCAACCACAGCCATAAAAATGGCTATTTTTCTTCATGCCAGTCAGAGGAAAAGAGAAATCTCATTAGTTTCATATTTATTTGCTTGGCTTGGGCTCTTTATGGGTAGGCAGTGAAGTTCTCCAGCCACCAATCTCCTGAGGGAGTCAAGACTGAACTCCTGTTAATGTGACTCTGGATAAACAGTACAAAGTACTTGATTGGCGTGTCTGAAGTTGGGAGGAGGGAATGAAGCAAAAATCCCCTCCAATGAGAAAATCAGCCATTTCCCCCTTGCTCTGCAGAGCTCCAATTGTCCAGTTGGAAGTCAGGGCAATTCAAAAGGCTTAGCAGCTGAAGAGAGACAACAACAGTATGGACTTCAATCCAGTAGTGACTTGACCAACCTGTCTTCAACTTCCCCAAATAGACTTTTGAGATGTGGTTTTGTCCCAATTTCAGTCTCATTGATTGTGAGGTCCACAAATTGGCTTTTCTGAGTGAATTTCCCCAGTTAAGGTATTATTATGGTGCTTTATTAAATCTGTTCCCTAGAGAAACACATACACATCTCTTTGCTGCCATGTTGAAAGTTAAGGTGTCTACCTATTTTATTGTGGGACTCCCAATTTGCTCATTAAAAAAAACCCACACAAAACAAGAGTCTTGCCAAACTGGCACCCACCACATGTGACTCCCATAAGGCAAACCAATATAATAATCAAGGGTTTTTGCTGACAGGAGATTATGGGCAAGGGGAGTCTAACATCTGGAGCTTAAAACTGAAGATGGCTATTCTAAACATAAATCTGTTTATGCCATTAATCCTTTCTCTTTCATATTCAGTATTAATGGACAAAGAGTGCATTTTTTTAAAAAAACACCTACAGATAACTATTCTAGTGTTATGAGTGTTGCTTTTCTTTTTCTTTTTTCTTTAAAAGAAAAAGAACGTATGCTTAATAAATCAGAACTGTGAGGAGAAACAAATTTGCCTGTAGCCTGGGAAGACCTATTTTACAAGTCTGATGTGCAATAATAACTTCTGAATTTTAGAGTTAACGATCGTGTTTGCGTGCTTCAATTTCAGTTTGTATATTTAAGTGCTATAATTGTATCTCGATAATTCTAGATGTTGACCAAGTGTTAGAATGTATGTGCGTGTATAATGGGTGCTGGGACGCTGTGGGCACGATCCTGCAAAGTTCATCACTTATATGCTTCCTTTGGGAGACTTAATTTTTAAATCTACCCTTGGATTTAGAAACCCTTGATAGGATGTTTTTAAAAAAGCTAAACTTTGGCAGGATCTTGCCTCTGATTTTTCTGTTCTTAGAGTTTTTCTTCCTTATCACCCAGCTGTGACATTCTTGTGCTGCTTCTCTATGGCTCCTGGAAAACTCGATTTCACCTTTGTGGTGTCTGCCTAATATTTTACTTACTTACTTTAACAACTTACTTAAGCTAAGGAAACAAGTGCGCACATACACCAGTCCAAGAAAGGAAATACGACAATATTTTTTAAAAAAAGGAATAAACATTTATAAACACCATTCTGTCTATGTTTTCACTTTTGTTGGTGTCGTGGTGTTGAAACAAATACAAGGTGGATGAGAGGGTTGAATATGAAATGGTAAGTGAGCACCTGTCTACCCTAGATGAGTTCAAATCACCAGGACCGGATGGATTACACCCCAGGGTTCTGAAGGAACTGGCAGATGAGATCTCAGAACCACTGAACTATATCTTTCAGAGATCCTGGAACACCGGGGAACTACCAGAGGACTGGAAAAGAGCTGATGTGGTTCCCATCTTCAAAAAAGGGAAAAAAATAGATCCAGGAAACTACAGACCTATCAGCCTGACCTCAATACCAGGAAAGATTCTGGAAAAAATAATCAAGCAACGAATTTGCGAACACCTAGAGGCAAACAAAGTAATAGCCAAAAGTCAACATGGATTTGTCAAAAACAGATCATGCCAGACTAATCTTATTGCATTCTTTGATAATGTGACAAAAATAGTGGACCAGAGGAATGCCGTTGATATAGTTTACTTGGACTTCAGTAAGGCTTTTGATAAAGTAGACCATAACCTACTGCTAGATAAAGTAGAAGAATTTGGTTGGACAGCATCACCACCAGATGGATTCATAAGTGACTGACCAACCACACTCAACGTGTAGTCCTCAATGGAACTGCATCTACATGGAGGGAAATATGCAGTGGAGTACCCCAAGGCTCTGTTTTAGGCCCAGTACTCTTCAACATCTTCATCAATGATTTGGATGAGGGAATAAATGGGGAACTCATCAAATTTGCAGATGACACCAAGCGGGCAGGAATAGCCAACACCCAGAAGATAGGCTTAAGATACAGAAGGATCTTGACAAACCTGAACATTGGGCACTATCTAATAAAATGAAATTCAATGGTGAAAAGAGTAAGGTTCTACATTTAGGCAACAAAAACGGAATGCACAGGTACAGTATAGGTGGTACCTTCCTCAATAGTAGTAACTGTGAGAGGGATCTTGGAGTCCTAGTGGACAACCATTTAAATATGAGCCAGCAGTGTGCAGCAGTTGCCAAAAAAGCCAACACAGTTCTAGGCTAAAAAAGTCAACACAGTTCTAGGCTACATAAACAGAGGGATAGAATCAAAATCACATGAAGTGTTAATACCAGTATATAATGCCTTAGTAAGGCCACACCTGGAATACTGCATTCAGTTTTGGTCGCCACAATGTAGAAAAGATGTGGAGACTCTAGAAAGAGTGCAGAGAAGAGCAACAAAGATGATTAGGGGACTGGAGACTAAAACATGAGGAACAGTTGAAGGAACTGGGTATGTCTAGTTTAATGAAAAGAAGGACTAGGGGAGACATGATAGCAGTGTTCTGATATCTCAGGGGCTGCCACAAAGAAGAGGGAGTCAAACTATTCTCCAAGGCACCTGAGGGTAGAACAAGAAGCAATGGGTGGAAACTAATCAAGGAGAGAAGCAACTTAGAACTGAGGAGAAATTTCCTGACAGTTAGAACAATTAATCAGTGGAACAGAAGTTGCCTCCATAAGTTGTGAATGCCCCAACAACAGAAGTCTTTAAGAAGATGTTGGATAGCCATTTGTCTGGAATGGTGTAGGGTTTCCTGCCTAGGCAGAGGGTTGGACTAGAAGACCTCCAAGGTGACTTCCAACTCTGCTATTGTATTGTATTGTATTATATTATTGTATGAAGAAAATGGATGAGACTGTCATAGATTTAGACTGTATACACTTCATGATAAACTCCCAAGTTAAGGAAAGATAATTCAGACAAGAAACACACTAGCTGTATCTTTAATGTAAAGTTATACAAACAGAATCTCACAAGTCGGAAAATACATCTGTTTCACCTTTATACAGTGGTGGGATTCAAATAATTTAACTGGTTCTCTGCCCTAATGACCAGCTGGCTAGGTGTGGCTCAGTGGTCATGTGACCATGTGGGCATGGCCAACTCAATGTCACTCACGTTGATGGGCACTTCACCTTAGCTGTTACAATGTAATAAGGGTTAGCTGGAGAGGCGGTTTCTGTAAGCAAGGTCTAATAAAAATGAAGCTTGAAACAACACCAGAATGTTTCCTTCCTGCCTTCCTTTCAGGATTAGCCCTGTAAAGTGGAAAAAAACAAAATAAGATTTCTTCCAACAACCTGTTCTCCGAACTGCTTAGAAAGTTAACAACTGGTTCTTTCGAATAGGTGTGAACTGGCTGAATCCCACCACTGCCATTATAGCCCAAGTAATGAAGGAGGGTCCCTTCCGAGATGTTTGCCATGCCCACATTCCTTCTGGAGATTTTGCTGCCTCTCATCTGATTGTTGTCTAGTCAGTGGCTCTTCCTCTTGTCTCCAAAAATCCTTTTCACAAGTCATTATACAATTCTGCCTACATGTTCTGTCTAATTTACAAAACTCATTTATGAATGGGAGAAAGCAGAAAAGGATGTTGGAACTAAATGTATTATAGTGCACAATTTTGTGGACACTGGTTCACTGTTGAATCCATCACAGTTTCTCCCATAATAAATTTAATGAAGAAAATGCCCTGTTTAATGAAGATGCCAACACCTGGTTTTTGCAGCCCTAGATTAAACTGGTTGCCCCCCTTGGACAATGAGGAACGGAACTTACTCTCTTGAGTCAGCCTCATTAATATTTTTTTCAATGCTAACGGAATCCATACAGAAAGTTGCTGCCTTGCCTTTCTGCATAATGTTTTGGATTCTTGCTCCATATACCCTTGGCTAGTCAGCAGGTGATACCATCTTAATGAAAACCTTTGTAGAAAAAGTGACTCTCTTTTGGTTTTTTGCTCTGTCACAACTGTGGGTGTGTATCTGGAGGGATTCAAAACTTTTTTTACTACCGGTTCTGTGCGCATGGCTTGGTGGGCGTGGCTTGGTGGGCATGATAGGGGAAGGATACTGCAAAATCCCCATTTCCTCCACATCAGCTGGGACTCGGGAGGGAGAGAATATTTGGGGGTGGGGCCAGTCAGAGGTGGTATTTACCAGTTCTCTGAACTACTCAAAATTTCTACTACTGGTTCTCCGAACTACTCAAAATTTCCACTACTGGTTCTCCGAACTACTCAAAATTTCCGCTACCGGTTCTCCAGAACTGGTCAGAACCTGCTGAATACCACCTCTGGTGTGTATACACGTGTGTTTCTTTGGGATGCAGCAGTTAAGGTTTCAAAAAGTTTGCATCCCTTTTTATGTGTTCTTTCTAAAACGATAGCATATGAATGCCATCAAGATAGAAATGAGGCCTTGGTCATCTAGGAACAGCTACAGTTTACATTAGAAGATAGAATAACAGGGTTGGAAGGGGTCTTGGAAGTCTTCTAATCCAACCCCTGTCCAAGCAGGAGACCCCATACCATTCTGAATAAATGGCTGTCCAATCTCTTCTTGAAAGCTCTAATGAAGGAGCATCCAGAAGGCAAGCCATTCCACTATTTCTTCTCATTGTCGGGAATTTTGTCCTTAGTTCTAGGTTGGGTCTCTCTTTAATGATCTTTATCCTGCTCTCTGGTGCTTTGTAGAATAAGTTGTCTCTCTTGACAGCGCCCCAAGTACTGGAAGACTTCTATCATATCACCCCTAGTCCTTCTCTTCTTTAGACTAAGGCAGCGGTTCTCAACCTGTGGGTCGCGACCCCTTTGGGGGACAAATGACCCTTTCACAGGGGTCACCTAAGACCATCGGAAAACACATATTTTTGATGGTCCTAGGAACGGCATAGACTGAGCTCAAAAACGACAGCCCCCGGCATCCCCTTCTGAGCCAGGAAAAGAAAGGCTGGGTGTCAGCCAGCTGCTCCTGCTCGGCAAAGCTTCTGATATGCTCTTTGGGAGAACCACTCTGAGCCACAAGCGCTGAGCGGTCGCCCCTCCTTTCCTAGAAAGGGAGCCTCACTCGGCCACGGTAGCCCCTGGTGGCCTGGCAAAGATCTTGGGTGAGAAGAGCAGGCAGGGAAGGGAGCGGGGCTGGGACCGATTCCATTGATCTACTGGGCTCCTGCTCTTTCTTTGGCCAAGGCAGGAAGGAGAAGCGGCCACCTCTTTTGGGAGGCACTTTGGCTGCTTCGCCCTGCTCGGTGAGGGGCAAGCCGGATTGGCAACAGCTGTTTGGCGCAGCCTTTTTTTTTCACAAGATGCCTCTGCCATCTTACAGAATATCCCACGCCGAGCGGCCGAGGGAAGCATCTTCACCGCTTTCCCTTCAGGCTGCCCCAGCAACCGAGAGGGAAGGGGAACCTCGTGGTGGCAAGGGGGTTGTGCCACCTTCCCCCTTTGAGGTTCTTGGGCCAGGCAGCGGGTTTTAACTTCAACCTAGGGAAGTGAGGATCTGGGGCTGCAGCTTGCTGAGTCTCAAAGGAGGCGTCCTCGCACTTTGCTTACTTTGCTGCACAAATTTAACCTGTAACTTTGCACGATGCTCGAGTGTGGGCTTTGAATCCAGTTGGGTCAGCGCCCTAATTCGTATTCAGTTAATTATTGCTTTTCTATCCCCTCTGCCTTCCGGAAGTTTAGAGTGCCCGACCCGGGGATCGCCATTCAAATAACAACCTCTGAGGAAGGCCAATTTGAGTGTTATCAGCCCCAAGTCAGCCACTTTCTGGGCTCTTCAGCCCAAGCCATAATCAGTATTAATTCTTGCCTTAGCCCTGTATTCATACATTACACTAACGATGAATCAAACTACTGTTGGGTTCATGGAAAACTGAATTATAAACTATATAATTTGTTATGTAGTCATGTACTTATGGTGGCTAAGCACACTGTGAGCCATAATGATTTTGATATTGGCTGAACTCATTCAACATGTTGGTGACAATAGAATTGTTATTATATGGAAGAGATTTTGCAATTTTTGTGATGAGTTTAAAAAGGGTAGCTTTCTAAGCTTATAAATAAATTTCCAGAAAGCCTTCTGACTTTCTTCTAGTTACATACGTTTAGTTTATACAGGTGAAACTCAAAAAATTAGAATATCGTGCAAAAGTTCATTTATTTCAGTAATGCAACTTAAAAGGTGAAACTAATATATGAGATAGACTCATTACATGCAAAGCAAGATAGTTCAAGCCATGATTTGTCATAATTGTGATGATTATGGCTTACAGCTCATGAAAACCCCAAATCCACAATCTCAGAAAATTAGAATATTACATGCAATCAATAAAACAAGGATTGTACATAGAACAATATTGGACCTGTGAATAGTATAAGCATGCATATGTACTCAGTACTTGGTTTGGGCCCCTTTTGCAGCAGTTACTGCCTCAATGCAGCGTGGCATGGAAGCTATCAGCCTGTGGCTCTGCTAAGGTGTTATGGAAGACCAGGATGCTTCAATAGCAGCCTTCAGCTCTTCTGCATTATTCGGTCTCATGTCTCTCATCTTTCTCTTGGCAATGCCCCATAGATTCTCTATGGGGGTTCAGGTCAGGCGAGTTTGCTGGCCAATCAAGCACAGTAATCCCACGGTCATTGAACCAGGTGTTGGTGCTTTTGGCAGCATGGGCAGGTGCTAAGTCCTGCTGGAAAATGAAGTCAGCATCCCCATAAAGCTCGTCTGCGGAAGGAAGCATGAAGTGCTCCAAAATCTCCTAGTAGACGACTGCGTTGACCCTGGACTTAATGAAGCACAGTGGACCAACACCAGGAGATGACATGGCTCCCCAAATCAACACAGACTCTGGAAACTTCACACTGGACTTCAAGCATCTTGCGGCATGTGCCCCTCCATTCTTCCTCCATACTCTGGGTCCTTGGTTTCCAAATGAGATGCAAAAGTTGCTCTCATCAGAAAAGAGGACTTTAAACCACTGAGCAACAGACCAGGTCTGTTTTTCTTTAGCCCAGGTAAGATGCTTCTGACGTTGTTTGTTGTTCAGGAGAGGTTTGAGAAGAGGAATACGACATTTGAAGCCCATGTCCAGGATCCATCTGTGTGTGGTGGCTCTTGATGCACTGACTCCAGCCTCAGTCCACTTCTTGTGAAAGTCCCCAACACTTTTGAATGGCCTTTTCCTGACAATCCTCTCCAGGCTGTGGTCATCCCTGCTGCTTGGACACCTTTTTCTTCCACACATTTCCCTTCCACATAACTTTCTATTATGTGCTTTAATACAGCACTTTGGGAACATCCAACTTCTTTTGCAATTACCTTTTGAGGCTTTCCCTCCTTATGGAGTGTATCAATGATGGTTTTCTGCACAACTATCAGGTCATCAGTCTTTCCCATGATTGTGATTCCTACTGAACCAGACTGAGAGACCATTTAAAGGCTCAGGAACTCTTTGCAGGTGTTATGGCTTAATTAGCAGATTGGAGTGGGACACTTTGAGCCTAGAACATTGCACCTTTTCACAATATTCTAATTTTCTGAGATGGTGGATTTGGGGTTTTCATGAGCTGTAAGCCATAATCATCACAATTATGACAAATCACAGCTTGAACTATCTTGCTTTGCATGTAATGAGTCTATCTCATATATTAGTTTCACCTTTTAAGTTGCATTACTGAAATAAATGAACTTTTGCACGATATTCTAATTTTTCGAGTTTCACCTGTATGTGAGTGACCTGTGAAAAGGGCCAGTTACATCTGTTGATGCTGTGCAGCTGAAGTTCAACTCCTCTTGAATCTGAGTGGTTTCATTATCCAGAAGTCATAAAATTCTTCACAGTGGGCCTTTCAGACTTTTTATGAAAATCGTCTTTTCTGTCTTTAATCAGATGCAATGACGTGGCAAAATATCTCAATTTGATTGTTGGATTTTCACTGTGTAGATGCAAATGTGAACTCTTACTAGTGGTTGGACTCAAAATGGATAATTAATTATGTTCAATTTGTAATAATGAAAATACATCCTGCATATCAGATATTTACATTAAGATTCATAACAGTAGCAAAATTACAGTTATGAAGTAGCAACGAAAATAATTTTATGGTTGGGGGGGTCACCACAACATGAGGAACTGTATTAAAGGATCGCGGCACTGGGAAGGTTGAGAACCACTGAACTAAGCTAAAAGTAAAGCTTCCCCCGAACATGCGTGCTAGTCATTCCTGACTCTAGGGGGCGGTACTCATCTCCGTTTCAAAGCCAAAGAGCCAGCGCTGTCCAAAGATGTCTCAGTGGTCATGTGGCTGGCATGACTCAATGCCAAAGGTGCACAAAACACTGTCACCTTCCCACCAAAGTAGTCCCTATTTGTCTACTTGAATTTTTTATGTGTGCTTTCGAACTGCTAGGTTGGCAGAAGCTAGGACAAATAACGGGAACTCACTCTGTTATGCAGTGCTAGGGATTCAAACCAATGAACCGCTGACCTTATGATCGACAAGCTCAACATCTTAGCCTCTAAGCCACCTCGTCCCTTTTAGACTAGAAGTATCTAATTCTCTCAACCACTCATCACATTAGCAACTGGGGGGAAATGGGCAGATTTATGTAGAGTTAAAAACGCGATCTTGATGGTTGCTGAAACATTTTTTGTTGTTGTTGTTTAGGGCAGGTCATCCATCTGGAATGGCTGATGGCCATTCATAAGACTCATGTTCATAAGAGACAAACCAGGCAGTGATCTATACATGATCCAGAGCATCTTCCATGAATGTGAGCTGACAATCTTGGCAGGAGAGACTGGCTGGCATTCACAACAGGTTTTATTCGAAAAAAGCCTTTAGCATTCTTGTTTGAACAGAAACAAGCAAACAGAAGAGCAAACTTGGAGGTCTTTGTGTCCATAGGATGGCCTTCAAAGAATCTGAACTAAAGCAAGAAGGGAGTAAGTTGCAAACAAACAGGGAGATATCCAAAACCGGGAGTCATTTCTACACTTCATGTGTTCTGATTCAGTGAAGGAATCCATCTCCCAAAATTTTCCCATGGACTCGCACTTCTGGTTCGATGTCCTTATTTGTAGACACTTTGCACCCAAAAAAGAGCTATTCATCAGCCTCAGACTCAATTTAAAAACATAACACTACAATATTATTGTCAGTAATTGGTAACCCCACATGAAGTGAAGAGAAATGATGATGATGATAATTGGAAGGACCCATTGCTTGTTCATAGGTATGTACAAAGATTGGCTGTAAGGAGGCTCCTAATGACATCACCAAAATCTCTATTCTGTCCTTCTGACTAGAATATAGAATAGAATACAATTCTTTATTTGCCAAGTGTGATTGGACACACAAGGAATTTGTCTTTAGCGCATATGCTGTCAATGTACATAAAGAAAAATAAAATAGAATACCTTCATCAAGAATCATAAGATACAACACTTAGTCATAGGTTACTAATAAACAATGAAATTATACTAGAAAACAAATAAAACAATTTCAATTGTAAAGATACAAGCAACATGGTTATAATCATAAGTGGGAAGAGATAGGTACTAGGAAAGAGATTGGTACTAGGAAGAAACAGAATAATAATAGCATTATAGTCTTAGTATGTAATATGACAGTGTTGTGGGAATTAGTTGTTTAGCAGAGTGATGGCATTTGGGGAAAAAACTGTCCTTGTGTCTAGTTGTTCTGGTGTGCAGTGCCCTATAGCGTCATTTTGAGGGTAGAAGTTGAAACAATTTATGTCCAGGATGTGAGGGGTCTGTAGATATTTTCACAGCCCTCTTTTTGACTCATGCAGTATACAGGTCCTCAATGGAAGGCAGGGTGGCAGCCATTGTTTTTTCTGCAGTTCTAATTATCCTCTGAAGTCTCTGTCTGTCTTGTTGGGTTGCAGAGCCAAACCAGACAGTTATAGAGGCGCAGATGACAGACTCAATAATTCCTCTGTAGAACTGAATCAGCAGCTCCTTGGGCAAATCATAAGGTTACAAAAAAAAAAGATGTTTGAGGATGCAAGCGAGTGTCCGAAATTAAAAGATTGTCTGCACTATCTTCCTCTGTCGTAAATTCACTGAATGGGATAGTGCAAGCTTTGTGCAGAAGACGTCACACTGTGTGCTATTCCTGTAGCGCTGACAGCCTATTTGCTTCCTAACTTTGACATAAAGATAAAAACAGGCTTAGCCTCAGGAGCACTTCAAAGAACCACTTCTGCCACGATAGTCTCTTACTGCAGATTTTAAAGGCATCACTTGCCGGAAATGATAGCCTCCAGCAATTTCTCAAACTTCATCCTCGCAATAAGAGATACAGCTATTATTTTTTTCGGGGATATGATTCTTTTTCCATTCTGTAAATGCCTAGGCATCAGGGGTGGGTTCCAGCCGCCGTTACTCCCAGTTTGGCAGCCAAAAAATTTTGCGTGCGTGCACTCGCTTCACTCATGCACAGGCCAGGCTTAAAACCCGCACTTTAAACAATCCGTGCAGGCACACAACATTAGAAAAGGAATAAAAATTTCATTTTTTCAATGAAGATTGTTCTGCACATGTGCAGAACAGAAAATCAAGATGGCACCGCCGAGGACAGAACAGGTACGGTCATGTGTCTGCCAGAGTTACTACCGAACCAGACCAAATAGATAGGAACCCACCTCTGCTAGACATCCATATAGAGATAAAGAGGGTTGGCTATAGGATTTTCTTGGCCCTGCAGAACAGTGACGGAAAAAGCAGGTTTTTTAAAAAAAAAACTTTTCCAGTTTGCTAGTTGCAACTGAATTCTCTGATTCCTCCTGAGCTGAAGGACAGGAGCTCAGCCAACTTGAAATGGGCAAGAAGTGCTGAATTCCTCCCAAATGGCAAAGGTCTTTTCCTGTGGTTAGCAAGGGTGTCGCACAATGTCAATCTGCGACAGCAGTTCTCAAACCGCAAGCCAACAAGCCACAAAGATTTTCTTCTCTCCCTTTCTTTTCCCATTAACATCAAGGCATCGCTCCGGGATGGGCCTTTTGCCAAGACTGTGCGAATTGCAGCTGTCTCTTCAGCTGCCAGCATTCCTTGGTCCGTTTTCAGGAACTCACAATGGTGAGCCTGTTCAGTGGTTTTGTACGCTCAGCACCTGCTGGGGCTTCAGGGATCACTCTCATTTCACACTCCAAATGCTGCTTCCAAAGTTCAAAGTACTGTACATGCAATTCCCTTCTCGGCAGACTTCATCAACATGCTGCCAGAGGTGTGTTCCTACCGGTTCGGACTGGTTCGGCCAAATAGGTAGTAACTTGGCAGCCTGGGTCGCTGGAACTGGCAGCGGCCAAGGCCTGCCACGCCCCTGAACCGGTTCAGCAGCACCATAGGTGCCGCCATCTTGTTTTTGGCTTCTGTGCATGCGCAGAAGCATTTTTAGTACTGCGCATGCACGCATAGAGCGCATCAAGCGTGCAGGTGGCACGTTCCTGAGCGAACCAGCAGTAGCAGCAGCCGGGACCCATCCCTGATGGCTGCCCCTGTTTCGTAGCATCCATGTAGATGGAACACTATCTCAAGGAGCTTCACAGAGCAGGTGGGGCAGAAGAGATTCTGCAGTGCCATCTTGCTGAAGGGAAGGCACCACTGGAGATTTTTCCTCAGACTGTTCTGACCTAGGCTTCCCCAGCAGCACAAGGCTGAGTCCTCATCCCAATAAACCCCTTTAATTTACAGTGAATTCCTCTCTAGCAAAGTCCCGGCCCACAGTCTTTCAAGATAGTTCACAATTACCTACCGTTATCAGGCTTGGAGAGTGGCCAGGCCCATATCTTTCAGACACTGCAATACTTGGCAAGAATGCAGGAATGAACTAATTGTCTCCTGCAAACTCCACTCCCCTTTCGCTCCCCTTTTATTCCCTCTGAGAGGGGACAATCACCGTCCACCTGTGGCTTTACTCCCAAGTCGACCCGTGTTCCTTTGCTGTTCCCTTTTGTCTGGCAACTCTGCGCATGCGCACACTGGGAACAGGCTCCAGCTGTTCTTCTGCCTCACTGATGTCTGACTCTGAAGGCAGCTGATAATTGTCAGACGGCTCTGGCCCCATCTCTGCCTCTGACACAGAGCCCTCATCACAGCCTTCCCCAGACTCCAGGACTGGCCCATGTTCCTCCCCAACCTCCTCACTCTCTGAGTTTGCTGCCAGCTCTGCTGGCTGCTGGCAGTCCACAACACAGACAGACAAAAATATTGGGCAAATCTTAACAAATCTTAACAAAATGTCAAGAAAAGTAAGGAAAAGCATAACAATAATCTCTGTTCTCCTCATTCTGATCACATTTACTCCCCATTCAGGAGGAGAAAGGCAAGCTTGTGGGGAAAAAATATGTCCTGAAGCAACCAGAACCCGTCCTTGCCTCACTTTCCTTGGAGAAGATTCTAAAATAGGAGGTTATGAAATAGAAGATTCTAGAACCAATGATACTCCATCCTTTACCCTTAGCTATGCTTCCCAGAAGGACAGATTCATTTACAATCAAAATCAATCTAATCATAACTCCTATCACTAGTGAGGAATATTCCATTCAATGATTAAAACCATGGTTTATTTCCTAGTCTAAAAAGAGTCTATAATCACGATCACTAATAAAAGTGTAGGCTTGTCTGCCATGCTTTGGCCCTGAATAGAAATTTTTCAATTATCAGAAAACAAGGTAGATTTTATTTTTTAGAAGGTACCTATTACATAAAGTAATTGCGTGCTCCAATTTTTTTTTTCAGATTAATTTTCATCACGAAATGGATTGACGACCTTAAAGATGCTTCTGAAATGATTAGGAGCTGTGGCGGCTCTATTTCAATTAATTGCTGGGGGTATTTGGAGGACATTTTTACCATTTTAAACTGCAGTACAGCATCTCAACTTTTTCCATTCATTACCTTCCTTTTCTCTGAATGTGCAGAGAGGGGATGTAGCTTTCATCTCCATGATAGCAAGCAGAATAATAAACATTAAGTCCAGGACAGTATCTTTGAGATCTGTTAATCTTCATGAAACACAAAACTTTAAGTTTTACCTTGTTTGTTGTTGTTTCATAATTTATGAAAAACCAGGATTTGATTTTGTTTAACTCCACTTAATTTTTGTTAAAAAGACCATTGAACTTATACCAGTGGTGGGTTCCTACTGGTTTGGACCGGTTCAGCTGAACCAGCAGTGATACGGCGGCCTGGGTCGCCAGAACCGGCAGCGACCCAGGCCTGCCAACCCCCCAAACCAGTTCCCTGGTCTCTTCTGCTGCTGCTGGCATGTTTCTGCGCATGCACAGAACAGCTTTCAGTCAACTGAGCATGTGCAGCAACGTGTGGCAGGAGCACAGATGAGTGAAGCAAGCAGCGCATACGCAAAACACTCTCTCAGCAAACTGGTAGTAAACCGGTTAGGAACCCAGCAGACGTATACCGGTAGCAGAGGCGGTATTCAGCAGGTTCTGACTAGTACCGGAGAACTGGTAGTGGAAATTTTGAGTAGTTTGAAGAACTGATAAATACCACCTCTGACTGGCCGCGCCCCCATCTATTCTCTGCCTCCCAAGTCCCAGCTGATTGGGAGGGAATGGAGATTTTACAGTATCCTTCCCCTGCCATGCTCACCAAGCCACGCCCATCAAGCCACACCCATAGAACTGGTAGTAAAAAAAATTGAATCCCACCACTGACTGGTAGGTATAGATTCAGTGAATTGCGGGCTTTCCTATCTCCAAAGTTTAAAACAGCCGACTGCCAGAAAAGTGGGAACATTCTACTCTCCCATACATCATAGCTCATTTCCAAGTCACACATCACAATTCCAATAGAAGGGAAGCCTGTTCAGAAATATCTCATGGAACAAATCAATGAGAAGGAAATATTAGGGTAGGAAATGGGATGCAATGGCTGTAGGAGGGGGACAGATTTGACAGCAACGATAGAGGATAGCAACTGTCCTTGGACTTTAATAATTCACTACTGCTTTAGCTCTAAGTAAAATGTCATGTTCCTCGGTTTACTTGGAGAAATGCTCTGGTTCAAAATAGTGCTGTTAAAAATTCTGTATGCATCTTCTCTTGCCATCTAGTATGCTGGATATTTCAGCACAAACTGAAAAGCAATTCAACCTTGACAAGACTTCCAGGCCAGTCACATGATGGCTGTTTTTAAGTCTCTGTATCTCCCAGCAAGAGTTGACACAACACCAACTCCGGAAAAGTCCATGTGGCCAGCTTCCACAAATTCAGTCAGATGAGGCCTGTCCTTTTCTGCTTCGTTGGGCTCTCTAAGGCATTTCCAATAAAAACTTGAATTTACCCATTGTTTCTAATGTCACTTACTTGCTGCATCTCCAAATGTCTGAGCCAGTTAATCAAAAACAACAATGGCAGATAAAACATTCTTATTCTATAGAGTTAATGCACACTTTTTTCCTCTGGCTGATGGATGATTTGGCCAACTTATGCAGCAGTGGGAAGAGGAACAACAAAAAATTTGGGGGGAGGGAACGAAAGTTAGCAAAGGACGGGGGTGATATCATCGAAATTAGCAGGACTAGGAGTTAAAGGCATGCTGGCAAGTTGCATAGATGTACATGTGTATTAAGCTGAAAAAAGGGGATATAGTACACAGCTGTTGCTATCTAAAAGGTACTTTAGGAAGTTGTGTAAAAAGAGCAGTTTGCCATCCCAATTGGATGATGCAAATTTGGGAGATCTGGGTAAGAAATGGTTCGCAGGTTGCCTCTCTATCGCAATGGAGAGACTTGCTGAAAGGACCGTCTGCAGAAAGTAAAAGAAGAAGAAGTCAAGATGGCGGCTTCTGTCACATGATCAAAACTCACATATTGATGTCTGATGTCTTTCCCTCTGTGGAAACCCTTGGGTGTTTTGTTTGGGTTCCATGTGGGTGCCCTGACCATGTGCAGGCTGTCATACAGTTGCACTGACACTTGTCCCGAGACTCTACATGAAGTCTAGATGAAGAGAATTCATCTAAAACCGTGATGGTGAACCCAAAGCACACGTGCCCTTGCTGTGGGCCGCACGCCGGCCCCAGCTGCTCTTCTGGTTTCCGGCATGCACATGTGCGCCAGCCAGCCGGTCTTTGTGGGAGATGGAGTGCTGGAAAATGGCCTGAAAAATGGCAAAAAAGCAGGCCATTTTCCGGGCTGTTTTGGGGGTTGCTTTCTGAACCATTTTTAGGTTGTTTTTCGGGTCGTTGATGGCCCCCAAAATGGTGTGAAAATGACCAAAAAAGCGGCCAAAAAACAAACATGCATGGTTTGGTCTTCAGGTTTTCGGAGTTTCGGCGCATGCAATCACGCACTTGCACATGCATGCAGGTGCATTCCCGTTTGAGCACTCGGTGCCGAAAAAATTCTCCATCACTGATATAGAATCTAGATAAAGAGAATAATTGGTGAAATGTCCAAGAAAACTTTCACACGCTGCGTTACTCCAGGAACCTGTGGGAAATAAGATGGAAGAAAAAAGTATTTGTGTATTATCAGCTGAGGCGTAGTCAGAAGGAAGCTGCTGGGATCGATGGCTGCAAATGTCTGTTGACATAGGAAGATATTCAAGAGAATCTTTGTGCTTCAAAAACTGCTTCTCATATTCACTGAGCTAGATAACAGGCATCCCTTTGTAATCCTCAAAAATACAGGCCTTGAGTAAAGAGGGGTGCCATTAATTTGTTTATTCTTGAGTGGATTACTAATATTAAGAAGTTGGAAGGGAAACAGCACTTGTGGATTGCATAAATATTCCTTAAGTGGTAAAGGCTCCCCTCACACATATGTGCTAGTCATTCCTGACTCTAGGGGGTGGCGCTCATCTCCATTTCAAAGCCAAAGATCGCTGTCCAAAAACGTCTCCATGTGGCCGGCATGGCTAAATGCCGAAGGTGCATGGAACGCTGTTACCTTCCCACCAAAAGTGGTTCGTATTTTTCTACTTGCATTTTTTACGTGATTTCAAACTGCTAGGTTGGCAGAAGCTGGGACAAGTAACAGGAGATCACTCCGTTACGCGGCACTAGGGATTCGAACCGCCGAACTGCCGACCTTTCTGATCAACAAGCTCAGCATCTTAACCACTGAGCCACAGCGTTCCTAGTAAATACTCCTTTGGTTAGCATATTTGCTTGGATCATTTGGTGTGTCACCGCTGATTGCTAGTTATGGATAATCCTTTTCTCTATTTGGACATATTGTTTAATAATTCCATATATCCAGCTATGTGCAAACATGTGTCTATCTGTTGGAGATGATTTCAATTGTCTTTCTGGATAGAAAAGGGCTGGTTTCTATGGCCTAAAAAGCCCCCAAAAGGCAACATAAATTCTACATTTTGTGCTGTGCCAGAGATGTGTGATGTCTCTATGCAACTAAAGTTCTCAATTATTGTCCTTTCTTAATTGATCCTTGCTGTATTCCTCCAGGTTATTTGCCTGGAGATCTAATCTGGTTCTCCAGCAAATGATACTCCAGAAGGCCAAGTGTAGAACTACCAAGGGGTTACCCCTGTCTTTATTGAACATAACAGGTTATAGACAAGATGAGCTATATTATCCCTGGGTGATGTCACCACCCAGAGAAAGCCTGGTTTATTAAATAGACCAAAATAGGACTTTCAAAAACGAATGCCATTTTGTGAACTTATCTATTCAATTTGCTTCATTCTCTGTTTCACTTTTGCCCATCCTGGGAGGGGGGGGGGGAGAACAGAGATTCATTTCCAGCTTGGTTCACTGCCGAGTTTATTGAGGTAGCCACAGGCATTTGCCTACATTTGCTAGAGCCCCAATGCTCCCTGGGTAACATATGCCAACACCTTGGCAGCAACAGCAATTCCTTGGCCAATTCATATGTTTGCTTCTATAAAGAGAAAATCACTGCGAGCCAAGGATAAGCGGAGAAGAACTATTTGATGGTTTGGAAACTTGCATCTGATTTAGAAGCAGCCAAACAGGCTAATGGAATATGAAAAAGTAAATCTCCTTTGATGAGGGGTCTCTTGATTTCCTCGGCAAGGATACAGGAAACATTTGTTGCCTTCTGAAATGTTATTGATTTAGCCAGATCCCCCACATGGATTGAGCCTGTGATTATGTAGGCAGATGGGGAGGAAGCTATCCACCAGATTGCAAGAACACAAGCGAGCGGTCAGACAAAGAGATCCAACTCATTGGTAGCTTCACATTGCAATAAACAAGGACGTACATTCAATTTTGCTGCTACTAAGATTGTTGGATGAGCAGGTACAAAAACAGCCGGGGAAGTGATTGAAGCCTGGGAAATGGGCCCCATGTCAGTTAACAGGAGTGCTGATTTTTTTTCTAGGCCCAAACCAGGGTGTGGGAGGGGTCGTGCACACATGCACAGGGGAGCACGGGGGGACACATGCATGCACAGTGGGTGGGGCATGGAGGGTGTCATGCACGCATTGCATTTTGTCGGCACGCGCTGACAAAAAGGTTAGCCATCACTGCCTTATAGCCACAAAGGTATTTGGTGTAATGTCTAATTAAAGCACAGAAACCAGGTTGAACAAGATATGCCATAGATAGGAAAGAACTTCAAGCTGCAGTCCTAATCTATTTGTCTGAAGATCAACTTCATGTCACTTACGAAAGGTTTCTTACTTCTGGATGGATATGTATAGCCCCACTAAAAGTGCTTCTCTCAGGCTTTACGTAACCCCCAGCAGAACTTCAATGCACTATGGAAAGCAGTAGAATTCCCTGAACGTAATATACAAATATAAAGGAAATTATGGATCCTTACCTAACTGATATAATATATACGGAGAACACACAATTAACCTTATCTAAGAATGAAGGCAAATGATAATATTCTCAATGTTATCACTAAATTCTGGAGGGAGAGTAAGAACTGAATGTAGCATCAACTACATAAGAGTGTAGGAAGTTAGCACCCACCCCGCTCCTAGGAAAATGAGATATTTTAGGACATATTAAAAGGACAGAATATTCCCCCTGAAAGGGAGGCAGAAACTCAACCCCCCACCTTTGTCAATGGGCCATTAAGGCCTGAGCCAGTCTATTCTACATAACAAAGTTCTACCTCTTTTAAGCAGAGCCATAGTAGGAATCCCAAAGCCCTTTCATTACATCATCACCCAGCAAGAGTCAACCAAGCTTGGGGCTCAGGACAGTCTACAGAGTTGCCCCTGCATGGCCCCATGCGGAATGGGACTGTTCACCTCGTACTCTTCGCCGCCCCTTGTTCGCCCCCAGGGTTCCGCCCCCAGCCATTCACCTCTACTGAAAACACCCTAGCTGTTCGCCTGGCAAATGGGCCCCAGCCTTCCTCACGGTCCATTAGGCGAAATACTGCGCAACCTGGGCTTTTGGACTCAGGCGACAGTTGGCCGCCAGCCAATCGGAGGAAGGGAAGGGAGAAAGAAAAAGAGAGGGAGGGAGAAAGTGTTCCATGTCGAGTTTCCTCTCTGGAGTTTGTTTCTCCGCCCAGTCACCTTGATCCAAGCTAGAAAACCGTTTGCATTCCCCCCACTTGCTTGAAAATCCTTTGGATTCCCTCCCCCCCACCCGAATGTGACAGGACAACACAATGTTGAAAAAACAGATTGTTGGCTCTGTTACTTTGATTCAATCAATTATCATTATCTTCCTCAATAGCTCTGCACCTCCAGAGGGTCCTGAGGCTGGGACCCATTTGCCAGGGCGAACAGCTAGGGGCTTTTCAGCAGAGGACAAATGGTAGAGGTCAATGGATGGGGGCGGAACCCTGGGGGTGAACAAGGGGGGTGGCAAAGGGTACAAGGCGAAGAGTCCTATACCCGGCCCCATGGAAGTCTGACAACCAATCAGAATGCAAGCTCAAATTCAAAAGCCCAGAGAGGGCATAAAACCCGGGCACTCTCAGCATCTCTTCCCTTTTTGCTCAGCATCTCAAGGCACGTGATCCTGTCATCAATAAACCTTCTTTCCAAGCAACTTTCAGGAATCCAGTGTCTTTTTTCCCCACTTGGAACTGAACCCAGATAGACATTTCTTCCAACAATTGAATGTGAGAGGCATAAAAATAATGGGGGGGGGGGGGGTAATGAAAGGAATATTAGCCATAAGCGATCAAGTGGCAAGGAGAGTCCATTGATGGCTTATCTCGTAAAAGACTACTCAGCCCAGGTGACAAGAAACCTAGGAAGAAATATTTCATATCATTCACAGAAATCCTGCCTGAATATTTGCAAGATTCTGCATTTATCCCAAGATTAGCATTAAAGGTACATTAGGGGGTCCTTAGAGCAGAGGTGGGTTCCTACCGGTTCGGACCGGTTCGGACGAATAGGTAGTAACTCGGCCGCCTGCGCATCTGAACCAGTTCTATCGGCGGCGCCTACAGTGTCGCCATCTTGTTTTTTGTTCCTGTGCATGCACATGCAGGCGTCTAAAGGTGGCAGCTGCAACTGTTTAGTTGAAGCTACTCTTCTCCTTTTGCAATACATATGTAAAAGAGTAGGGCTTTGCTTTCAGCCGCCATTTTGGGTTTTTTATGCCACGCCCTATGGGAGCAGATGCTCCTGCTTTCTCATCTCAGTCTTGCCCAAGTTTGTGGGACTTGACAAATTAGTACAATTTTTTAAAAAAAACTTGGCAGTTTTAATATGTATAGTTTTCAACTCCCAGCACTGCCGTTTCGGTTTTTAAGATGCTAAAATTAAATTCAATTCAGCATACTGAAAAGTCACTCCCAAAATAAACAAGAACATCAATTGCAATAGAGGTGGGTTCCTACCGTTTTGGCCCGGCCTGGTTTGACCAAGTAGTTAGTAACTCGGCCTACCACACCCCTGAACCGGTACTCTAGGTGGCGCCATCTTGTTTTTTGCTTCTGCCCATGCACAGAAGCATTTTTAGTACTGTGCATGCACACGGAGTGCATCCCTGAGCAAACCGACAATAGCAGCAGCTGTAACCCACACCTGAATTGCAAGCATATCAGGCCTGAAGCCATCTTTTTTTTTTTTGGATCTTTGGCCTGCCATACTTTCTATTATTCTACTATGCATTTTCTATTGTGGGAAAATGGGAAGGGGGATTGTATGAATTGAGACGCAATGTAGCCATAACAAAATTCTTTCTAGAAAACCAAGGTCATCCTTTGTCTTTGTACCTCTGAACCTGACTGGAACTGGATGGGTGGAACTGCCAGCATGGCAATAGAAGATTGGACCATGTGATGAACTTATGGGTGTGGGAGCAAGATCTTGAACTTTCAGCTAGGTGGGGAAAACTGGGAAGCTTTCAGCTTTGGGTTTTCCCAGATGTGCCAACACGGCTCTCTTAATAAATTGGAACTTTGAGCAATGCTTTGCCTCTGACTTTGATTTAATTTGGGATGCTATTTGGAACCCCGACAAAGAATTTCTTTTATACACCAATTGCACATTTCTTCTTGCATTCCTACTCTGAAGTAAGTGAAGCTATGAGTTGGAGGGGAAAGTGCTTCTTCAGTTTCTTCCAATCATCCTCATCCTCCCCCAATCAATACACACCATCTATGCAATCAGCGTTTTGTTTTTCTCTTTTGAAGGTGTTTGGCTAAATTGCTATTTGTTCTGCATCATCTTAAGCAAGCCTATATCAAATTAATCTCATTGAGTGAAATGAAACTTATTTACTAGTAAGTGGGTAATAGAACCACAATCTTCTTATACAGAATTAAACAATCCAAGAGGAATCAAACAGCACTGATTATATTTGCACTGCATTCCGAGGAAAGACAAACACTATTATACTCTCTTCATTGGTTATCATCATCATCATCATCAACAACAACATATATTTTGATCCTGGATCAGTTACTTCTTTTTTCTTTTAACAAACCTATAATCCAGGGCTGTCAAACTCAAGGCCCACGGGCCAGATTCAGCCTGTGGGGTGCTTAGATCTGGCCTGTGGGGCAAGGGTGGGTTGCTGCCGGTGTTGATGCCACTTCGTTTCGTGCACGTGTGTAGTTAACTGTAAATTGTTCTGTGTATGTGCAGAACATGGAGAAATTACCAAAAAAAAAAACACATGCCGACAATGGCAGCGGCAACCATGGAACTGGTTCGGGAGTGTGGCCAGCCTGGGTCGCTGCCGGTTCTGCGACCAAGGCCAAAATACTACTACTGGTTTGCCCGAACCTGTAGCGACCCATCTCTGCGTGGGGCCACCCTGGAAACCGCAAAGGACTGGCCCACGGTGCCTCTGTCAGCAAAAATGGAGCTCGGGAGGGATGCGTGTGGCCCTCCCGAGCTATGTTTTCACTGGCAGAGGGTTGCAGGAGCCCATCTCATCTGAAAATGGAGCTCAGGAGCCCATTTTCTCTGGCAGAGCACTCGGGCCACCACAGGCACCACCGACATGAGTGATGTCAAGCTGCCCTCCCCGCAAGGTCAAATAAACCGTGATGCTGCCCTCAATGAAATTGAGTTTGAAACCCCTGCTATAATCCCTTCCATCGACGTGGAGTTGGTGGGGACTGAATCAGTGGTGGGTTTCCAAATGTTTTACTACCAGTTCACTAGCACCCACGGGTGCAGCCACTTCCGCGCATGTGCAGAAGCATCTGGGTGGGTGGGCGGAGCCTCCCACTGCCTCTACTACTGGTTTGGACGATCCAGGCCGAACCAGGAGCAACCTGGACAGAATGGAGCTGAGCATTTACTGGCCAGACGCCCTTCCTAATTCTAGATTAGTATAAACTATATGAAATAACAAGCAAGGTAGAAATAGCTAATTAAGATATAGAATAATAAATGAATAACAAAGTTATAAGGATTACTAAAACAAAATTGCAAGTCTTTTCAACATTCAGAACTCATCATAATCATTGGACTTGCTACTGATATTAAAATTATGAAGCGTTATGATGTGATACGGTATGTATGTGAATGTAGTAGACAATAAAACAAAGCAGCATAAAATAAATGAAATGAAACCAAAAGAGAATAAAAATGGTCAGCAGATCAAGCAGTCTAAATTACGAGGGATAATAAACTAAAATGTTATATTACTAGCATTAAAGCGGGAGATTCAGTTTGTTTATTCAGGCCAAAATCAAGGACATAAAGGAGAGAAGAAAGGTGTAAGGCAGAAAGAATAGCCACTGTAATGGAAGAAGGAAAATCCAAGGTTAGAATAGAGGGAAAGCATATTTTATAGCACCTCTTAAGTCATTTGTTACTGATTTCTTATCACTTTAACTCCTTTTTTATGGCTTTGTAGTCCCTTAATTCAAGGTAGGGTCGGAGCAGTGGTGGGATTCAGTCAGTTCTCACCACTTTGGGAGAACTGGTTTTTAACTTTCTGAGGAGTTTGGTGAACTGGTTGTTTGAAGAACCGGTTGTTAAATTATTTGAATTCCACCACTGGGTCGGGGTGACTGGATAGAGTTGAGCATTTACTGACCAGTTGCCCTTCCTGATGCCTTTGCGGAGTTCACAGCAGATCTTTGCACCCTAGGAAAGAAACATCTGCCACTACTTAGGACTGAATTCTTAACCTTCTGAGTGGGAAGCAAGTGTCTCCACTACTAGGTCACCATGCTGCTCATCTTCTTTGCCACCTTATAGATAGTTTACATCTGGTAAAAAGAAGTTGACAAGTCAAGTCTGAAAACATTAGAGAATTCCCAGAAGCCTGGCATTCAGACAAATCGGCCATCAATAGACACATAGTGATAACCAGTATCTACATGTCATTCAAAAGAGACAATCAAAAAGTCAAAAAGGAAACAAAAAAACCTAAACACTTTCTCACCAGGAATCAACACCCAGATGAGCAAAGAGTAACATCAAGATTAAGACTAGGCCAACAATCAGGAAGCAAACAATATCCCAATCAAAAAATTATTAATATAGACAAACAAGCTAACAATAAAGAACAGCCCAATTAAGGAACCAAGTCCATTCCCACCAAATCTGACAGGGCAAGCCTGTACTTGTACTGCATTCTTTGATAATGTGACAAAATTAGTGGACCAGAGGAATGCCGTTGATATAGTTTACTTGGACTTCAGTAAGGCTTTTGATAAGGTAGACCATAACCTACTACTAGATAAAGTAGAAGAATGTGGGTTAGACAGCATCACCACCAGATGGATACGTAACTGGCTGACCAACCGCACTCAACGTGTAGTCCTCAATGGAACTGCATCTACATGGAGGGAAGTATGCAGTGGAGTACCCCAAGGCTCTGTTTTAGGCCCAGTACTCTTCAATATCTTCATCAATGATTTGGATGAGGGAATAAATGGGGAACTCATCAAATTTGCAGATGACACCAAGCTGGCAGGAATAGCCAACACTCAAGAAGATAGGCTTAAGATACAGAAGGATCTTGACAAACTTGAACATTGGGCACTATCTAATAAAATGAAATTCAATAGTGAAAAGAGTAAGGTTCTACATATAGGCAACAAAAACGGAATGCACAGGTACAGTATAGATGATAACTTGCTCAACAGTAGTAAGTATGAAAGGGATCTTGGAGTCCTAGTGCACAACCATTTAAATATGAGCCAGCAGTGTGCAGCAGCTGCCAAAAAAACCAACACAGTTCTAGGCTGCATAAACAGAGGGATAGAATCAAGATCACGTAAAGTATTAATACCACTTTATAATGCCTTGGTAAGGCCACACTTGGAATACTGCATCCAGTTCTGGTCACCACGATGTAAAAAAGATGTGGAGACTCTAGAAAGAGTGCAGAGAAGAGCAACAAAGATGATTAGGGGACTGGAGACTAAAACATATGAAGAACGGTTGTTTAGCTTAAGAGAAAGAAGGACTAGGGGAGACATGATAGCAGTGTTCCAATATCTCAGGGGTTGCCACAAAGAAGAGGGAGTCAAACTATTCTCCAAGGCACCTGAGGGTAGAACAAGAAGCAATGGATGGAAACTAATCAAGGAGAGAAGCAACTTAGAACTGAGGAGAAATTTCCTGACAGTTAGAACAATTAATCAGTGGAACAGCTTGCCTCCAGAAGTTGTGAATGCCCCAACACTGGAAGTCTTTAAGAAGATGTTGGATAGCCATTTGTCTGGAACGGTATAGGGTTTCCTGCCTAGGCAGGGGGTTGGACCTCCAAGGTCCCTTCCAACTCTACTATTGTATTGTATTGTATTGTATTGTATTGTATTGTATTGTATTGTATTGTATTGTATTGTACAATACATGAAATGAGAACAAGCCCTGCTCCCTTACTAGCCCAGATGATGTCATCTATGAAACATCTGCAAGAAAACAGCCAGGTTTAGAGAGCATTAGGGACCCCTAAGTTGACATAAACAATACTTTTTCTGCCTGGGTGTTTGCATAGAAGAGATGTTATGAATAAATACAGGGAATCCCAGCATTTATTATTAAATTAAATTCTATTATTAGAATTAAAAATTAGAACGCTGTTACATAGATCAAGACTTTATCAAACATCACCACACTCATTCATTAATTATGCTAATCATTGTTAGAATTCATTGCAAACTCTTGAACTCCTAGAGATAAGTGGTGTAAAGTTTCCTTCAAGTCAAATTCTTGACATATGTGATGAGTTTGCAATGAGTCAAATATATATGGCTGTGTGTGTTAGTGTGTATGTATGTTCCAGCATAACTTTGGAACGCCTCAAGCAATTTCAACCAAACTTGGTACACAGATTACTTACTCTCTGGAAACAAATACTGTGGGGGTAAGACACCCCTAACACTCCTTGGGGTGTGTATTCTGTTAAGATACAGTCCGTTGTGCCTTAAAATGGCTTCTACTGTACAGTGCTGTGGAGTTGCTATGGTAACAGCTTCACAGTACTCCACAAGGGGCTCCCTCTGGTAAGCGGGAAAATCCAACATTAGAAATTTCAGCGATGTTCATGGAATGAGGGTTGGGATAAATAAATACCCAGGCAGCGCCAGATTATCAGCTAGTTTTAAAATAAAAATGAAGGTGGCAACCATGATAATATAATCAAATTTCTGCCCAATTTTTAGGGATGAAGCTTTAATTATATTGCCATGACTTTGTTGACCATACTCTGCTGGGAAGAAGGATGTAATTCTGTGCCAAAAGACTTCTGTGGCAAACATTCTATCCCATTGGACTCGAAAAGATATAATTCAAAGATATAATACAAAGAAGGGTGGGATTAACGTGGTCATCCACATAGACAGTGGTCATAACTAGTCTTTGATAATCCAGCCAAACCTACTTCCCTTCTCTTCTTGTACACTTCTTGAGATGTCAGAAAACCTGTTAAATATTGGATTGTTAAGCACTTGTAAAGTGTTTTTGTGTATTGGGTTTTCCTGCTATTTTAATGATTTTATCTCTCCACTTGCTTTTTTTATTTTAAAGTTATGCTCCTGCTGCCATAGAAAAGCTCCCCAAATCTGGGGTGGGGAGTTTACAGATGAAAACATAATTTAAAAAATATTAGACTGTGCAGAAATGGATAGGTTAACATTAAAGATAAGGGATAAAGAAGATACAGAATGTTTTTTAACATGGGATTTGTTTTACAAATGGTTAGACAATAAAGGTAGAAATTAGAAGTTGGAAGAATACCACTATATACAAGTCGATATTGTTCTATTAATGATATTATGTATAAGTAAATTGACCCAGACATTACACTGTTTATTAAGCACTAGTCAAGTTAAAGAAAAATGTACAAATAAAATTTATACAGAAAGAAAAGCTCCGCAAATCCTAATTTTTTAACACATCAGGTTTTCAGAAATAATAGGCATGAAATTCTAGACGCAAAGCTAAGCTGTGATCCTTCTGGAAATGCTCAGCTGGAGGGAAAAACAAATTTGGCCAGCTGCTTATGTATCACTGGCAAATCAGCAAAAACAAAAATGTAGGTGCACTTTGATCCAGGGCTAAAAGTGCAGTCATAACTTTCCTCTCTGTAACTGCAACACAAGTTGTAGCATATACAGCAAAACCAACAGACCGGAAGCGATGTTGGCTGGTAGCAGCTTCCATCTCCCTCCAGCAAGGATGGGCTGTCATCTTTTGAAATTGCCATCTGGCTGACATAACTAACTCCTCCGATGCCTAAAACTATCTAGGCAAGGCCAAAGCCAAGGATGCTAGAAATAATTCTGATCAATTTCAGCTAGGATCTGGGTTCCTTTCATTTTTGTTAGTTCCCGAGCCAGTGACTATTCTGATGCATCCTTCTAAGTGATGCTAATGTACCTTGACAAGGGACGCAGGGGCTCAGTGGCTAAGATGCTGAGCTTGTTGATCAGAAAGGTCGGCAGTTTGGCAGTTCAAATCCCTAGTGCCACGTAACGGAGTGAGTTCCTGTTACTTGTCCCAACTTCTGCCAGAGATATCACCCAGGGATAATATAGCTCATCTTGTCTATAACCTGTTATGTTCAATAAAGGCAGGGATAACCCCTTGGTAGTTCTACAATTGGCCCTCTGGAGTATCATTTGCTAGAGAACAGGATTAGATCTTCAGGAAAATAAGCTGGAGGAATGCAGCAAGCATCAATTAAGAAAGGACAATAATTGAGAACTTTAGTTGCATAGAGACATCACACATCTCTGGCACAGCACAAGATGTAGAATTATGTCGCCTTTGGGGGCTTTTTAGACCATAGAAACCAGCACTATTCTATCCAGAGAGACAATTGAAACGATCCCCAACAGACGGACACACATTTGCACATAGCTGGATATGGAATTATTAAACTATATGTCCCAATAGAGGTGGTCCATAACTAGCAATCAATGGTGACACAGCAAATGATCCAAGCAAATATGCTAACCTAAGGAGTATTTACTAGGAACGCGGTGGCTCAGTGGCTAAGACATTGAGCTTGTCGACAGGAAGGTTGGCAGTTCAGCGGTTCAAATCCCTAGCACTGCCTAAGGAGTGAGCTCTTGTTACTTGTCCCAGCTTCTGCCAACCTAGCATTTCAAAAGCACATAAAAATGCAAGTAGAAAAATAGGAACCACCTTTGGTGGGAAGATAACTGCGTTCTGTGGGCCTTCGGCATTTAGTCATGCCGGCCACATGACCACAGAGACGTCTTTGGACAGCACTGACTCTTCGGTTTTGAAACGGAGATAAGCACCAGCCCCTAGAGTTGGTAACGACTAGCATGTATGTGCGAGGGGAACATTTACCTTTTATCCTAATGTACCTTAAGTAGTTTCGTAATTTAGCCAAGACAGAATATCAACACTGATCATTCAACTGCATTCAGGTAGAGTCTCCTTCCTTCACTCTGCCTTGTGATGTTTGTTTGGTATCTTCCACTACCTGTTCGATGATGGCACAATATGTTTATAGATTACATGGCAACAAGGGAAAATCAAAACTGTGTTGCTTTGCCCCGAAGGTGGACGGCAGTTAAATGTCTCTTTGGCTGAAAATTCTGTTCAAATATATCGGATGTGCTCCGAGCCACAATAACAAGTGGCGAATTCACTCCAAAACTCAAATTTAAATTGCCTCTCTGTCAGAACAATGCGCTGGCGTGCTTTCCTGAGTGTGAATGTTATTCTGCCTGGCCCCTTGCAATGTGAAATATGGACAATATTATGATACAGGAGAAAATAATGAAGCTGAGGCTCCCATCAGTGGAGGAAGCAAGAAGCGAGGACGTGAGGTCTCCGAATTTTGCAAGTGATCTCCATGTCAGATTCTTGGCAACGGCAGGGAAAAACGGAAATCAATTTTGACAGGCTGAAGTAACACAATTGTGGGAGAACATGGTACTTGGGGCCAAGAGCCGCTTTACAAGCTTAATAGCACGTTTGCCTGTTCATTTTGGGGAGGTGATTTCATGCATCTGCTAAAGGAAAGGCCATTCAATGCTCCAAGTTCAATGTCAGTTTCCTTGGAAACGCCTTTCTTACCAAGTGGGGGAAGCAGGCCTTCTCCCCAGTGGAGGCTGGTCCTTCCCTTTGCGCCAGGCTGCCAGTGGACCAGAAAAACAATGGGTTGCAACGAAGCCTTTAGCCACACTGCGATCGCCAGAGATTAACAATGATCACTTTTGATCCCACTTGCATTAGCATTGCGTGCCTGCAGTTGGTAGGCACCTGCTAAACATGTTTTGGTGGGAGCTGTTTGTTTAATATGAATTTAATGCCTTTGAGTTGTTCTTCGCTCTTCTCTCCTCTCTCCTCTCTCTCTCCCTCTCTCTCTCTCTCTCTCTCTCTCTCTCTCTCTCTCTCTCTCTCTCTTTCTGTGTGTTTTAAAATAGGGTTAGCTAACTTGGACACCAAATCCTGGTGAAAGGCTGGGATGTAATTCAATTCCATCAAAGAAATAGCGGAAGTGGATTAAGCCGCAGTCAAAAGCACCAGTGGAGGTTAACAAGCAGGCAACTTGATGTTTTAATTTAGAGAAGAAACGGTGGAAAGTTGAATGTGCTTCTCCAGCATTTAGTTCAGGGGAAACCTGGTACATACCAGATCCTCTGGATCTCAACCATGTTTATCTATAGCCACGTAATTAACAGCAAAAATGATGGGAGTTAAAGCCCCAAACATCTGTAGGACATCAGCTGTGGTCTAGGACTTTTCCTTAAGCACCATTGACCTTCAATAAAGCAAAACCCAGGAAGCCAGGGGTGAAATCCAGCAGGTTCTAACAGGTTCTGGAGAACCGGTAGCAGAAATTTTGAGTAGTTTGGAGAACCAGCAAATGCCACCTCTGGCTGGCCCGAGTAGGGTGGGAATGGAGATTTTGCAGTATCCTTCCCCCTGCCATCCCCACCAAGTCACGCCCACCAAGCCACACCATGCCCACCAAACCACGCTCACAGAACCAGTAGTAAAAAAATTTGAATTTCACCACTGCAGCAAACGCATATATATCTCAAAAGCTGGAATTTAGCTCCTTTCCCTTTATTGCTGGTTTAGACTGCTGTTTGTTCCCATGTTTTGAGAAACTCTCCAAAGCTAAGGAAAACCTTTCCGCTTCCGAAGATTATAGGCCAAGGTTAAGCGAATTATCACTCCTTGCTCAATCAGACCAAGCAAGGAGAAGAAGTGTGTCTGTGTGTTCCAAACAGCATCTCAAGATGTTTTAAGGTGGGCATCTCATTTCATAAACTCAAGTGGCTGGATTGAATGTTCAACAATGACAATTTTCCTCAGATACTTGTCATCTGAAGAAGACACCCAATCCAACCCACAATGAGGCCCACCAGGGCTCTAAAATGAGGTTTACAGCCAATTTCACAGTGGAACAACATATGTATTTGCCACTGTCCATTTTTCCCCTTGCTACAGATTAGGGCAATCATTTTTTAAAACTTATTGGGCCCTGTTGTAGCTTAATTAATTTTTTTTAAAAAAATAAAATATGTCTTTCTGGTCTTTTGAAGATGCTGACTGGGGAATTCTGGGAGCTGAAGTCCACATATCTTGCCAAGATTGAGAAACACCGAAACGAGAGGATTCTGAAACCCATCTCTCAAGACTGCTTCATGTCAGGGCTGGTTTGGGAAGAGAACATGTGGCTTTCTCATAGTGACTAAGAGAAAATCTGGTCTTGCTTGGGTAAAAGTAATTGCCCAAAATAAATCCTTTTTTAAAAAAAATAGTTTTATTGAACATTTTCAAGTTTAAAAACCACAAGCAAGGAAACGAACAAAGAAAAAGAGAAAAGAAAAGAAGAGGAGAAAATACAAAAATAGATACAAAACAGATAAAAACACAAACAACATAACCATACAATATACTTTGACAGCTTCCCGTATCAGCATGTATAGTCTGCTTTTGTAGTTTACTACACAATTATTGCCTTCTCTCAGCTTTAAACAATTCTAATAATAATGTAATAATTATAATAATCTAGTGCCTATAATCACATTTTACGCATATACATTTTTCTTCATAGTATAATCAATAGTTTTTAAAGCTTCTATTTCTTGTTTTGGCTTCTACTCTCTAGCTACTTGTACAGTCTACTCCAAATTTTATAACAGTCCGACTCTTCTTTTTCTTTTAACTCCATGGTCAACCTGCCCATTTCCGCACATTTGAGTATCTTTCAAATTTGTGGTAATTAGGAAGATGCACAAAATGAATCCTATTAGTCCAGAACCACTAAAACAGTCCTAGTGTCCTTCTTGTGAACTTGAAATCCAACTTGGCATTAGAATAGGAGCAGCTAAAGAGCCCGACTGCCCTCTAGTGTATGCTCAAGGTTTGGTTGTTTTTAAATCTCCCAATTAAAATATTTTTAAAAGGCTTTTTCATACATTACATGATTAGCACAAGAACCTTACCGGCTGAGCCTATATGCAAAAATTAGGAAGTCCTTGGCCTTAAAATCTGATTACTCGTTAACTTAATCCAAACCGGATTCTGAATCTCTACTAAATCATTCCTGCCAACCTCCAATAATCTGAGTTATTCGGGCACCAGGAGGGGGGGGGAAGCATTAAAATGAAAAAATAATTGAGCTTTTCATTTCTGAGTGATGCAATCTTTTCCTGTCACTGGAGAATTATCTTCCTCAGGTCTCATCTTCCTAGCATCATTTATATTATGCTAGGTTAGGATTTATCTCTTGTAAAGCAAGTGTGGAAGAGATGAAATCCAGCTCAGGGTTAAGCTATAGAATTTGCTATAACCCGGTCTGGGGATGACCGCTAATGGGAATGGCTTTATAAGAGGAAATGTAACAAATGAAAGGAGCAGAAGTAAAGGCAATCTTCCCTTCTGTCAGGTTCAGGAGCTGTCTGCTTCTGAATATTCTTGTTCACACATTACACTTGCAGGAAGAAAAATCCAGATCCAGTTCCAAGCCAGGAATAAAATGGAGGCTAATCAGAAAGACAGTTGGTTTGTTTATGAGTTGTTCTGACCTAGGCTTCCCCAAACCATGAAGCAGGCTCCTTGTCCTGACAGAAAGCCCTTTTTATTACGTTACTGTGAATTCCCCTCATTCATATCCAGCAAAGTCTTTCAAGGTAAATATACAGTCACAGACCTTATCTGGCTTGGAGAGCTGCCAGGCCAATATCTTCAAAACTTGGCAAGGAGCCTCTGAGAGTCATGAACCAATTAAGTGAAATAATTGTCTCCTGAAAACTCCATTCCCCTTTCACTCCTCTTTTGTTCCCTATAGGAGGAACCTTACTCCCAAGTCAGCCCTTGCTCCTTAGCTGTTCCCTTCGTCTGGCAACTCTGCGCATGCGCACACTGGGAACAGGCTCCAGCTGTTCATCTTCCTCACTGATGTCTCTGAAGGTAGCTGATAACTGGCGTACGTCTCTGGCTCCCTCTCTGCCTCCGACACAGAGCCCTCATCACAGCCTTCCTCAGACTCCAGGATTGGCCCATGTTTCTCCCCAACCTCCTCACTCTCCAAATCTGCTGCAAGTTCTGCTGGCCACTGGCGGGCCACAACTTGAGCAGAATCACCAACAGCATGTGATTCTGGAACAGCTGACCAAATGGGATTGAGAATTTGTGGGGTTTTATATCTTTTCTGATTCCTTGTGACAAATTCCTTGTGTGTCCAATCACACTTGGCCAATAAAGAATTCTGTTCTATTCTATGTAGATGTCGTGGCTGGCTCTATAGCCAAAGGGGGAAATGCAAATCCTAGGTATTTGTCTGAGCTAATCTTCTCTTGCCTAATTGCTTATCTGGGGTTTCTATCTGACCCAGTCTTTCTGAATGGAATATCAAATCTATATTTCTAAAAGCTGGCCTCCTCAGTTTCTGCTTGGGACAGGGAGACTGGGGCTGGTTTCTGCCTCCCTTAAAAATTTTTTCCCATTTCTGATTTAGGGGAAGTATTCTATCCTGTCTTTTTAATATCCCCCAAAATATTTCATTCATTCATAACCCTAAACTTAAGCCCAAACTCTCTGTTGCTAACCGAGACAGTTGTTAAGTCCCTTTGCCCATTTTACGACCTTTCTTGACACAATTGCTAAGTGAACCACTGCGGTTGTTAAATTTGAAAAACGGTTGTTAAGTGAATCGGGCTTCCCCATTGACTTTCCTTGTTGGAAGGTAGCAAAAGGGGAATCACGTGACCCTAGGACACTGCAACCGTCGTAAACATGAGTCAGTTGTCAAGTCTCTGAATTTTGATCACGTGACTATGGGGAGGATGCAAAGAATTGGAAAGTGTGAAAACTGGTGGTTAGTCACTTTTTTCTGTGCTGTTGTTAAAGTCAGTCACTAAATGAACTCTTAGCAGTCAAGGACTATCTGTGCTGCTTAGAACTGAAGATGGAGTCTCACTTCTGAAGGGTGCAGTTTGGCCACCTTACCAACAGCTGTCCTGCCTTGTAAAACACCTCTAATGCAGTGGTGGGTTTCAATTTATTTTACTACCGGCTCATTCGTGTGCGCTTGTCCGGGCAGGTGGGCGGAACCTCCTGCCGCCGGCACTACCAGTTCACCCGATCTGGGGCAAACCGGCAAAAACCCACCTTTGCTCTAATGGTATATGAGAGTGAACTTGGGAGCCAGAGCGTAGGAGTCACAGCCAGGGGATCAGATCAGATAAGAAGCTTAGTACACACACAAAAAATGGAGGCATGGTAAACATCTCAAAAAGAGCCTTCCCCAGTCTCTTGAGCTTATAAAGGGAGAGAAATGTATTTTCAGACTTGTAAGAGTTTCTTACTGTCACCTTACAATAAAGCAGAATTGATGCATATGGGTAGTGTTCTGACCTAGGTTTCCCCAGCAGCAGGAATCAGAGTCCTCATCCCGATAAACCCCTTTTATTTAATTTACAGTGAATTCCTCTCCAGCAAAGTCTTTCCTCTCCCGCAGTCTTTCAACATAAGTTCATAATTACTGACCTTTATCAGGCTTGGAGAGTGGCCAGGCCAATATCTTTCAGATGCCGCAATACTTGGTGAGAATGCAGGAATGAACTAATTGTCTCCTGCAAACTCCACTCCCCTTTTGCTCCTCTTTTATTCCCTCTGGGAGGGGCCTTCCACCATCCATCTTACTGCCAAGTTGACCTTTGTTCTTTAGCTGTTCCCTTCGTCTGGCAACTCTGCGCATGCACACACTGGGAAGAGGCTCCAGCCATTCGTCTGCCTTACTGATGTCTGACTCCAAAGGCAGCTGATAATTGTCAGACGGCCCTGGCCCCCCCTCTGTCTTCGACACAGAGCCCTCATCAGAGCCTTCCCCAGACTCCAGGACTGGCCCATGTTCCTCCCCAACCTCCTCACTGTCCGAATCTGCTGCCAGCTCTGCTGGTGGGCCACAACAGATGGTGCTTCTTGTTTGGTCTGGTTTTGCAAAGATTATTCTTCTTATCTTCCAATAGGCCTCTGCCCCACTAATATTTCAGAAGCCTTAAAAAGTTGGTTTTCCTCCTAAATATTAAGATTTTGGTGAAGCTGAAACCCGGTGATGATTATTATTGTTACTAAGGAATGCTGCTTGAGGTGCTCGTTCTTTATTGTTGTTTTTTAAAGTGTCTGTTATTTATTTGTACTGTTGTGGTTGTGAATTGCCAAAGTTATGGTATTTATGAGGGACAGCCACACAAGTTGATGAAAATAAAATGCATCTTAATGGGCCTTATTTCAGGAAAGCACTTTTCAGGTCTGCTAAATGAAATCAGCTAAAAGTAACCCATAATACATGGCAACGGCCAGTTACTGAAAAAACTGTTCAAAATGTCCTTTTAATCTGTGTAATCTTATATTGCTTCATTGTTAAATTTATAGAATTTAGAATACGGCTTTTTATATTCCTTACCTTTGATTTGGTTTATAGCGCTTTGGCTTCCCAGTAGAAAGGCAGCATTAAATAGGATTCCTAAATAAACAATCATTTTAAAGACACACAGTCATTATTTATTTACTGCTTGGTGCAAAGTTTATTCCACCTGTGTGCAAATCTTCATGTCCTTTGTCTTTCAGTTAGAGAGTGAAATAACAAATTATCAGGTTGATCTCATTCTAATTTCAATGAATGTTTACTTATCCATGACCGAGATTGCCAATTTACACTCAAGTGCACTTTAAAATGCATAATTCTTTCTAAGCAGCATAATGGAGCCACACATTTTAAATATACAGATAACCCTCAACTTAACAACCGTTTATTGAATGACTGCTTGACGTTACAAAGGCACTGGTCCTCACACTTACATTGTTTGCAGCATCCCCACAGTCAAATGATTAAAATTCAGACACCTGGCAAATGGAATACATTTATGAGAATTGCACCCTCTTGAGGTCACCATTTGAAACCTTTCCAGCCAGCTTCTGACAAGCAAAGTCAATAGAGGAAACTCGATTTGTTTAAAGAGCACACCATTCACTTAAGAACTGCAGTGATTTGCTTACAATCACAGCAAACAAGGTTGTAAAATCAGGCACAACTCACTTAACAACTGCCTTGCTTAGCAATGGAAATTCTCATCATAGTTGTGGTTGTAAGACGAGGATTAGCTGTATAACCTATATCCATATCCAATTCATACTCCGTTCCTAATACAAATCATGATACATATACTTAAAGTGAATCTAGAAATTTGGATTCACCAAGCTGGCATTCAACACAGGATAAATGAGAATACCCTGTTCCAGTGGTGGGTTGCCAATTTTTTTACTAGCAGTTTGGGCATGCGCGCACTTCTGCGCCTGCGCAGAAGCATCTAGATTGGTGGGTGGAGCCTCCCACCGCCGCTACTACCGGTTCACCTGATCCAGGCCGAACAGGGAGCAACCCATCTCTGCCCTGTTGGCATAAATTCTTCAAGCCAAGGAATTGTCAATACTTACATTTATGTATTTATTTTTCTTTTTATGACACTGTAATCCCTTGCTTCAGGGTGGTATCAAGACACATGAATGGAGCTGAGCATTTACTGGCCAGATTCCCTTCCTGATGCCTATGCAGAGTTCGCAGAACATATTTTTCTTAGTGTCCTGATAAGAGAAAATCTGTTGCTGCCTAGGATTGAACTGTCAACCTTCCGAGTGAGAGGCGAGCGTCTTCACTTCTAAGGCCACCATGTCGTTCATTTATTTTTCATAATCATGAGAAACAATTACTTTGGTTATTCTGCTTCAGCTAATGAAGTTAGATTTGACAAATAATCCATACTTCACTGGGTCCTGCTAAATTGGGCTGAAATAGAACAGAGGAAAGAAAATAAATATTCAAAAAAACCCTCAAGATTTCGAAACATCGCAGTGTTCATATAGAGTTAAGAGAGTATAAGGGGATCAAGAAGAAAAACACCACCAGTCATATTTAATCATATCTGAAGCTGAATTTTTAACTACATTCATCCGTAATTTTAAACTCAAGAGATCGTGAAACAAACTACAAGAGCCCGATTTATGCAATACGATCAAAACAAACCAAGATGCTTTATATCAATGTTTCTCAACTTTGACCATTTTAAGATGTCTGAACTTTTAACTCCCTGCTAGGCTGGCTGAGGAATGTTTCTCAACTTTGACCATTTTAAGATGTCTGAACTTTTAACTCCCTGCTAGGCTGGCTGAGGAATTCTAGGAGTTGAAATCCAAACCTCTTAAAAGTGGCTAAGATTGAGAAGCGCTGCTTTTATATTGTATGAAACAAATGGGCATTTCTATTTGACAGACAAATGGGATGTTTTATACATCTCTGATGATAGAAGTTTTTTTTTTTTTAAAGCTCAACAAACCAAGCAAAGAAGAAACTGGGCAGTATTTAAAATGGCGATTAGTTAAATCTACAACAGCCAGAGAAAGATACTTAAATGCATCAGTACGTAAGATAAAGCACTCTGTTATTATTTGTTTACATAGCACCATTACAAAGAGGAAGAAAGATTGTGCCCCCAAGAATTAACCTAAATTTCAACTACTGTGGTACCTAGGTGCCACTGCTTTGAAACTCATCGAATTTGGTACTCAATGAATTTCGACGTAAAACTTTTATCCCGGTACTCGTCGTTTGTTTGGTACTCAACACACAAGCTAGAACTTGTCACCGTCACTTGCCTTGTGACTCACTATATTGTTCCTTATGGGAAACCTCTGTTTGATACTCATCATTTTTGCTATTCATCTCACCTCCCAGAACAAATGAAAGATGAATACCAAGGCACCACTGGAAGGCAATGGGAAGCAAAGGGTAAAAAAGCACAGGCTGTGTATATGGAATGGGATAAAAGAAAAGCAAGCTTACCCAATTGGGCTTTAATATTTTATCAATTTATTCAAGGTTAGACCTGCTCCACCTGCGGGAGGCCCCTCTCTCGCAGGTATGGCCCTTGGCTCTTACAAGGGCCTGCCTTGATGACGGGTTTGTGAACCCCGAGAGGTGGAAGAAACGGAAGCTGAGGGGATTTTTAGTCAAATGTTTTACATTGTTTTTAGGGGGTTCCAGGGAGGGGGGGTGGGTTAACCAGGCCGGGAGGGAAGCCAGCGCCAGTCGAACAGGTGAGTCCAGGAGGGAAGTGAGCGGGGTGGGGGGGGGGAGAGGGAACAAATTATTCCGGTAGAGGGTTGTTTTATTACATCGGTCGCGGGGAGGGGGGGATGCGAGGACAAGAGAAGATCACAAGGTCGGTTGGGAGACCGTGGCTGTTGGCTACGCCTGGTCGTTTGTAGCAACCCCCGCAGCCTAGGTGGTCAGGAACTACAGAGCCAGGGCCTGCGGCTGATGCTTTGCAATGCAAGGTCCGTAACCAACAAAGCCCCCCTCATTAGCGAGTTGATCTCGGAGGGGGAGCTGGACCTTGCAGGGATAACGGAGACCTGGTTGGGCCACGAGGGTGGTTTACCCCTCGTGGAAATGTGCCCACCGGGTTTCCGTGCATTCCATCAGCCTCGGGCCCTGGGTAAGGGTGGTGGGGTGGCGATAGCTATACGGGATGGTCTGGAACCGAGAGAGTTCACTGTTCCTCAGATACCCGGTTGTGAATCCCTAGGTGTGAAATGGGGCCCAGGGAGGCAGTTGGGCCTGCTGATTGTATACTTGGCTCCTCGCTATACATCAGCGGCCCTGCCCGAGCTCCTCGAGCTGATCTCAGAGACGGCGGTTGAGATCCCCAGGCTTTTGGTCATGGGGGACTTCAACCTGCCGTCGACGGGAGCAGCATCTGAGGTGGCTCGGGAGTTCATGGCTTCCATGACAGCCATGGGCCTGACCCAATTAATTCAGGGCCCCACACACGAGGGCGGTCACACACTGGACCTTATTTTTGTATCTGAACAGTGGACGAGTGATCTGGGAATAGGGGACTTAGTCATTACTCCCCTGTCATGGTCAGATCACTCATGTCTCCGGCTCGACTTCCCTTCCGCTACCCCCCACCGCGAGGAGGCGGAGCCAGCCTCTCCAAGCTGGTACCGCCCCAAGCACCTGATGGAACTGGATAGGTTCCAGACGGAACTTGGGCCACTACCTGTAGCCCTGACCCGCGCTCGGTCGGAGGATCTAGTGGCCGCCTGGAATACGGCGGTGGCTGGGGCCTTGGACCAGGTTGCGCCTTTGCGACCTCTCCTGCAGCAGCGATCCACCCGAGCTCCTTGGTATACCGAGGAGCTAAGGGTGATGAAGCGCCATAGGAGACGTCTAGAGAGCAGGTGGAGATCCTCACGCTCCGAGTCTGATCGAACACAGGTAAGAGCCTATTTACGGACCTACCTTGTGGCATTGAGAGCGGCCAAACGTAGATATTGTGCCGCTCTTATTGCGTCCGCGGATAACCGCCCTGCTGCCCTGTTTAGGGTGACCCGCTCTCTCCTGTCACAGGGGACGCGGGGGGCACCCTTGCAGGGTAGAGCAGAGGAGTTTGGGGAATATCTGCAGGACAAAGTCGCTCAGATCCGGAGCGGATGGCCCCCCTCCAGTGGGCCAGACGAGCCGTCAACAGTGAGTCTTGTGAGACCATTCTGGGAGGAGTTTGACTCTGTTGCCCCCGAGGATTTGGACAGGTTGCGTTGACGGCTGTGACCCACCACATGTTCAATGGACCCGTGTCCCTCCTGGCTGGTACTGGCATCCTGGGAGGTGACACGAGGCTGGCTTCTAGGCCTGGTGAACGCCTCATTGGGTGAGGGCTTCCTACCAACTGCCTTGAAAGAGGCGGTGGTGAGGCCCTTGCTCAAGAAGCCTTCACTGGACCCAATGGAGCTGGCTAATTATTGTCCAGTCTCCAACCTTCCCTTTTTAGCGAAGGTTGTTGAGAATGTGGTGGCACAGCAATTTCCACGACACCTTGACGAATCCGAATATCTAGACCCACACCAGTCTGGCTTCCGACCCGGGCACAGCACAGAGACAGCCTTGGTCGCGCTGGTTGATGATCTCTGGAGGGCCAGAGATAGAGGTTGTTCCTCTATCCTGGTCCTATTAGACCACTCGGCGGCTTTTGATACCATCGACCATGGTATCCTATTGCGCCGGCTGGAGGGGATGGGAGTCGGAGGCACCGTTTTACGGTGGTTCGGCTCCTACCTCTCCGACCGGTCGCAATGTGTGTTGACAGGGGGGCAGAGGTCGACCCTGAGGTCACTCACTTGTGGGGTGCCACAGGGGTCGGTCCTCTCACCCCTCCTGTTCAACACATATGTGAAGCCGCTGGGAGAGATCATCCGTGGTTTTGGGGTTGAATACCATCTGTACGCTGATGATACTCAGCTGTACGTTTCAACCCCAAATCACCCCAGCGAGGCTGTCGAAGTGATGTCCCGGTGTTTGGAAGCCGTCGGGGTCTGGATGGGGGACAACAGACTCAAACTCAACCCCTCCAAGACTGAGTGGCTGTGGCTACCGGCACCTCGGTTCAGTCAGCTGACTCCAACGCTGGCCATAGGGGGCGAACAACTGCCCCCTGTGGAACGGGCGCGCAATTTGGGCGTCCTCCTTGATGCCCGGCTGTCAATGGACGACCATGTGGCAGCCGTGGCTAGGGGGGCGTTCCACCAGGTTCGCCTGGTGCGCCAATTGCGCCCCCTTCTGGACCGGGATGTCCTATGCACGGTCACTCATGCACTGGTGACGTCTCGCCTGGACTACTGTAATGCTCTCTACATGGGGCTTCCCTTGGGACGCGCACGAAGACTGCAGCTAGTCCAGAACGCAGCCGCGCGGGCAGTCATGTGGAGTACTAGGTACTCCCACGTAACACCGCTCCTGCGCAAGCTGCACTGGCTACCTGTGGTCTTTCGGGTGCGTTTCAAGGTTTTGACCACCATCTTTAAAACGCTCCATGGCATAGGGCCTAGTTACCTGCGGGATCGCATCCTCCCACATACATCCCTGCGGCCAATTCGCTCTCACAGGGAGGGGCTTCTCCTGGTGCCGTCCACTAGGCAATGCCAACGGGCGACACCAAGGAGTAGGGCCTTCTCTGTGATGGGCCCAACCCTCTGGAATGACCTCCCCCCCGACATTAGAACCACCGACTTCCGCTCCTTCCGGCAGAAACTGAAGACTCACCTGTTCCGACTGGCTGGTCTGGCATAATTCTTAACGTCTACCTCCTGGCATATATATTTCCTACTGGTTTTTTAGGGGACTTAATTTTATAAGACACTGGGGTTTTAAACTTTGTATATTTTAAATTATTTATTTAGCAATTACAGTTCTGTCTATTTTATCCTCCTCTTATTTATGTATTTATCCATTTAATAATTTTTAATTGTTATTATGTATGATGTTTTTGATATGGACTGTACACCGCCCCGAGTCCCTTTTGGGAGAGGGGGCGGTCTAGAAGTGCTAATTAAATTAAAAAAATTAAAAAGCTTTTACAAAGCATTTGAAGGGTGGGATATTCTAAAAAGAGAATTCCAGGCATAATGGAAAAATGCAGGACATACTGTAAGACAGGGGTGTCCAAACTTGGGAACTTTAAGACTTGTGGACTTCAACTCCCAGAATTCCCCAGCCAGCCATGCTGGCTGGGGAATTCTGGGAGTTGAAGTCCACAAGTCTTAAAGTTCCCAAGTTTGGACACCCCTGCTGTAAGAGAATAAGCAGGGTGCTTGATAGAAACAGACACTCTCAGGGATCACAGGTAACTCTTGATTTATGACCGTTCATTTAGCAACCATTCAAAGTTACAATGAAGCTGGGAAAAAATGACGCCATCAATTTTGTATTTAAAACCATTGCCGCATTTTGCGATCAAAATTCAGGTACTCGGCCACAAACTCAACCGAGGAAGCTGGATTCGCTTAACAACTGTGTGATTCAGTTAATGACCAGGGTGATTCAGCTAATGATCACAGTGATTCACTTAACCACAGCAAAAAAAAAGGTTGCAAAATTAATAAAGGAGAATATTTGTAGCTCAGAGTTGAAATGAGGGGTCCTTGGTGCTTGCTTCATTGCCCATTACCCAAACTAGGACACAAGCAAACTCAGGCAGCACAGGGACTTCCCTGGTTGTAAAATTGTGTGCTTAATGAACATCTTGCTTAGTGATGTTTAAATCCAATTTTGGTTGTAAGTTTAGGACCACCTGTAATGGCAGATTAGGGCAGGAAGACTAAGTGGGCATGGTTAAAATCAAACTAGATGTCTAGCCAAGAAAGCTACAGGATGAACCATAGTGGTGCAGTGGTTAGAGTGTAGTATTGCAGGCTACCTCTGCTGACTGCCGGCTCCCTGCAATTTGGCAGTTCAAATCTCACCAGGCTCAAGGTTGACTCATCCTTCCATCCTTCCGAGGTGGGTAAAATGAGGACTCAAATTGTTGGGGGCAAGAGGCTAACTCTGTAAACCACTTAGAGAGGGCTGTAAACCAGCGGTCACCAACTGTTGGTCCGTGGACCACTGATGGTCCGCACTAACATTATTTGCATTTTTTATATTGCACTAAATCAGAAGTCCTCAAACTACGGTCTCGGGCCAGATACGTGCAATGACCACTTGTGTTGCTGCAGACTCTTCCCTTTTGGGGTCTTTTTGTGTGGGCTGGAGGGAGGCTGAAATTCTGACTTGGGATCTGCTTCAGCCTCCTGGTACGGAGCTTTGAGCGAAGGCTGGAGGGAAGCGCCACTGGTGGTGAAGAGCCAGAGGGCCTTGTTCCAGTGGGACTGTATCATGGCCTGGAACTGGCTGACCATCTCAGCCCACTGAGCCTCCAGGTGCCAGTATCTGGCCTTGAACTCCCGCAGGTCCTCTCTCTGCTTGGAAAGCCTAAGCTCGTAATCCTCAGTGAGGTGCTTCTGCTGAGCCTCCTTCTCAGTCAGATCCAATTCGAACTGAGCCAGCTGTTTTGCCAACTCTTTCTCTTGGTGGCTGCTTAGCTCCAACAACTGCTTCCTATTGCGGCCCTAAGGAGCCTGGGCAGGCAGGCAAAGAGTAGCTGGGAGGGGGAGGCATGAGTAGAGGCCGTTGAGGTGCCCCTCGATGTGAGTGACATTACGTTGGCCACGCCCATTCAGTCACATGACCTAGCCACGCCCACACATCCAGCCATTAGGCAGATCATATTAGTAGTCTGCAGGATTTAAAATTATGAATTTAGTGTTTCCTGAGGTCCAGAGGATTGGGGAACCCGGCTGTAAAGCACTGTGAAGCGGTATATAAGTCTAAGTGTGATTACTACTGAAACAAATGAAACTTTCCCTTTTATTTGTACAACCTTGTAATCCCTCAATTCAGGGTCAATTCCATAAATTGAGTTGATTACAACAGCAATACAAGCACTTTAACCCAGTATAGTGCAGTCTGAACATACTGCATTTTATTATTTGTTAAATTTATATATCACCTATCTTGCAAGCGGGGCTATTCTAGATGGCTTACAAGAATAAAAACAAGAGAAATGGGGAAAAAAAGCACAAACATAACAGCAAGCAAAGTAATGGAACAATGGAATAAAGAATGAAAAAGAAAACAACGATACAGCGATATGAGAATAGAAGATGGGTGGGTAGAGAAACAGAGAGCAAGCAGTGAGGTAGGGTTTGCTATCAATCTAACAACCACCTTCAGTATGGAACTCCCCACAGCCAGGTCTTCACTAGGGAAGTCTTAGGGAAGGATAGGAGGGTGGAGGTAGACCTCACTTTGAAGGGTAAGATAGAGATAGATAGATAGATAGATAGATAGATAGATAGATAGATAGATAGATAGATAGATAGATAGATAGATAGATAGAGTTGTGGCCCGCCAGTGGAGCTGGCAGCAGATTCAGACATGAGGAGGTTGGGAAGGATCATGGGCCAGTCCTGGAGTCTGGGGAAGGCTCTGATGAGGGCTCTGTGTCGGAGGCAGAGAGGGGGCCAGGCCCATTTGACAGTTATCAGTTGCCTTTGGAGTCAGACATCAGTAAGGCAGACAAACAGCTGGAGCCTGTTCCTAGTGTGCGCATGCGCAGAGTTGCCAGACGAAGGGAACAGCTAAGGATCAAGGATCGACTTGGGAGTAAGGCCACGGGTGGACGATAAATGGCCCCTCAAATAAAAGGAGCGAAAGGGGAGTGGAGTTTGCAGGAGACAATTAGTTGGCTTAATTGGTTTGTGACTTTGAGGCTCCTTGCTAAGTTTTGAAGATATTGGTCTGGCAGTTCTCCAAGACAGATAAGGTCTGTGACTGTATATTCACCCTTGAAAGACACTGCTGGATGTGAATAAGAGGAATTAAGTAACTTATTAAAAGGCTTTTTTGTCAGGATAAGGAGTCTGCTTCGTGGTTTGTGGAAGCCTAGGTCAGAAGATAGATAGATGATAGATGATAGATAGATAGATAGATAGATAGATAGATAGATAGATAGATAGATAGATAGATAGATAGATAGATAGACAGACAGACAGACAGACAGACGGATGGACGGACGAAGGATCTTCTAGATCCAACAGTTGGGAGTTTTTTGTTCAATGGCAACCAAAATAGGCCCTCTCTGCCAGTATATGCGGGACAAGGAATGTCCTCGAGGGATGAGACACTTCAACAGGCAGCCTTGACCTAAGATATATGAAGCCGATATTCTTCTATACTTCTTCATTCAGTGAAAATTCTCATAGTTTGCTGCGTGGCATCTCCACAGGTTCTCTTTGTAGTCTCCAGACAACCTGAATTCTTTCTCCTACTCTGTCTAGTTCTTGAAAGCCACGCAGGCTTCCGTGATGGATATATTGCAAGATGGCTGACCGCAGTACTGTAACGGGAATGCTAAAGTTGAGGTGAGGATAGGTCACACCAACGCTGTTATCCCTTGTGTTGCTGGCAACAATTCCTGTGAACAGAACACAGAGGACAAAAAGAACGGAATTCAATATCCCGACATACATACAAAGGGGCCAAAATGCAACATTAAAGGAGACGAGATTGAGGAGAGACTTTAGGGAGATTTGCGCTGTTAAAATGAATCATTCAAAAAGCTGAATAATTTGTAGGAGCTAACGTGAGAAATTGTGCTAGAGCAGGGGTGTCAAACACAAGGCCTGCGGGCCACATCCAGCCGGCGATGTGGTTGGATCCAGCCTGCAGGTCCGTCCTGGAAAAACAAAGAGGCTGACCCTCATGGCTTCAGCCCAGTCTACCCAGTGCAAAGAGAAAACATTGGGCCAGCGTGGCTTCGGCCTGGTCTACTCAAGTGTGAAGCAGAAACATGCCAACATTTTGGGGAGTGGCATCAAGCTGCCCATGTCCACTCAGTTGACTTGACCCCCCAAGGTCAACCACAGCCCTGATGCGGCCCACAATGAGTTTGACACACTTGTGCTGGAGGCATCTGGTTGTGTCTGCTGAGAATTGTAGTTCAGTGACGTGTAAAGGACAACAATTTTGCCTTTCTTAAACTCAAAGCTAGAAACTTATTTTCAAGCTGATATCCTCAAGAAGTGAGATCAAGGACAAAGAAAGTGTAATCATTACACACACCGATTTTTCTTTATATTACTGCTCTGGATGTTCCTATTTTGGGTCAACGGTTGAGAGAATTTGGTTGGTTGCAAATCCCCTCTTTATCTATCCACCTTACCTAGAAGTTTCCCACTGTGGATGCCAAAGAGGGCGCCTCCACTTGAGCCACCGTGAACTGCACTGGTTGCCTGGAGCATCACTGGCTTATCTTCTACGGTGATCACAGCCGAGAGGATTCCCGATGTAACAGACGGTCCACAGGCCTGACCGAAGACACCAAAGCTCACAATACTGACATCTTCTCCTGATTGAAAAACACACAAACCAGACCACAGTCATCAAGAACCTTCTCATGATGTTCTGGATGCCACCGCTATATTTTTTGCAGTGTAAAATATACTTTACTCTTTGTCATTCTTTTGGTACATTAACTCAAAATTCATTAAGAAAAAGGCAGATGAAATATACAATATACAACACCACCCAATCCTTGCAAATAATTTGGGATTGTTTTTGGCCTCCCGAGGTTTCAGAAAAGCCTCTGGAGGCTGCGTAGGGTGAAAAACGGCCCCAAAGAGCCAACCGGACGTTCGGGAACGAACTTCCGGTTGGCCCATTGGGCCTGTTTTTCGTTCTCCCCAGCCTGTGGAAGAGACGCCCTCCCCAGCCTGTGGCTTGATGACTGTGGAAGAGATGCACGAAAGTCTTTTGTAACCAACTGATACACTTTCTACAGTATGTAAAGAAGGAAGATTTTATGTGTTGTGTTTGTTTTGAAAATTAAAAATTCTGGAGCCGACTGGAAGTCTGGTTCCCCTACCATAGAGTCTCCTCCTAGTGCGGCATCCTTTTTCCTCTACCTGTCCTAACTGAAAACCTTATCAATTGTGGAGCCGATGGGAGACAGGGAGCCGCAGCAGAGGGATGAAAGTGCCACATGCAGCTCCAGAGCCACCGGTTGCCAACCCCCAGACTAGAAAGACCCTCCCAACTTTCTTATTCCATTATTCTTCTTTACAGCCCTATGTAGACAAAATAACAAAAAAGAGACACCAGCCTGGATGCATTACTCTGCTCTCACCTGGATGAAACGCTGATGCTAGAGGAAGCTCTGGCAATGTGGATAAACCTTCTTCCAACTCTACCAGTGCAATATCATAGGGGGAAGAGTCCTTTGTTGCAAACACTACCTTTCCTTTCACTACAGAATCCCTAGGAGGAAAAGAAAAAAGAAAACAATATTTGAAGGAGACTGAAAGCAAAACACAATTTGCCACTGTTCAGCTGGTCAAAATGAGGATGAGGACAAAATCCAACAGGACGTTTTGCACATAACAGCAGTTGAAGTAAATCAAAATATTTTTAGGTGTGTGCCAGACACTTTCGGTAAGAGAGCGGGATCATGCCTTCCTGGGATGTAAAACGGAGGGGTGTTGAAACCACCAGAACCAAGATTCAAATCCATTTCATTTTTTCTGCGTCTCTTTAGGCCAGAGACCAGTCTCCTTCCACAACTGAACTGGGCTACAGCCAGCCTTTGCAATGTTGCCTGGGAAAAAATTGGGGAGGCTGTAATTCCAGTCTAAGAATGAGATTATGTGTTGTGGTCTGCCAGCAACTTAAATTCAAACGTAACTACCAAGAATTTTAGTCTGGAATGGATTTTCACCTTCATGTGTCTGTTTTCTTTTCTATGGGTAGAGCTCTCTGAATTTATGATTCAATGTATAAAATGGGAACTGCACTATATTAGCAATAGCAATGGCACTTAGACTTATATACCGCTTCACAGTGCTTTTACAGCCCTCTTTAAGCGGTTTACAGAATCAGCCTATTTGCCCCCAACAATTTGGGTCCTCATTTTACTCACCTCGGAAGGATGGAAGGCTGAGTCAACCTTGAGCCTGGTGAGATTTAAACTGCCAAATTGCAGGCAGCCGGCAGTCAACAGAAATAGCCTGCAGTACTGCATTCTAACCACAGCGCCACTACGGCTCAAGTTATCAGTTCTTCTAAAACAGCCTCCTCCAACCTGACTCCCTTTGGATATGGTGGAATCCAAAGCCACCGTAATTGCACTCCAATTGCTGCTTCTGCAAGAATTTGCATTTGACCACAATCCAAAATTTAACTGAGAATAGAACATACAGTTCTTGCACAGTTTAGCACAAAAGGAATAATCGACATAACTCGAATTCTCCATCCATCCATCGATCCCCAGTACAGTGCAATGATTAAATTGCTGGACTAAGAACAGGAAGACAGGATTCTAGCCCTACCTTAAGAAAAGAAGTCAGCTGAGTTACTATAAGCCAATTATTCTCCCTTGTTTGGGAAGTTGAAAAACATCCACCACCATGCAATGGATTGGCATGGCAAATCTAGGTAGTCCTGAGCTTAATAACCATTCGTTTAAAATTCAGACTCAGAATCAGGGGTGAGCTGCTACAGGTTTACCTGGGTTCGGGAGAGCCTGCAGCTAATGTTATGGCCAGTTCGGAGAGCCTCCAAATCCCACACCTGGCTGGCCCTGATAATTATGCACCCTGCAGTGCTGTGGGTTACCATAGTCACCTGTTGTTCTGCTATTATCAAGCCTGTCCATCTGGCAAGGACATCTTAGGAAGCCCTGTGAAGAGACTTTCTTCTCTCTGAAGTGGCAGGGTAACAATAGTCTCTGTGGAGGGACCTCTAGTTTGGAATTTCTTACCTGCAAAGGTCCATAAAGTTCCATTTCTCTTCACTTTAAGAAACTTTTTTTAAAAGAAAAAATAAAAACATTTTTAGAAACTCTTTAAAGTTTTATTTCATTGGTCCTTCAAAGCTTGGTAAATTTTTATTGGTGTCTGTGTATGGAGAGGGTTGATTTATTATTACTGTTCTTTTTATCATTTTAATTTATTATTCTCTTCTTGTGTTTACATTCTTAGAACCTACCCAGAATCTTTAAAGTTGCTCTTAGGTAAAGGTTCCCCTTGCACATCTGTGCTAGTTGTTCCCGAGTCTAGGGGGTGTGTGTGCTCATCTCTGTTACAAAGCCGAAGAGCCAGCGTTGTCCGAAGACGTTCTCCATCGTCATATGGCATGACTAAACGCCAAAGGCGCATGGAACGCTGTTACCTTCCCACCAAAGGTGGTTCCTATTTTTCTACTTGCATTTTTACATGCTTTCGAACTGCTAGGTTAGCAGAAGCTGGGACAAGTAACAGGAACTCACTCCATTACGCGGCACTAGGGAATCGAACCGCCGACCTTTCTGATCAAGAAGCCCAGCATCTTAGCCACTCAGCCACCGCGCCCCAAAGTTGCTCTTAGATTCGCATACATCTGTAAAGTTGGAAAACACTCTTTGCCTCTGCCTCTCTGTCTGTCTGAGTGTCTCTCTCTGTCTTTTTCTCTCTATGTCTCTCTCTGTCTGTCTCTCTGTCTTTGTCTGTCTGTCTGTCTGTCTCTGTCTGTCTTTCTCACTCTCTGTCACTCTGTCTGTCTCTGTGTGTGTGTGTCTCTGTCTGTCTGTCTCTCTCTCTATGTCTCTCTGTCTCTCTCTCTGTCTCTCGATATACGTATTTATACACATACATTTATATATACACACACACATACACACATACATATATATAAACTGCTGGGGAGGCTGAAACTTCCTCAGTCTGGGAATGAGACCGTGTATGCTCACAACCTCAAGACTGCCACACCTACTCTCTCCTAAACTTCACCCACGCTGCTCAGATGTGCATGTTCAGGTTGCATTAGAGACACCCAGGAGAACAAAGAAACACCTAAACAATTATTAATATTCAGACTCACCTTTTAGGATCAGTTAGAAACCTGATACGGACACTTGATGCTCCACTGACCACATGTCGACAGGTTAACATCAGCCTTGAATTCATCATCACCCCGGACCCCCAGGTCGGTCCACATTCTACCAGAACCACAGCATCCAACAGGTGCCTGTCCAGTCCATTTCTGAGCGCCATCATAGCATGTGACCTGGTCACAAGTTCTGCGGGGAGCAACCAGGGCTTTGGGAAACCCCGAGACCCTGAAAGGACCCCCACCACACTCTCCAGAATGGAGTCAACGGCACAAACCAGAGTCAAGCCAACCCACTCGGTGGATTTCCAGCAAAGCGGAGCCACGATGATCCCGACCAGATGAAGACCCATTCCTGACGTGACGAAGACACCGCCACCTTCGGTGCCAGGTAAGCAACGGGCGTCAGTCAAGAGGAGGGCATTGTTTGCTCCTGCCAGGTTGCTGACGATCCCTTTACTAAGGGTATTCATGAAGATCTCCGGGCACAAGGAGCCAAAAGGAGAGCCACAGGTGAAGACGGTGTCCCCCTTCCTCAGGGATCCGGCTGGGACGCAGCTCACCCAACTCGCCCCGTGGGAATCCGGCTCCAGGATCCTCAGCAGGGCAAACCAATGCAGGCAAGGCAAGTCCTCCTCCAAAGTGTTGACTTCTTGCTCAAAGTCATTCCCACCAAAATGCCACCGATCCGAGGTGCTGAAGATTTGGGAGAAGGCCTCCTGGAACTGCGGGCAGGCGGCTACCATCAGCAGCTCAGCCTCGCAGTGCCTCCAACCGTGGGGCGATCGACCCCGATTCGAAAGTGGATTAAACCTCAGCACGGGGTTATTTCCCCCCAGGTCTCCAGCCAGGCGATCCCGGTTGGCTTTGCTGCTGTTGTCCCCACCTGCCTTAAGAACCTGGATCTGGAGGCCCGCTAAGAAGCGATCGGAGAGCAGGACTTTCCCCTGTGACCAATCGGGGTGCTCGGATTCCAGAAGGAAAGGGGCAAAGAGGATCCCGGGGCAAAGGACGACGCCCGGGAGATCTCGGCTCAAGAGGACGCCGCTGCCGCTGCAACACCCGCGGGTGACCCGGGAGTGAGACACCGAGATCACGCAGCCAGCCCGGGCTGCTGTCGATCCTAAAGTTTCGGACATAGGGGAAAAAATAAAAGTCGAGATCCCCTCGCCAGCGGATCTCTCGACTTGATCGCCCGGGAGAATCCCAATCCTGCAAAAACGCTGGGGGAGTTTAACGCCAAGGAAGGGCGTCGCTTCCAGGGTCGCCCCTGCAGTGCTGCATTGATCCTTCCTCGCCCCTTTCCGAGAAACGGGGAGGTCGGAGCTCTCTCCCGCCTGGCGGAGCGCCACTGCAAAGCCCCACCAAATCGCGGGACGCGCCGGACTAGCCGAGGAGAGGAAGAAGCGTCGGGCAAAGCCGGAATAAGCAGAGAGAGAGAAACAGACAGCTAAACTCGCTCCCATTGGCCGATCCGTCAATTGCAGCGCTACGATTGGTGGAGGAGACTCGGGCAAGGAATGTCCTCTCCCATTGGCTGTTTTTTAGACCTTTGGTTTGGGAATCTGATTACTAAACTCGGGACTCTCGCCTTGAAGAGAATAGAGAATAGAGAATAGAGAATAGAGAATAGAGAAGAAGAAGAAGAAGAAGAAGAAGAAGAAGAAGAAGAAGAAGAAGAAGAAGAAGAAGAAGAAGAAGAAGAAGAAGAAGAAGAAGAAGAAGAAGAAGAAGAAGAAGAAGAAGAAGAAGAAGAAGAAGAAGAAGAAGAAGAGCTCTGAAAAAAAAAGTCTTTAAATTCGATTTGGCTAAGCCCCATCACATTACTCCCCAGTTCTCATGTCAAAATATTTTAGGAATCAGTCTATAGGGCGAAAGATACCTGCCTAATAATAGTATCATCAGAATCAATCTTAGAATTCTAGCTGATCGCATGCAGGATACCAGTGAGCAATGTTTTGCAGCTGCCATAGAGAAAAGAATGGAGAAAGCAACGCCTTGATAGCATTTCTAAAATGGGGGATGTAGTTCATCATCTTATAACGACCCCATAATCCGTTGCGAGGTGGAGTCTGGGCAAATGAATGGAGCTAGCAGAGTGTTTAATGGCCGGATGCCCTCTGAACAAATACAGAGTTTTTGTTCAGCAGATATATTCTCATTGTGCCTCGAGAGAGAAATATATGCCTCTACCTAGGATCAAACTCACAGCCTCATGATTCTAAGAAGGGAGCTCCATTCTAGGACGCCACACCACTACATAATGGGGGATGTAATTTTTCTGGTTTATTCTCCATCCTTCAGATCCCACTCCATATACTGTGTCCAGTTTGTGTGGAGAAGTGTTTAAGATGCTATATTGCAACAGGATGATCCAGATTCTAATCCCATCTCAAGCAAGGAAACTCACTGGTGTGATTTCAAGTCATTCATACTCTGGAGTCCTTGGTGCTCTCTGACTTGTTGGCTGTTTTCTTGCAGATGTTTTATTACACACCTAGGTAACATCTATATACATAAAAATCAGTGTATGGAACACCTCCAGCAATTTCAACTAAACTTGGTACAGAGATGACTTGCTCTCTGGAAAAAAGTACTGTTGGGGTAAGACACCCCTAACACCCTCAGGGTGTGAGTTCTGTTAAGATACAGCCTGTTGTGCCTTAAAATGACTTCTACTGTACTGCCGTAAAATGAATTCTACTGTACAACGCAGCAGAGTTGCCATGGTAACGGCTTCACAGTACTCCACAAGGGGGCTCCCTCTGGTAAGGGGGAAAATCCAACATTAGAAATTACGTTTGGTCTGGACATTTCCCCCTTATAAATAAATATTTGAGCAACACTAGGTTATCAGCTAGTATTCAATATAATCTGGTTGGGTAATGAAACACCTGCAAAAAACCAAGCTCAGAAACCACCAAGGGCTCCACAATTCAATCATGAGCTACTAAATATTCTCTGTTGCACATCCACTCTCAGCCCAACCTACCTTACCTGATTCTTGTTGGGAGGAGAGCAATGTATGAGACTATGAATGTGCACGTTGGACAAGGATTTGATTGCAAAGCCATACCTGACATCTTGCATGTTGTAATCCTTTTCCTTTGGCCGCCATTGCACACAGCTTATTAAGTACACAAATTGCTATGTTAAGAGTGCAAGCAAACGTGGTCAAATAAAGAAACCGATGCCAATTATGAAACTGAGGTTTAGCAAGAGCAAGAGATTAGGCCTCATTAGGTATTTGAAAGAGTGTCTTATGAAAAGGGAGTCCTCTTTTCAATTTTCTTACATCTTAAGGAGCATGAAAGCAAGTCAGTATGTTGTTGCGTGTTTGAGAAAGCTTGCTAATGTGCTAAGAGCTTTCTGATTGCGAAACCAACTCGCTAGGAAGGGAATGAGCCCTACTTGGCTATTGGCAAAGGATACAGAGAAATCTATTGGGGACGCTTAGAGCTGGATTCTTGCAAGGTGTGGGTGTTGTAGTGTTTGCTCCTTTCTACTTCCAACAGTTACTAATTTTGTTGGCTTGTAGGATTAGTTGGCAATTCATGTTTTTTTTAAGATAAACAAGAATTTTCTAGTGTTGTTTTGGGAAAACAGCAATCAATGTAGCCTGTCAATCCATTAAACAAGTATATATTTCTGAATTCTGACAAAGACATGAAAAGCAAGCATAATTAACCAAGTATGTGTTATTTAAAAGGGACACGGTGGCTCAATGGCTAAGACGCTGAGCTTGCTGATCAGAAAGGTTGGCATTTCAGCGGTTCGAATCCCTAGCGCTGTGTAACAGAGTGAACTCCTGTTACTTGTCCCAGCTTCTGCCAACCTAGCATTTTAAAAGCATGTAAAAATGCAAGTAGAAAAATAGGGACCACCTTTGGTGGGAAGATAATAGCGTTCCGTGCGCCTTCGGCATTTAGCCATGCCGGCCACATGATCACGGTGACGTCTTCGGACAACGCTGTCTCTTTGGCTTTGAAACGGAGATGAGCATCTCCCCCTAGAGTCAGGAACGACTAGCGCATATATGCAAGGGGAACCTTTACCTTTTTATGTGTTATTTATTCTAGTTGTTTCATTTCCTGCTGCTTACTTCCATTTTGAGATCCCTTGTTCCAAAAATATGAGAGGAAAACTCTCCTGCCATAACTGTCACACACCACCTTTTGTCCATCTTTTAGAAGCTAAAAAAAAAAATCCGAGTTGTTAACTTTCCCAGCAGGAAACTGTTTTAATATAAAGTAGTTACAGGTAGTTCTTGAATTATGACCACAATGGAATCCAAAATTTATGTGAGAAATGTATTGAGTTTTGCCCCATTTTTTGACTTTTCATGCCCCATTTGTTAAGTGAGTCACGACAGTTGTTAAACTAGTAACACAGTTGTTAAGTGAATCTGGCTTCCCCATTGATTTTGATTCTCAGAAGGTCGCAAAAGGGGATCACATGATACTGTGACTGTCATAAATATGAGTCAGTTGCCAATTATCCGAATGTTGATCACATGATCATGCTGATTAATAGCAATAGCACTTAGATTTATCTACTGCTTCATAGTGCTTTTACAGTGGTTTACAGAGTCAGCCTCTTGCCTGCCTGCCCAGGCTCCTTAGGGCCCCAATAGGAAGCAGTTGCTGGAGCTAAGCAGCCACCATGAGAAAGAGTTGGCAAAACAGCTGGCTCAGTTCAAATAGGATCTGACCGAGAAGGAGGCTCAGCAGAAGCACCTCACTGAGGACTACGAGCATAGGCTTTCCAAGCAGAGGGAAGACATGCAGGAGTGCAAGGTACCAGCGCCTGGAGGCTCAGCGGGCTGAGATAGTCATATGGCCATGATGCAGTCCCACTGGAATGAGGCCCTCCAACTCTTTGCCACCAGCAGCGCTTCCCTTCAGCCTTCGCCCAAAGCCCCGCACCAGGAGGCTGAAGCAGATCCCAAGTCAGAATTTCTCCCCATCTCTGACCTGCACAAAAAGACCCAGAAGGGGGCGATTCTCTGCACCAACACAAGCGTTCATTGCAGGTATCCGTCCCAGGGGCCGTAGTTTGTGGACCCCTGATTTAGTGCAATATAAAAAAAATGCAAATAATGTTTTGCAGACCAAAATTTTCTCGCGGACCACCAGTGGTCCACGGACCAACAATTGGTGACTGCTGCTTTACAGTCCTAAGTGGCTTACAGAGTTAGCCTATTGTTCCCAACAATCTGGGTCCTCATTTTACCCACTCGGAAAGATGGAAGGCTGAGTCAACCTTGAGCCTGGTGAGATTCGATCTGCCGAGCTGCAGCTAGCAGTCAGCTGAAGTAGCCTGCAGTACTTCATTCTAACCACTGCATCACCTCGGCTCTCACCACTGCGCCACCTCAGCACATAAGTGTGAAAAATGATCATAAGGCACTTTTTCAGTGCCGTTGTAACTTTGAACAGTCACTAAATGAAGTGTTGTAAGGCGAGGACTACCCGTACATGTAGAATGGCCCATTCAACATGTTCTGGTGGGCTACAATATTCTTTCTTAAGGTGACATCCTCCCAAGCATAATATTAGGACTGACAAATTATACTGTAATTTGATTGTTTTTGTTCCAAGTGCCAGTACCTTTTTTCCACAGTGGTTAGTTACAGCTTGTGTTTTCCTTATGTGGTGAAAACGTGACAGATCGTGTGTTCATGGGAAATGCTTGAACCTGCTTCCATGGACTCTAAAATAAAGGCACACTCTATGCTTGTTCTTGAGCAAAATGAACCATAATATCCTCTTAATCGATGTACAACATTCTGGCCCCATAGAGGCTCAACCCAATTTAGCATTTTAAATGATCAGGTAGTGGCACTGGATAACCTTGAGTGATCTAAATTGAAAGGTAAAAACCAAACAAAATTTTTTTAAAAATCTGAAAGGCAAGAACAAACTATTCCTGGATTGCTGTCAAGAAAATTATACAGATTTGTCTGTGAATCAACCTTACTTTCAAAGCATCTTTACTTGTTTTAGCTTAAAGAGAACTGCACGCATTTTTGTTTTCTGAAAGAAAGTTCAAAAATCAGGACAGGTGTGAAATGTGCTGGCTTGTCTGTCAATCAATCAAGAAAGCTTGATTGCAGGGATGTCAAACTGCTGGCCTGCAGGTCAGATGTGTCACGTGCAGGCCACACCCACCCCAGCTCCGCGAAGAGAAAAAACGTCACAAAATGTCACATGACGGCAACATGACACAGCAAGTTTGACACCCGTGGGCTATAGGGAAGATTTACGTTAGAGCAAGTGTGTAGGAGTGGCAAGAGTAAAAACAGAAATCAGCCTAGAGTCACTACTGTATTTTTTGGAGTATAAGACGCACCTTTTCCCCTCAAAAAAAAGGGTGAAAATCTGGGTGTGTCTTATACACTGGATACAGCATTTTTTGCCTCCCGAAACTCCGCCCCCTTCACCAAAATGGCCGTGCAGAGCCTGTAGAAGGCTTTCAGAGAGCTCCTGGGGGCTGGGGAAGGCAGAAATGAGTGAAAAATGGGCTGTTTTTTGCTCAATTTTGCCCCCCACCAGCCCCCATGAGTACTCTATAAGCCTCCTAAAGGCTATGCATGCATTTGTTTTGATAAAAAAACGGGCCCGTTTTTGTGAAAAATGGGCCATTGTTTGCTCATTTGGGGGGGGGGGGGAAACCCCCCAGGAGCACTCTACAAGCCCCCTAAAGGCTATTCATGCCTTTTTTTGTTTTTGAAAAAAAAACAGGTTGTTTTAGGGAGGTTTGCAGAGCGGAAAAACTTTTTTTTTTTAAATTTGCCTCTTCAAAATCTTGGTGCATCTTATGCTCTGAAAAATACGGTATGTAGCCACAAATGAACTAAGTCCCTCTTAAATTCTGCTGAACCTTATCTAGTGCTAAAATAGCGTTAACCGTTAGTTGCATAAATTCCACTGGTCACGCATGAGTAGTAATAAATCAGTTTAATTAAAACTGCAAGTGTAGTTCTGGTTTTTAGTGCCTGACAAGGTTTCATAATCAACTGTTGGGCCTGGGTCCCATAATTTCCATCCTCTCTTCTATGCATCAAGAGATATAATTGGTGGCACAGCTAAATCCTGTCTTCTTGTCGTTAGTTGTGAAGTTGTGTCCGACCCATTGTGACCCCATGGATAACGTTCTTCCAGACCTTCTTGTCCTCTACCCACCTTTGGAGTCCATTTAAGCTCACACCGACTGCTTCAGTGACTCAATCCAGCCACCTCATTCTCTTGCCGTCCCCTTCTTCTTTTGCCCTCAATCGTTCTCACCATCAGGCTCTTCTCCAGTGAGTCCTTCCTTCTCATTAGGTGGCCAAAGTATTTGAATTTCATCTTCAGGATCTGGCCTTCTAAAGAGCAGTCAGGGTTGATCTCCTCTAGGACTGACCGATTTGATCGCCTTGCAATCCAAGAGACTCGCAGGAGTCTTCTCCAGCACCATAGTTCAAAGTCCTCAATTCTTTGGAGCTCAGTTCAACTTTCACAGCCATCCATTGCAGTTGGAAAAACCATAGCCTTGGCTATGCACTTTTGTTGGCAGGGTGATGTATCTTGCTTTTTAGCATGCTGTCTAGATTTGCCATAGCTTTCCTTTCCAGGAAATCCTATCTTACTTCCCTTCAAATACTCACTATCCATATAGTAATCCAGTAAATGTAGAAAACCTTGAATACTTTAGGGGTTTTGTTGTTGGGAAGGAATAAAGCTGTTGCTCACCTCTTGTTTAAAGGCACTCCTCATTCTCTGATGGCAACATCTATCTGGACTGGTTTTGTCCCCTTTGAAAAATTAAAATGTGTCCAAATCAGAGCTAGTCATGGAGTGTGCCGGCTGAAGTGCCCACAACGCCTCTAGACGAGATGGTCGGCACACAAATCTAACAAATTTAAAAAAAAATAACTTGGGCTCTTGCACCTTCGGTGAAGGCCTGCCTGCAATACTTCCAAGGTCTTGAAGACCAATTCAGGTGACCTGAAATTATCCATTCTGCTTCCAAGAAAAGGGATTAGATCTAGAATCCCTATTGCACAACCATACTTAGCAACATGAGTTAAATCTTTAATTCTTGAGATCTTGGCTCTGTGCCTGGAACCACCATTGTACTTTTGAAGCCAGAGAATGGAGATATTTCCTTCATTACATTGCAATCGGGGGTGATGGAGAGCTCTCCTTTAGCTGTTTCTTGACCAGGAAGGATTTTCCTTCCTATTCGGACATATGAAATCTTTGCTTGAAGAGCCCATTTCTACTGAAAATCCCCTTATTTTTCTCTTCTTCTCCATTGTTCATGTTTGTATCTAGTTTCTCCCGTCCTTCCTCTCTCTTTCCTACACTTTTTGTTTTCATCCACAGCATTTATTCAAATAAATTGTGTCGACAGATGCTAAATGCCAAGAATACAAGAGGAAATTAAACTCACATTTTAAAGACGACCTCCAGAGCATTGGGTACCGGCCAGACCACAGAATAGAAGACTAAAAATCTTTTCAAGAGCCACTGCCAGCCAAAATCCACTACTGAGGATTGAATTTTCAGCTTTTTGTTCCATTTTTCCAAAACCTTTCTTGGAAGCTGCTCTTACAGGTCAGCTGCGAGAGGGGTTTAAAATCAAGAGGGAAATCTACAAGTCAATAACTGAACCTGTCCATATGAATGGAAGCCCTGGCTCCCAACTCTTCCTAGAATTGGATAGGCAGCCTTCCTGATGGGCGGATTCAGATGACTTGCATAAAACAGGTACAACCAGTTCTCATTTGCTGAAGCACAGTACTCAGGCTAGGAGTCTTACAGCAAAGATGGTGAGTAGAGGAACATTATTTTCATATATTCTTTTATGCTGTCAAAAAATTATTAAACTATAACAGTGTTGGCAAATCTTTTCGCCAGAGTGCCGAAATGGGAGCGGGCACAGGGGGAGGGGGGGAGAGTCCCGGAAATCAAAAAAGCAGCTCCCTGGTGTGCCCGTGCGGGAGCGACGAAATCTGGAAGAGTATGTGTGCACCAGAATGCTGAGCTTCCGGTTTCCAGCGTGTGCATGTGCGCCAATTATCTGGTTGTACGGTTTCTGGTACGCATGTACATGTGCTGGCTGGTGCATGTGTGCGTGCCAGAACCCGGAAGAGCAACAGGTGACAGCTGGCGTGACTCTGCATGTCATTTTGGCACATGTGCCATAGGTTCACTATCATGGAACTATAGCATCCAGCAGTTATTTTTCAATTTAACAGGCATCCTTATTTCCTTCCCCCTTGTGTAGCTTTTCCATTACAGCGGACTTCTTGCTATGATCCTCAATGTGTTTTACTAGACCTTGTATTTTTTCTTGATTATTTAATTTACTTATGGATGAAAAGATATCAAATGATTCACTCCCAATTTGACATTGGTCAAGAATGTATTTGCGGCCCAGGACATGGACGCCTTCTACAACACCTGCCCCTGGATTATATTAGGGCCAGATTCAACCCAAGTATATGTATATAATTGTGTGGGGTTTTTTTTTTAAAAAAAAACTTTATTAAAATGTTTTGGATACAGACAAACCGTCTCTGCAAACATGTTCCTCATTTCCAGAAATTGGAAGTTAAAACATTTTGCTAACAGAATGATGTTTACTCTAGTTTCCAATCTGTAACCCGGTTCCTAAGGAATATATTAAACTTTATAGCCAGACATTGCAAGGAGACATGTCCAAAGACAGAACACAGCAGGCAAAAAACAGATCAGAGCCATACACAACCGGTTTCTCCAGTGGCTGAGATACCACTTTCATAGAAGTTGCTCCTTTGGCCACCGTCTTATAGCTCTGCTTACCAGGGCCTTCTTTTTTTAAGCATGTAGTTGGAGATAAAGGTTATCACATCTCATGTTGATCCAAGGTGAGCCATCCCTCCGTATCCCTTGATTGAGAGAATTACAGATGTTCAATGGAGCAGATGCTACATTATTCGCACCCAATCAAGGTTTTTTGTTTTTTGTGGACTCATGTACACTTAAGAGTTTTCCACATCTCCTTGGCACCATATTCACAGGCACTTTGGCCTAGGAAATATTCACAAATCATCGAAAATCTTCTTACATAAAACCCAAAGGTTTTACAAACCACAAATTGAACTCAACAATGATGCTGTAAGTAATTGTTTTGATGAAGATATTGCAAACAGTTCAAGAATAACCACATCAGAAAAGAGCCTGGTTAATTATAATGGACTCTTCCCCAATTGTCCCTTTCAGGAACTGGCTACTCTGTCATAGCTCTTCCAATGGAATTATGAGACTGAAATTACCTCTGGAATTGCAAACTGGACTCTTTTCGACCTGCAGAGTTTTAAGATGCTTCATATTTGTAAAAATAGTCAGCCCTTTTTGCAGGCAGGGAAGTAAAGTATTTATCCTGATGTCGCATTACATACTTCAGAAGTCTCCATGAGTTTTTACCTGAAACTAGTAATTTTAGGTAAAGACCAATGCATTCTGACCTGCCGATGCACTGGGTGAAACTGACAATTTAGAGGTTATTAAAACAGATGTCCAAAATTACAGGAGGATTTCTGGGATATCCAACTGTTAATGATTCACTTTTCCCCCCTCTCAAAGTTGATGCTAGGATAAAAGACACTCAACCATAACTAGCATTTAATTCAGAGAGTGGGGGGGACTGGCTCCATTATAACTGGCGAACTTCAACTCTGGCTCAGGAATTCTGGAAGTCGAAGTCCACCAGTCATAAAAGGACCACAGTTTCCCAGCCCTGATTTAAGTGAACACACCCATACCCATATAGTGTTATCCTTCCCTGGAGTTAAATGCCTATAGTGTACCGCCATTTTGCAATTCATGTTTTGCAATGGGAGTCAGAAAGCCAGTCTCTTCAGACATGGGGTCCCCTGCATTCACCAAAGCAAGTCTGTCCACAAGCACTAAATAGTTTTAATTAAAAGCATCTTCACGCTTCCAGCCAAGAAGAAGAATGCCTGTTTTAAGTGGAAATGAAGACGTCTAGGCAAGTAATGAAAATTCAAACACAAGCTCTGTTGAGTGTAAAAGAAACAGGGTTAGTTTACAGTAACAGCATTTGATACGCACTTGTTGGAACAATTTAATGCTACAATAACCACCCCCCCACCCCCAAAAAAATTCATGATTTCTACAGTGTTTTTTTTTGTTTTGTTGTTTTGCAGTTGCCTGCAATGTAGAACATCGTGTATTGTTAGGTCCAAGACAAACTTTCTGCTGGTGCTGCAGAGGAGGAGGAAGAAGAAGAAGAAAAAAACTGCCATTAAGGAAAGTGATCGTAACTTTTAGAGGTGGGGCAAATAAAGGGGGTCAACCACATTTCAGACTCCTGCACATGACAAGGAAGGCTAAATAAGTGTGCCTCTGCGTGTACTCCATCCCCCTCCCACCCCCCAACTAAATTCCCTGTAAGTTAAAGAAAAATATCATTGCACAAGTCAGTCCCAATAGCACCATCTTCATGATTGAGCAGTGTGACAGCGCAACCACCTTACAGGGCTTTGAAAGCCGTCTCTCTCTCTCTCTGTTTGCTAAAGATTTTGAATATCATGATAGCTGGTTCGGTCATTTGGGAACAGCCTAAATACCATTAAATAGATATTTTTTTTCTTTAAAAAAAAAAATCCTAACAGACTCTGGCCTGAACAGGATGAATGCTAAACTTAAGAAAAATCTAAAGGGACGCCATTTACACCAAACACTTCCTTTAAAAAATATAGTTGCTTTCTTTGAAATCAATTGGCCACAGTGGTGAGACATGTCCTCTTTTCCAGCCACAAAGAGTGCCGCGCACAGAGCTTGGCATTCCAGCTCGCTCATCCCATTTGTAAGTGAAAGCCAGGGTTTCCATAGGAATCCACGGCCACTGGAAGTGACAACCTGCACCAGTGTACAGAATGTTATCTCCCAGACACAGGGAAAAGAATTGTGTCACCACTGTGATGTAGGGTAACTGAAGAAAGGAGTCTCTTGGTCGTTGCCAGTATGCAGATGGAGAGTCTTCCATGTTCTAATAGAAAAGCCCATAAGGAATTTGTGAACAGGATCAGTCCAGGAATAGATCTGTCTCTCCAGTATCAGTCAATGTACTGTGACAGCCAACGAAAACCTTCACCGTAGCCTTGCCTCTTCAGTATACTGCACATGAACACTTCCATAGGACGCGTGTTCAGGTCCTTCAATGGCACATTCCCCTAGAGAATTAAACAGAAATTCATTCAAAAAGGAGTCCATTGCGGAACCTTTTACCTGCACTGGCAGAAATTCTGGGCATTCAATCCCAGATACCAGGACAAACACAGCTTTGTTATAAACACGGTCATATCTGATTTTAGAGCTGCAAGGTAATTTTTTAAATTTAATTTCTAAAAAAAAAAAGATATAAAAAAAGACAGAAAAAAATAGGAAAATAGAGATGGACAAATTGCAAGGGTTAAAGGGACAAAGAAAATGAAAATGAGTAACTTCGGATTTTCTTTGATAGAGTTGCAAATATAAAATACATATAAGCTTCTAATTTGAAATTCAGCAATATATTTCTATAATCATGAACAATACGAATTGTCAAAGCCTACAATCTAGCATTTCTTTCGGTTCCAAGCAAAAAGTTGAAAGATTGTTCTTGATTATGTGGCCTGGCATATCAGTTTTTGATACTGATCCAAGAGCTACAATGAAACTGTAAGATTGCCCAAAAACATTTAGAACTGTGCATCTGAAGGAAAGGTGGTGGGGAGGGGGGGGAGAGAAAGCTGTTGGGCAACCTTTACCTCATGTCCCCTGAGGTTATGCAGTCTCTAGACATTTTAAGACTAAAGCTTGCTTCAAAAAAAGAAAAGAAACCTTTGTGTAGTTTAATTTTTTTTTTGAATGGTAAATCACACTGCTTTATTCTGGCAGGAAAGGGATACCACAAATAATCTATTTAAGCCTACAGTAAAGGGCATATGCAACAATTTTTTCCTTATCTATCATCTAAGGATACTCTTATGCTTCCCAAGACAATCTCTAAACAGGATGAAAAAATACTAATCAGACACCAAAAATGGTGATATTAAAAAAACAGCGTGAGAATATTTTAGTTCCCAGGTTAACACTGGAGGCTAAATTAATTGAAGTCTTTACAAAAGAAACTACAAGTATAAAACTGATTATGCCCAACGGGTGTTGGTCAATATATCCTTCCTAATTCTGTTGTATTATTGGTGCTGTTGTCCACAATCAGTTTAGTTGTCTTGTATCCATTTAAACACCAATATATTTGTCACACCTAACTGCACTTGATTCTAATTTAAATTCTCCACACACCAACATACAATCACAAAGTTAACAATTCAGGCTTCCAAGGAAGTGTACTCTGATTTATAAAAACTAAATTATGTTCATTAACTAACCATACAAAACATTCTTTTGTAAACATACAGAAGTATAAAATTAGGCTATTCTACATTAATCTAATAAATTCATTTGTACCATACTTGGATCTAATAAAAATTGTTACTTGTGTTCCTGTGGTATTTTAAGAGCCAACATTAGAAAGTTGATATACGATAGTATTCAGAAAAATATATTTCAAAAAATAAGGTATATTAATTTTAGAACCAAGCTTTGATTCCTTACCTTTCCTGTTGTCTGTCCGTAAAGACCAAAAATCTCTCTCAGCTTCTCCTCACTGATAGCTTCTGGTCGGTCAATCTTGTTACCCAAGATAAGAATTGGCACATTGGATATTGTCTCATCAGTCATTAGTGCCTAAGGGAAAAAAGGGGGGAAATGTGCAACTATGTAACCATAGAAGGCGACTAATAATTTTAAGTAGGAATACCAAACCCAATTTCAGAAAATGCTACTAATAGACAATAGATACATACATATTATTTCATTAATTGTATTTGGAATATTTTAAGTCACAACATGACCTCGTAAATCTAAATATCATAGTGATGGCGTGTAACTTACAATTCAAATTTATGAAACACATTCCAAATTATGTACAAGTACTGCTTTATATTTAAAAGATTTTTTTAAAATTCCACCTTTATTATTTTTATAAATAACTCAAGGTGACAAACATAACTAATATATTATCCTCCTATTTTCCTCATCACAACCCTGTGAGATGAGTTGGGCTGACAGAGTGAGACTGCTGCAAACTCACCCAGCTGGCTTTCATACCAAATTCATACTAGTATTTAGCTTCCTTTTTGCTCATAGGTGCACATTTTAAATTAACTTGTTGTCCAAGAGAGAAAAGGGATATATCAATACAACTAGTACAAGTGCATTCAAAGGAAAAAGTTACTCACATTGAGCTCCACTTTAGATTCCAAAAGACGAGAGTGATCTGCACAATCCACTAAAAAGACAATCCCATTAATTGCTGGGAAATAATTCTTCCAGACACGCCGCGCTTTAAGGGAAACAAAAGCACTTGTGAAAATATAGCACCAACATCAATAAAGGGATGGAAAATGTATTTTGAGCCTCCTTAGCTATCTTCCATGTTCAGCTTGATATCACAATTCAACCTATATTGCACTGAGTCTTCTACTAATTAAGTTAGGTGGTTTGACGTGTGTGCTTAACACAGTACTTGAGGATTTTGCATACAGGTAGTCCTCAACATACGGCCACAATTGAGCCAAAGTGAGAAATTTGTTAAGTGAATTTTGCTCCATTTTACGTCTTTTGTCACCCACATTGTTAAGTGAATCACTGCAGTTTTTAAATTAGTAACACAGTTGTGAAGTGAATCTGGTTTCCCCATTGACTTTGCTTGTCAGAAGGTCGCAAAAGTGGATCTCATGACTCCGGGATGCTGCAACTGTCATAAATGTGAGTCAGTTGTTAAGCATCCGAATGAATATCATGTGACCCTGGGGATGCTGCAATGGTCGTAAGTGTGAAAAATGGTCATCAGTCACTTTTTTCGGTGCCGTTATAACTTTGAACGGTCACTAAATGAACTGTTGTTAAATCGAGGACTACCTGCACTTGTGTGCACTTATTTTACCTTAAAGCCAATATTTAGCAATATATTGTCATGACTTCCTCTGCTGTAAGAGGAAGACAACCTATTTGTGACCTTCATGAATGTGAGAATAAATATGGGCAACACAGACATTAATGTACCTGAATGGCATCTCCATTAGTAGAACATTTTATCTGCTTAAAGGACACTTTCTCTCAGATTATACAATACAATACAGTAGCAGAGTTGGAAAGGACCTTGGAGGTCTTCTAGTCCAGCCCCCTGCCTAGGCAGGAAAACCTATACCATTTCAGAAAAATGGTTGTCCAACATCTTCTTAACTTCTGGAGGCAAGCTGTTCCACTGATTAATTGTTCTAACTGTCAGGAAATTTCTCCTCAGTTCTAAGTTGCTTCTCTCCTTGATTAGTTTCCACCCATTGCTTCTCCTTCTGCCCTCAGGTGCTTTGGAGAATAGTTTGACTCCCTCTTCTTTGTTTAGCCAGGAATAAGAGAATAACAAAATAACAAGCATCACTACTGATTACCTTGCTCGTGGCCACCAAGATCAAAAGTGGTGAAAGTCATTCCTGCAATTGTTAATTCTTCTGATGCTAGAGAAGACAGAAGTGTTTTATAGCCTTTAGCAGTGGATATGGTCTTTAAAATGTCAATTACCATAAGGCATAAACTATTCAAGATACGTTAAGATCAGCCTTCCCCAACCTAATGCCCTTCAGAAATATTCATACAAGTAAAGAACTTGAGAGATTTAAATAACCAGTGAATCCAACATCTGCATAGTGCAAGAATAAACTTAGAGCACCCTCAATGAATGTCTATTTAACGTCTGATTGAAAACACCCAGCTTAAACGATTTCATAGCTTACTTTGATAACAGACTCCATATAGATATTGCATATTTTTAGGCAACCCCAAAATTCCAAGCTTCCCGATAAAAATGATGCTGATTAGGGATTAAAACACGATACTTCCATAAACAATAGAAGGAAGAAAGAGGCATAAGATCTTAAAATAGATGTAGGTTAATTTGACAGGTTAGATGTTGGAAAGTAATTCCTATAATTCAATCACTTCTGCTAGGACAGATGGGAACTGAAGTTCATCAACCTCTGGAAGGCACATATTGCCCTTCAGCTACTTGCAATTCCTCCTAACTCATGAACTGAATCAGGTAATATTTGTATTTAATATAACACACTGAATCATAATCTTGAGCCTAATCTCTTTTTTCCTTTCCAAGTAATAAATCTCACAAAAGATATTGGGATTAGGAACAAGCTTGTCATTTTCAAACAATTAAGCCCAAACATGAAGCAACTTTTTTTTCTAAGTATACTAATCTTCAACATTATCATACAATTATGTTCTAAAATGACATCAATATACAATTCCGTAACTATATGGTGCTTACTTGGATATAATGTGGGAACATGTTGACCCAATCGGTCATCCTTTAGCATGTGAAGAAGAGTAGTTTTGCCTGCATTATCCAAACCCAAGAAAACTAATTTTCCAGACTTCTTATACAATCCTGTGGAAAAAAGCATGTATGAAATAAAATGAAGTCTTTATTGGATTAAGCCTATTGAGCATTCTTATTCCCCAAAGTGAACAGAGAGTGCAATTTACATGACTCCCACAGCAGGTATTCGGCAGGGAAGGGAAAATGTGGGGAAATTGTGGATGGAAGTATGTGTGCTGCAGTGGATACTGGCAATGAAGGAAATGTATTAGGAAGGACCCAGTAGGCACAAAGGTTATGCCATGATGCTTTGGCATCAGGAGGGTGAGAGAAAAGGCACAGGGAAGATCAAGTTAGTAAGTCAGTCAGTGGGATATATTCCACTGGCAGCTACTAGGGGGGATGGTGTTGCTGTTATTGTATTTTAGATTACACATCCCAAATGAATTTTCTATCACCCCTAACATTGATATTTTAGGCTTCATTTCTGCCCCTTTGTGTCTGAATCAAAATGGTTTAGTAAAATTTATGATATGCACTATTTTGGGGAGAGGGGAGGATTGAAATATTTCCACATTATATGTAACACTAAGCTAAAGTCCCCTATATTTCTAGAAGGATGCAAATATAAAAGCAAAGTAGACTGATTTTAAAATTTTAACTTCCCAATTTTCTATCTGAAAAGATAAAACTGGCACCTGGCCACACAAAATTAAGATTTTGTCTGGAGGGATTATTGCCTTTTGCTATAGCAATCTAAAAATCCCCTCATTTTTAAGTTAATAAATAAGCCCCGGAAAATTATTCATTGATAAACATTTAAAGTCTTACCTAGGAACTGCAGCACACTGCTGAAGCCATTATAGATCCATTCAAACAAGAATGACATAATGGAAGAATTATGTACCTGGAAAAAAATAGGCATATTTAATTAAATGTCTTAATGCAATAAGGAAACATTATTCACATGTGAACTAGGAACCAGTAGAAATTCTATATTCAAGTCCTGATAATAAATATTGCAACTCACTTCTGAAGTTAGCAGGAACAAATCACACTTACAAAATAGCTTCAGTGTCATTCTATGCAGTATCAACAGGATTGTGATTCCTAACCTCGGATGAACAGAAATCAAGTTCTATTCTGAACCGAGGAAGGACAGAATTGGCAAAAGATAGAGCGATAATCTTAGCTATGACCTTTTAATAGAAGATCACACTGTTTGTGCTGCCACCAGTGCACTTGGCTGACAATATGGTAGTCAAGCAAGAACTCAGTGGCAGTTCCTAATTATGAACCTGTTTCTCCGTGACATGTTCCGGTAGCCCTCACATGGTTTTCTTTAAAAAAAAAAACAACCCTGAAAAACAAATTGCTCCCACAAACATTAGAAGGATAACAAATTGCCTAGGGTGATATAATAGTGACTTTAAAAATAGATTTAATATTAATATATTATTTCTAAGAAGTTTTCTGCTTTATTTTTTTCAAGGTTGGTTTACTGCTCTTTCATAAACTATGCTAGGCTTCTTTGGAATGAAAAGTAGTATAGAAAAATTTAAAAAATCTACAATAACTTCTTAAATCTGTCAGAGCATGATTTGATTAAAATGAAAGGTGCTGGGAAGATTAGCACAAAGCCTAGATATTTCATTATTATTCGCTTGCTATATTCTCTACATTTTGAATTCTAAATAAAATTCTCACCACCTTTGATAAGGCATGTAATTGCTTTAATATAATTGTCCAAATCAATCCCAGGCTTAATCCAGCTCCCAAAATGATTTCTCCAGTTAAAACACTATTTTGAAAGACACTAAATAGTTAAATAACATAGTTCTTAGCAGGGAATTTTTGTTTTCAATTAAGAAACTGACACTGCTAAATAATTAAATTTCTAAATGACTTTAAGAGTTAACCGTACTTGATTAGATGGCCTAAGAGAGAACCTTTGTTTTTAGAAATGATATTGCACACTTCTAAGAAAGGTCTCAAATGAACCATTCTTAATTTGCACTAATGAAAGAAACGGCATTCTTCTCTTTTCACCAGATTGGGGGTGGACTTATTCCACCAAAGATCAATTGAGTATTGGGCAGGCACACAACAAATACAGTGTTTCCAATCACTGACAGCTAAACAGAAGAGAGCTGTTTTAATAGAGAAGAATACATTGCAATGGCACTGCATTAAGGGGACACTTTCAGGGTAAAACCAAAATCAAGGACTTAAAAAAGCAACCAATCTTACTTCAGTTACATGATCGTGTGAAGTACATAACCTGGTCAACAACTACCGCAGTTGCATAACACAGAGGGTGGCAGCAAGTAAACTGATGCTTCCAAAATCTACCTACCCAATAATTGCTGGATCCCAAAACAAGGAAAGGCCTTATTGGACTATTGGCTTTTGGAGCCCCCTATCCCACCCCCAGGGGCGCAGTGGCTAAGATGCTGAGCCTGTCGATCAGAAAGGTCGGCAGTTTGAATCCCTAGTGTCGTGTAATGTCGCAGCTTCTGCCAACCTTGCAGTTCGAAAGCAGGTAAAAATGCAAGTAGAAAAATTGGGACCACCTTTGGTGGGAAGGTAACAGCGCTCCGTGCTTTAGTCATGCCGGCCACATGACCATGGAGACGACTTCGGACAGCGCTGGCTCTTTGGCTTTGAAAAGGAGATGAGCACGAACCCCCAGAATCAGGAACGACTAGCACATATGTGCCAGGGGAACCTTTACCTTTAGCCTACCCCCAGCTTGCAATAATATTCAAGCATCAGCATCTTTTATTTCTATTTATTTCATTACGTGGTTTGCTTTTTATTATTAGAGCCTATCCCCTCCAGCAGAATACAAAAAAATAAATGCTAAGGTTAAAAAAATCATAAAAAACATTTTAAAAAAAGACAAAACTAAGCAGCCCGGATTGAAAACAGCCATTAAAAGCGGCACATCAGCACTCACCCCCCCCCCGAATTTTATATTTTGGAAATCATAATTATTGTACGCCTTGGGGGGGTTCCCAGCATACGGGGGGGGGGAATTCACCCTCGATCTTGCCGGTTCCTACACAAAGCGAAACATCCCCGAAAGAGAAACCCTACAAAAGCGAGAAACGAGGTACCGAGACCCCCCCCCCATTTAGCCGCAGGAGAGCGGAGCCCCAAATCAGGCACAGGAAGGGGGAGGAGAAACCCACCCTAAGCCCAGTTTCCCACCTCTTCAGGGGGATCGGATCAGCACCCAGCCACCCGAGGGGGGCGACGGGGAGCCGAAATACAATCCGCCAAGGGCTCCGGGATGGCCTCGGGAATCTCCGGCGGGTCCCAAGAAAGAGCCGAGAGAGCCGAAGGCAAGTGTTTAGAAGAAGAACGGGAGAAACCATCGGCTGAGAGAAAAGGGGGGGCTCCCCACCCTCATTTCGCCTGCGTGTCACTTGCTCGCCTTCCGCCCGCCCCCCCCCGCTCGGTTTTTTTTAACCCGCCCACCGGCCGGCTCAGGCCGAAAACCCATCGGCCGTGGTCTCTCCCTCACCTTCCTCTCAGGCAAGCAGCGGCTCCTTTCGCCAAGGCGGATAAAGCTTTTCACGACAGCGGCGGCAGCAACGACTCCCCTTTTCTCTTTCTCGCTCTCTCTCGCGTCCCGGCGAAGCCTCCTGTCGTTCTCGCTCTCTCACACACTCCCTCCCTCCCCAAGCCGCCACCTCCACGCCGGAAATACGTAGCATCTCCTCCTTCGGCGGTGACGGTGTTCGGCGGGCAGCTTCCGGTTGGGAAGAGAGAGCGCCGGCGACGGGCTCCTGCCACGCGCTAGGTTTCGGCCTCCAGGCGCGTGACGGGGAGCGCAAGCCACGCCCCCCTCTGACTCACCAGGCTTTCCGAAGAGGCCGCTTGGTTCCCGGGGTTGGATGGACGTGATTGGTTGGCTCTTTTGACGTCATGGGGGAGGAATTTTTCTGTCTTTTGGAGGGAATTCTGAGCTGAGGGATGTACAGTTTTGAAACGGGCGGGGAATTTTTCTTTTGGGACCAAAGAAAAAGAGGGATAACTAAGGGGAACAAAACCCCAACCACTTCATCTTCTAAAATTTCCCAACAAAAAATGGTTGTTTTAATTGTAATATCTCCGCAAGAAGACTAAAGTCAATTTCTCCATCACTATGCTACTGAGCGAATGTTTTTTGTTTACGCCGTTTATACAAATAAAATAAATAACGTGTAATTCAAATAAAATAAATAAACTTATATGTGTAATTTAAATAAAATTATGACTAAAATTAAATTAAGAAATAGACACAAACACACACATATATCCACACATATATATCCTTTTATGAGAGCATTTGCACTAACGACAAATTCCTTGTGTGTCCAGTCACACTTGGCCGATAAAAAATTCTATTCCATTCCTATTCCCATTCTATTCCATTCCTATTCCCATTCTATTCCATTCCTATTCCCATTCCCATTCTATTCCATTCTTATTCCTATTCTATTCTATTCCATACCTATTCCCATCCCATTCCCATCCCCATTCTATTCTATTCCATTCTTATTCCTATTCTATTCTATTCTTTTATTCCATACCTATTCCCATTCCATTCCTATTCCTATTCCTGTTCCCATTCCACTCCCAATCCATTGCATTGCATTGCATTGCATTGCATTGCATTGCATTGCATTCCATTCTATTCTATTCTATTCTATTCTATTCTATTCTATTCTATTCTATTCTATGGAATTGAAGTACATAGGTAATCCTCAATTCTCCTACCATCAGGTAGGAGATATAGAAGCATAGCCAGCCAAACAAATAGGCTAAAAATAGCTTTTATCCATGGGCTGTCAAGACTCTTAAATGCAATATAACACCACAATCAGCTAATGTGATAGACTTGCAGTACCAGAGTAGCATGCAACATGTAAATACCAGTGTAATATAATAGTATAGTGTACATACGTGTGTGTGTGTAATAATCGTATGTATGTATGTATGTATGTATGTATGTACTGTATGTACTGTAGGTATGTGGATATGTGTGTTAGTTTATTTCTTATTGGGTTTAGGGATTTCTTTTACTTATTGATTTATTGATATGTATTCTGTGGTCTTGGGTGGGCTGCATCAAGGGAGGCTCATTCAATTTCATTGTACACATGTTGTGCATTGACAATAAAGGTTTGATTTGATTTTATGACCTATTGGTTAATGAGTGAAATTACAGTAGGCTCAGAACAGTTGGGACACTTTTGGCTTCTTTAATTACGCACAAACACACACAAACACACTGATGGCAACTGCTTGCCTTTATGACTGGTTGTAATGTCCTAAGGGTCACATGACTGCGATTTGTGACTCTTTTTGCCAGTTTCTGGCAAAAGCATCCATGGGTGCAGTGTTTGCTTAATGACCACTTAATACCTGCCGGAAAAAACGTTGCAAAATCAGAACTGCTTATATAGGTGCCTTGATCTATGACTAAATCTGGTCCCGATTGCAGTTGTAAGTCAATGACTACATGTATTTGGAGTGCAGTGTGTAAAGTTGGATCTAATACTGATGTAGGAAGTTAGCACCTTCCTAGAAATATTCTAGGAAATATTATAAAGGCAGAATATTATATTTTCCCTAAAGGAGAAACGTATTTCTAAATACATAAACTCAGAGCCTCAGCTCCCTGCCCCCCAGCAGATATTTTCTTCCTTTCTAAATTCTTCCTCTCTTGGGTAAGATGTCTCTCCTCATAGGTATACATAGATAATGATCTATGTACCTTTAATGATGTAGGTACCTATCTACCTTTCTGGCTTGGGTTCTGTTTGGGCAAGGCATACTGAGCTGAGATCTGTTTGCAGTTATGGTAAACAAGGCAACCAGCTAAAATAAACACCAATGGACTGGAAAATGGACTGTGGCCAAACCTTGCAAAACCCCAGCAGTTCAACGGTTTGAAAGGTCCAATACTAGTCCACTTTCAACCTAGAAGCTATGGAAGCTTATAGGGACAGTTAATTTGTCTCAGCCCAATCTATCGCTCGGGTTGTTGTGGGGAAAAAATGACAGGGAGAGCTCGGTCTTTAACTTCCAGTTTCTGGAGGAAACGTGGGATATATATTTAATAAATCAATCAATAAAGGAAATCTAGTTTTCAAGTGGTTTATGATCCACTGGAACGAATAAAAATAAACTGATTGGTTTCCCAAAAGCAATAAATATAATATGATCAAACATATAGAATAAATCCTAGAACTATTTAAAAAAAAATTCAGTATTAAAGTATGTTTATTTTTATCCACTAAAGAATGTGTAGCTTTCATGTTAGTTAGAAAAGGGGATTTACACTTGAAGGGTATCAGGAAGTGGGCCTTCTCTGCTTTAGAACCTGCATTATAGAATCTTTTTCCCACCCCAGGAGCGAAGATAATTCGGTCCCTTTCAACATTCCACAAAATCTTCCAAGACCTGTCTCTGCTTTAAAGCCAGGAGTCGCAGGGGACCAGAGATCCTGCAACAGCTCCCTTACAACAACCAATATCCTCTCTGCTTGTGTATTTTTTAAGTTTTTAATGACGGTTTTTATATTTATTGGGTTTTCTTTTTAATTCACTATTGTACATCCCAGAGTTGTTTTTGTAGATGGGCAGGTATATAAATATAAATGACTAATGCTACAAATAGTCCTCAACTTACAACTAGGTACTTAATGACCAATGGATTTCCCCAAGGGTACTTACAACCTGGCTCCAAAGTTACAATGACCAACCCCCCCCCACCCCCCGTGATGTGACTGTTAGATTATTTGATTTCTGGGTTGTCCACAGTATTCTCAGAAGTTGTCGTGTCCCCATCAGAGCTTAAATTTGCTGAGGAAGACAAGCCGGAGTTGGAGCCGAGGGGGCAGCTTCATTGGAATGTGGGGAGGAGGCAGGCCAGAGTCCCTGAGGAGTGGGATGGCTTGCTAGCAGGGAGGAACAGGGCCAGGAGGACCAGCAGGGGGCAGAATGGAAATGAGGAGCTCAGGAGATGAGCAAGAACTGACCCCTCCTGATCCCCAAGCATGAACGGTGGAGAGGCGATGGGAACTGCGCAGACCAACCTGACGACTCGGGAGAGCGCCCCGCCCCTCTTCAGAAGGCGCACCTGGGGTTTGAGACTTAAGGAGACACTGTGGGAAGGGGCGTTTGTCAGGAACAAACACTGAATTCATGGAGTTTTGTGTGCCATTGCCGATGTTTGGCATTTCCTGGACTTCTTGCTTTATTTCTTGGTTCCTGGATTAATTGCCTTGTTCCTTTGCTTCCTGGACTCATTGACTTATTCCCTTGCCCAACTGGATTTCTTACTTTGCAGCCCTTCTATTCACAGGACTTTGCTCGACTACTTGCAGCTAGGGGTTGCTGGAGGTGTGTGTGAGATCACTTTGCTTTAGGACTTGCCATAACGTGGGAGCATTTGGGGAAGTTGGAGCAATGAAGGGAAGATTTTAACTCTCAGCTGACTATGTTGCCTCTGTGCTTGCCAGGGTCATCACCAACAATAAAGTTCAAAAGCACCAATAATCTTCTTATCCTGCTTCTTTAAAGTATTTAAACTTCCGCTTCCATGAAACACCACAGGGAATATTATGGCCTGCACGATTCTGATCTTTGTATGGTCAATATTGAGCAAGTTGCATTTAAAGATCCATTTAAAAGAAGCTTACTCTTGTAATCTCTTTCCCCCCACTTCCTTTAGTGAATGAGAATGTCTTCAAAATAAAATATAGAAGTTAAAAAACTGCACGTAAGAAATCAAGGTCATCCGTTCCATTAAAATATGGTTTTAATGTTTATTGCCATCTTTAATTTCTAAAGAAATAGCTTTATTTTAGGTTGTTGAGAATGTGGTGGCGCAGCAATTTCCACATCGCCTTGATGAATCCGTATATCTAGACCCATGCCAGTCCGGCTTCCGACCCGGGCACAGCACAGAGACAGCCTTGGTCGCGTTGGTTGATGATCTCTGGAGGGCCAGAGATAGGGGTTGTTCCTCTATCCTGGTCCTATTAGACCTCTCAGCGGCTTTTGATACCATCGACCATGGTATCCTATTGCGCCGGCTGGAGGGGATGGGAGTCGGAGGCACCGTTTTATGGTGGTTCGGCTCCTACCTCTCCGGCCGGATGCAATGTGTGTTGACTGGGGGGCAGAGGTCGACCCTGAGGCCACTCTCTTGTGGGGTGCCGCAAGGGTCGGTCCTCTCGCCCCTTTTGTTCAACGCATATGTGAAGCCGCTGGGTGAGATCATCCGTGGCTTTGGGGTTGAGTACCATCTGTACGCTGACGATACTCAGTTGTACATCTCAACCCCAGGCCACCCCAACGAGGCTGTCGATGTGATGTCCCGGTGTTTGGAAGCCGTCGGGGTCTGGATGGGGGACAACAGACTCAAACTCAACCCCTCCAAGACCGAGTGGCTGTGGCTACCGGCACCCCGGTTCAGCCAGTTAACTCCATCACTGGCCCTAGGGGGCGAACAATTGCCCCCTGTGGAACGGGCGCGCAATTTGGGCGTCCTCCTAGATGCCCGGCTGTCAATGGATGACCATGTGGCAGCCGTGGCAAGGGGGGCGTTCCACCAGGTTCGCCTGGTGCACCAATTGCGCCCCCTTCTGGACCGGGATGCCCTACGCACAGTCACTCATGCACTGGTGACGTCTCGCCTGGACTACTGTAACGCTCTCTACATGGGGCTCCCCTTGGGACGCGCCCGAAGACTGCAGCTAGTTCAGAACGCAGCCGCGCAGGTAGTCATGGGGAGTACCAGGTACTCCCATGTAACACCTCTCCTGCGCGAGCTGCACTGGCTGCCTGTGGTCTTTCGGGTGCGTTTCAAGGTTCTGGTTACCATCTTTAAAGCGCTCCATGGCACAGGGCCTAGCTACCTGCGGGATCGCATCCTCCCACACACATCCCTGCGGCCAATTCGCTCTCACAGGGAGGGGCTTCTCCTGGTGCCGTCCACTAGGCAATGCCAACGGGCGACACCGAGGAGTAGGGCCTTCTCTGTGATGGGCCCAACCCTCTGGAATGACCTCCCCCCCGACATTAGAACCACTACTGACCTCCGCTCCTTCCGACAGAAATTGAAGACTCATCTGTTCCGACTGGCGGGTCTGGCATAATTATAACGTTTTCCTCCTGGCATACACACTTTTATTGGTTTTTAGAGGGATTGTCTCTTTTAAATTTAATTTTACAGGATATTGGGATTTTAAATTTTGTATATCCTGATTTATTTATTCAGCTGTACAGTTTGGCATATCTTTTATCCTCCTCACATATCTATTTATTTAATAATTTTAACTTGTTGTATTTTTGCTACGGACTGTACACCGCCCCGAGTCCCTTTTGGGAGAGGGGGCGGTCTATAAGCGCTAATTAATAATAATAATAATAATAATAATAATAATAATAATAATAATAATAATAATAATAATAATAATGTCTTTTAAGATCCTTTTGAGTTTTGTTCGATAGAATAACATTATGAAATTTAGTAGCATCTTTCTTTCTCACCCATGGTCTCAATAAATAATCACACCCTAATCCCAATGAAACTATGCAGGAGTTGCAGAGATTCATTTTATTATTTTTAGGCAAACTCATAGCACGGGTTTGAAAATGCCTCTTATGATGTAAGATGTGGAAACTTAGAATTCAGGGGATATCACAAATAGCTAGCAGAACTAGTTTTTATAGGAAATAATTCACCAGTGCTATACCAGTATCAGCCTAGATCCAGGGTTGGCGATCCACGGCTCTGCAGCCACATGTGACTCTTTCATCCTTCTGCTGCGGCTCCCTGTTGCACAATTTTGAGAGGAACTCCTGGTTTTTTGGGGTGGGGGAAAGCATGGCACGCCAGGAGACTCTATGGTGGGGGAACCCAATTTCCGGTCGGCTTCAGAATTGAACAGGGGGCTTCTGGTTAGGACATTTGTGGCTCTTTTGAGTGTTTAAGTTGCCGACCCCTGGGCTAGGTAATGATTAGAGACCATCAAAGCTATGGAAAATCAAATTCTGAAGCCGGAGTCAGGAAGCAGAAACATTCTCTTCGGATGCGAGCTTTAAAAAGCCACACACGAAGATCCTTGTTGCCTTCCATCAAAGAATGAAATGGAATATCTTCCCAGGCTAGCTTTAATCAGGTTAAAATTACTGCCCCAACTACAAAAGTTTGGGCGAATGAAAAGAAAATGGATGTGGATTAAGTTCCTTTGATTGAATCATTTTAGGCACTAAATTGAAGCGTTCTCCTGCATCGGGTTATATTTTGTTTTGCCTGCAATGCATATGTCCATAGTTGTGTATTCCTAGTTAGCAGAACAGCTGCTAAGTAAAGCTTGCAAAAGTCGTGATTTCCCCCCTGCTCTGATAAGCTCTGAAAAAGGCAGAAAAATCCAAGAATTCCCAAGGATGTGGGAGGATTTAGGGAAGAATATGCCTTTGCAGGAAGATGTTTTGGATTTAAAGAATCTTGTAGGCAACATTTGCTCATCCCTGCATTGGTCTCATCCTATTCATAAACATCATTAGAAGAGGCCAACACACCACTGAGAATTCCAGTGCCTGAGGGGCTGCCACAAAGAAGAGAGGGCCAAATTATTCTCCACAGCATCAGACGGCAGGGCAAGAAACAATGGTTGCAAACTAACCGAAGAGAGAAGCAACCTGGAATTAAAGAGAAACTTCCTACCAGTGAGGACAATTAACCAGTGGAACAGCTTTGCCTTCAGAAATCAGGGGTGCTCCATCACTGGAAGTTTTTACGAAGAGTCTAGACAGTCACTTATCTGAAATAGTAGAGATTCTCCTGCTTGAGCAGGGGGCTGGACTAGAAGACCTTCAAGGTCCCTTCCAGCTCATTCATTCTATTCTAATAAAGAAATACAAACATGATGTTACCTAGTTTTGGGTAATGAAATGTCTACAAGAAAACAACCATGCTCAGAAAGGACCCAGTAGTAGTAGTAGTAGTAGTAGTAGTAGTAGTAGTGATGATGATGATGATGACGATGATGATGATGATGTTTTAAAAACCGGGTTTGAGGCCAGATAGGCAGTCTCAGGGTATTATTTTAGCTTATTCACTGTTTTATATAATGACTGGTACCTGGGTCATTTTATATTGGTTTTCCATTAAATCCTAGCACACTGTTAATTTATTATCTACTGATAGCATCAATGAATGGAAGCAGCCATAAGCAGCACCACCACTCAAATTATGTTCTCTGGTTCTACATTTAATCTCAGTTCCATGGTTTGTTAATTTTGTAAGGTACCTTAAGCTTTAAAAATGGCATTCAAGGAATGAGGATGTGGCTAAGCATTCAGAGTCAGTGTGGGGTTTTCTCCTCCACCATCTGTTAAAATAAACCTGTCTGACAGAGGAAAAAAAAAACCCTCCAAAACCTAAAATTTTATATTGGGAAACACTGAGATAAACCTAGCAAACGACAAAATAATATTGGTGCAGAATGTGTCAGTGAGTTTCACGATATATATTTAAAGACTTTAGTTGGAGTTTTACATCATCTAATCTCTCACTTTTTTTAATGTGTACAGTGGACTGTGAGTCATAAATTACTTATTTATAAACATATTGTTTTGGATTCTCAGCTAGTTCTTCACAAATGTTCTGCACAAATATCTTGATGAGCAGGCAGCAGCTTCTGTAACTTTTGTCCTTTGGTCGAATTTCAATGGCAAAAGAACCACCGGTCCACTGGTTGGAAAGAAAAGAAATAAGGGAATACAAAATGTCAGCACAATCTGTTTCAAGCTATATGGTAATTATTGTGGCTTCACAGAAATAAATCATTCGGAGGCAATTTCTCTGAAAAATGACAGAAGCAGGGAAAAGCCCAGGAAAAACACTCATATTGAATACACTTTTTTTTAAAAAATTGAAGTGGACATGGGGTTTTAGCTGAACAGCCTTTGCCAGCACATGATCTGAACATCTGACAATCTGCATATCAGAAAGTCATTCCTTCGACAATGTATGGGGAAACTCTTTCCATGCATATTAAGAACATGAAAGGGAAAGCATCTTTAAGTGAAGGGATCATAAACCGAGATGGCTGGGCTTCTGTGTGTTCCAAAGAGATTTCAATGTGGGAAGTTTTATAGCTATGGTTTCCTCAATGTTTAATTCTGTAGCATTATAAAGCAACAGAACGTACATTTGGTTTCCAAGATACAGTTTCCAGAACGTTAATCATGCTGAATTGCCACAGCCTAATCAAAGTTGCATATATGATAAATCAGATTTTAAACCTCATGAACTTATGCTCTTGTAATTATTAGTGTTTAAAATGCCTACTTCTTTCTTAATAAAAAACAAGACATCTTGGTAGACGTCAAAACCAATACTGCAACCTAAATTGGGGTCTACATCTGTTTAGCATAGACATAATGGATAAATATCTTATTCTGGCTTACATTTAGCCAGGTTTAGTATCCCAACCAAATGATTGGCTGCTTCTGTCCTTAAATCTGTTTTGCAAAATGTAGCAAACTATGAGGTGCAAATTTATTCAGCATATTCAGGTTAATGTAAAAAACAGGAATTGTCAATCTTGCCAATCCAACACAAAAATACATACATTCATATTTCACTCCAAATTAAGATAACTTACCTTCAGCTGGTAGTGGATTACAGGTCCCACAAGGAGGTAGCTGAAAAATATATTTCATTCAGAATTTTTACTTAATTCAGAACTGCCTATAAATCAATATCAAATATTTTATAATAAATATTTTAAAAAATCAAATTTTGATAGTTTGGGAAATATCTTTTTTGCCTGCATATAAGCTGGAAGAAGCTGGCTGGAGAGGGAAAATGTCTCTAAAACTTAACTTTTATGTCTGAAAAATTGGGATGTGTTTATTATACTGTGACTTTTCTTCTGCTTCCGTTTCCAATGTTAGTGAGAAAAATGGGTATTAAGATTATTGCAAGCCAATTCTAAGTAAAATCAATTAAACATTATTTTGTATTTCTGCTAACAAAGTTCCTTAGATTATTTTTTTGAAACAGAGGAACAAGATGAAACTAAATGAACAGAATTAGCATAGTCAGCCTGCAGAAAAAATCAGAGGCAACTAAATGGTAAACAGCCCAGAGTCACTTGGTTGAGTTGGACAGGTACAGAAACTGAATGAATAAATACAATAAATTAATAAATTAAACTGACTTAAAAGGAGTTTGTGGGGGAAAGAAAACTTCACAGCAAAGTATACTTTTACCTGTTGTGCCCTCGCTTAACAAATGCCCTGTTTAGCAAACATCTGAAGTTATGACTCCCCTACCGTGTTTCCCCGAAAATACGACATGTCCTGCTAATAAGCCCAGGCCTGGTTTTTGCGGTGAGTGTAAATATATGCCCTCCCCTGAAAATAAGCCTTAGTGAAAGGGTTCCGTGGTAAGTACAGGAGGAAGCCCTTCCCTTCCCAGGTCACCTCAGCGTTTCTCAGCTCCTTAATTGGATCAGTTGAGCCGATCCGGCTGCCATTCAAAAAAACAGCTCATTTGCGGGTGCTGCTCATGCCGTGGCCTCCAGCAAGATTGGCTGCTTTTGCCATCGATTACGGCCACAAAAGCAGCAGGCGGCCAAGTGATGCACCCCATGCGCCTTGAAACGGCCTTCCGAAGGGTACTGTAGCAGCAGTTATCCACATTTTTTAAAATCATTATTTCGTCCCGACCCACGTGGCCCAGTGAGCCACGTGGATCGGGACAAAATAAAGGTAAAAAAAATTGTGGATAGCTGCTGCTACAGTACCCTTCGGAAGGCCGGCTTGAGTCTCCTGCTGCAAAAGTGGCTGCGCCCGAGACTGCTTTTGGGAGAGGAGGCAAAGGGGAAGCAATCAGCTTCATCTCGCCCTTGCCCTCAGCCCCCCCCCCCCCCTTTGGCTGAGCTCAAAAGTTGAACTTGCGAGAATTTTTTTTACAGGGTGCTTCCCTGGACAAAACAGCGAGAAACACGATGGAGCTGCAAGTCTCGGGTAGGACGCGGGTCTCGCAGCCCAACTCCTCCCACCCTGCCCCAATGCTACTTCCAGGCTGCTTCCCTTCCCCACCATCTCTTTAGCAAGAGGGGTGGCATGTGGGGTGGGGGAGAAGTGAGAGGCGTGGAGCGAGACGTGGCTTCTCTTGTCTCTTCTCCCACCCTTGCCGGGCATGGCAGGCTTCCTCTGCAGCTTCCAAGCCGGGGCAGAGAGGAGGCAAAACGCTCACCCATGAGGATGAATCAGACGCTTCACTGGAGAAACTGCCCCACACCAACCCAGGCTTCCTAAATCTCTCACTCCCCAGATTGTCCCCCTCGCAAAGAAAGCCCAACCCGACGCAGGGCGGTGACAGGACACGTCAGAGCAGTGCTGGCCAGCCGCTCAGCCAGCGCAAAGAACAGGGAGGGGAGGCGATGGGGGAGACAGGACATGCAGTCCCATGTTTGCTGTCTCCTGCATCCCCAAAATAATAAGACACCCTCCCTCCCGATAATAAGACCAAAGCTATATTTCGTGGGTCAAAACAAAATAAGACCTTGTCTTATTTTGAGGGAACACGGTAACTTTATGATTGGTCCTTGCACTTACAACTCTCAGTGTCCTCGTGGGTGCATGACCGAAATTTCGGCACTTTGCAATTGGTGGGCATTTACAACTGGCACAAAGTCCATGACCATGCAATTACCATGGCCGTGCTTTGCAGTCAGATTCTGACAAGCAATCTCAATTGCAAGCTGTGGTCACGTGATGTCTCACTTAAGGATCGTGGGTTGACTTGCTTAATGACCAAATGGGAATGGATGTTATAGATCTATCACAGTCACATGACCTTTCGCTTGGCGATGGGGCTACTGGTTCCAATTGTGGTGATTAAGTAAGGATTATTTGTAAAGTGGATTCGTAAGATACATCCTAGATTCTCATGGGGCTAAATTTCACAACCAATACTGTAAGGCAGTGATGGCACAGAAACGTCATCGCGCATCCATGCGCTCATCAGGGCTGTGCTCTGGAAAAGCCAAACTTCTGGGTTCTAGTGTGCATGCGTGCCCAATGATCAGCTGGCCGGCGCACATGGACAGGCTGGTTTTTGGCACTGCCACGTGTGTGAAGGGATTGCACTCTGGAAAAGCTGAACTTCTGGATTCTGGCATGCATGCATGTCCAATGATCAGCTGGCCGGCACACATGCATACACCAGTTTTTGGCACTGCTGCATGCGTGGAGGACACCTGATCATCATGCGCGCATGCGTGCCAGAAACCCGGAAGACAACAGGCAAGGCCGTGCATGCTGGGTGACATGGCTTCGTGTGCCCCTTTGGGCACGCATGCCATAGGTTCACCATCATGGCTATAAGGGTTAGAACAGTGTTTCTCAATCTTGGTGACTTTAAGTCCCGTGGACTTCAACTCCCAGAATTCCCCAGCCAGCTATGCTGGCTGGGGGATTCTGGGAGTTGAAGTCCACAGGACTTAAAGTCGCCAAGATTGAGAAACACTGGGTTAGAAGGTAAGGCTATCTATATTGACTAATCACTAATATTGACTAATAAAGGTAGCTTCTCTTCAGTATCAGAAAGGGTGATCCCAACAATGGTAAGTGGGAGAAATGCTACTGCCTTCATGCCTATATTGTGAGCTTTCTCCAGCCATTGTAGAGTCTCTGGGAGCAAAATGTTGCTGTAACTACTAGACCTTGGATCTGATCTGGTATTTTCCTTTCTTAGTTTCCCCAGAATGCAAACAGTATTTCCCGGTAGATGTCCCAAGACATGAAGGAAACAAATGTTTATCAGAACTGCTTACCGCTGTCACAATGGCTGCGGCGGCATTTTGACTGCAACAGAAAGGACTATCCTTCAAAGTTGCATTTGTGCTGGAAAACAAACAAAAAAGTAAGTAAATAAATAACCAGGTATTTCTCCAATGCACTTAAATAACATATCTTGAAACATACTTTTAGAACAAGACATGTTTAGGGAATAAAATAGGACATAAATTCCGTAAGATATTAAAGCATTAACTTTGTACACAGGTTAACACATTCATTTAATTCATCTCTCCAAGGCACTTCTGGGAAAAAAAACAACAGTGTAAACAACTTACCAACAAATCTCTCCTGCATCTGTTTTTTTAATTATTAGCGCCCTCCAGTGGTTATGAGTGCTTTTAATGGTATCAATTGCAAAGTCCTGGGATTTAAAAGGGGAAACAAATTCAGTCTCTTCTCAGCAGCCTGATATAATAATATGCTGTGATTACCACAACATACATAGATACATACATACATTTTATTTACCATATTGTTACACTGCACCATAAGGTTTTGGACTGAAACACTAAGAAGTGTAGTGAAGCACCTCTATTTTTCAGACAATAAGACGCGCCTAGAGGTCTTACAGAGGACGTAAACAAGGGGGGGAAATAGTTTTTGACTTCCGCGGGTCCCGTTTTCGCCCTCCCCGGCCCCTAGAAGCACTTTGCAGGCTAAAAAAGCGCCCATTTTTGGTCCGGAAAGTGCTTCTGGGGGCTGGGAAGAGGAAAATTCAGATGCGCTGAGGGCTCCGGACGTCGAAAATGGGCCTATTTTTGGCAAAAACGGGCCCATTTCTGGCGAAAATGGGATGTGCGGAGCACTGCAGAGTGCTTCTGGGGACCGGGAAGGGTGAAAATGGGACACGCAGAGGGTTCAGGAGACAAAAAATAGGCCCGTATTCAGTCTATAAGATGCACTGAATTTTTCACCCACTTTTTTGGGGGGAAGTGCACCTTATACTCTGAAAAATACAGTAATTTGGAGGAGGGGGGGGGGAAAAGCTCTTTACATATTCTGTAGTTAAGAACAAAAACAGCCACAGATATACTTTCATGCACTTGTGGTATTGTTTGCATTAGCAAGAAAAGCGTAAGCAGCTTCAAACAGTGGCCAGCAGTAGACAGAATATATACATACCCTATCTTTAAATTCTCCATTGAATGCGAACTGGTTTTCTGGCTTCCCATCAGGGACTTTGTATCGTCTAAACCAGTCCACAGTTGCTTCCAGGTATCCAGGCTTAATTCTTCTGACATCATCAATATCTTAAATTTTTAAAAGGCATACATTCAGAACCTGCTCAAGTTTTACTCAAGTGTCCTAGCATATTTTACTCTTAATTTCCCCGGGAAACATCTCGCAGAAGAAATCATTCTGGCAAAAAAACAGCCTATATTCCATCAAGAATTGAACTGTACATCAACGGCATTAATTAAGGACATTTCAAATTTAAGAGTAAGAAGCCAAAAGGAAATCAGATGAATATAGTATTCAAAAATGAAGTTCAACTTTGCATGACAGCTATTTATATACAGGCAGCCCTCAACCTAGGACCACAATTTATGTTGCTAAGTGAGACATTGGTTAAATGAGGTTTGCGCCACTTAAAGGCTTTTCTTGCCACATCTGTTAAATGAATCACGGGAGTTCTTAAATTAGTAACACAGTTGTTAGGTGAATCTTGCCTCCTCATTGACTTTGCTCGTCAGAAAGTTACAAAAGGTGATCACATGACCCAGGGACACTGCAACGGTCATAAATGTGAGTCAGTTGTCAAGCATGTGAAGGTAAATCAGATGAGCATGGAGATGCTGCAAACAGCCGGTAAGTCTGAAAAATGGTTATAAATCATTTTTTTCAATACTGCTGTAACTTTGAACGGTCACTAAGTGAATTATTGTCGAGTACTACCTGTAATCCTTAACACAAAGAATATAACACCAGCCCAACTCTGTATCAGTTACGCACCAGAGGTGGTATTCAGCAGGTTCTGACCAGTTCTGGAGAATCGGTAGCGGAAATTTTGAGTAGTTTGGTGAACCGGTAAATACCACCTCTGACTGGCCCCGCCCTCATCTATTCTCTGCCTTCCAAGTCCCAACTGATTGGGAGGGAATGGGGATTTTGCAGTAACCTTCCCCTGGAATGTGGTGGGAATGGAGATTTTACAGTATCCTTCCCCCTGCCACGCCCACCAAGCCACGCCCACAGAACTGGTAGTAAAAAAAATTGAATCCCCTGAAGGAGATAAGTAATACAATCATGTTGTTAAATAGATTAATAACGAGACAATGACCGGTCGCAATGTGTGTTGACCGGTCGCAATGTGTGTTGACGGGGGGGCAGAGGTCGACCCTGAGGTCACTCACTTGTGGGGTGCCGCAGGGATCGGTCCTTTCGCCCCTCCTGTTCAACGCATATGTGAAGCCGCTGGGGGAGATCATCCGTGGTTTTGGGGTTGAATACCATCTGTACGCTGATGATACACAGCTGTACGTTTCAACCCCAAACCACCCCAGTGAGGCTGTCGAAGTGATGTCCCGGTGTTTGGAAGCCGTCGGGGTCTGGATGGGGGACAACAGACTCAAACTCAACCCCTCCAAGACTGAGTGGCTGTGGCTACCGGCGCCTCGGTTCAGCCAGCTGACTCCATCGCTGGCCATAGGGGGCGAACAATTGCCCCCTGTGGAACGGGCGCGCAATTTGGGCGTCCTCCTAGATGCCCGGCTGTCAATGGATGACCATGTGGCAGCCGTGGCAAGGGGGGCGTTCCACCAGGTTCGCCTGGTGCGCCAATTGCGCCCCCTCCTGGACCGGGATGCCCTACGCACGGTCACTCATGCACTGGTGACGTCTCGCCTCGACTACTGCAATGCTCTCTACATGGGGCTTCCCTTGGGACGCGCCCGAAGACTGCAGCTAGTCCAGAACGCAGCCGCGCGGGCAGTCATGGGGAGTACCAGGTACTCCCATGTAACACCGCTCCTGCGCGAGCTGCACTGGCTGCCTGTGGTCTTTCGGGTGCGTTTCAAGGTTTTGACCACCATCTTTAAAGCGCAATGCCAGCGGGCGACGCCAAGGAGTAGGGCCTTCTCTGTGATGGGCCCAACCCTCTGGAATGACCTCCCCCCCAACATTAGAACCACCACCGACTTCCGCTCCTTCCGGCAGAAACTAAAGACTCACCTGTTCCGACTGGCTGGCCTGGCATAATTTCAACGCCTATCTCCTGGCATTTATATTTTTACTGGTTTTTAAGGGGATTATTTTGTAGGATTATTATTCTGGTTTTTAAGGGGATTATTCGGTAGACTTAATTTTATTGAGTATTGGGATTTTAATGTCTGTATATTTTAATTATTTATTAGCAATACAGTCCTGCACATCTTTTATCCTCCTCTTATCCATCTATTGTATATTTGTATATATATATTGTCCATTTAGTAATTTTATTGTTTTTAATTTTGTTCTTTGACATGGACTGTACACCGCCCCGAGTCCCTTTCGGGAGAGGGGGCGGTCTATAAGCGCTAATAAATTGAATTGAAATTAATTGAAAGACTGACATATACAGGAATTGAATAATTTAGAATATTTTGTTTTAAAATGAAGGATAAGGATAATAATGAATCTATGTATATTTGATAGATGATTGGTGATATTATGCATAATTCTAAGTAGTATATTATAAAGATATCTTGTTGATAGTTTAATAAGGAAGTAAGGAAAGATTAGTACATGTATGAAGTGAATATTTAGAATACTCTGTTTAAAAATGAAGGAATAACATTTGTGCTTGAATGTATGATGTACAAGGGCAACAATGAACATAAGCATGCTTGATGGATGATTGGCGGGACTATGCATAATCGAAAGTAGTGATATATAAACATAAACAGTTGGAAAATTCTTTCACACTGTAAAAATAATCAGAATGAGATAAGTGATTACACAAAGGTATATTGTTATTAAATAGACAATTAAGGATGCAAGGGAATTAGGTTCGCTGAAAAGAAAGAAATATTAACTGTAACTGAATATATGATGTACAATGAAAGTGAGGTACTTAGTTAGATTTGACGGAAATTTTGTGATTGTATATGTAATTGAAAACATGGATGCACCAAACGACATGCTGTATGTAATGGTTGAGAGTTTTATATGTTATGTGTTGTTGGTCTTTTATGTTTAAAAATAAAATTTTAAATTTTAAAAAAATTGAATCCCACCACTGTTGCACACTTTCCATATGTGGAATTTCAAAACTGGAAAACATAAGGGCACAAACATGTCGGAAATCTCACTTCAAAGCCACTTACTATTCATATTAGCAGCTTCAGGATCATTCACATTGATTGCAATGATCTTCCAGTCCGTTTCACCCTCATCAATCAATGCCAGCGTGCCCAGAACTTTCACCTGAATTATGTCACCTCGGTTGCACACCTGTTAGAATAAATTTACTCGTTAGGTAGGATTCAAATTCGCACAGCTGGTTTTACTAAGCCAGAACAGGTGAAATAACAATATTTCCTCTTCTGCCTGACTGCTCAGCAACATGAACCTTGCGGAAAGAATTCCAGTGTTCATATTTCACTAAATCAGCAGCTTATTCAGAGGCTGATTTTGGGCAACAATTTCTATAGGCAAGCTTTTCTCAGGTGAAGAGGAGACTATTTTCATCTAGGATAGGTACTTTTCATTGTGCATTACATTCTTCCAAGGAATGCCTTCACAATAATATCTTCAAACCAATACCATATAAGCATAATGTCTGGGCACCTCCTGGATTTGCTTTCCACATAGTATTTAAATATCCAGGCTATGCATAGAAATGGGCATGTCTGCATTCCATAACATTTTAGCTTTAATGCTGCAGCTGCACCAAAAATACATAATGCTGGCCTGAACAATAAAATAAATGATTGATTTAATTGTTAATTTTAATCCAATTTTTAAAATGTTATTGTTCATATTAATTGGGTTTGTTTTTGGATACTCTATCTAATTTCTTTTTAACTTTTGTAATACGTGTTTTTTTTAATGTTGTACGCTGCCCTGAGTCCTTTGGGAGAAGGGCTGCATATAAATCCAATAAACAAACAACAAACAAAGAAACAATGCTGTATTGAAAGATTAGCCCTTTCTGCATCTGATAGGCTCTCTATCAACTTCTAAAACAGCGATTCCTAGAATGCAATAATTTGGATATACCCTGCAGGGCGATGGAACTGCTTGTAACTGCTTGTCTGTGAGCTACAAATCCAGTTTGATTGCAGCTTCAAAACATTGTGTAAAACAATAAAATTTGGTGTTGTGTCAATCAAGATTTGCATAATCAAGATTTAGAGTGATGGGATGCCCCCTGGCCCTTCCCTTACCCCCAGGATACGCGGGGGGGCACTGCCAGGCAGCAACTCACACAGGTCCAGCCGCAAGCAGAAGTTTCCCTCCCCAAGCAAGAGCACTTTTTTCTGCTCCCCACCGGGGGAGTAATCACATTATTTGAGATGAGAAAAGGGATACAATTGGATCAAACAGTTTTAAGAACCACTGAATTAATGGGACACTGGATGGATAAGCCCTTATTATTTTAAAGTATCCCTGCCATTTTGAAATATAATCTTTCCCCACCCCTCACCCCCGGTACAATCTGTTCTGAAATGTCAAAATTGCATTGAGCTAATATGCTTCCTATCATAAACTTTAAAATTCTTTAAACGTTTTCTGTATACAGGTAATCCTCAAGTTATGATGGCAATCGGGACCGTAATTTTTTAATCACTAAGCAATGTACAGGTAGTCTTCAACTTACAACAGTTTATTGCAACAGTGACCGTGACTGAAAAAAGTGACTTATGACCATTTTTCACACTTACGGCCATTGTCGCTTCCCCAGGTTACCGTGATTTATATTTGGATGCCCGACTACTGACTCACATTTATAATGCTTGCAGCATCCAGGGGTCATGTGATTACCTTTTGCAACCTTCTGACAGGCAAAGTCAGCTGGGAAGCTGGATTCATTTAACGATCATCTTACTAATTTAACACATGCAGTGATTCACTTAACAAATGTGGCGAAAGTCATATAACGGAACAGAACTCACTTAACAGTGGGGCGTGCAAGCACAGGATGGGGGCGCATACACGGGTGCTGCACACGCTTTGGGCACTTGGTCCGGAAAAGGTTAGCCACCCCTGCTCTAAGCTGTTTAGCTTAGAGTCAGCCTATTGCCCCCAACAATCTGGGTCCTCGTTTTACCCACCTCGGAAGGATGGAAGGCTGAGTCAACCTTGAGCTTGGTGAGATTTGAACTGCCAAATTGCAGGCAGCCGGCAGTCAGTAGACGTAGCCTGCAATATGGCATTGTAACCACTGTGCCACCGCAGCTCATAATCCCTGAAGTCCCTATTGCCCTCATTAAGTGAGGAGCCAAGGATTGCCACCTGTTAAAAGAGCACTCCTGCCATTTTTTGCTGGCTTCCAACAACCAAAGTCAATGGGGAGCTTGGCAGAAAGTTGCAAGTTCCAGGTGGTTTGTATACAGAATAGCTGGCAGGCAAGTGGTTACTGCCAGGTGGAAAAAAGCAAGGGGGGGGGGGATTGCCTGCTACTGGGGATGGGGAGAGTGTGTGAGTAGCTGGGAAGACACAAGGAGAGACGCTGGGATAATGTGTGGATGGGTGAGACTTATCTGAGCAACTTGCAACTTTCCCTGCTGCCTTCCCCAATGACTTTGCTGGCAAACTGGCAGGGAAGGTCATTTATTATTGATCATGTAATCACGGGACGCTGCAATCATCCCAAGTGTGAGCCGATTGCCGTGTGTCCAGATTGTGATCGCAGAGTTGCTGGGACAGCTGGAACTTCAAGGATAGGTTGTGGCAATCATTTGTCCAGTGCCATAACTTCAAATGGTTGTTGAACAAGTGGCTGTTAACCAAAACTCCTCTACGTGTAAAAATTAGCCACTACTGCTTTTGCATATTGACAGTGACAGCTAGATGAACAGCCTGACTGCAAATATCTTCATAGTAACTTACTGGTAACATTGCAAAGATGGTTAGCAAACCCCAAATTTCCACCTGAAAAGGTTTTAGTTACCTTGTCTCCAATTTCACAAACGTCGATTGGATCATTGTCTCCACAACAGTTGGTATTTTTGTCTTTATGCATTGGATCTTCCCACGTCTGCAAAATAAATAGTTTCCTTTAAGTACCTGCTGCTCACAGGGCTGCTCAATTAAAATTTAAAACGGTAACAGTACTAAAACATTTTGCTCTTTATGCATTCTATAAAGGAATTCAAAACTGTTCTTTGTCCATTGACAACCATACAAGAACTGGGTAGCTGGTAGTTTGTGATGTCTTTGCTAGAAGAGCAAGAAAACAAGGGATTTGTATCCTTTCAAAGATATAATGCAGGGGTGTCAAACTCAATTTCACTGAGGGCCGCATCAGGGTTGTGTTTGACCTCGGGGCCCAGGTGGGCGTGGCCAGCTTGACATCACACGTGTCGGGGCACCTGTGGCCTGAGCACTCTGCCAGGGAAAACGGCCTCTCGAGCTCCGTTTTCAGCTGGGATGGCCTCTTGCAACCCTCTGCCAGTAAAAATGGAGCTTGGGGGGGGGGTCGTGTTTTTGCTGGCAGAGGCACCGTGGGTTGGTCCTTCGCTATTTCCTGGCCGGCCCCATGGGCTAGATCTAAACATCCCGCGGGCCGGATCTGGTTCCCGGGTTTTGAGCTTGACACCCCTAATATAATGGATCCCCCACAAAAGGGTCCCGGATTCAAAGTTCTGATTTCACCCCCCCCCCCCAGTGACATGACCACATTTTGAGCACTCAGCAACTGGCCTGCATTTACGACCATTTGCAGTGCCGTGATGATATACTGTGATTTATGACCATTTTGCCAGACACAGGTGCATAGTGAACAAGTTCAAGTTTCTTGACAGGATAAAACAAGCATTGTTTATGAACATACAAAGTGCAAAACAACTTGATACAGAGTCCACGGCAGTTCACATGAAATCAGAGCTACTTCAATGTAAAGAGGTTATCTCACATCCCGTGTGATTGCAGGGGCAATGCTTGCTAACAGGAAGTTATAGTTCAGGTCTGCTTTAATAGAAATTGACCTAACTTCCTTCCGGTTGAGAAACAGTGTTATGAAAATCTGGCAAAGACAGCTATAGAACACATTGTATTTCATATAACAGCACATGCTATCTGGAGCACCAGGGATACCAGCTTGGGAAATACAAGGGATATCAGGGGGAAAAATCCTTAATGAGATGAACACAAAGCACGTTATGTGCCACTTTCTATGGAAAAGCAAACATATGATCAAGACAGCTTTGAAATCTAAGAATAAAGAGTAAAGATTAAGAGTAAAATAAACTCACAAAGCCAACAAGTCAAAAGGAAAAGGAAAACCTCATCATCTTTTCCCATAAATTACAGAAGAACAGAAAGATCAGTCAGAAGGAAAATTGACAGAAAAGACAATAATAAAATACTCCATCTTAAAGTGTATTGGGTTACTAGATTTTGGATACAATGGAAACAAAATCTATCCACATCATTAGTCTCTGTGCACGCATAAGTTAATGCTTAAAATACCTGAAATTTACAGGCGTAAAATCCCAGATGTTCTGCCCTGATGGACACCCTTTTCCCTTTATCAGACTGTTAAATTGTATTTTAATAATAATAAATCCATTAATTGGATTAAAGTACATTGATCCAATTCATTTAATATGCTTTAATCCAACTCATTTAATGGATTTATTATTATTAAAATACAACTATCCTATAGCAATAAATGTTAAACGTTTGATATGGTTTCCATGGACAAATTTAAAAGACAGCATCGATTGAAATAAATATTAAACCAAAATTGATTCATGGAGCATCCCTATCATTACTATCAACATTGGTTTAGTTCGTTCAATCTATGCTGGCTTTATGAGATCTCTTTGTGATTTTAAGCCTTCTTATGCTTTAATAAAACAGTTCTTTCTTTTGTAACGCAGGCAGCTTGCTTGTTTACAACCTAAGGTGTTTTCTTCTTCCTCCAGAGAGTTTGCCCACAGTTGTCTATGCAGTGGTACAAAGTTCCCCTTCATTAGTGTTGTTTGTTACTGGAATTCATAAAAAAGATACGGTAATATTAGAGTACCTGTGGAATAGCGCCGTAGTTCCAGATATATCCCTTATGGGGAAATACATTAGCAACGTAGCGTAGCTTTCCTTTCTTCACATCTTGTTTAATTGGATTGAGAGGATCCTTAGTTGCAATCTAAAACAGAATATACTTACTTTAGTACTCAGATTTAAAATAAACAAATGTAACTTTTTGGGCAGATGTTTTTTTTCTGACCCCCCCCCCCCCCACCAACACACACACATTCCGAGCCACAGATAAGTTACCAGATTTATTTACAGACCGAACAGGTCCTTGGCAGCAATCCAACACAAATAAGCCTTCATAACAACTCGGCACTGATAACCACTGGCAGCAATCCAGCCTGCCACGCTCACAAGACTGTTCTCCCACATTAGTTCATGCGTTGACTTCTGCAAAAGGGGCGTGTGCACAAGCAGTCCTTTTATAGTCTGGAGAGGAGCCTAATTAACATCAGCTGAGTGCCATTACCTCCTGTAACTGCGCAATTGCTCCTGACGCCTAATAGCGCGCCGGTAACGAGCATCCAACAACTCACTGCTGATGTCTGACTCACTGTCCTTTGTCTCCTCCCCACTGCTCCAAGGCATGACATCAGGAGCACCCTCCCTTTGGCTTTCACCACTGCTCCATGCCTCAGGCGCCTCCTGGTAGCCGACCAGCCTCTCTGATCCGTGCTCGGAGTCAGAACCCTGTCCAGGGTCCTCCACATCCTCCAGAGCTGACTCATAGGGACCTTCGCTGTCGGAGTCTGGTGGCAGTTCCAATGGCTCCTGCCGGGCCACAACAGTTTTACTTAATATTTCCAGTGATAACTATCCTGATTAATAGTAACCAATAACACACCCACACCTACACCCACACAAAAACAGAGTGTGTCTCATTAGAAAAGGTTCCATTTAAGTATACCTTGGACTTCCGCTTTAAAACACTTACTATTATTTATTTATTTATTTATTTCTTAGATTTTTAGACCGCCCCTCTCCCAAAAAGGGACTCGGGGCGGTGTACAGTCAATACAATAAAACCAGTCATAAAATTAAATACATTTAAGCTACATTTAAGATACATTTGGAGGGGAGATAGGCTGTACTAAGAAATAAATAATTCTAATCCTAAAAACATCACAATTAAAACCCCAAACCCTAAAATAAAATAAATCCCTGGGAGGTAAAACTAAGAAAGTGCCAGGCCAGCTGATTGAAACAGGTGAGTCTTTAACTTTTGCCGGAAGGAACGGAGGTCGGTGGTAGTTCGAATGTCTGGGGGGAGGTCATTCCAGAGGGTTGGGCCCATCACAGAGAAGGATCTACTCCTAGGTGTCGCCCGCTGGCATTGCCTAGCAGACGGCACCAGGAGGAGCCCCTCCCTGTGTGAGCGGATAGGTCGCAGGGACGTATGTGGAAGGATGCGATCCTGCAGATAACTAGGTCCTCTGCCATGGAGCGCTTTAAAGATGGTGATCAATACCTTGAAACGCACCCGAAAGGCCACAGGTAGCCAGTGCAGCTCGCGCAGGAGAGGTGTTACGTGGGAGTAACGTGTACTTCCCATAATAACCCGCGCGGCTGCGTTCTGAACTAGCTGCAGTCTCCGGATGCGTCCCAAGGGAAGCCCCATGTAGAGGGCATTGCAGTAGTCCAGGCGAGACGTCACCAGCGCATGAGTGACCGTGCGCAGGGCACTCCGGTCCAGTAGGGGGCGCAATTGGCGCACCAGGCGAACCTGGTGGAACGCCCCCCTTGCCACGGCTGCCACATGGTCCTCCATTGACAGCCGGGCATCAAGGAGGACGCCCAAATTGCGCGCCCGCTCCACAGGGGACAGTTGTTCGCCCCCTATGGCCAGCGATGGGGTCAGCTGGCTGAACCGAGGTGCCAGTACCCACAGCCACTCAGTCTTGGAGGGGTTGAGTTTGAGTCTGTTGTCCCCCATCCAGACCCTGACGGCTTCCAAACACCGGGACATCACTACTAGATTATATACTATTAACAACAGGCAATTTGAAATTTAATAAAGTTAGTCCTCGGCTTATGACCAAAACTGACCCCAACATTTCTGTTGCTAAGCAAGACAGTTGTTACCTGAGTTTTGTTACCCCACTTTACGACCTTTCTAGCCGCAGTTGTTACGTGAAACACAGCAGCTGTTAAGTTAGTAACATAGTTGTTAAAACAGAATCTGCCTTCCCCATTTGACATTGCTTGTCGGAAGGTTGCCAAAAGGGATCACATGACCCAGGGACACTGCAGCCGTCATAAATATGAGTCAGTTGCCAAGTGTCTGAATTTTGATCACCTGACCGTGGGTGCAATGGTCGTAAGTATGAAAAGCGGTCGTAAGTACTGTTTTCAGTGTCATCGTTACTTCGAAAGGTGACTAAATGAATGGTTGTAAGTCGAGGACTACCTCTAAAGCAGGGGCTGGGGAATCCTGGGAGTTGAAGTCCACAAGTCTTAAAGTCTTAAAGTTCCCAAGTTTGGACACCCCTGCTCTAAAGTAAACTAGTTTTTATGAAGTAATTAATGAAGCCATCGACTACAGCACTCAAGTTGAATTACCTCCATCTTAGCATTGGTCCATCGAGGTATTTCCACAACCATGTTGAAGATGTGCTGAAAAGAACATAAATTCAGCAAAGTACATATAAAATATAACCCAGAGAAATGTGTTGTCAGTCGTCTTTCCTGAATTGTCATCCAGCAACTATCCTTCCATGGAGCTCCAAATGTTTCCATTCCCATGAATATTATAACTATTATTTTTTCTCCTTCCTGCCCACAAATTTTGCCCAGAGTGTAGCTATTATCCAAATGTTAAACTGGCCCTATTATAACTTTCAATTGGGAGGAGATGCTTGTTTTTCCTTACCTAGGGAATGGGAAGAAACCCTTGACTTTTCAGAAAAAGATGTAGAAAAAATTTATCTTCTCTTTTGCTTTATTAATTAAGGGCTCTCTGGATATTCAGACACAAAATTTTATTGACACCGAAGCAGCGGTGAGAACCTCAAAATCTTCCCATTTGCTAATGCAGCAGCAAATATCTTTCATACACTAGAGAAGGTAATAATACATTATTGGAATACAGAATATATATGGGCTATGCACATCTGGTGCCACTTCCTACTTACCAGTTTATTCTTGCATTATTCACTGCCCATTAAAAGGATTTAAGCAGTCCTGAACCCTAATCCTGGTTTTCCATAAGCTTAAGGACAAGAGGGCAGATCAGCTTATTTTAACACAACCAGCTTAGGTAACTAATTTTTTTTCCCTTCAAAGATTAAGTTATTTAAAAGACCTTTTAACTGTCTAGGTCTGTCCATTTATGACAGAAGCTCAATCCTTGCTGTTAAGCAACTGCTGGACAGAAATGCTTCAAAAAAAAAAAAAAAACATTGAGAAAAAAATCACCATCGAATTCTGCAAGTTAGGAAAGAGAAGCAATTTTAGCAAAATTTCAGAAGAAACAAAAGGTTTTGAACGTTTGTTTACACAAAATTTCAGATCATGTTTACTTGGTTCGGTGAAGCAATATTCATTTGGAATATAATGATGGAAACAATCCTGGTAGGAATAAATTTTAAATGTCTCCAATAACAGAGTGAATGATGCTTTATAATCCGATTAAGTTTATCACGACAATGTGAATATTGGAAAGTGCTGGAGACTAAAGAGCATAATATTTTGCTCTAGGTAGAACTTTGAATTGTGCTTCCTATTTCTCCATTTTACCTAACTCTGACTTGCAATTTTAAAAAAAAAGCTCTTATAAGCTACATTGGGAGTAAAGGTAAAGTTTCCCCTCGGACATATGTGTCCGAGGGGAAACTTTACCTTTACTCCCAATGCAGCTTATGTGCTAGTCATTCCCGACTCTAGAGGGCGGTGCTCATCTCCGTTTCAAAGCCGAAGAGTCAGGGCTGTCTGAAGACGTTTCCGTGGTCATGTGGCAGGCATGACTAAACGCTGAAGGCGCATGGAACGCTGTTACCTTCCCACCAAACGTGGTCCCTACTTTTCTATTTGCATTTTTACATGCTTTCGAACTGCTAGGTTGGCAGAAGCTGGGACAAGTAACGGGAGCTCACTCCATTACGAGGCACTAGGGATTTGAACCACCGAACTGCCGACCTTTCTGATCAACACGTTCAGCGTCTTAGCCACTGAGCCACTGTGTCCCGGATTGGAGTTATGACCTTGCAATTTTAACTTTAAAGCTGGCTATTCTTGTTTATCCTCAGAACTCATCTTTGATTTAAGCCGCTGTCAGTGCATGCAGATTCTCAGTCTTTCAAACACTTGCCTTCTTTCCTCATATCTGTTTTTCTATGTATTTTATTAGTTTAACTGGCAATGTGGCAATAAGAAGGTCATTTGAGACATTTACGTTTTTGAAATGTACCCATAAATCCTGATTATCTCAACTGCTTGTCCATGAAGTATTGCTGCCTAACCTGGCAGCCAAGTGTTCATAGTGTTCTGTCCTAGGCTTCCCAAGAGCAGAAAGCAAACGCCTTGTCCCGAGAAAAAAACCCTTTTATTAATTGACTGTGAATTCTGCTCATTCACATCCAGCAAAGTCTTTCAAGGGAGGATTTACAGTCACAGACCTTCTCTGGCTTGGAGAGCTGACAAGCCGATATCTGCAAAACCTGACAAGGAGCCCCAGAGAGTCAGGAACCAATTAAGCAAACTATTTGTCTCCTGCAAATTCCACTCTCTTTTTGCTCCTCTTTTATTTCCTCTGGGAGGGGTCATTCGTCGTCCACCTGTGGCCTTACTCCCAAGTCTACCCTTAATCCTTAGCTGTTCCTTTCGTCCGGCAATTCTGCGCATGCACACATTGGGAACAGGCTCCAGCTGTTCATCTGGCTCACTGATGTCTGCCTCTGAAGGCAGCCGATAACTGGCATACGGCTCTGGCCTCCTCTCTGCCTCTGACACAGAGCCCTCATCAGAGCCTTCCCCAGACTCCAGGACTGGCCCATGTTCCTCCCCAACCTACTCACTGTCTGAATCTGCTGCCAGCTCCACAGGCCGCTGGCGGGCCATACCATGTAATAACTTTTCTTGTTCTATCTGAAGCCCAAGTATTTTATTTAACTTGACACTTTCACTGAACCAGTAAAACATAATGTCTGGGGCTTATTTGCTGATTTCCTATAGCAGCTGGAATAAAAGATATGTAAAATTCCAACGAAGCATAAATCAGGCCTGTAGCTAGACTAGATGTCTGACACAGCAGCATTTTAAGCCAGCCAGGGACACTATTTAATCATGCTGGGGAGGTGAAAGAAATTAAGGTTTGTTCCTCCCACCCACCCACCCAAAGCTCTCCTAGCTACAAACTTGAAACCAGTCCACTCCAAACTAAATGTTCTTAGTCTAATGGACAAAGTCATTATATTCAAGCACCAGGGTGGATACAAATCGATGCTTTTTTTTTAAAAAAATGATTTTTTAAAAAATTTAAATCAGATTTTTTTTATTGTTATCAAATTTATTTCAATAAAATGTTTTTGGAGTACAAATCTATCTAAAGATAGTTTTTTTATTTATTGTACATTAATTAATTAATAACCTTTGAAAGGTCAGTAAATGAACTGTTGTATGTTGAGGACTACCTCTACGGCCGTTGCCTTGTATGGCAAGTACAGAGATTAGATTGTGATTAAAAGAGACACAATACAAGCAATTTGTTTCCTTTAAGACGGGGTGCCAAACTCGTGGCCCTGATGCGTCACGTGCTGGTCACGCCCACCCGTTTCAGCAATGGGGAAAAAAGTCATGTGATGACAATGTGACGCCGCGAGTTTGATACCCCTGCTTTACGATGAATTAATTACCTATCCAGCACATAATCATATAGTTTAGAGGAACAGGTGAAAGGAGAAAAGAAAGCATGTATATTACCTTGTCAGCATCTGCATATATTGGAATGTCATGGAAAGGAGAGATGTACTGTCCTTGATCATTTTCTGGAAACGAAAGAAGATGCCTACGATTATTATTAAATAAACTCAACACTAAACACAAAAGAACCTTAATAGGACATTTATGACAAGAAACAATTTCTGTTTTATCAGTAGGATAGAGAGCAGTGGTGGGATTCAAATAATTTAACAACTGGTTCTCTGCCCTAATGACCAGCTGGATAGATGGGGCTTGGTGGTCATGTGACCGTGTGGGTGTGGCCAACTCAATGTCACTCACATCAATGGGCGCTTCGCCTTAGCTGTTACAATGTAATAAGGATTAACCGGAGAGGCGGTTTCTGTAAGCAGGGCAATAAAACTTAAGCTAGAAACAACACCAGAATGTTTCCTTCCTGCCTTCCTTACAGGATTAGCCCTGTAAAGTGGGAAAAAACAATAGGAGATTTCTTCTAACAACCGGTTCTCTGAACTGCTTAGCGAACTGGCTGAATCCCACCACTGATAGGGAGATGTGTCCAGCGATGGGTTTCACTTATTTTTACCATCAATTCGCACACCTCCCGCACATGCACCTGGCCTCAAAAAAGTGGCTAAATAAGACGGCATAGCACCAGGGTGGGTGGGCAGGCCCACCCGTGATCTCAGTTACTGGTTTGCTTGAACCAGTCTGAATACCACCTCTGGATGGGTCCTCTCCCCTCCTCCTCGGTAATCTGCCCCAGATTGGTAAAATCTCATTTGGAGGATTCTGCACATCTGCAGAAAGAAGGCAAAAGAGGAGACGATGCCAAGACTCAATTACAGACACAATGGATTTGAGTCAATAAAATGAGCATCTCTAGGAATACAAATTTAAAGACTTGATAGTCTCTGCAGTTAGTTTGCATTCCAATTAAGTCAAAACAGAAGTCTTACACAGAATTCCCATGTGCTTCGTCTCAAATTATTCACTTGTAATAAGAAGAAAGTGGCACTTATGATCAAGTCTGTAAAAATCCTTAAGGATATCCTTAACTTTTGTCTGTGAGATGTTCTGTTCAAATGACTCCCAGTGATCAAGTTGATTTAAATTCTCCTAATCAATATCTATACATTAAACCTATGGAATTTAATGCAACCTTGAAATGACACAGAACCTGGGAAAACTCTTTCCATTTATATATGTGTAGACACAGAACAGTAAAAGTAAACAAACTTCCTCATGTCTCCTTTCAGCTAATCACTATTCTGCCCACTCAACAAATTTCTGATTTAATGGAGAAGATGAAAGAATTAGTGACATACTCATAGTTACATTTAACCACAAATTACAACATGAAGTTTTTGTAAGTTACAGCAGGGGTATCTAACTGGTGGCCTGCGGGCTGGAAGCGTCACACACAGGTATTTGATGTCACGTGACACCGCAAGTTTGGTACCCGTGGGTTAGAGCAGTGGTGAAATTCAAAATTTTTCCCTTCTGATTCGGTGGGCATGGCTTGGTGGGCATGGCTTGGTGGGGGTCATGTGACTGGGTGGGTGTGTCAATATTCTTTTTACTTTTTAAAGCATTTTTTAATGCTTTAAAAAGCATCTCCCAAACCGGTAGTTTAAAAATGCTAAAAAAAGTTTTTTAAAAAGTTAAAAAAACTTTTTTAAAGCATTTTTTAACCTACCGGTTCTCTGACAATCAGCTGTGCCACGCGATTGTTGAAACTTTTTTTTTAACTTTTTAAAGCATTTTTTTTACTACCTGTTCGGGCGAACAAGCAGCATTTTTACTACCGGTTTGGCCGAACCGGCGTAAACCGGTAGCATTTCACCCCTGGGTTAGAGCATGAGTTTGTATCAACATGAAGGCCCCGGTTGCATCTACATTGACAGCAATAGCTGGGTGGTAGAGAACCCGTAGATGCAAAAGGCAATTGTGGGATTCAAATTAGTCAACAAATGCTAACTCTGGATAGAAAAATATCATAACCTAAATATAATCCATGCGTTATATTTTAATGCAGTAATTACTATAAAATAGCTAGTAACCTGGCACAAATCCTACAGGACATCATGATCAGCTGAGATTCAACAGCAACTCTCCCTTTAAATCTGTCTAAACAGATTGGAAAAAAAAAACTTCACACCCTTCCCATATGGTACGTAAGTATTGAGGCAACTGGGGAGATGAATATCTATCCTGATCCAATGGTGGTCACTCTGTACGAAGGAAAAATACATAGGTTCCTTGCCCCTTTTATCAACATTAAAAATAGCCACATCTTTGTTCATACAGGCTTGCATGGTTTTGTGCAGGCCTTGATGTGCACATATTATCACCTCTCCTGTTTCATTGGTTGTCAATTTGCTTCCGTGTGTAATTCAAGATGCTGGTTGTCACTTTCAAAGTCCTTCATGGCTTGGGACCAGGTTATCTGAGGGACGGCCTCTTGCCGGTGATATCTACGCAGGGGAGACAAGGAATGTTGAGAGTCCCATCCCCTAGCAGGCTATACCTGGTGGGACCCAGAGGAAGGGCCTTCTCCGTGGTGGCTTCCTCTCTCTGGAACATTATTCCTCCAGAGATTAGAATGGCCCCCCACTCTAAAGCTCTGAAGATCTGGTTCTGCCAGCGAGCCTGGGGAACCCAGAGCGGGATTGAGTCCATTAAATGGCTTGTGTAATGTGTTGTCGCCGGGGTGGGGTTATTTTATTAATATATTATTTAATTATTTTCTTCTATGAGTTTTATTTTTTATATATGATGCTTTTATATTGCTGTTAGTCGCCTTGAGATGCCATGTGCGAATAGGGGGCAATTTAAAATTTCTAAATAAATAAATAGTACAAGTGGCTTGACCGTGTTCCCTTCTTCAAAGACTTATTGGAATAGGCCTCATTTCAGCAATCTGCTTAAAGAAACAAAAATTCAACCCAGAACTCAGTAGACTAAGTTCCTTTCCATGGGGATCACATTGATTAGTCTCAGAACAAGTTATTTGGAAATTTATACCTCAGTATAAAGAGCCAGACTTGGGTGTCATGCAGGAAATATAACACTTTTTACACAAAACTACAATCCTGCCTGGTGCTGAGACCATATAGTGTTTTCAAACCATATCTTTATAAACCATTACATACCCACAAGTTACTATTAAATTTTTATCATGTATGGGGAGGGAAGGAGAGAGAGGGAGGGAGGGAGGGGGAGAGTGAGAGTGAGAGAGATTAAGAGGGCATCACATGGCCCGGCTCGATTTTACAACCTTTGTGCTGCAATTGTTAACCAAATCACCACAGTCACTAAATGAGGCATCCCACGACTGTAAACTTGCAACCTTCTCTGCTGGATTCCCCATTGACATTTTATGTCAGAAGCCAGCTGCTGGGAAGATGGAAAATGTCAATCATGTGTCTCCAGGTTGCTACAAGCGTGTGAGTTGGTTGCCAAGTGCCCAAATCACAAGCATGGGACTCTGGGGACATTGCGATGGTTGTGTGAGGACCACTTGTAAGTCACTTAAGATGTCTGGTACTCCTGTGTGACTTTTTTATTTTGGTAGTAATTTTCCAGCTGTTTGCCGATAGTCATTCGAAATGGCAATTCCTATTATGGAATTCGCCTATCATACCACGCCAACTGCTGCTGGTAACCTTTGGATAATCTCACCAGATATTTCCTGTATGGTGAACACGGAAATTCTTGTGGTCGATCATTGATAAGAAGAAAATTGCCTTAAAGGATTACAGTACAGAAGGCAGTTTTAATTTTACAGCTAGTACAGTCAGACTTTAAACTCAACTTCTGTTTGTAGAATGACAGCAGGAAATGGGTGACTATAAAAATCACCTGTCAACTAGAAGGAAACTAGAAAGAATGCCTTTAAAAACTACAAGAAATGCAATAGTCAAGCCATTATACTATAGATACCTGGATCAACTTATATTTTTCTTTTCCTCTCAAACTGAGCAGTCTCTGGTGACTTCATAGATGCCCCCAAATAGTTTCTTGGCAGTAATATAGCAGTATTTGGTTGGTGCCTCCTTCCAGGGTGCTTTTTAAAAACTTTCCTAAATATAGATTCCATTCACCCCAATCTCTATTCCATGGACCCTTTCCAACTGAATCACAGGTGATTCATTTTATCACACAAGTCAAACAAAGGGAGGGGGATCTGTCCTAAGGCCTACAGATGATACAGGAATTACTCTGCTGTAATCCTTTACAGTGCTGGCCAAATTAAAAACCCATAGTTGAGCAACACAGTTTAGCAAGATTTTAAAAAAATCACTTGAGGATGTGGGGATGCCAGTTTTAGAAAAGTGTCACCCAGATCATTCGTGTGCTATTTCAAATCTTGCTAAATCGTGTTGCTTAACCTTGGCTTTTTGCTCTTGGGATCAAATGTAAAGAACATTACAATGGAATATTTTACTGGAGAGTTAAATTTTCTGGTTTGAACCAAACAGAAAGATCGAGTTGTTAGCTGCCAAACAGTAAATGCTCTATTATTTGGACAACAGCAATTTATAAATTTAGAATACAGTTGCTGCATTAGATCATTTTCTATTCGTTGATCTATCTGGTTTAAAGAGACCTTTTTTGAAGCTTATAAACTCTCTCTATATCCCCCACCCCAATTTAGAATCTGCAAACACAGCCAATTGACTTAACCCAGGGAGGTTACAAATAGTTTGCATAACCCAAAATCACCATTTCACAACATATTTTTCATGCAAGCATTATACCAGTACTTCACTGAAGTGATTTCTCCTTTGCTATACCCAAAATTCCCTCCAGTGATTACACGCAAAATAATTTTGTAATCCCATCTCCTATTGCTAAATGGTCAAGTTTCATTTTACCTCTAGGTAATTTTTCAAAATAGCCAGATGCCTACCCTGTTTTAATTCTTTTTACTAATTGAAAGCACTGCAGTACAAATACATTGTGTAATACCATCTTGGAATTTAAGCCCATCATAAAACAACATTCTTCAAAATGAAAAAAGTCTTCTGCAGTCACGACATAAGCCTAAGTCTGAAAATCAGGCTTCTTAGATGTTTCATCTTTTCTATCCTGCTCTACAGAGTGGATAGTTGGTCTCTGATAGAAAACCACTTGAAGAAACTAGAAGCATTCAAAATGTGGATTTACAGGTGGCTGTTACATATAAGCTGGGTTGACAAAATCACAAATGAGGAGAAAGCAAAGGGAAATCATCAAAGCAAAAGTTAGAATATTTTGGACATGTGATGCAACACCCAGAAAAATTCGGCATCCTTCACTTAATCCTCCAGGGAAAGATTGAAGGCAAATGAGGTCCAAGCAGAAGAAGAACATCATGGCTTCAAAATCTAAGGGACTGGTTTGGACAAAACTCAGCAACATTTTTTCATGTGGTGTTGACAAAAATAGGATTGCCAACATGATCCCCAATGTCCGATGATGGATATGGCACAAAAAGATGATAAAACAATCTACAATGCCTAAACAAGCAAGCACAGAAGGTAGCTGCTTTTAGCCAACTGGCTGATCTCAAAAAGCTAATCAGGATCAGACTTGGTTGGGAGATAATCAGGCTTGCTGGCTAGCTTGAACAGTAAAGGGCAAACCAATTCTGTAATGCTGAGAAGAAGACAAGAAATAAGTGGGGAGTGGAACTTGTTTCAAAAGAGACTATGTTTTTGGACACCATTTATGAAATCTCTTTGCATGAATAGTAATAGAGGTCACTGACATTTTTTTGAATCTCAAGAGCCAATTTTCAAATAGTCATTTAAGTGAACAGAGAGAGAGAGAAAAGACTGATAGCCTTAAAAATTTAAAGAACTGAAAGTAACGTTGCAATTGCAACACATATACGGTCCAAAGACATAACTCCAATTTCCTCCCCTTCACTTTCTCCCCAGCAGCCTCTTCTGGTCCTAGAAAACATACATCGTTCTGATTTTTCCCATACTTGTATTGGTTTCTCCTCTTAAATAAATCATATTAGTAGGACACACAGGCATATGAAAGAAAACTTCCACCCAGCCCCATCTATGCTTCGGATACATTAACAAAATGGTCCTTGGAGGGAAGATTTCTATCATTCTTCTTTTCAAAAGGAAGAAGTCGAATTCACGAGATAAATATACATAATGCCCAAACCCACCAGGTATGGGTTTGAGATGCTTGCTTGAGCAAGGGGTGGTGGTGGTGGACTGGAAGGCCTCCAAGGTGCCTTCCAGCTCTATTCTAACTCTAAAATATTGAGGTAGGAACGCCTTCCCCATCCATACTCCCTACTTAAAAAGCTGCAACTAAGCTCCAATGGACTGAAACTTGGCTTATTTCCGAGGACGCGTATTTTGTGATGACCCAGAAACTTTATTTTTCAGAAGGCACACCCAGGTTTACTCAGCTTCTTGGAAAGACGCTCCCGGGGACCCGACAGGTTAAAGGACCGTTGCAGCCGTCCCAGAGGAAAGCGAAACGTTAGTTACACTTATCTCCCGCTGGAAGCCAGGTTCACGCCCTTAATAGCCGCGGGCGCCACGCAAACGGAGCCCTAATGATGCCTTATCTCATTGAGCAGCATGCATTCATTGCCCGTGCCAAAGGACGGCTGGCAGTGGAAGGATCCCCCGCAAGGCTGGCTGAACCCCAATTACGCGCCCCGCCAGCCGGCTCCGGGGAAAGGAGCGGCTCTCCCGTCCTCCCGGCCAAGGACTCACTGAAGAAGAGCCTGTAGTCGAGGCTGTTGAGGGCGCCCCGCTCCTCCACTCGGTAAGCAGCCATGGTGCTCAGACGAGACCGGCTCCTGAAATGAGCCACAAGGGAAAGGCAAACGCACCGCGCAGCCGCTCACGGCGGCCCCTGATTTGCCCCACCTGGCTCTTCCCCCTTTTCGGTGAGCCCGCCCTCGCTGCATGGAATAAGCCTGCCGCACGCCTTTTCATCATTTCAGCCGCCACGCTGGTGCCGTACTGCGCAGGCTCCGTTAGCTTTCTCTTTTTTTTCCAACGCCGCTCCTCTGCCACACCTCCCATTCGCCTGTAGAAGTAGGAAAAAGTAAAAGCGGCTCGCCCGCTGTTCGCTTCCGACTCCCGTGTTTTGGAAAACGGAGCTCACCCTTTGGTCCGATTTCAACATGCGGACGGGGGAGGGGGGCAATTATCACCCAGCATTTATTATTAAATATTGTGTGATATATTTTGAAGAGATAGTTACTTGGGGATGTCCTGAAAGTGCTTTTTTTCAAGAAGCAACTGGACTTTGTTTTTCTTGGAAGACGTTTTGCTTCTCATCTAAGGAGCTTCTTCAGTTCTGACTACTCAGTCAACAGTTCCGAGTTAGTCAGAACGGAAGAAGCTTCTTGGATGAGGAGCGAAACGTCTTCAAAGAAAAAACAAAAAGTCCAGTTGCCTCTTGAAAAAAGCACCTTTCTGACAACCATGACCTGGATGACTGAGAATCTCCATGGACATTTACTGGTGGATCTGATTGTATCTTTCCTTCCTCGCAACAAAATAGTAAATTGTTATGGACAGAATCATACCTGCAAGATGGGCCTGTTTCTTTGCTTATAACAGCCTTGCTCAATCTCAGGACATTTAAGGTTTGAACTTTAACTCCCAGAATTCACATGCTAGCATGTGGTCAAGGGAATTCTGGGAGTTGAAGTCTACACATCTTGATGGTTTATGAATTAAATCACACGGGGACTTGGGTCCTAGTTCAACTTAAAAGAAGCTCAAGGGTTAAAGTTTGAGCTTCTTTTAACAACCAGGTTATAAAACACCTAATTTTTAAATTGGCCATAATGGTACTGCTTCTGATTAGTTAGAATTTGTTATTAATTCTTACTATGTTATGATTGTATTGATTTGACTAATGATTCTCATCATCTTTATTTAGCTTCTTATTTGAAATTAATATTAGTTCTTAAATTTAAACCCCTAATAGCATTTCTTTGAAGGAGTATATGAATCAATATGAATCAATATTGGCTTCTGCTTATATTATTGTATACTGTCAGAAATTAGTTTTCTAGTATACCAAATTGTAACCTTAATACTGGACTGCAAATGTTATCTCACTGTGGTGTCTCGCTTCTATTCTTGGCTTCAAAGCCAGGGACATCCTTGAAAGCTAGTAGAAGAAATTTTACACAGGAATATCAAGCTGCATAGATAAAGGAACCAAACTAGGGAGTTTTCCTGGCTCATAAATCCTTAAAGCATTCTGCCGAAAAGCCAGCTGGGAATTCTGGGAGTTGAAGTCCGCCAGGCTTAAAGTTGCCAAAGACCCCTGCCTTAAACAGGAATTGAAGAATAAGGTCAACATGAAACAAAGGACTCCTACCGTGTTTCCCCGAAATTACGACATGTTCTGATAATAAGACCATGACATATTTTTCCTGTGGGCAAACATATACGCCCTCCCCCAATAATAAGCCCCCTGGACAACTCCACCCTCCAGCCAGGCAGAGCACCACTCACCAACATGGCGCTATCCCAAAGGCGCAAAGGCGCAGGAGCCAGGGGGAGGGGGCAAAGGCGCTCACATTGCTTGAAGTCTTTGGGATACCGCTAGGTTGATGGGGGGCGCAGTGCCCAGCTGGAGCAGGGGGTTGCCGGGCAGCTGCTCTCATGAGCGGCCGCCCAGCAACGGCCCTTTCCAGCCGGGCAGAGTGCCACTTACCGACCCAGTAATATCCCAAAGGCACTAAGCCGCGTGGTGCTCTGCCTGGCTGGAAAGAGAGGTTGCGCAAGCAATTGTTCTGGCTCCAGCTCGCGTGACTCCCAGCCTCACCATGCCCAGCTCTCCCTGCAGAGCTGGGCTAGGGCTGCCGCCGCCGCCGTAGCTCCGCTGCCGCTGCCCTGCTCCAAGCATAACCGGCTCGGAGCGCAACAGCGCAACACAGTCGTTTGCCCCTGAGGCTGTGCCCGGTCTTCGGGCGACTGCTCGCAAGAGAGCAGCCGCCTGGCAACCCCAAACCAATAGGCCCCCCTGATAATAAGGCCCAAGCAAAATTTGGGGGGAGGGGGGGGTCAAAAGAAAATAAGACCCTGTCTTATTTTCGGGGAAACACGGTCTTATCAGATCACTTACTTATCTTATTCAGGGTTGTCTACCAGCAGCTGTGCCAGACCTCAGTGTCTTCCAGCCTATTATGACAAGGACTGATTATGCACCTTCAAGTTGGTGTCAAGCCTTAGCTATTGCATAGCAGGTTTTCTGTAAGACCATCTGTCCCCAAGCTGAATTTACTTTAGATCACCTTTGTTTATCAGGGCCTCAATTCATTCCCCGAGAGGGATTGATTCCATGAGCCAGATCATACAATTGCATAATATGAAGCTATCATTTAGAACAGCGGTTCCCAAACTTTCCAGCTTTGCAGACCGGTGTTGGTGGTGGAGGTGGTGAGAGGGGATGGTTCTGGACGAGTGGCAGGCAAGCCGCATGCGCAGCTCCCTTTGAGCAAGTGGCAGGTGCGCATACACGCCTCTCACACAAAGGGAGCTTTGCATTTGCATGCACTTGCCCACTGTTCATGCAAGTGGAGCTGTGTGTGCACACATGCTCTCACCCACTGCTTGCAAGTCCTGGTTTCAAATGATTTGAACACTGATTTAGAAGTACCCATGGAACTGTTGTTGTGGTGATACCTTTCAGTTGTTGTTGACTCCTGGGGACTACCGGGACTAGAACTGGACTCCTGGGGATTGCCTGGACTAGAACTGGACTCCTGGGGACTGCCGGGACTAGAACTGGACTCCTGGAGATTGCCTGGACTAGAACTGGACTCCTTTAGATTGCCTGGACTAGAACTGGACTCCTGGGGACTGCCTGGACTAGAACTGGACTCCTGGAGATTGCCTGGACTAGAACTGGACTCCTGGAGATTGCCTGGACTAGAACTGGACTCCTGGGGACTGCCTGGACTAGAACTAGACTCCTGGGGACTGCCTGGACTAGAACTGGACTCCTGGGGATTGCCTGGACTAGAACTGGACTCCTGGGGACTGCCGGGACTAGAACTGGACTCCTGGGGACTGCCGGGACTAGAACTGGACTCCTGGGGGCTGCCTGGACTAGAAATAGACTCCTGGGGACTGCCTGGACTAGAACTGGACTCCGGGGGACTGCCTTTACTTGAACTGGTCTCCTGGGGAGTGCCTGGACTTGAACTGGTCTCCTGGGGACTGCCTGGATAAGAATTGGTCTCCTGGGGACTGCCTGGACTAGAACTGGACTCCTGGGGACTGCCTGGACTAGAACTAGACTCCTGGGGACTGCCTGGACTAGACCTGGACTCCTGGGGGCTGCCTGGACTTGAACTGGAGTCCTGGGGGCTTCCTGGACTAGAATTGGACTCCTGGGGATTGTCTGGACTAGAACTGGACTCCTGGGGGCTGCCTGGACTAGAACTGGATTCCTGGGGACTGCCTGGATTTGAACTGGTCTCCTGGGGAGTGCCTGGACTTGAACTGGTCTCCTGGGGACTGCCTGGATTAGAATTGGTCTCCTGGGGACTGCCTGGACTAGAACTGGACTCCTGGGGACTGCCTGGACTAGAACTGGACTCCTGGGGGCTGCCTGGACTAGACCTGGACTCCTGGGGGCTGCTTGGACTTGAACTGGAGTCCTGGGGGCTTCCTGGACTAGAACTGGAGTCCTGGGGATTGTCTGGACTTGAACTGGAGTCCTGGGGGCTTCCTGGACTAGAATTGGACTCCTGGGGATTGCCTGGACTAGAACTAGACTCCTGGGGGCTTCCTGGACTAAACCTGGTCTCCTGGGAGCTGCCTGGACTAGAACTGGACTCCTGGAGGCTGCCTGGACTAGAACTGAACTCCTGGGGATTGCTTGGACTAGAATCCGACTGCTGGAGACTGCCTGGACCAGAACTGGACTCCTGGGGACTGCCTGGACTAGAATTGGACTCCTGGGGGCTGCCTGGACTAGAATTGGACTCCTGGGAGCTGCCTGGACTAGAACTGGACTCCTGGGAGCTGCCTGGACTAGAACTGAACTCCTGGGGATTGCTTGGACTAGAACTGGACTCCTGGAGGCTGCCTGGACTAGAATTGGACTCCTGGGAGCTGCCTGGACTAGAACTGAACTCCTGGGGATTGCTTGGACTAGAACTGGACTCCTGGGCATTGCTTGGACTAGAACTGGACTCCTGGGCATTGCTTGGACTAGAACTGGACTCCTGGAGGCTGCCTGGACTAGAACTGAACTCCTGGGGACTGCCTGGACTAGAACTGGACTCCTGGGGACTGCCTGGACTAGAACTGGACTCCTGGAGGCTGCCTGGACTAGAACTGAACTCCTGGGGACTGCCTGGACTAGAACTGGACTCCTGGAGGCTGCCTGGACTAGAACTGGATTCCTGGAGGCTGCCTGGACTAGAACTGGACTCCTGGAGGCTGCCTGGACTAGAACTGAACTCCTGGGGACTGCCTTGACTAGAACTCAACTGCTGGAGACTGCCTGGACTAGTAACTGCCGTTTTCTTGGCAAGGTTCCAGAGATGCTTGGCATTGCCTTCTTCCTAGGGCTGACAAAGAGTGAATGGCCCAAGGTGACCCGGCTGACTTTGTGCCTAGATACTAGAACTCACAGCCTCCTGGTTTCTAATCTTGTTGCCTTAACCACTAAACCCCTGGTGTAGTCTCAGAAAATTATTGGAATTATTGTGGGGGTTATTTTGAGCAACAACAAAACGACTTACGTCTCTTTAGGAGTATGATGCAAAGTTTATTATTTGCACTGAAGTAGCACAGCCAGTGGAATCCATTGGATGAGGCATTTGCATTATCAATGTATACTCACCATACATAACCCTCCTCCAACTACCCCAGATGTTCCTTTAAATAGAGGCAGGGAAGGGGAAAGATGCTATGGCAGACTGAAACACATTAGAAGCATTCATCTGTCCCATATCATGTAACCAAAAGTGGGGATTCGAAGATGAAATCATCTCCCACCACCTTGCATCTTTTCCTTAGTATCAACAATGGTAAAGCATTTGATCTTCATAGTTTGCATAAAGTAAACCATGTTTCTGAAATGACTATGAACACATAGTGGTATTTTGGTACTCAACTGCTTTGAAACTCATCCAATTTGATACTCAATGTATTTTGGGGGGAAATGTTACTCATCATTTGTTTGGGACATAACACACAAGCTAGAACATGTCAGTGTTGGCTGCCTTGTGACACACTATATTATTCTTTATGCAAAAAAAATGTTTGGCATTCATCGTTTTTGGTACTCATCGCGCTTCTCAGAATCACTTAACAATGAGTACAGAGGTACCAGTGTATTCTGAAAATATCTCGCATCTAGTAAACTCAACTCGTCATTTCAAAGAAGGTTGAAACGCGCTCAGATGTCCCAAGCAGGGATGCTAACGGTTTTGGGAGAGCAACTTTTACTGTCCAAATCCTCCACCTTCAGCCCGCGGTGAACTGCCTGCCCATTTTTGGCAAGGAACAAGCCTGCTTTCAAAACACTGCTTTCTCCAGAATCGGAGGGCTGCACCGAATCAGAGCCTTGAACTTTGACGAATATCCGATTGCGTGCTCTAAAAAGAGGCCTGCCGTGATTGCGATCGGAATACGTTTCTTGGTGTTCCTTTTCTGCCGAGCAAAAGTGGATTTTGAAAGCAGCTTGGAATCCTCTCCGGAAGTTTTCGTTGAAGTACCCATAGATGATTGGATTGACGCTGCTGTTAAAGAAAGCCAGCCAGTGGGCAAATGGGAAAAAATAAACCGTGATGAGGCTGAGCTGATGGTAGTTCAGGTTCCCATAATCAGCCAGCAGCATTAAAATCCAAAGGGGCAGCCAAGAGAGACTGAAGAACAACGCCACAATAATCAGCATATTGATCACTTTTATTTTCCTCTTGGAGATCCTTCTTCCTTCACTGTCCTCCGACTGGGAGCCTCTTATAGGTGCGGAGGACTTGAAGAGCTTGAAGGCGATCCGCGCATACATGATCACAATGGCGATGAGAGGGCCAAGATAAATGTGCGAGAAGAGGACAGTGGTGTAGATCTTGCGCATTTGGGGGTCTGGCCAGGCCTCCCAGCAGGAGTAAAAAGGGTAGGAGTTATTATAAGCATCCAGCATGAAGTGGTTTTCATCTCGGGTGACAGTCAAGGTAACGGCGGAAGGGCACATAATGATGAAGGCTAAGGCCCAGATGATGATGATGATGATCAGAGCTACCTGTAGGGTTAGTTTTTGTCTGAAAGGGTACACAATGCAGCGGAACCTGGAAGAAAAAGAAGAAGCGGTTGGCTGAAATATCGGAACCGCTGTTTGAAACAAGCTTTCTTTTGCGGTTTGCACTTGCACTGCAATTGCACTTAGACTAATATACTGCTTTGCAGGGCTTTGCAGGCCTCTCTAAGGGGTTTTACAGAGTCAGCATATTGCCTCCGACAATCTGGGTCCCCATTTTACAAACTTTGGAAGGATGGAAGGCTAAGTCAACCTTGAGCCTGGTGAGATTCGAACTGCCAAATTGCAGTCAGACGATGTAGCCTGCAGTACTGCACTCTAACCAGTGCACCACAAAGGTTTGCTGTAATATCTACTCAACCATCTATTGGGAAGAGTTTTCCCATCTATTGGGAATCTTTAGATCTCTGCCTGGCGTGTTAATTATAACATGCAATCAACCAACATTGTTAAAAAGGAATATGTATTACAACTTGATAACAAGCACTCATCAGCAAAGAATAGTGCATTAAGGAAAGAGAAAAAAACCCACCAAAGGATTTAGAGAGACCTGGCCTCAAATTATTCTTCTGCTGCAAACCCTTAATTTTTATTACTCAACCCAACCTACCTTGCAGGAATTACTGTGATTGGATAATCCCAATATAAAAAATTAATCATATAATAAAATTGGTCAGAAAAGATGCTGACAATATCTTCCTGATTTTAAATTTATATATTAAGCAACATCTCACCACCTAGGAGATTCATCCTATATATTAACATAAATTCATAATATAAATTTTATAAGAATAACTAGATTGATAGATAATTGATAGATAGATGATAGATAAATGATAGATAGATGATAGATAAATGATAAATAGATAGATAGAGAGAGATAGGTAGATAGATAAATGATAGAGATAGATAGATAGATAGATAGATAGAGAGAGAGAGAGAGAGAGGAGAGAGAGAGTGGGGTAAAGGTAGTAGATAGATAGATGATAGATAGATAAATGATATGATAAATAATAGATAGAGATAGATTGATAGATAGATAGATAGATAGATAGATGTATATATATAGAGAGATAGGTAGATACCGTGTTTCCCAAAAATACAACTTGTCCTGAAACTAAGGCCTTGCCACGTTTTTCGTGTGGGCAAAAATATAAGCCCCCCTCAAAATACGCTCCCCTGGACAACCCTCCCTCCAGCTGTACAGAGCACCGCTCACCGACCTAGCGGTATCCCAAAAGCACCAAGCTGCGGGAGCCGGGGGGGAAAAAGGTGCTCACATTGCTTGCTGCCTTTGGGATACCGCTAGGTTGGGGAATGGCGTTCTGCCTGGCCAGAGGGGGGAGTTGCCGGGCATCTGCTCCCTTGCGAGCGGGCTTCCGAAGAGCTGGGCAAGTGCCAAGCCGTGGGAGCTGGGGAGCGGGCAGAGCGCCATGTGGCTTGGCGCCTTAGGGATACTCCCTAGGTCAGTGAATGGCGCTCTGCCCGGCTGGAGAGGGGTTTTGCCGGGCGGCTGCTCGTGAGCGTGGTCACCTCATGGTTGCTTCACCCTTGGGGCTGTGTCCGGCTCTTCGGGAGCCCACTCGCAAGGGAGCAGCCGCCCAGCAACCCCAAAACAATAAGCCCTCCCCTGATAATAAGGCCCAATCCATATTTTGTGGATTAAAAGAAAATAAGACCTTGTCTTATTTTCGGGGAAACACGGTAGATAGCTGTAGATGTAAGAGAGGGGGGAGGATAGAGGTGATAGATAGATAGATAGATAGATAGATAGATAGATAGATAGATAGATAGATAGATAGATAGATGATAGATAGATAGATAGATGATAGACAGATCGATAGATAGATGATAGATAGATAGATATTTACAAAAGTCATCAATAAAGAGAGGTTCATAAGGGCTAGGATCCAGAGTTCACTTTAATAGAAAGTACAGTTATAAGAAGAGATGCATAAATAATACTTAATACTTGGTAATCATTTTTTTAAAACCATTATCCCAGCTTTTTGGAATTAAAGTCTATTCTTTGTTTCAGGCAGCAAAGAGGAGATTTTTTGGAGCAAGTAGGGAGAACAGAAGCTTGAAGAAAAAGGTTAACTAAGAGAACAAATTTCAGACCAGTAGAATGTCAGGTGACTTTATAGTTTCATTTTCAGACTGAAGGGAAAGAATAGAAAATGAGTGAGGCAAGCTTACCTCTCTACTGCAATGGCCACCAGGGTGAACACAGAAGCTGAGACCGACATGCCTTGGACCAACCCACTCATCTTACACATAAAAGTATCAAATGGCCAGCCTGGAAGATAAGCAAAATGTAAGAACGGTTGCAGAACTGGGTATGTCTAGTTTGATGAAAAGAAGGACGAGGGGAGGCATGAGAGCAGTGTTCCAATATCTCAGGGGTTGCCACAAAGAAGAGGGAGTCAAGCTATTCTCCAAGGCACCTGAGGGTAGAACAAGAAGCAATGGGTGGAAACTAATCAAGGAGAGATGCAACTTAGAACTGAGGAGAAATTTCCTGACAGTTAGAACAATTAATCAGTGGAACAACTTGCCTCCAGAAGTTGTGAATGCCCCAACACTGGAAATCTTTAAGAAGATGTTGGATATCCATTTGTCTGGAACAGTATAGGGTTTCCTGCCTAGGCAGGGGGCTGGATTAGAAGACCTCCAAGGTCCCTTCCAACTCTGTTATACTATTCCATTCCATTCCATTCCATTCCATACCATCCTATTCCTATTCCTATTCCTATTCCTATTCCTTTCCTTTCCTATCCTATCCTATCCTATCCTATCCTATCCTATCCTATCCTATCCTATCCTATCCTAATAATATACTTACATCCTGGTCTGACTCCAGCTGTCAAGATTTTGCCTTGTTTAAGAATTGCTGAATCACGTGTTAAGGTGTTTTTTTTTTTTAAACCCAAAGCTGTTCCTTGATGGATACACATTATCTGTCTAATACTTGTATGAGAATGGGGCACATGGAGATTTGTATTTACATGCAGCTGACTGTGGTTGTTGAGGAGGTATTACCAAATAGACTGACCTTGGGGAGCTTAAGTAGAAAGCTGGAATCACTAATATACTCATTTAACCACAGGGTTGGCTTCTTTAGAGACTAGCCAACTCTTGGGTATTTAAAGTATTTGATGAGTGATGCTGTAAACTTTGATTGCTTTATTTAAGGGGTGTCAAACTCACTTTCATTGAGGGCCATATCAGAGTTGTGTTTCACTTTGGGATGCCGGGGTGTGCGTGGCTAGGGTGTGCGTGGCCAGCTCGACATCCCTTGTGTCAGACCTGCCTGTAGGCCCAAGCACTCTGCCAGCGAAAATGGGCTCCTGAGCTCCTGAAAATGGGCTCCCGAGCTCCATTTTTGCTGACAGAAGCTCCATGGGACAGATCTAAGCACCCTGTGGGCTGGATACGGCCCCTGGGCCTTGAGTTCGATTTATTGTAATCAAACCTGTGATCACAACCTCCCTAGTTCCTTCCTTGTGCTATTAATTGTCAGCGGCTAATTGTTTTAGGGGGGCTTGGTGAAGACTTCTGAGAATACTGTGGACAACCAACCAACCAACCAACAAGCAAGGGGATCATTGAACACATCAACACTAAACTCTCATTTGAAGCACAAATGACCAGATTCAAATTATCCTGCTTTGAACATAATATCAGGGGTGGGCTTCAAAACTTTTAGCAAGGGGTTCTCAGCCTGGTTGCTGAGTGGGCGTTGCCATGGTGGGCTTGGCCTAGTTGGCCTCCTGCACCATAGCCAGGTATGTGTGTGTTTTTGCCCTCCCCGGGCTCCAGAGGCTTTCCTCGAGCCTCCGGAAGGGTGAAAACAGCCTCCCCATGTTCCAGAGGCCCTCTGGATGCTGGAAACAGGCACGTTTCTGGCCTTTCCGAACTTCCGGTAGGCCCGATTTTTGCCCTGCCCGAGCCTCCGAGTGCGCCCTGCACTTACCTGTATCCAAAACGGGGCCAGCCAGGAGTGGGATTTGGGGGTTCTCTGCACTGCACAGAATCTTAGCTAGAGGTTCTCCCGAACCCCTGCGAACCCACAGCAGCCCACTCCTGCATGATATTACGCAAATATCCACCTCTGGAAAAGGCTCGAATGCTGGTAAAGATGGAAGGAAAGAGAAAAAGAGGACAACTAACCGCAAGGAAGATGGAATTAGTTACAGAGACGATGGGGGCACATTTGGAAGACCTGAAAAATAAGGTTAGGGATAGATTGTCCTGGAGAAAATCTATTTATGTGGCTGCTAGGATTATGAGATGAGACATAAACAATTGAAAAATTGTGTTAGGATTTTCTCACAGTTTCAAGGTGTTTTTTTTTTATAGACGTTGCATGCTCATCTCTTATGATGTATGGTCTTAGAGTAGACTGTAAGTATATTTTGATTGATTGCTCCGAAATGCACCTTTAGATATATTGAAATCCATTGCTTCAATTGGGTCTGAGCATGCTCATATCTAAGATGTCAGTCGTACAAATGGTGGAGTCCAGGGGATAAGGCCCCAAAAGTATGAATTTGGGAGACGTTTTTTATTTAAGACAATAATAATGAGTAAAAATAGTAAATGCCATGATTCCCTCTGAACAGTGACGTACAGTCAGGGGAGGCAGGGGAGGCACAGCCTCACCACTGTCATCATGAAAAGAAAAAAAATGTAAAAGGAAAAAGGCGAGAGCTGAGGTCAGGCTGAGCTAGTTGCTGCCTCACTGTGGATGACTCTGCTTAACTGTTAAAAAAAGCCTCTAAAAAAGTGCCCTCTCATATGAGGCAGGAGAACTGCATGCCTCATCTAGTCTGACTTTAGGCGTTTTATGATCACTCAAGCAGAGTTAAGCAAGGGTTAAAATTCCTGACGTAGGTGAGGTATGCAGTTCTCCTGCCTCATAATAGAGGGCGCTCATTTGGGCGGGGCTTCTTCAGAGGACCCGAGGCAAGAGCAGAGTTGAAATCCTCTCTGAAACAGCTGGAAAAGATACATGTGGGTCGCAGGGAGGGGGAGGAATTCAAACTTCAAACTTCAAAGTGTAGTTTGATTTGATTGCAGGCAGAGCCACGTTGCCTTTTCAAACCTGTAATCAGTGAAGCTGGGCTGGATCCTTCCGGGGCTGGGGGAAAGTGTGTGTAGTCCAATCCAACTTCTGTGTGTGTGTGTGTGTGTGTGTGTGTGTGTGTGTGTGTGTGTGTTTGAGAGAGGGGGGAGGGAGGGAGAGAGGGAGGAAGGAGGGGAAGGGAGAAGAAAAAGAAAGAAGGAATCTTCTTTCGCAAAGGAGAAAAACAAATGCTGTCGCTTTAAATCGGAACTGAGCATGCCTGGCTGTGGAATTCTGGGAGTTGAAATCCACAAGTCTAAAAAAATTTGAAAGACACCACTGGGTCAGTGCCTCACCAGCCATAAACCTCACCGCACGTCACTGCCTCTGAAATAGTAGGTTGAATTCCGAGTTTAATAGAATAAAATCATCCAAAACACAGTTGGAAAAAAAATCCATAAAATTTCTCTGATTTATTTGTTTGCACTGCTGTACACTTTTGTACATCAGCTATAGATTCTTGTCAGCCAACACTATAAAATAATACATATAACATAAACATATAAATACATAGAATGAAAGTAAGATGATTAATCAATAACGGTAGATGATACTAACTTACTATCCTCCAAAACATTTTTGAAAATATCTACAGACCCCTCACATCCTGGACATAAAGTAGTTCAGCTCCTCCCCTCAGGACATTGCTATAGAGCAGTGATCTATAGGGCAGTGATGGTTAACCTTTTCGGCACCGAGTGCTGAAACTGGAGAAGGCGCCAGAGCACCAGAACCTGAAAGAGAACAGCTGGTGGGTGCGCATGTGCATGGCGATCAGCTGCTCTTCTGGGACACACGCTCTTCTGCGGCCAGCTGTTCTTCTAGATCAGTCACACGCATGCACGCCAGCCAGGTGGCCCAGAGCGTATGTGCACCAGCCAGCTACTCTCTTCCAGGTTCCGGTTCACACATGTGCGACGGCCAGCTGGTCTTTGCATGAAGACCAGCTGGCTGATGCACATGCACGATGGACCAGCTGTCCGGCGGTCATGTGCGCAATGGAATCCAGAAATGTAGCTGGCGACAGTGCATGTGCCCGCAAAGAGGGCTTTATGTGCCACCTCCGGCACACGTGCCATAGGTTCGCCATCACAGCTATAGGGCATTCCATGCCAAAACAACCAGACACAGTTTTTCTCCCCATGCCAGCACTCTGCTAAACACATAATGCCCACAACATTGTGTTTGCCTAAGTACATTTACCCATGTAATAGGACTGTATCAGTGGTGGGTTCCTACCGTTTCGGCCGAACCAGTAGTAGTTTGGTGGCCTGGGTCGCTGGAACCTGCCACGCCCTCAAACTGATTCTCCCGACGGTGCCATAGGCGGCACCATCTTGTTTTTTGCTTCTGCGTATGCGCAGAGCAATTTTTATTGCATTTATGGTCAAATGTGCAGGCACACATGCAAAATTGCCCATGCACCGAACCGGCAGCAATGCTGGCAGCAACCCACCCCTGGACTGTATTGCTATCATCCTTTTCATCTTTCCCATTACCGTCTATTGGTATCTAGATAACCTATTGGTATCTATGGTATCTTTGTTATTTATATGTACACCGAGAGCTTCAGCACCAGAGACAAATTCCTTGTGTGCCCAATCGCACTTGGCCAATAAAGAATATTCAATTCAATTCAATGTTTCCACTACAGGAGGTCCAGCAAGACGTCGTGCCAAATGGACCTTTTTTGTCTTAATGAAAAGATGAAAGGGGCATTGCAGAGGTGGGCTATCATTTATTTCATTGAAATAAAATTGTATTGCTGTCAAACAAGGATGTTGGAAGTTTAACCTTGATGCCAGATTTTGAATGTTTGTGGTTGTCAGCCTCTGCTTCGCTTGCTATCGGCTGTCATAGAAATGGGGAGGGTGGGGGCATGGTATTTGGGATGGGAATTGGATGGCACTGGAAGAGATATGTAAAGGGGAGTTTTGTTCTCACCATCTTCTGCGCATGCAGATGGCCGACGTTTAGACCTGGTCAAGGCCAACTGTCTCGCATACCAACCTGATGAGGCCTTTTGAAGATGCACCCCACATGACACCTTAGGGAGCTGCAGACTGGACCACGCTGTGGTGGGGTAATTGGAGAGAGGGGGCTGGGTAATCATTTGATATGTACTTGTTCGCGCCTTTTTGGCTCAGATCTTGCTTTTCTTTCTCTGCTATCTTTTCATAACAAGTAAAAGTAACTTTAATTCCATGAACAATGGAGTTGGGTGTTTTCTTTCTTGGTTATTGATGGAGGCACGCCTGACATCGGTCATCAGCATGCGCAGAAGATGGAGAGAACAAAACTCTCCTTTACCTATCTCCTCCAGTACCATACAATTCCCGTCCCAAATCCCATGCGCCCACCCTCCCCATTTCTATGGCAGCCAATAGCAAGCAAACGAAGCAGAGGCTGACATTGGTTTTAGTACCATGATGGCGAACCTATGGCACGCGTGCCAAAGGTGACAGGTGGAACCCTCTCTGCGGGCACGCGAGCCATCACCCCAGTTCAGCACCATCGTGCATGCGTGCACACTTCCCACCAAATAGCTGGTTTTCGGGTCTCTGCCATGCATGCATGGGTGGCAGGGTGCATGCAGGAGATGCACACACATGTGAGGGGGCAGGGGGCGCATGTGCAGGGTGGGAGGAGTGGGGGGGCATTTTTGGCCCCAGGAGGCTTCAGGGAGGACTGCTAGGCCTGAAATGGGGTGGGGGTCCACACACGCATGAGCAGGAGAGGGGGAGCACAGGGGGTTCGCGCACGCATTGCATTATGGGTGTGGGTACACACACGCATGCACACTTTCAGCATGCAACAACTAAAAGGCTAGCCATCACTATTTTAGTAGATGCATGTATTATGCTGTTTTTAATAATGTTGTTTTCATTGTTGTTTGAGAGCTGCTCAAAGTTTGACATAAAATGGGTGGCTTTATGAATGATTTTAATTAAATAAATAAGTAAATAAACCCGGTATCGTCCGCAAAACTTGGATTTCAATTTCCCATATTCCCAGGGTGACAAATTTGGGACTGATCTCTTCTGGGAGGCGTCAGATTAAGGAATGCATAAGCAATATAAGAAAAATATAGAACAATCTTAAATCAGTTAAAAACATTTTGCTCAAAAGGGGATAATCAACCCATTTTCGACCTGATTAACAATTCTGATTATCTGCATGGGTGATGAAGAAACTGCCATCTTTATTTTTGTGATCACCACTCCACCCCCTCATGGACACTCCAGACTAGTAATTACTATTTCATTATGGAGAATGATTTGGGTTTGCAAATTTAAATACCAAAGCATCACAAGCTTATATCACTGGGCTGATTAGAAAGCTCATCCTATTGCAAAATTACAGCAATAGGCAATTGCAATTTTTTGCAGTCTCCACTAGGGGTCTCCATGCCCCACATGATCATAGTCAGCTACTGTATGTATGAGAGAGCACTATTCTTCTTGAAGTCTGTTTAAAAACGTCGAGTGTATTTATTTATAAAATGTATGTGCCACTCATCCCATTTCCAAGCGATTCTGGGCAGCTTGTAGCATTCAGAGGAGAATACAGAAAACTTTTAGCCCTGAGAGATGGAGCTAAGATGGAGCTATAATAAAGATCACACTTCATTAAAACACAATAGTTTTAAGTTCAACTTACAAAAAAAGGAAGAAAAAAGAAAGATACATTTTAAGGAATTTGAATTGTGGGGCAGAACTTTTTAGGGCTCTAATTTGCTGTTGAGAGTCTTGGGACCATATCAGGAAAACGGTACATTTTTGTTTGTGTAAAGAGAGTTATTTTATTGTGCTTTTAAAAGTGGATAGAAATGGGCATTGTTTCTGGTTTTTTTAAAAACAAATTTTAATACTAACTTTATTATTTTTACAAATGACTCAAAGTGGCAAACATAGCTCACACACTTTCCTCCTCCAAAACAAAGTTGTGAAGTGAGTGAGGCTCAGTGACGTGCAGTGAGGTTTATGGCTGGTGAGGCATTGACACAGTGGTGGGTTTAAAAATTTTTTAGAGCCTCTTCTGTAGGTGTGGCCTGCTTTGTGGGAGTGGCTTGCCGGCTATGTGACTGGGTGGGGGTGGCTTGCTGGCCATGTGACTGGGTGGGGTAGAAAATGTGGTGAAACTCACTTAACAGCACTCTTGCTTAGCAACCAAAATTTTGGGCTTCTTTCTTTCTCTTCCTTCCTTCTTTCCTTCCTTCCTTCCTTCCTTTTTTCTTTCCTTCCTTCTTTCTTTCTTGTGTCTCTCCCCAACTTATTTTCTTTATCTTCCTTCCTTCCTTCTTTCTTATCTCTCTCTCTCCAACTTTCTTTCATTCTCTCTCTCTCTCTCTCTCTCTCTCTCACACACACACACACACACACACACACACACACACAAACACACACACACACCATTTCCCCCATGTCTGCCAGACTGCCACTGACAGCTCTCAAAGAGAAGGAAGGACTCCTGCCTTGGGAAGGGGCTGGACTAGATTACCTCCATGTTCCCTTATATGCTCCTAGGTCTACTCTACTCTACACACCTATGTTCTGCTCTTTGCCAGTTGAAACTGTTTTGCGGTTTGTGTGTGAGGGGATGTTGTTAGAAACCACGTTGAGTATTCTGACGAGGTAGGGCAGAGTATAAATAAAAATGAATAATAATAATTATTTACTATTTTATCCTACGAGTTAAAAACATATTTTGGTATTGCTTAAGTGATGAATAGTTTTAAATAAATGAATAAATTACTTTTTTAAAAGGCAGGTTTCAGTGAAATTCACACACATACTATTTAGGCTCACCACTGAATTTGAGAATGAGAGTCTGTGGCTCTACGTCTCACCATCTTCTTCCCCGCCTCGGTTCTGCGAGCGAGAGGCACTGCTGTGGTGGCGGCGGCAGGGGAGTCGGGTTGCTGCCCACCAAGCAGTGCGACCCATGGCTAGCCCAGGAGCAGTAGTCGCTGCTGCCGCCATCGCTCGCTACCACTCAGGCCGGTGCCCGGGTGCCGGGAAAGCACGCAGTGTGGGTGTGGCGACAGTGACAGCAGCCGAGCAGGGGAAACGCTTTGCCAAAATGTGTTATTTCACATATCTTACCATCACATCGTAGAGAATAGTAAGCTGCAATAACACATGTTTTATATATCTCCCCAGCAAGCCATGCTGATGTTTGCTGTGCTTAATAATTCTTCTGTTTTCCCAGTCTAAGGTAGATTTGCTGATCCGCGCCTTCCGTGTAAAGCTCAAGACCCACCTATTCCAAGTAGCTGGCCTGGCTCAACCATAGTCTGTTGATATCGCTCCTGACGGGTTTTTTAATTTTGTGATTTTATTTAGGGGTTTTTAAACTGTGATTTTAATTGTTTCCATCCATCTGTCTACCTCCTCCACGTATATGTCTATTCTGTGTATGTATTGTCCATATTTGTATTTTATATGTTTTTATTGTACGCCGCCCCGAGTCCTTCGGGAGAGGGTGCGGCTAATAAATAAATATTATTATTATTATTATTATTATTATTATTATTATTATTATTATTATTATTATTATTATTATTATTATTATTATTATTATTATTATTATTATCCTTGCAACAACCAGTTCGGCAAACCGGATGCAAAATTAACATCTGATTCCCCTGAACCGGTGTGAACCGGCTGAATCTCACCCCTGGTCAGGCTGAGAGAGAAGGATTGGCCCAAAGTCACCAAGTTGTTTTGATTTAAATATTTAAATGATATTTACATTTGTCTAAAATGAGATTAGAACCCATAGACTCCTGGTTTCTAGCTTGATGCCTTCACCACTAGACCAAACCAGTGGTGGGTTGCAGGTGGTACGCCCCGGTACGGGCGTTACGGATCCTGACCGGAGCACCAGGTACCGTTCCAGTATGGTGCTCCAGAGGACCCACCCGCCCGCCCACGCTCCTTACCTGTGCTTTATGCTTTTGGCACTTCTGCACATGCACATGGCGCATACGGCACCTGCGCAACTCTCCGCAGAGCAGCTGGAGCATCGCAGAGGCTTGCGGAAGTGTCATTTGACGCTAGAATGCAAGCGCGCACCTCACGCATGCATGTGGGTAACTCCGTTGCCGATCCAACCATACCAGTTGGAACGGAATCCGGAACCCACCACTGGACCAAACTGACTTTCTTGTTTCTTATTAGCAAATGGAGAAATATTAATAGCTAATCACTAATCACTTTCATTCTGCCTTTGTTAAGCTGAGCAATTCAGGTAAGTCTTTGATTTGCAACCACTTGTTTAGTGACTGTTCAAAAACACAATGGCACTGAAAAAAGTGATTTATGACCGTTCTTCACACGTTTCATACAACCATTGCAGCATCCCTGGGATCACATGATCCAAATTCACATGCTTGGCAACTGGCAGGTATTTTTGACGGTTGCAGTGTTTCCGGGATCATGTGATTACCTTTAGTGACCTTCTGACAAGGAAAGTTGACGGGGAAGCCAGATTCACTTAACAACTGTGTTACTAACTTAACAACTGCAGTGATTCACTTACCAACCGTGGCAAGAAAGGTTGTAAAACGAGGCAAAACCCACTTAACCGTCTTGCTTAGCCACAGATATTTCTGGTTCAGGTGTAGTCTTATGCTTGAGGGCTACCTGTGCTATACTGGGCTGCTAGGGGTTTGCTCGGGTTCAGGAGAACCCGTAACTAACATTATGTCCAGTTTGGAGAACCTCCAAATCTCACCCCTGGTTGGCCCCACCTACCCCTCCCAGGAGTCTCCACACAGCCTGTTTTGGATGCGAGGAAGTGCAGGGCCTGCACGGAGGCTTGGGGAGGGGGAGAAAATGGGCCTCCCAGAAGTTCCGGAAGGCTGGAAACGGGCCTCTGGAGCCTGAGAGAAGCAGTTTTCGCCCTCCCAGAGGCTTGAGGAAAGCCTTGGAGCCTGGAGAAGGTGAAATGTGTGTGTCTGCGTCCGCGCCCCCCGGTGGTGTAGGAGGCCCACCATGGCCACGCCCACCCAAAAACCGGGCAGAGTACCCGTTGCTGAAAGTTTTGAAGCCCACCTGTGACTACGCTACTTTATTTTCTGCAAGGAAAGCATGAAGAGAGGGACTTTGTTTAGGGGCGGAAATAATTCCTTTGGCTCGGATAAGAAATATGTAAGGGGGAACTGTAGAGGTTATAAGGAATGACCTTGAATAATGCAGGAAACGTTGCTGCCAAACCAATAAATGGGGCTTGGTCCTCAAAGTTAAAGGAAAGAAAGGAAAATAATATTCAGACTTGCAAGATTCTGTTACTACGAACGTACAAAAAAATTAGTACTGTCCTACATAACATTGGATTTCTTAGTCTGGCCTACATTTTAGGTCTGACAGGAACTGAACTTTGTCCCTGTCGTTTTAGCAAGGATGAGGGAAATGTCGTGGAAATAAATTCTCATCTCCTTTCAGCCATAACACTATTTCCCCCATTTTGTTCAAAAAAGAAGTAAATATACATTGTTTCTTGGTAGATTAAGCGGTTTGTCTATTCATTATATGGAGACTGTTTATAGAGAAACTAGCCAGAAGAAATATTTTGCACAGAAGTAGTGCTGGCAAATGAAACCCGAAAATATGTCCAAAAATATATTCTGAATTTTCCCTTCTTATGAATTTTTTTTTTTAGCTCTGCCATCTCTCAATGCAGTGTGAAAAAATTCACATCAATTTGAACATATCCCTGGGTACACATCCATATAGTTTTCTTGGCAAACATATGCAGAGGAAAAATACATTCATCATTGACTTCTTCTCGGATTTCCTCCCACGCCCCCATCCCAATTTCGCATTACAGTCAGATTTTCAAAACCAATGTTTAAAATCAAGACAGAATATGTAGCCATTTGATGGGAATATATGGCAAAAATAACATTGTTGTGGGTTCTTAGTGTATTTTTCATTCATTTATTTATTAAATTGGCACAGCCACCCCTTTACAAGAAGTGACTCTGGGCTGAGTACAATAATCAAACAAAAACAACAATTAAATACAATCATTATAAAAATATTAAACAACAATTGTTAACATTTAAATATATTAAAAGCAAAATGTGCTGTTTGATTAAAATTAGAATGCGCTGGATGGATTGTCAAATGTAGCTCTAAAGAGCTAATCAACATTCACAAGCATAAATATGCTTTTAAGATGTCCAGCTCTTTACATAACAAGAAAGTGTGTTTTCACTCGCTCAAAATTTGCCTGCCTACACTGAATAATCCCTGATGAAAAAAATCTGATTTATTTTAAAGTGCCAGCGGGCTGCATAAGTGCAACTCCCTGGTTACTTGTTACAAAAAATCAAGATAAAAAGCTACTGGGGGGCAGGGGGGGAAAAACATTCCCAAAAATGCTTTCCATCTTTCTATATCGATTGGTGCACCTGAGAACTCATTTGTAGTTATACTGTGAAGAAAATAAACATATCTTCAGTTCTGCTCATGTGTAGGTATAATGTGAGGAAAATTAGTTTATCCTTAGCTCTGATAATTACACAGAAATAGGTAATGGTAAAGGTTCCCCTTGCACATGTGTGCTAGTCGTTCCTGACTCTAGGGGGTGATGCTCATCTCCATTTCAAAGCCAAAGAGCCAGCGCTGTCCCAAGACGTCTCGGTGGTCATGTGACTGGCATGACTCAATGCCGAAGGTGCACAAAACACTGTCACCTTCCCACCAAAGTAGTCCCTATTTGTCTACTTGCATTTTTATGTGCTTTTGAACTGCTAGGTTGGCAGAAACTGGGACAACAGGAGCTCCCTCCGTTATGTGGTACTAGGGATTCAAACCACCGAGCTTTCTGATTGACAAGCTCAGCATCTTAGACACTGAGCCACCGGGTGCCTTACACAGAAATATGGAACTGTAATTTAATATAATTTTTAATCATCTATTTGACAGACAGAGAGAAACATGAGAGATAGCAATAACACTTAGAGTCTTAGACTTATATACCGCTTCATAGTGCTTTTACAGCCCTGTCTAAGGCGGTTTGCAGAGTCAACCTATTGCCCCCAACAATCTGGGTCCTCATTTTACCCACCTCGGAAGGATGGAAGGCTGAGTCAACCTTGGGGGTCTGGATTTTCATCAATACATGTGGTTCTTGACTTATAAGGACTTCATTTAATGACTGTTCAAACCTACAACGGCACTGAAAAAAGTCATGACCATTTTTTCACACTTATGGCCATTGCAGCATCCTCATGGTCATGTGATTTACATTCGGATGCTTGACAACTGACTCACATTTATGACGGTTGCACAAGTCCCCCTTTTTGCGCACTTCTTTTTTTAATTAAAAAATTTTTTTGTTTTAAATTTTCAAAATAAACACAACACAAAGAATCCTCCTTCTTTACATACTGTAGAAAGTGTATCAGCTGGTTACGAAAAGCTTTCCTGCATCTCTTCCACTGTCGTCACAAAATTCTTATTAACTCAAGTATTTTAAATCAGATATTTTTATACATATTACCATCATCATACCTCCATTTTCATTTGGCTATAATTATTTAAATGCCTTTCATCATAAAATGTACCAAGATTTAAAACCTGACCACATACTGGCATTTCATTTGTTATTTCTAATATCCTCCAATAACACTATATCCTTACGGCCTATTCTGACTAAACATCAATAATATTTATTTATTTATTTATTTTATTGAACTTATTAGTCGCCCCCTCTCCCCACAGGGACTCGGGGCGACGTACAGAGCAATAATCAAGATAGCACCATAAAATCGTGCAGAGGAGGTAAAAATAAGTCCATAAATAAGCATACTTACAAAGTTTAAAACCCCAAAAATATTAAAAACAAAATATTTCCCATTGTAAAATGACCTGGGGTGGCAAGATAGTAACGTTATGCCAGGCCGGCTTGACAAAACAGGTAGGTCTTCAGCTTCATACGGAAGGAGCGAAGATCGGTTGTTGTCCGGATGTCTGGGGGGAGGTCATTCCAAAGGGTAGGGCCCACCACAGAGAAGGCCCTACTCCTGGGCACCGTCCCCAGGCACTCTCTTTAGTAACAAAACTTTCTAATCCTCCTTCCCAAATCACTGTTTACAATTTACATCCAATTTCCTTATGTTGTACCCATACATATATATACATTGTTATCATTATCCCTCCTTCCTTTAACTCTATCCATTATCATAGCATTTCCCCCCTAATAATCAAAACTTAGCTAAATTCAACTTAGTTCTTTTTTATTAACCTTTATATATAACCAAATAATTTCTAATCTTCCTTTCATAGATACCATTCAATATTCATATCCAATTACTACTTGTCATACCAATACTTGTACTTGTATACATTATTATCATTATCAGTTGCTTATTTAACCATATCTATTGTCACTAAATTTCACTAAATTTAACTAGTTTTAGATTATATATTTTCATCTATCAACCTGTATCTTTCCAATAGCAAAATAATCTTATGTCTTCTGCCATTTGTGGTATCAGTCCTCTAATCATCTCCTTAATCAAATTTGCATGGACTCCTCTTTGCAATTCATTGCTTATTGAGTCTCTCATGTAATTTCGATGCCCTTCTTCTATTTCCTTGATCAGCTTATCTTTAATTGTCAGTGGTGTTATCAATGATGTTGCTAATAAAATTTCTCTCTTTAAATCCATAAATTATTTTGTTTTTTCTTCTTCTGTATCTTGCCATCTGGGGTAGAGTTCCCCTCCATTTAATTCCTCTTTCCATATTCCACTCTTTCCATTTCCAGACACAAACCAATCACCATAAATATCAGCGGATTTGATTTCTTTGTGGTCATTTTTCTCTTCAATTTTTAGGACTCTAACCTCCACTTTTTCCACTTGGTAAACATCTCCAACTTCTTCATCATATTTTACTGTTAGATGCTCTAGATTTTCCAACTTCTTCTCCGTCCTCTCAAATGTGTTGATACTTTCTGAATTTCAAACATTATCTTTTGCAAACTTAAAGCTTCTTTCTGCTGTTGAAGTTGTGCCATAATTTCCAGCTGACAAATACTGCTGCTCTGGCTTGAAGGATTTTTACAAAGTTAAACATAAATTCACAGTAAAGATCAGCAGGACGTATTCTTCCCGTTCGCTGTCTCTGCGGGACTGTTTAGGTCTGATTGGACCACCCAGCGATAAAAGTTTCGGCAGCGATCTCAGAGAATTGAGATCGCATGTCTGTCTCGTAGCGACGTTGGCTCCCCCTTCCCCAGCCCTTTTTGTGAACTTCTAACAAGCAAACTCAATGCGGAAACCAGATTTACTTAAGAACCATGTTACGAACTTAACAACTGCAATGATTTGCTTAACAAATGTGACGAGAAAAGTCATAACCTGAGGCAAAACTGACCTAACAAATTTCTCACTTAGCAACGTAAAGTTTGGGGTCGATTCTGGTTGTACGTTGGGGACTACCTGTATCTGCTGGGCACGGTTGGGTTTCAGGGTTTAGTGGTCTAGACAGATGATTTTCTGATGTTTTGCCAGTAACCATGGTAGCATCTTCAAAGACCAAATATTCTGCTACACCGACCACAGGCAACTGAGCAGGGACTGACTGGACTTCTGTATTTGTAGCTAGGACATTTGAAGATGTCCCCAGAGAGATGTTCACTTCATGATATAATAATAATAATAATAATAATAATAATAATAATAATAATAATAATAATAATAATAATAATGTTATTTGATTAGCCGCACCCCTCTCCCGAAGGACTCGGGGCGGCGTACAATCAAGCAGATAAAAATACACATAAGACAAACATATATACAAAAACAGAGACATATACATATGTGCATGGAGGAGGATGGACTTAAGTGAAAGACAGTTAAAAAACACAATTTAAAATCCCCTAATAAAATTATCTGGTTTTGTCTTTGCTGCTTTCCAGATTATGGTACCCAGCAGCCTTGCCCTATGTCCGTGATGGCGAACCTATAGCACACATGCTGGATGTAGCACTCAGAGCCATCTCTCTTGGCACGTGAGCCGTTGCCCATTGCTCTTCCGGATTCTGGTGCACTGGCCAGCTGGTCTTCATGCGTGCAGGAGTGCTGGAAACCGGAAGAGCAGCCGCCCAATGCGCATGCGTGTAGCGTAAAGAAGATCATCCAGTTTCCGGCACGTGCATGCACACCAGTCAGCTGGTCTTCGCACATGCATACGTGCCAGAAACCAGAAGATCAGTTGGCCGGTGTGAACATGCGCACTGGAAACCAGAAGATCATTTTCCCAGTGCACGCATGCACTCCGGGCAGCTGCTCTTCCGGTTTCCAGCACTTGGTGCCAAAAAGGTTTGCCAACACTGCCCTATGTTATAATCTTAAGAAACAGTTTCCCTTTTTTGGAACAGGTGAAATTCGTAGGCTTGTCTTACTCAAGAAAAGATCCAAGCATTCTGTAGAGAGTGATAATTCCACATATCGGTTTAAAGCTGTCAATAAATTGTGCCCTGAAGAATTTCTGAGAAGAGATAAAATAAATTGCTCTGTTGGAATGAGGATTTATGTTAATGAAGGAGAAGGTATTTGATGTTTCTGGCCAAACATCTAATTCATTTCCATATCTTATTTGCAATGTTTGCATTTTAACCTTTTCTTATCATTTATTTTAGGTCAAAGGGATTAAAAGCAAATGAATTGTCTATCATCCCACTATCTTTTCTTGTACTTCCCTAAACCAGAATCTAATAAATATCAGCCATAGTGAAGCATACAAAATATTGCCTAGGATCGAAAGAATCATTTAGGTTGGATTTTATCCCAAAGATGCAAAACATATTTTCTCCCTGGCTTTTGACAGTTGGAGATGAAGCCAGGACAAAAACTAAATTTAACATATATTAAATTTAACAAGAGCTGAGGTGGCACAGTGGTTAGAGTGCAGCACTGCAGGCTACTTCTGCTGATCACTGGCGGCCAGCAGTTTGGAAGATGGAATCTCACCAGGCTCAAGGTTGACTTAGCTTTCCTTCCTTCTAAGGTGGGTAAAATGAGGAGCCACATTGTTGGGGGGCAAGATATTGACTCTGTAAACCACTTAGAGAGGGCTGTAAAGCACTAAGAAGCAGTATATAAGTCTAAGTGCTATTGCTATTGCTATTTAAATGTAAGCTGAATTTATTTTAACTTCAGCTAGTAAAACTGTGGGTACGCAACTCCTTTGTATCTGGGGATTTATGGTTCTGGGTGGGGTAGCAGTGCCCCAGACACAACCAGTCTGTAACTGAGGGGTCATCCTGGATTGATGATTCCTGCTCAAGTAAAATTGGATAACGTTCAATGGCATTGAAGAAGGGTTGGCCTTCATCCTCTTGTGGCTACGTAGAAATTAACTGACAAATATGGGAGTTAAGACAGGGGTGGGATTCAGCCGGTTCAGACCGGTTTGGCTGAACCGGGTGCTAATTTTATATCTGGTTTGCAAAACCAGTAGTTGAAAGGACTGGCTGGCCCCACCCACCCCACCCTGCCCCTCCAAGGAATCTCCATGTGTTTTGGATGCCACCTATGTAAGTGCAGGGCCAACACGGAGGCTCTGGGAGGGTGAAAAACGGTCTTTCCGGAAGTTCCAGAACTCCGGCAGTTTTCACCCTCCTGGAGACTCGAGGAAAGCCCCCAGAGCCTGGGGAGGGTGAAAACTCCCCCCCCCCGCTGTGGTACAGGAGGCTAAGTAGGCTACACCCATCCAGCAATTGGGCAGAGAACCGGTTGCTAAAAGTTTTGAAAACCATCCCTGAGTCTACACATATCAGAGTCAGAGATTTTCAAGTGACACCTTTGATTTCTGTGTAATCCAACCCCTTTGGATTTAGAAATTGCAGCCCCACCTGATGAACTACAGCCTGCAATAGAGAGCAGACCAAATCCATTTTCAGGACCCTGATGCCTCATTCTTAATTCTATGGTTGTGTTGATTGACCTATAGAGAAACCCATGGATAGACACCCTACCTGTTTTCTTAGGTATTTTGTTATAGGTTCACCTTCCACTCTCTGAACATCGGATACACATTGATTTTATTTATGTATTTGTTACTGTGTTTATAGCTGAACTTTGCTTTGAGAGCTCAAGAGGGCTTACAAGAGATTCTTCTTTAATGTTCTTTCAACAACAATCTTATCAGGTGAATTGAGCCGAGGCAGAGAATGTCAAATCCAAAGCTATCAAGTATACACTGTACTCAAATAGGGATTTGAACCTAGACCTTTCCTCGGGATATTTGCTTTCGAAAGTCTGGCACTCATCTGTAAGTGATCACTGGAATTTGGAAACAAAAGTCAAGATTAGCTTTGTAGACAAATCTAATCGATAGACGTAACCCTGGACAGAACTAACGGCTTCTAAGCATTTGGTTACGTTTTTCGTATGTGCAAAATTCTCCATCTAACACCTCTGTTAAATAGCTCGCTGTTTTCCAGCTCTGTGTTGTTCATTTTCACAGTTACAGTCATTGTATCATTGCATGAAGCAAAGTCTATAAGACTTTCATTATTTGGTAGATAGGAGCATAGTGGCTCACGTGGTTAGGACGCTGGCTTGACAAGCCTGCGTTTCAGACCTGCCATGGGCGGAGTGAGTTCTCATCCTTCGTTCCAACTCTTGCCAGGAACATGAAAGGAACCCCCAACTGGGCATTCCCCGGGCCAGTGGTCCCCAAGGCTGTTGTGGCCGCCTACTAGCCAACAGAGCTGGTGGCAGACTCAGACAGTGAGGAGATTGAGGAGGAACAAGGGCCAGTCTTGGAGTCTGGGGAAGGGAACAGTTAAGGAACAAGGGCCAATTTGGGAGTAAAGGCACAGGTGGATGGTGAATCCCCCTCCCCTTAGGGAATAAAGAGGATCAAAAGGGGAGTGAAATTTTGCAGGAGATAATTTGTTCGTTTCATTAGTGTGAAGATTTATTCGCGACTCTCAGAGACTCCTTGCCAAGTATTTTCTTGTACAGCATTGCAAAGATATCGGCCTGGCAGTTCTCCAAGCCTGATAAGGTCTGTGGTTGTAAATTCACCCTTGAAAGACTGTTTACTGGGACGTTGCTGGATGTGAATGAGAGGAATTCACATTAGCTTAATAAAAAGGGGTTTTGTCGGGACAAGGAGTCTGCTTCGTGATTTTGTGAAGTCTAGGTAAGAATAAAGGCCACAGACCGGTGCTGGTCTGCGGCCTGCCAGAAACTGCCCAGTACAAATGAGCAAAGCCCCATCCGTGCACACACAGAATCCAGGCAGTGTATGAAACCACACCCATCCCAGTCTGCAGAAAAACCTACTCCATCTGCCTGGTCCCCAATGGGGTGTCCTTTGCCATGGACAACAGTGATGTCACTGGCTGATCCTTTCAATCCGGAAGCCCCTCGGTGCTTCCAACATGAGTATAATGCGATTAGATAGATGATGCCATTCAGCAATATAATTTCATTGCACGCTGCACTCGTCACTTGTTTTTGAGATGGGTAGTTATATAAATTAGATAAATAAATAAATGTCTCAGAAAAAAAACAAAAGTACAAGTCCCGATTCATGTTCTACATGTTCCATCACTTTTCATAATCATGCCCTCTCCGGGGAAAGATTTCATACAATTTAATCACAAAAGTAAAATGTTTTACTTTTTTCCCCCGAGCAAATGCAGGCAAGTAATATACCTACGGTGTCTCACAGCTTTCATATTTTTCGGAGTATAAGACACACCTTACTCCCCCCACAAAAAGAGCGTGGAAATATTGATACGTCTTATACACTGAATATAGCCATTTTTTGCACCCCAAAGCCCCACCACTGCCTCCCATTTTTGCCTTTGCTCAGCCACCAGAAGCGCTCTGCTGGCTTCAGCAGGGCTGGGGGAAGGCAAAAAAGCCTCTGTTTTTGTGAAAAACGGCCTGTTTTCTGCCCATTTTTTACAAAAATGGGGGCATTTTTGCCTTTCCCCAGCCCTGTTGAAGCCTGCAGAGTGATCCTGGGGGTTGGGGAAGACAAAAACTTTTTTTTCTTACTTACCTCTTCAAAATCTTAGCACATCTTATATACCTGTGTGTCTTGTAGGCTGAAAAATATGGTATAACCTGTGTATAAAATCCAAAACTAGTATTTGTGCCACTGGCACCTGAGCTGACTTAAGCTACAAAATTAAGGCTGCACTTTCAAATCAAATAAAATGCTTCGGAACAATAGATTTTGCATCACTTCATTTCATAATTTAAAATTTTAAGACATTCCTATCAGAGCTAGTGATGTTCTCCAAAATCATGACACCTCAAAGCCCACCCTCTTGTAAATTAGCTGGCAACCCTAAATATTTGGGGGGAATCTTAGAATTTCTTTTCACTTTCCCCTTTTTCGATATTCTCTGAATATTTTTGGTTTTCATTTACCTGTAATCAGGTTGTCCACCAGTGTGGTTGGCATGCAAAAAATCCCCACCAAGACATCGCTGATCGCGAGGTTGAGGATGAAGAAGTTGGTGACTGTTCTCATCTGCCGGTTCTTTAGCACAATGAAGCACACCAACAGGTTGCCAATCATGCACATGAAAAAGATAAAGGCATAGGCAACGATGAGCATGCATGCTACTGGAGAAGAATGTTGATAGTAGGGGGAGAAGGTGGAGTTCCCCTTGTAGGTCTCGCCATGGCTTGTGTTCTTAGAGAATGGTGGGCTGCTTTTGGTGGGATGTGGAATAACACCTGTGGAGGAGAAGGAAGACAGAATAACAGAGTTGGAAGGGGCCTTGGAGGTCTTCTAGTCCAACTCCCTACTCAAACAGGAGACCCTATATACCCGTGATGGCGAACCTACGGCATGCGTGCCAGAAGTGGCATGCAGAGTCATCTCTCTGGGCACGGGAGCCATCAGTCGTTGTTCTTCCGGGTTCCAGCGTGCTAGCCAGCTGGTCTTCCAGTGCGCAGGAACAGCGGAAAACTGAAGAGCAGCCGTCCGGTGCGCATGCGTGCGCTGGGAAGATGATCTTCTGGTTTCCGGCGTGTGCATGCACATCGGCCGCCTGGTCTTCTGGTTTCTTATGCACATGTGTGCACGAAGACCAGGTGGCCAGTGCACATGCATATACTGGAAACCAGAAGATCATCTTCCCGATGTGTGCATGCACACTGGGAAGCTGCTCTCTGGTTTCTGGCACACACGCACACATGCACCCCCCTTTCGGCCCTCAGTGCCGAAAATGTTCACCAACACTGCTATATACCATTCCAGACCAGAAGCTGTCTAGTCTCTTCTTAAAAGTCTCCAGTGATGAAGCACCCACAACTTTTGAAGGTTAAATCGTTCCACTGGTTAATTGTTCTCACTATTAGATGTCTATGGAGATTCTCAGTCATCCAGATCATAGTTATCCCAAAGGTGCTTTTTTAGGGGCAACTGGACTTCCTTGTTTTTCTTTGAAGACATTTAGCTTCTCATCCAAGAAGCTTCTTCAGCTCTGACTGGACGGTGGGGGATGGAAGGATTTATATTCCTTGCAGACAGCTGGTCATTTGCAGATGGACTGCATTTAAAAGACATAGGCCACTCTTACAAAGATAGCAAAGTCCACATTTTGGACACTGGTTTGCGAGAGGGCTCAAAGAGGCCATCTATGTCAAAACTGAACATCTCTCTCTCAACAGAGGGGGGGGAGATATGACATCATCTATCTCCAGGCTACAACACAATTCTTTCAACAGTTCCAAGAAGACTCCAAACCCATTTGCATTACTCAGATGATCCTGACAACACAAACTTCCAGGTGGCCTCAAAGACTCTCTAAAAGAATGCAAATGACCAGCTGTCTGCAAGGAGTATAAATCTTTCCCCACCATCCAGTCAGATTTTGGATGAGAAGTGAAACATCTTCAAAGAAAAACAAGTTGCCTCTTGAAAAAAGCACCTTTGGGTTCTCACTGTTAAGAAATCTCTCCTTCGTTCTAGTTTTCTTCTCCCCTTGATTGGTTTCCATCCATTGTGTCTTGCCTTGCCTTCTGGTGCTTTGCAAAATAGGTTGACCCCCTCCCCTTTTGGTCAGCCTCTCAAATATTGGAACACTGCTATCACGTCGCCCATAGTCCTTCTTTTCACTAGACTACACAAACCCAATTCCTGTAACCCTTCTTGGTATGCTTTAGCCTCCAGCTCCCTCATCACCTTTGTTGCCCAGATTCAAAACCAAAAGAACCACAATCCCTGTAACACAGGGGTGTCCAAACTTGGCAACTTTAAGACTTGTGGACTCCCAGAAGCAGAGCTGGCTGGGGAATTCTGGGAGTTGAAGTCCACAAGTCTTAAAGTTGCCAAGTTTGGACACCCCTGCTGTAACATGATAGTTGAAGTATGAAAGTATGTTATGTGTGTCCTAAATGTTAAGAAGGGCTAGGTTCAAAAAAACAGAAAGGTCCAGCCCTACTTTTAAATAAGTGGAGCAGCCATTTCCCTGATGCAGCCAATAAAACCACCTCTGGGGCTCCAACCTCTCCCTATCTCAGTGCTTGGGGGAGAAAACTGGCTAGAAGGAAAGACCAGACAGAAATATGCCTAATTGTGCTACACACATACACATGTATATCAGTGGTGGGTTCCGGATCCCGTTCCAACCAGTACAGTTGGAACGGGCCCAGTGGCGTCCACATGGACGCGTGCAGTGCGCGCATGCGTCTTACCAAGCCTCTATGACGCTCCAGCTGCTCAGCGGAGTGTCGCGCAGGTGCTGTACGTGCCGTGAGCGTACGTGCTGAAGACTTAAAAGACCGGTAAGGAGCTCGGGCAGGCAGCTGGGACCTCCGGAGCACCATACCGGAACTATATCCAGTGCTCCAGGCAGGCTCCGGTACGCCAGTACTAGGATGTACCGCCTACAACCCACCACTGATGTATATACGTATTTTTCGGAGTATAAGACACTCCGCTACCGGTTGGATGAACCAGTTCGAACCGACTGAATCCCACCTCTACTTGGGGGACATCCCTGACCATCTCAGTGGCCACGGACTGTTTTTCAAGGCAACCAGATAAACTATGGAAAATAAAGCAATTATATTCCAAGCATGAGGTTTTTCTATCCTCTTTTTTTAAGCCCTCTGAAGGAAATGTCAGTTCGTAGCATGTGATATTCTCTTTTAATAATGAATGCCAAGGAAAAGTCGAATTTGTTAATTCAGAGATAGTTTGTAGTTGCTGAAATCCTTGAAATTACCGGCTCTGCATCTAGGCTCTCGATAGCTAAGCAACCCTGAAGTGAAAAGGATTAAACATAATGCCACCTGATTATCAGAAGGAAAAATAATATTTCCACAACATAGGGTCACTTAGAAGGTTAAAGTGCTGTATGTAGAAGAATGACATGTTTGTGAGATAGATGACTATATGAATTGGGTAAATAGATAAACCAATAAAATACCCACCAAAATAGACAGTTGACCCAGGGAACTCCCATAGACTTCAATTAGCCCCAAAGAGACCCTATCGTGCATAGAGGTTAAATTAATTTCATTCACTCATGTTGTAGGAAACCTTTAGAACCAGTCAATCAACTCATTTTGCATAGTTAGTCTAGTGGGGAAAAAATTTGGGGAACCCCCCCCCCTTCTTTAGACTCCAAGGCTTAGCAGCACAGAATATGCCTGCAAAATTCAGTTCTTCCTGAAGTGTGAGCCACACCCATTATCCCCACCAATTCCATTCAATCCAAATGTACATAATTGGCATATCTGATCCCCTTGAATGTCTACATAATTGATGTGTTTTCATCCTTTGCATCCATTTGTCTCAATTTGCATCAACTGCATAATAATATCATTCATGGTTTTACATTGTACACTGTTGTGGCCTGCCAGCAGAGCTGGTGGCAGACTCAGAGGTTGGGGAGGAATATGGACTAGTCCTGGAGTCTTGGGAAGGCTCTGATGAGGCAGAGATGGGGCCAGAGCCGTCCGACAGTTATCAGCTGCCTTCGGAGTCGGAGTTCAGTGGGGCAGAAGAACAGCTGGAGTCTGTTCCCGATGTGCGCATGTGCAGAGCTGCCAGGAGAAGGGAACAGTTAAGGAACAAGGGCTGACTCGGGAGTAAAGGCACAGGTGAATGGTGAATGGCCCCTCCCATAGGGAAGAGGAGCAAAAGTGGAGTGGAGTTTGCAGGAGACCATTTGTTTGTTTCATTAGTGTGAAGATTTGTTCGTGACTCTCAGAGACTCCGTGGCAAGTATTTTCTTGTACAGCGTTGTGAAGATATCGGCCTGGCAGCTCTCCAAGCATGATAAGGTCTGTGGTTGAAAAATTCACCCTTGAAAGACTGGGACTTTGCTGGATGTGAATGAGAGGAATTCACATTAGCTTAATAAAAATGGGGTTTTGTCAGGACAAGGAGTCTGCTTATTGATTTTGTGAATCCTAGGTCAGAACATGCACCTCCTGTTTATGTTCCGTCTGTAATCACCACGTAGATTAAACAACACAAAGGACATAAATTGCCCAGATAGATTTTTAGAACAATGGAACAATTCAGAACAATTGTTATTTCTTTGTTATCAGATTTCGGAACAAGGGAGCAATTCAGAACAATTGGTTATTTGTTCTGTTAGCTGCTTGACAAAATCTCAGTTTGGCCCCTGCATCCGTTGAATGAAGGCCCAAAATTTAAGGTTTCACATGGGATATTACATCAGTTCTGGAGAAATTGTGGGTACAACTCTGTCCACAGAAGGGTGATTTTTTTTTTTAAAAAAATCCAGCTACTGTGAGTGGAGATTGTCAGAACCCGAACTTTTCATTCAGTTAACCATGTTGTGAACGTCAGCATGAAGAGATCACAGTATCAGACCTGGAACTTAGCCAGAACACTTTGTGTAAGCTCAAACAATTTTCATTTTTGTTATTTTCAGCCAGCAGATCAAGAGCCTTTGAAACACCCGCTTAACAAAATGCTATTATTCCAAGGTAGCAGGGTTCTCCTACAAAGGATCATTCATTTACACCATCTCTTATCTGAATTGGAATAAGAATATATTGCTCAGGTGCATGATTAACTCAATCGATCCAAGAATTATTTGTACCCTTGTAGATTTCAGGAGGGCTGGAAAACCTAGTTTTTCCACCTCAAGTATTGGATTAGGATGGGAGTTGAGCTGGGAGGCTGTTTGCTTTGGTTCCTGGGGAGAAGGGTAGTTTTGTTTTTAGATGTGTTTTAGTGAATGTTGTGAGCTGCCTAGAATTGTAATATGAGATAGGTGGTCATATACTCTGTTTCCCTGAAACTAAGACCTATTCTAAAAATAAGCCGTAGCATGTTTTTATATGCATGTGCTTAATATAAGCCCTACACCCAAATTAAGCCCTAAGAGCCTATGCAGTCACCCACCCATTCCATCTTGTTGCTCATGGTGCTACGGCCACAAGGCGAGGCGAGGTAGTATAGCTGTCCCATGTGCCCCGCACTCACTTACCTCAGGGTCCCCGCAGCCAGGCCATCCACCACCCAACACCTGCTTCTCAATAGCAGCCCCAGCAGCCATGTGCATCAGGAGCCCACGTGGCCACCGGCCCACTTCTTCTGCTTGCTCACGGCCACAATGGAGCAGGAGGCCAAGCGGTGTGTCAGTGCCGCAGCCATGAGGGGAGGCAGGTGTCAAGGCTTGGTGGCCTGGCTGCGGGGGCCCTGAGATAAGGCGATGCAGGGCACATGGGGCAACTACATTCCCCACTTCATGGCAGTGGCAGTGGCATGCCACGCAGCCTCCTGCCCCCACTGCAAACAAGCAGAAGTGGGCCTCCTGCACATGGGAGGAAAGAATAAGACACCCCCCCCAAATAAGCCCTAATCCTGATTTTGGGACATAAAAGAAAATGAGACCCAGTCTTATTTTCAGGACCCGGTCTTATTTTCAGGGAAACACGGGTATGTGCTGTAAATATATAAATAAATAAAATTATCATCACAGGTTGACCAACATGTGGCCCATCCCAGATTCACGTATGCTTAGAGAAGACAGGAGAGGAGAGCAAAGGAAAGCAATAAGCCAGATCTCAGGGTAAAGCAGACAATAGCCAGCCCCTCCCTAGCTGGGAAATAAATAGTAGGGGTTTTGGAAGTGGCCAGTTGTGGCAGGCAACAGTTCATTTTCCAGTGTACATCAATCACGTCATATTCCTTTTCCAGAACCAGGTTTGCTGAAACTAATTGCTCTGTATTTGAAGTGCCAACAGAATCTCCCTGCTGGGAAATAATAGAGAGTGAATTTGCCTCAGCTGATGTGAACAGGGACTACTTCTGCTTGGCTAATCCTTGAAAGAACTTTTTATCTTGTGTTCTCATGCGAACAGAGACTGCTTCAGGCCCTGTTTTAGAAGGGGAAAAGATTTTCATTTGTGACTACTTACTTTTGGCTTTGTTGATCCAGTGGGAACAAAGACTGCCCTGATCTAAATTAAAAAAAGAGTTTGTGTTACTTGTGAGTAGGTGGATTCTCTTTGCTTGCAAAGGCTGGGTCAGAACACAACCTTCTTCATGTCCACAGATCCAGAACTAGTGAAAGAATCCACTGCATAAATACTACACAACACAACAGGGGTGGGTTCCGGCTGGCACTACTGCTGGTTCGCTCGTGTGCGCGCTTGATGTGCACTGTGCACCCATGCACAGCGCAATTAAAATTGTTCTGCACATGCACAGAACTGAAAAACAAGATGGTGGCGCCAACAGTTCCAGCAACCCAGGCCGCCAAACCACTACTGGTTCGTCCGAACTGGTCCAAACTGGTAGGAACTCACCACTGCAACACACCCAACAGCCAAATAAAACTAAGGTCGAAATACCAAGCATTATGCATGCCATCATCCTCTGCCGCACTATTTAGTTTCAATTGGATGGACAAATATACCAACAAATCAGAGGGACATCCATGGGATCACTGCTCATAGGACTCATGACAGAGGCTGTAATGTAGTGTCAAAACAGCACTCCCATGGATACAGCCAAACGTATGGATCTGTTATGTAGACAACCTCTTCATCATAATAAGGAACAACTAGCAAAAAAGGCCTGAAACCAGGGGTGAAATCCAGCAGGTTCTGGAGAACCGGTAGCGGAAATTTTGAGTAGTTCGGAGAACCAGCAAATGCCACCTCTGGCTGGCCCCAGAGTGGGGTGGGGATGGAGATTTTACGGTATCCTTACCGTAAAATGCCATGGCCACCAAGCCGCGCTACGCCCACCAAGCCGTGCTACGCCCACCAAGCCGCGCTACGCCCACAAGCCACGTCCACAGAACCGGTAGTAAAAAAAATTAAATTTCACCACTGCCTGAAACGATCACCTTTGGAGAAATAAAAATCACAAGGGAAGAAGAAAAGCACAATGTTGGATGTATGCCTTGTATTGACTACTAGATAATCTCATCAGCACAGGACACAATGGCAAATGGAAACCCAAGTCTACCAGAAAGTAACCTGTAGTATCCTAGATAACACATATTGGTTTATCAAAATACAAAATAAAAAAACATACGAAGGAAAATAAAGATAATGGAGAGAGAGGGAGAAGAGAGAAAAGAAAAAAAAGGGTGTCAACTCATTTTGGTACAGTAGAATAAGATAGTAACATAAAACTTCAACTTTTTACTTTTATTTAATGATATATATTACCGATTTCTATAACATCGAACATATCTAATTGGCAAAACCCAAAGTCAGCAACTTATAGTATCCTAGTGCTCCTTATTACCAAAGTAATAACTCAACCTCTCACAAGAGGCGCTATATATGAATGTAACTCAGAGAAGCACAAACACACTGCGGCAAACTGGAACCAGAGGAAGCAGACTATTTACGCAACATCTTGGATACCAACACAATTTTATCAAAAAAGTGCCTCACAACGCAACCAGTACAATGTGTGAAAAGGATAACATGTACATACTTCAAAAACATCTCAGAAACAACCAATAGATTGCTAGAACCACACAGCATCATTGTAGCACACAAACCAACTAAAGCTCTCCAAAATATTTTAAGCAAGCAAAATGACCCAGTAGCCCAAGAAGAAGAAAAAACAGGGTTCATGGAGAAATATACAGCGGAAGGTCTGCAACAGCCACAGATAGAAGACTACAGAACACATCCAAAAACTGCTTTCAGAAGACAATGATGAAAACTCCTTAATTTCACAACACATGGACAGATTCAGCCACAGTTTGAACTAGGAATCTATTAGTAAATTAGACTAAGCCAAATCCAAAAATACTAGATAATTCATGGAAGTTTGACATTTAGACAAATCAGCCATCAATAGACATGTAGAGATAAATCACATTTCCCCACCATTCAAAGGAGACAATAAGAAAACCTAACAAGGAAACAAAAAGACTACAACATAGCCTCTCTAGCAGCAACACTCAGATAAGCAGGGATCAGCACCAGACAAACCATTAAGCAAAAGCAGTATTAATCTAATCAAGGAATTGCCAATGAGGATTTAAGCAGTTCAATTCTGACATTGGTTTCCCAATATTTTCTTGGATCTTGGTTGAGAATAAATAAATCAAGATGTATTAAGGATTTCCTTGCAGCTCCTTTTTTGTGCTATATTTGAAGATTTGAAGATGTAATGAGATTTGACCGCAGCTGTTCCCATCTCTCAGATAGGATGCTTCGACACTGTAGTTGTGCAAAGAGACTTTAAAAAGACGTCAGCCATAATCAGCCAGATCACGTCTGGAGATGGGACTTTTTTTTCCAGTCAAGGAATATATATATAAATATATCTTAATTGAGCCCGGAGTAGGAACAAAGAAAGCAGCAGCTTTCTGCAGAGGAGTTACCAGAGAGAAATGTGAGTCATCTTTTTGTCCCAAAAACCAGGACGTGTGAAATGCATCCCCCCTAGAACAGAAAATATGTGCTGAGCTAAAAGGAGGAAGAGAGTGGGCTTCTCTACAAGACGTCCTATGAAAGCATTGAGGTCCTCTAGAAACTACAAGCTAGTTGTAGGGCTTTAATGCAAATCCCTCATCTTATCTTTGGCCTGTATGAATAGCCTACCATTGCAGAAAACAAAATTGTGGGTTACTCAGTACGCTAGACTAGAGTAAAAGGAGATTCGGTATACTAGACTGAACTGTAAGGTGCTTGGGTCATTTATAGTTATTGTGGGAATTTGACTATTGTGTCAACATGCTATGTGAAGGAGGACATCCAACCTTTAAAAAGGTTTATTTATTTGGGTATAACAGTTATGTGAACATAGGAATTATGGGGAGTTACTGTAAAGGTAGAGGGACGCGGTGGCTCAGTGGCTAAGATGCTGAGCTTGTCGATCAGAAAGGTTGGCAGTTCAGCGGTTCAAATCCCTAGCACCACATAACGGAGTGAGCTCCCGTTACTCATCTCAGCTTCTGCTAACGTAGCAGTTCCAAAGCATGTAAAAATGCAAATAGAAAAATAGGAACCATCTTTGGTGGGAAAGTAACAGTGTTCCATTCACCTTCGGCATTTAGTCATGCCGGCCACATGACCACGGAGATGTCTTCGGACAGCGCTGGCTCTTTGGCTTTGAAACAGAGATGAGGACCGCCCCCTAGAGTCGGGAATAACTAGCATATATGTACAAGGGGAACTTTTACCTTTCATGTAAAGGTGGAAGTTTTCCGTGGACTATGGGCTGAAAATTGTTCCCACAGGCCACAGGCGATGATGCCATCAGAAGGATAGAGAAATTAGTGAGAGGAGAAGGTGCAATAACAGTGTGTGCCATTTTAAAATATGGCAACAAAAATCTCTCTGAAAATATGCACAAATTGGATCAGTGGTGGCAAAATGGGTTGGCAGCATGATTTGGGTCCGATTTGGGGAATTTGCTGAAAATTTGATTCTGACACCAAATGCTAGCAGTGCAATTTCAAACACCGCCATAGCATGTTTGATTGCCACCTCTTGGTTAGCAAGTATTTTGAGTCTTCATATCCTTCTTGGAAAACTGAAATCCCAAAAAGAGCTGGCACCTTTGAAACTCTCTCAACTTGAGAAAAAAGCTATAGGAACATCTAAAACCAGGGGACGTAGGAGCCATTTGGATATCCCAAGCAAGATCAAATATTTATTTTAAAAGAAAAATTAACTTAATGGATGCATGTTCTTCATGAAGGTGGAAAGATTAAGCACTGAAGTGGATGAGGCAAGAATATCATTTCTCAGGCTTGACAGAGCCATTATATAAACAGTGAGAAGATTGGGAAACCCCTATTTCAAGATTGAGAAGAGAGTAGCCAAAATTCCATTGACACCAAAAGACAGGAGGAAAATGTCTTGCATTTACAGTCTGGAGTAGATATACACATAAGAGCTTGATTTTTTGTGCATGAATTCCCTAGGGAGACAGACTTAGTATCTGGTCTATAATAAAATTGTTATCTGTGTGCTTGTGTTATTAGCAAACCCCTGAGTATGAAATTAAGAATCTAAAGAGTCAAGATTTATTGTCCAGAAGATGACAAGGAACACATAGATCATCATGTAGATAGGAAGGGAGATGCTACACACACATACACGCACTCACGCCCGCACAAAAGCAGGTTACTCATTGTTCCCAAATGATACCTTTTATCCTGTTTATAAGCACAAGCCAAAAGGGTTTAGTTTTATGGAGTCGTCCAAAAATATGGCTGCGATAGGAGCAAACAATTTTATTGCCTCTAGCCATGCAAAAAGAAAACACCTGGGAAAGAGAAATATTTGATCCTCACCCCATCCACCCACCCCATTAATTTCAAAAGGACTTAGATCGTGCAGTGGTTCAATTCTAGGACAGCTACGTGATGAAACTCCATGGATGGACAACCAGAATGGATTGCCATAGTTTTACATTTTGGAACTTCTCAGATTTTATACTTATGTTCTAATTAATAAAATGTACATGGAATGGACTTTCTTTCCCCCTTTTCCATTTCCTGCAACAGGTGTTGGAAGGGTGCTAGAGGGACAGCAGATAGTTTTAGCAGATGTTCCTAGGGAATGCTTTAAGCTGTATGCCTCAAATAACCCAAGAATACAATACTTCCAAGTTTACCCTGGAATGGCATGTGCCAAGAGCAACCTAATCAGCCCTGGAAAGTGTAGGAATGAGAAATTGCATAAAATGCCGTAATTTAATTTAAATTTAAATAGGTGGGAGAAACATGTAGATTTCTCAAGCATCCAGAATGTATACATTCCAAAACCAAAATAAGACAAACACAAGTGGATTCTTTTCACTTATACTCTCTCCGTCTCTCTCCAACAATAAAGCATATTCTCCACATGGGAAAAACCAAATGTAAGAAAGAAGTTATTTGGGATTGCTGCCGGATCTTGGGTAACTCGTTGATTTTACAGCTTTTGAAATAGCCACTTGAGAAAACAAAATGCCAAGATTTTAGCAGGCTTTGAAACAAACTATAAACAGACCAGGTTTCCCAAGAAAAGAAGAACAACCTGAGGCCCTTACCTTCCTCGTTTTCCATGCTGTGGTTAATTCGCAGCTTCTTCTCCAATGGTATCGGTTGAACCGATGGTTCAGCAGTGACTTGAGGGCTGCTCCATGCTTCCTTTTTAGAGGCTTACTCCCTCTTTACACAGAGGCAAGAAAACTGGGTTATTTCTATGCAGTAAAGCTAGCCTGAAACTATCCCCACAGTTCTTCTCAGAACTGCGGATGGCTTGCTGAGATACCTGCTTCCTTCTACACTTCTATTTTCCCCCTAAACTGACCTTTGGGGTTCCAGCATGAATAAAAACGGCGTGCCTCTTTTCCCTTTCTGTTTCAAGAGCAGGTGGTTGGCAAGCAGCACTTGGTTAGAGGCAGCTGAAGTCCTCAGTTAGAACTGCAGGGGAAGAGATAAAGAGATTTTTCAATTTACTTCCCTCCCCGGTTTAAAAGGAGAGCGGGAAACATCCTTGCATGCCCAGGGATGCGTTTTGGACAGGGTCCTGTTGAAATCCCCGTCAGCCCCACAACCTCAGGGCAATGGGTCAAGGATGGGTCTCTTCTATATCTCCCACCTCCTTCAACCCCAAGTTGCTGGTATTTTATCCACAGCAAAGCAGCAGGAGAGAAATCTCAGCTGCCTGGTGCTTGAAGCACAGCCAGCTAACTACCTCTGCTCAGTCGGCTATCTTGTCCTCCTGAGCCTCCGAGTCTCTCTCCTCTGGCTTCTCGCTCAGCCAGGAGGCAAAGCTTGTCAGACTGAGTCAGTCGCCACGAAGGAAAAGGGGAAGACAAGGATGGCCTGAAAAGGAGGAGGGGGTGCACCTCCCCCCCCACTACCATGGTTACGACACTTGGTGACTGATCAGGCAAGTTGCAAATAAATAATCTTCCTCCCACCCCCCCTGCCTAAGAATGTTCATTTATCAAATGGACCATGTGAAGAATTTTCAAGGCAGAGTGTATATAGTATGACAAAAAAAGTCTGATCTAATCCTTGCTCCTGAAGGTTTGGATGGTTTGGATGACTGTGACTTATTATCCACAGTTTCATATATCATGTTAGTCTTTCTAATTATCTATGATTTGAGAACTTTTGATCTCTCCTATCACCTAAAGCAGTGGTGGCGAACCTATGGCATGTGCACCAGAGGTGGCACTCAAAGCCCTCTCCGTGGGCACGCATTCTGTCGCCCCAGCCCAGCTCCATCGCATTTATCCCACAGGAGGTAGACAGGGGGGAGGGGAAAAGAGGGAGGAAGGGAGGAAGGGAAAGAGAGAGGGAGGGAGGGAGAGAGAGGGAGGGAGGGAAAGAGAGAGGGGGGGAAGAGAAAGGGAGGGGAAAAGAGGGAGGAAGGGAGGAAGGGAAAGAGAGAGGGAGGGAGGGAGGGAGAGAGAGAGGGTGGAAAAGAGAAAGGGAGGGGAAAAGAGGGAGGAAGGGAAAGAGAGAGGGAGGGAGAGAGAGGGAGGGAGGGAAAGAGAGAGGGGGAAAGAGAAAGGGAGGGGAAGAGAGGGAGAGAGGGAGGGAGGGAAAGAGAGAGGGGGGAAAGAGAGAGGGAGGGAAAGAGAGAGAGGGGGAAAAGAGAAAGGGAGGGGAAGAGAGAGAGAGAGGGAGGGAGGGAAAGAGAGAGAGGGGGAAAGAGAGAGGGAGGGAAAGAGAGAGAGGGAGGTCGCCCTGCTTGACAGTTCGCGTATAAATAGTTGTCAAGCAGGGCGAGGGGCTGAACTCTGTATATAGTTATTCTAGTTGCTGTTCCGTTGCAATAAAAGCTGTTCTACTTACCTCAGCCATTCCACGTCTCTTCAATCAGTCCAGTCTTCAATAGTTCTCACAATCGGCTTCATTTTCTTTTTATACTGAGTACAGGTACTGTATTTTTCGGAGTATAAGATGCACCCTTTTCTCCTCAAAAAAGAGGGTGAAAATCTGGGTGCGTCTTATACACTGAATACAGCATTTTTGGCCTATTGAAATCCCAGCCTCTTTGCAAAAATGGACGTACAGGGGGTTTGGGAGGCTTGCAAAATGCTCCCGAAGGCTGGGGAGGGCCGTTTTTGCTCGTTTTTGGCGCCCAGCCCCCAGGAGCGCTCTACAAGCCTCCCAAAACCTTTGCATGCACTTTTTTTGGTGCAAAAATCAGCCCATTTTTGTGAAAAGTGGTCCATTTTTTGCTTGTTCCCCCCCCCCCCAGTTCCCAGGAGCACTCTAAGAGCCTCCCAAAGCTCTGCATGCACTTTTTGGGGGGCAAAAAAACGAGGCGTGCAGAGGGTTTTGGAGGCTTGCAGAGTGCAAAAACTTTATTTTAAATTTACCTCTTCAAAATGATGGTGCGTCTTATACTCTGAAAAATATGGTGTACCTCAAGTTACGAGCACAATTGAGCCCCTGTTGCTAACGTCTGTTGCTGTTGCTAACGTCTGTTGAACGTCTGTTGCTAAGCGAGACAGTGGTTAAGAAGCAAATTTTGCCCCATTTTATGACCTTTCTCCCCACAGTTCTTAAGTGAATCACTGCAGCTGTTAAGGAACAAATCATTAAGTGAATGCGGCTTCCCCATTGACTTTGTTTGTCAGAAGGTTGCGAAAGGAGATCGCATAAATATGAAGCAGTTGTCACATATCTGAATTTTGATCACGTGGCCGTGGTGAAAAATGGTCACAAGTCACTTTTTTCAATGTTGCCGTAACTTTGAACATCACTAAACGAATGGTTTTAAGCCAAGAGCTGCCTGTAGAGGATTAAGGGTGTTTATGAGTGGGTCACCTCCTGAATGTTACAACTTATACCCATCAGTGGTGGTTTCCTACTGGTTTGGACTGGTTTGACTGAACCAGTACTGGGTCATTGAAAGCAGCAGCAACCTAGGCCTGCCACACCCCCGAACCAGTTCCCCCCTTGATGCCGACGCTGCCATCTTGTTTTTCAGTTCTGCGCACGTACAGAATAATTTCCCTTGCACTGCGCCCAGGCTCTATTTTGTCCTACGTACGGACATTTTTTGAGCAAAGCGTATGTGTGGAAGGCTGGGCGCATGCACGGGCGGTCGTGTGTGAGCAAAGCGTGTGCTTGCGTGCATGCGCACAGACACATAGACACTTGCGAACCGGTAGGGAAGTGAAAACCACCCCTGATGTGCCCCTATGGAGGACAGCCCCGCCGAGCATTTTCTCAAGCTCCAGAAAAAGGTCCACGGTCCTCAAGAGGCCACTGTTCAGCTTTAGAAACATCCCATTCAATTGGAGACAGCCTGACCAACTCTGTAGCCACCTGCTATTTAAATTCAAGGGGTTGTATGTTTTAAGAAAATACATGACATTTTAAAGAAAACTAGTCTGGAAAGGTTGCTATTTATTACTTGTTCTCTCGCCAAGTTTGTCACCTGTGGTACAAGCGGACAATGGCCTTTTCTTTGCCTTTCTCTTTCAGTCTCCACTTTCTCTTTTTTTCTGGGTTGTTTTTTTCCCCCTTGCCTTACCCACTGTGAAATTGCAAATCCTTTGATGCAAGAGCACATTTTTTGACATTCTTTGAAGCTTGATGCAGAGTACTGCTGTCACAGTGAAACATCGAACAAGCAGAGCCTTCATTCAATATTGCTTAATGGGGTATTGTCCAGGAAGGTTAACTCTGCATTATTTCTGGAAGCTCAAATGCACTGACTGTATTTCTGGATATTTCAATACCTTTAGGCTCCTAGACCTCTCTCTATATAAAACTTTCAATGTATGTATCTATCATGTGTGTGTGTGTGTGTGTGTGTGTGTGTGTGTGTGTTGTATTTGTGCTGATAAATAAATAAAGGGAGACTAGTAAAGATCTATTTCAAGCTATTTAGCTCTCATCAGCTAGCCATACCCTTACTGGGATTCGAACCAGGGCTGTATTACATATTAGGCAGTTGTATTAGCCACTAAGCCACAGGCTCTCCTCCTTATCAGCTGAGCCAGGGAAATAGGTATGTATTTGTGTTACAACCCCTGGTGTGCCCAAATATGGGAGGGAGCTCACTACTCCCCCTTTCTGTCCTTCGGCTCATTACAGAAGACCATCCAGGCAGAAAACCATATTTTTATTTTTAATGTTGCCTTTTTATATGTAATAAATCATTCGGATGAGAAGCTGGATTGGACAAGATGCATTGACTATATTCAAAATAAATACCGGACTAAAAAAATTCAGTTAGCTTATGAATGAAGGCATAACGGACATTACAATTTATTCAAAGCTAGTTTAATAAAGGGGGAGTTAAAGCACAAGTATAGTAATAAGTTAAAATTAGTTAGCTTATCTTAGTGTATGGTTGTTAAATGTTTATACCCTGTACTTTGCTCTGGGAGCTTGGGGGGAGGGAGGGTGAGAAGAGGGAAGGGGTGATAATTGTAAAATTTATTGAAAATTTTAATAAAAAAAGAAAGGGGGAGTAGTGAGCTCCCTCCCATATTTGGGCATACCAGGGGTTGTAACACAAATACACACACACACACACACACACACACACACACAAACGTAATAAGTACCATATTTTTCAGAGTATAAGACGTCCCTGAGTATAAGGCACACATTAGTTTTTGGGGAGGAAAACAAGAAAAAAAATCTGCCTCTGCCTGCCAGCATCCATCGGTATTTATATGGTTAGCATCCTTGCAGCAAACAGCAAACAATCTGGTCAGTTTCAGCATGGGTGGATTGACCTCCCAGAATATTGCCAATTAGCTGTTCCAGGCTGTGGGGATTGCCACAGCCCATCGCCGCTTCCGCGCGTTGCATTTTCGGCCTCTGGGCATCGTGTTTTTGGCCTGTTCCAGGTGGTAGGGATTGCTGCCGCTGCTGCCGATCCCCGCTGCCTAGAATCAGCTGAAAATGTGATGCGCAGAGACCATAAACAGGGTGTGCGGAGGCCAAAAACGTGACACGTGGAGGCCTAAAAAACAATGTGCAGAGGCAGCAATCAGTGCCGATAGGCTGTGGCAATCCCCATAGCCTGGAATGAGTCTAAATGGAGGCTGACAATGCGATGCGTGGAGGCCGAAAAGGGCTGAAGGGTGGGGGCCAGCGGGTGGCCGGGACTTTGGCAACATTCACTGTATAAGACGCACAGACATTTCCACTCACTTTAGGGTGGGGGGGAAGTGCATCTTATACTCTGAAAAATACCATAAATAAATAAAATAAAGCCACAAGTATTAGACTCTTAAAATGGGTCCTAATTATGTCTCCTGTGGTAAGGTGCAAAGAACCAAGAACATGAAAATACTTCTGAATAGTTTCTTTATTGTTGTTCACCTATAGACAGAATGTTGACAGACTAAAGCAATTATCAGCATAGTTATAAACTGTGAATTGCTAGGGAGGATCCGCCTTTGCCCTCTTCCTACTCATTGGATATTCCAAACTTCACTCTTTGCCCTTTGAGAAAGAGCCCCTCCCTTTTGCAACTCCAAACTAAAAGCTAAGAAGATCCTAGAATGAAGGAGAAAGTTCCTGGCAGTCAGAACAATTAACCAGTGGAATGGCTTGCCTTCATGAAGTTGGTGGGTCACTGGGAGTTTTTAAGAGGAGATTTTACAGGCATTTGTCTGAAATGGAATAGGAGCTTTCAGTGGTGGGGTTCAATTTTTTTTACTATCGGTTCTGCGGGCATGGCTTGGTGAGCTTGGTGTGGCTTGATGGCCGTGGTTTGGTGGATGTGGCAGGGGAAGGATACTGCAAAATCCCTATTCCCTCCTGATCAGCTGGGACTCAGGAGGCAGAGCAGAGGTGGTATTCAGCGGGTTCTGACCAGTTCTAGAGAACCGGTAGCGGAAATTCTGAAAAGTTTGGAGAACCGCTAAATACCACCTCTGCCTGGCCCTGCCCCCATCTATTCTCTGCCTCCCGAGTCCCAGCTGATTGGGAGGGAATGGGGATTTTGCAGTAACCTTCCCCTGCCACACCCATCAAGCCATACCACGCGCACCAAGCCACACCCACAGAACCGGCAGTAAAATTCTTTGAATCACACCACTGAGGCAGAAAATAGATGGGGGCGGGGCCAGTCACAGGTGCTATTTACCAGTTCTCCGAACTACTCAAAATTTCCACTACCGGTTCTCCAGAACTGGTTAGAACCTGCTGAATACCATCTCTGGAGCTTTTGCTTGTGCAGGAGGTTGGACTGGAAGATCTCCAGGATCTCTTCCAACTCAGTTATTCTGTTAAACATTCTACTTCATCCTTTTTTCTCTACACAAGGCAGTCTGTAATTATAAAGCAGGAATTGTATACTGTTTAATTCACAGTTGTTTCTAAGATGTGCTCTCACTCCTTTCTCGTGCCAACACATGCCCACAGAAAGGGTAACCAATTTCCTACATAGGCGCTGCTTCCAAATTGATGGTTTTTCCAATTAATTATAGGGGAGAGCTGTGCTTTGTGCTTCTCATTGATGCACAGGAAATTACCTCTGCAAAGATTAGCAATGTTCGGATCCCCTACCTTCAGCAAACCCATGCCAAACATTTCCATTTTTTTAGATGCAGATGCAGCATTAAGATAACATAATAGAAGTGGGAAGAGCCACATTTTAGCCTCCTCTTTGGACTGGCAACCAGCTGGGTCGTTATTTCCACCTCAGCTCTAATCAGTATCATGCTCTCTGACATGCCAATTGATTAATGTTCATAGACACCCACAGCAGGGTCCCGTCATGTTTTGCTAAGCTTTCCATTGTTAAGAGGTGAGCATAGAGCAAAACCTCTTTCCACAGAAGCCATTTCACAGAAGGAGCGGGGAAATGCGGACAGGTCAAGCGTTGAGGATCTTCGGCTGTTTGGAACAGCAAAGCAGTTGAATCCAAAAAGACCATCGATTCTTTTTCAAAGAATGACTGTTTCTGCTTTCCCGCCCTCCCTCTCTAGTTTTGTATGGCACAGAATTTCTTGTATGATGACATTTTGACGGATTACAATATCTCTTGGAGGCTACTTGAATTTTATTTACTTTCTTTATCGTGTTTTAATTGTTTTTATGTCTATGGAGATTCTAAGTCAGTGATGGCAAACCTTTTGCCGAAAAGGGAGCCCACGTGTGCTCGTCAGGGCCACAACCCGGAAGAGGAGCAGCCCAGGGGGCATGTGCATGCTGGAAACTGGAAGAGCAGCTCTTCTGGTTTCTGGCATGGCTGCATGCGTGAAGACTGGATGATCATCACATGTGCATGAGCACCAGAAGCCTGGAAGATGAACGGGCGATGCCACACATGTCAAGTGACATGGCTCCACATGCCACTTTGGGCACATGTGCCATATGTTCGCCATCACAGTTCTAAGGTCATGTTTGTCTCAAAAGGCAACTGGAGTTTGTTTTTCCTTTTGCGTCTCATCCAAGATGCTTCTTCAGTTCTGACTGAATGGTGCAAGAATGAAGGATCTATATTTTCTGCAGTCATCTGGTCATTAGTACTCTTTCTGAGAGTGGCTGAGGCCACTTGGAAGTTGATCTGTGACCTCAAGGTCCCCTGAATAGTGCAAATGGGGGTGGAAACTTCATGGACCTGCACAGATAAATACAATTTTCAATTTCTCTCTATATATTGTACAGATATAATATCTATAATATAGATATGACATTATTCTCACTATACAATACAAGTATTATATATAATACAAATAACAATACATATTATATATAATATGCATTATTTTATTTATTTGTAATATAGGTTGTGAGATATTAAAACCCAATTTTTATGCTCACAATTCAATCGACAAGTCTGGTTCACAATTCAAAAGTTTTTATTGCGGTTGCAAGCGCGGCCTCCAAGACCCTTCCCATTGGCTTGAGTACAAGGAGCGCCCAGATAGATTTCCAGTAATACAATTTATACGTTTTTCTACTCATCATACATACATTAAGAAGCCCTTCCCACTTCCCATCTCCCCAATCGGTATTTCAATGTCAAAGGAATTTTAGCAAGTCATCCGGTACTTACTGCTTATTTGTGCTTAAATTTACAATCAAGAAAAACAGCGCCCAAGAGTCTCACACCTTTGTGTTACATTTTACACTTTATATAAAAGAGTAACTTATTATTTCCTTCAAATCCACCCTTTTTCTTTTCTACCTATATTACTCTTTTATACTTGTATTAATTCATAACTCCCTATTGTTTCTTTGGACTCGGGTGGAAGCAAATTCTTATATTCTGATTCCTCTTTTTCTAATTTCTGCCTTCCCACTTTCATTATTAACATTGTCTCCTTCTTCTCACTTTCTAGTGAAGTTGTTATTAGGGACATACTCTTCATGGTCCTTGTTATTAATAGTTGTATGAGAGGGATCAAACATGGTAGAAACATAATAGCCCCAAATCCTAATATTGCGAATTTTGCTAGGTCTTTCCAATTTGTGAACCAGCCACCGAGCCAATTATTTACTCCATCTGCAGTCAATCCTCTCCAAGTTTGGACTGGGACATGTGCTAGCTTTATCATCCGATCTGTGATTTCTTTTACCACCTTACCACTTTCATCAACTTCTATACAGCAATTACTCAAATTGAATTTTCCACACACACACCCTTCCTGAGCTAATAGATAGTCTAAAGCTAGTCTATTTTGCATAATGTATGTTCGAGATTTTATACTTTCCTTGGCTAAATGATTTAATGTAATCACAGTGTCATTAGTTAGTACTTCGAGCACTGCTTGTAATCAAATTACCCTATTTAAAATATAAATTGGTTCTCTGGCACCTAAGGTACCATCTTCTGCCCATGTGGCAGGTCCATAATAATTAATTATCTTCTTTGGAGTCATCATCTTTCCACTCTCCAATTTTTATATCACTTGATTGTATAGATCTTTTTTCTCGATTTCTACTTGATAAATCATCATATACCGTTAATCCCAGCAGTTGTTTTTGTTCAATGGGGAGGAGGAAAAAACCTGGTTTTATTATTCCTAATACGCAGGATCCAAACCACCCCTTGGATAGAACGCCGTGTGCATATTTACCACATATCCAATACATACCTCCAGGTGCAATCCATTCCAGGGTGTCATTTTCTGGATCCTTTAAGTAAGCCATTTCAGTTATTTCACTTAATAAAGCTTCCTCCTTTTTGGTTCCATTTCCTCCCCACTAACTGCCATTATTCCATGTAGTCAAGCAAATCATGTTCCCTACTGCTACTTTTCTGTTTCCTTTCCTTTGCTCATAACACACCTTTCCCACTAAATTAGTAGTTAAAGCCCATGTTCCTTCTTTACTTTTCGTGAATGTTTTATTTCTTCACATTTCAACCACTGTGCCATGATGTAATTCCTGAGCTTCCCATGGCCATTGTTCTCCCATATTTGTCCCCCCACATACAAAACAGTTTTTCACAGTAAGAGTTTTAGCAATTTCCTCAGCCAATTGCACGAACATGTTTACTGCTTTCTTCGGGAATTCTGGTAATTCTAATTTCTCAAATTCTTGATAGTATGACCAAAATATGCTGGTATGTACAGGTTTTATTTTTGTAGTTTCTATTTTTAGTACTAACCATCCCCATGGATCCTTTCCAGTTCCATCTATTCCTATTCCAAATTCTTTGTATTGTGTTCCCTGTTCCAATGATTGATTAGTATATAAGCAAATAGGATTACATTTTCCTTGAATACAATCTGTCCAGGTGCTTCCTATACTAATATTCATCTCCTGTGGTCCTACACTCCTCTCATTGGGAACTGTAGTGGTATGCCAATAATTATAACTTGGGGCAAAGGCCACATGTCCAGTACTTAATATGGATGCTCTCTGAATTAAGTATTTTCTTTCTTTTATATAACTTCTTTCCCACTCTAGGTTTCCACAGGTAGTCCCAAACATGTTATTAGATCCTTGTCCTTTGCCTATTGCTTGACATGCATCAAAACACACTTGTACACTGGTTTCCCCCCTTGTTTCATTATGAGCCAAATAACCTTGTCTTGTTTGACTTAAAGAAAACATCTGGAATGCCTTTCTCCCTCCTTTATAAGCATACACCCATATTCTAGCGGTCACTGGTCCTATCGCTTTTGGATCGTAACATTCTACCCCATTGCTGGTGTTACATCGTTTATATTGGGTTTCATTCTGAATGCAGTCGGCCAAATCAGTTTGTAAACAGTCTGGGATCATAGCGTGATATACCATGGTGTTTTCAATTTCCCCCTCTCTTTTATGCATTGCGTACACTTCTCTAATGGCTGGGCTTGATTTAAGAGTGTAATAAAAAGGCACCCTAACAGGCACCCCCATGTATAATGATAATACATCTTCAATTATATTAATATCACACACACAATACAATCTATGCAGTGAGCACAGTAACAACATCCACACTTACACCTACAAAATCAACACATCCGAGGGAGTTGCGTAGAGGTATTTGTTAAATCATGGTTTTTCTTAGTTGAGGGAAAAGCATAGGCAACCATTCGGCTCTAGATTGGAAAAAATATATAATTAGTCCAAGTATAACTATTCAACCAGCAGTCCGTTAAGTCCTCCGAAATTTTAACTTCAGTGGGTCTCCTTGGTGAGACTCCACCCTCCACCTCTCTGGGGCTGGCAAGAGCCCTTTCACTCGGGAGTAGTGGGTCCAACCTTTCTCAACAGTCCGAATTGCTGTTTCAGTAGTTAGCAACACAATGTAAGGTCCTTCCCAAGTTGGAGTCAGCTTCTCGTCTTTCCAAGCTTTTATCAGTACCCACTGTCCTGCTTTATATTGGTGTACAGCAGGGGTGTCCAAACTTGGGAACTTTAAGACTTGTGGACTTCAACTCCCAGAATTCCCCAGCGGGTTGAAGTCCACAAGTCTTAAAGTTCCCAAGTTTGGACACCCCTGCTGTACAGCAAAGTCCAAGGGTGGTGTTTGTGCAAGAATGCCTTTCGGTCGCAAAAGAGAAAAACATCTGGACAGTTCTAGTACATATTTTCTTATAATTTTATCTTTTAATTCAATTCTTGGTAGCCCCTCCTTTCCCATATAAGGTATTCCAAACATTAATTCATAAGATGATAGTCCAATATCTTCGCCTGGTTGTGTTCGTATCCGTAATAAGGCCAAGGGGAGACATTTATTCCAGGGCATATTTGTCTCTTCCATCAATTTAATTAATGTTTGTTTTAATTTTTGTTTCCCTCGTTCCACAATTGAAGAGGAGCTGGGGTGCCATGCTGTATGATAATCCCAACTAATTCCCAAAGCCTCATTAATTAATTTTACTGCCCTGGCTGTAAAATGCGTCCCCTGGTCACTGTCTATTACTTCAGGAAGACCATATCAAGGGATTATATTCTCTAGTAATATTCGTGCTGTAGTACTAGCATTTGCCTTTATTATTGGGAATGCCTCAATCCAACGGGTTAAATGATCCACAATAACCAGCAAGTATTGCATCCTTTCTGCTCTTGGTAACTCAGTGTAATCAACTTGTATCTTTTGGAAAGGTCGCAGCGCCAACTCCCTTCCCCCCATCGGTTGTTTTCTCAGTGCTGCTTTGTTAGTTTTTAAACATATTATACATTTTCTCATCATTTGTAGTGCAATATTGTAAATCCCTTTACATACATATCTTCTGTGTATCAGATCTATTAAAGCTTGTGCTCCCCAATGTGTCCCCTCGTGTAACCTTTCAATGAAATTCCTCATTAAAAGCTTTGTTTAATATTTTTCTCCCATCTGGTAAAATCCACTTCCCCTTTGTGTTCTTGACCGGCCCCTCCTGCTTCATTGCTTCTTCTTCTTCCATGGAGAATTTAGGCATGTCTTGCTCTTCTATTTCAGGTATCATTATAAAAACTCTCCCTCCCTCCTTTCCCATTAGTCCTGCTTCTTTAGCTTTTTCACCTGCTAAGTTGTTACCATATATTTCAAATCCTTCTCCCTTTTGGTGTGCCTCTACGTGTATTATGGCTAATGCATGAGGTATATTTATTAATTGTAAAAGTTCCATGACTAACTCTTCTTTTGCTAATCCCTTTCCTTTACTATTTATCAGCCCTCTTTCCTTCCATATTTTTCCAAATGTGTGTGCTATTCCAAAGGCATACATTGAATCTGTGTATATATTTTCCCCCTTTTTTCCCCTAATTCCTTTAAGGCCATTTTTAATGTATATAGTTCACACGTTTGAGCAGACCATTGACTTGGCAGTCTCTCTGCTAACACAGTCTTCCAAGATTCCCCTTCTACAATTGCATAGGCGCTTCTTCGCTCCCCCTCTATTACCCTGGAACTCCCATCTATAAACAAAGTTCTTAATCCTTTTATTCGAGTCTCTTTCAGATCTTCTCTCACCTTTGTCTGATAGTCAAATTGCTTCCAGAACGCGGCCGCGCGGGTGATTATGGGGAGGACTAGATACTCCCCTGTAACACCTCTCCTGCGCGAGCTGCACTGGCTTCCTGTGGTCTACCGAGTGCGTTTCAAGGTTTTGATTATGATCTTTAAAGCGCTTCATGGCACAGGACCTAGTTACATGCAGGATCGCATCCTGCCCCACACATCCCTACGACCAATTCGCTCACACAGAGAGGGACTTCTCCGGGTGCCGTCCGCCAAACAGTGTCGGGGGGCGACACCCAGGAGCAGAGCCTTCTCTGTGATGGGCCCAGCCCTGTGGAATGACCTCCCCCGTGACATCAGGATTATTTCCAATCTCCGCTCCTTCCGTGTACAGTTGAAGACCCACCTCTTTCAATTATCTGGCCTGGCTCAACCGTAATTTTTTCATATTCCTCCTGATTGTCTTTTTTAAATTTTAAATTTTTATTGTATATTGGGTTTTTATTAAACGGGGTATGTTAATGGTTTTAATTGTCTAAATGTTGTAATCTATTACCTCCTCCGTGCATGTATGTCTTTGTATATATGTATGTTTATATATGTCCTAGTGTACGCCGCCCCGAGTCCTGCCTGGAAAGGGAGCGGCTAATAAATTCAAATTTATTATTATTTATTATTATTCCAGGCAATCATGTTCTACCACTTGCAAATCTCTCTCTCCACTTAAAAACTGAGCCGGGTTTACATTAGCTTCAGTCACAATGACTAAACTTGGATCCTCTAATAAAATACTTTCATATTTCATTAGTCTAGAATTTGTCATCCATTTTTGAGCTTGCTGATTCAAAATATTCCGTACTTGGTGTGGACTACTCACTACAATTGCTCCTCCAAAAGTTATCTTCCGACTTTCTTGAACCAACAAGGTTGTGGCTGCAATGGCTTATATACAGATCGGCCATCCTTTTATTACTGGGTCCATCAATTTTGACAAAAATGCTACAGGTTTCTTCAATCCCCCCCCCATTTCTGGGCTAAAACTCCTTTGGCTATTCCATTTTCTACTGCAACAAAAAGATGAAATGTTTTTTCTAAATCTGGCAACGATAGAACAGGTGCTTCTTCTAATTTTTCCTTTAATTCCTGAAATTTCTTATTCTCTTCCTCTGACCATTCAATTATCCATGGTTCAGAGTCTATCAATTTTGAGTACAATGGTTTGGTTGTTTCTGCATAATTTATGATCCATTGTCTGCAATATCCCACTAATCCCAGAAATTTTCTAAGAGCCTTTTTATCTTTTGGCAGTGGTTGTGTTATTATGCCCTCTATCCTAGAAGGAGTGATTTTTCTGCTGCCTTTACTAACTAAGTGGCCTAAATATTTCACTTCCCTTTCCACGTATTGGAGTTTATTCTTAGAAACTCTTAGTCCTTGAGATGCTAAATAATTTAATAAATCATTGGTGCCTTTTTCTACATCTTGCTTCTTTTCTCCTGAAAGCAATAAGTCATCCACATATTGTATCAAAGATAATGTTGGGTCTTTCTCAAATTTTTCCAAGACTTGTTCTAAAATTTGGCCGAATAAGTTAGGACTTTCAGTATACCCTTGGGGCAATACTGTCCATCTGAATTGACTTTTTCTTCCATTATCCGGATCTTCCCATTCAAAGGCAAATATGTCCCAGGACTCTGGATCAAGTGGACAAGCCCAGAAAGCATCTTTTAAATCTATTACACTAAACAATTGATGCCCTGGTGGAATTCTACTTAGTAATGTGTAAGGATTAGGGACTACGGGGTGTCGGGATACAATTATCTTATTGATTTTTCTCAAATCTTCCACTAAACGAAAGTTCCCATCTGGTTTTCGAACCGCTAAGATGGGGGAATTATATGGGGACATGGCTGGTTCTAAGAGTCCATCCTGTATTAATTCCTGTATCACTGGTTTTAACCCCCTTCTTCCTTCCAAACTGATTTCATATTGCTTCTGCCTTATGGGTTCTGTGGTTTTGAAGGTAATTTTTATAATTACTTGTAATCCACCCCTATTTCTTTTCTTGGCCCAGACTATTGGTGTTATTTCTTCCTCATTTTCTTCGGTTAATATTAACATCGGATTTTTAATTATTTGTATTCCGCACTCCCAGCGCTGGAGCACATCTCTTCCCAACAGATTCACTCCTGCTGCTGGTACATACAATGGTTGGATTTTGGTTTCATAATTTTTCCATTTCAAAGTTGTTTCTTCTAATTGAGGGACTTCAAAAGATTGTCCGGCTACCCCCCGAAATCTTTATGGTTCTGTTTATTAACCAGCAACCCTGGAGTATGTTTATTAAAGATGTTCTTGAAGCCCCAGTATCTATTAAGAAAACTAATTCCTGCTGTTCGGGTCCCACTTGAATATTTATCAAGGGCTCTTGGTGGAACTGTAATATCAAGGGCCCCTGACCTCCCTATTCTTCATCTTCATCTATTAATCTATACACTTTCTGTTCTCTTTCTCTCTCTTTCTCCAGCTGTGGACAATTCCTTGCAAAATGTCCTTCTTTTCCACAATTGAAACACTGATTCCTGCTACCCTCTCCTGCCATTCTTCTACCTCTTCCTCTTCCTCTCCATTGTTCTCGACCCTCAAATTCTCTTCTCTGTCCCTTCTTATCTCTCAATTTTTTATCCATCATTACTCCTACTGCAGACAAGAAAACTTTCTTATCCTCTCGCCTTTCCTGCACTTCACGATTCACAAACACTTTCTGGGCCTCTGCTAACAAATCCATTATACTCTTTTCTCCCCAGTCTATTTTCTGTATCTTTCTTTGTATATCTCCATAGGCTCCTATCACAAACTGACTCTTCAACAATTGTCTAAAACCTTCAGTATCCTCTTTTATTCCTCCATATTTCCTCATCTGATCCCTAAGTCTCTCTAGGTAATCCCCTGGTGACTCCTCTTTGTTTTGTTTCACATTATAAGCCTTGCTTATATTCTTGCTTTGGGGCACGCAATTTCGAATGCCTTCTCTAATCATTTGCTTTAAATCATCCATGTTTTGTCTATGAATAAGGTCATTGCTATCCCAATCTGGTCGTTGCAGTGGAAATTTTTCCTCTGGTGCTACATCATTGGCCCCTGAGTGATGATCCTTCCAATATGCCATAGCAGCCTTTCTAATTAAATCCTTCTCTTCTGGAGTAAATAGAAAACCCAGAGAGTATTGGAGTTCATCCCAAGTGTAAGTATTGGGGCCCAAAAAGGAAACAAACTGTTCAGCAACTGTCTGTGGTTCCTCTTGAACCTTCTTCATTCTTTGTTTAAATTCTCTAAGTTTTGAGTTCTGAGGCAATAACATGAGGAGGCTGCTGAACCATTAACTATTTATTAAAGACAACTACTGACAGGAACAGAACAACGATAATCCAGCTGAAAGTTATTTATAATGACAGCTGTCAGACCGGTGACCAATAGAATAACAGGGTTTATCCCGCCGGAAAACTTAGAGCGGCTGGGCCAATCAGAGGGGAGCGGGACAGCGCCACCTGCTGGTGGACGCTCTTGGTACATAACACTAAGTTCAGTAGCTGTGACATTTACTGCCACATACCTCATTACTGGTTGTCCTTGTGCACTTATGCCCTGAGGTACCTGTCGTAATGGATATAATTTTTCCTCTCTTTCTTCCACCTCCTCTTTTTCCTTCACTTTTGGTCTAATTCTTTCTGCTATTGGTTGTACATCTGCGCCCCCTCCTGCTCCTTGAGCATCTTGTGGGATTGGAGCATTTGGGACTATTTGTATCGGGGGAGACAGAGGGGGAAGCGGAGGGGGGGGGAGATATTCTAAAGGATCCCATCCCGAGTTTTCCACTGTTTTCTCCTCTTCCATCTTTAAAATTTTATTTCCTTCCAATGGTTCTGGTCCTTCCCAATTCACAAAACACCAAGGCTTTACATATGGTATTTCACTGCTTAAAGTCGGTCTTTTCAAAATGTATTGCTTTAGTTTCCCTATCCAATATTTATTTGTCTCTCCCAAGCCTTTTCCAACGGTAGTCGGGTGGATATATCACATAATAAGGCTATTTCTTCAGACACAAAGTTATCATTCTACTTTTTGTTAACTTACAAGTCCATGCTTCCAAATTCTCATCATCCCATTGACTCAATAATTGTCCTAACGGACTGTTGGAAGGTATTTCGACCTCCCGGTTAGTTAATTTTATAGTTATTTTCTTTCCTTTTGGTTTGCCACAACAATTACAACTATTGCCCATCTTCTTGAGAGTTTTCCTGATTATGGTTTCCTGAGGTTCTCGATTTTTACGGCCACTCAAACTGCACAACACCAATTCGCTTCCCTTTGGGCTGGCCTTCCCCCTCTCGGGAGTAAGGAAACGCAACCTTTCAGGTCCGCACTCGCTCTGGACTCACTAGTGTTCCCAGAACACAGTCCAACACACATACACACTGCCGTTATTGCAGAACCTCCCACAATCGCTCCCCTGACCACCCAGGTACAATTGCGTATTTCCCTTCTTCGGGGCAAAAGTTTCTTACCTGGGCCAGTGCACCGGGTTGCCTGGTCCTGGGTCTCAGTTGGTTGTTGTTTCTCTCTCTCTGTTTTCCTTTGATATTGCAGACCAGAGCTGTCAATTTAGTTGGCTCGGGGGCCACAACTGGAAGTTAAATCTCAACTCTAGGCAGTTGAAATCAACAGGCGCACCCCTATAATTACTGAGGATCACCCCCAATTGAAGCCCTCGAGCCCCACGTTGGGCGCCAAGATTGTGAGATATTAAAACCCAATTTTTATGCTCACAATTCAATAGACAAGTCTGGTTCACAATTCAAAAGTTTTTATTGCGGTTGCAAGCACAGCCTCCAAGACCCTTGCCATTGGCTTGAGTACAAGGAGTGCCCAGATAGGTTTCCAGTAATACAATTTGTACGTTTTTCTACTCATCATACATACATTAAGAAGCCCTTCCCACTTCTTTGAGATTAATTAGCATGACCTTTCCTGCAGACCCCTTTGTTTCCTATCTATGCCTCTTTTGTTATTTCAATTCAAGCTGCGGATGTTACCATCTCCCCAATCGGTATTTCAATGTCAAAGGAATTTTAGCAAGTCATCTGGTACTTACTGCTTATTTGTGCTTAAATTTACAATCAAGAAAAACAGCGCCCAAGAGTCTCACACCTTTGTGTTACATTTTACACTTTATATAAAAGAGTAACTTATTATTTCCTTCAGGTTGTATGGTTTTTTTATATGCATGACATACTTTTATTTTTATTATTTGCAAAATGGTCCCTGTTTTAAACAGAAACAATTACAATTTAGAAGTAATTAAAATGCTTTCTACCACTTTAGCTTCTAGCAATCCTATAATCACACATAAAACCTTTTCAAATTCTTGTAGTCAGTCTCCGGTTTTACTAATTAAAGGAATACTGCAAGTGTCTTTGTTTCTCTGTCTTATAAAAGACTTTTGTGTTTTAATTAACCATCAAGGCCAAGCTAATTAGCTCTGGCATGCATATTTCAAAAGTTGGACAAGCTATTGTTTATTTCTTTGGGTCTAATTTGCCTTGATAAAATCTTTGGATAAAATGAGTATAGTCTCATCTAATTAGTCCTCCAATAATAAAGAAAAGCAAAGAAAACCTTTGATTTTCCAGTTCAGAGTCAAAATGTTTTGTCATTCACCATTTTTCTTTGTCTACTCTCTTTCCTCACCAACACCCCAACCATTTTTTAATAAACACATTGTTTGATGTATTCTGCAGTCAAAATATATTAAATTATTAACCATTGTTTGCAACATACTCCGCAACAGAAACAATTGCATTATTATTTTATGTGTCAAAATAAAATACTGCAATCTTCTAAAATGATAAATGAATTTTTGGACTAACAAGGAATAGTCTAGGCATCTGTTGGAAAAAAATCACTTGGATTAATCGAGAATTGTTTTCTGACTGGGGAGGTCTTCAGGAACTTGACCAGGAATAAGTCTTGATCAAGTCTCTCAGAATCTGCCATCGCTTAAACCTCTAAAATTCAGTGGTGGGTTCCGGATTCCGTCCCATCTGGTACACTGCGACAGGGCCGGGCATCCGCCACATGCACGCGTGCTGCGCTTGTATGCGCATCACCGCCCTGCGACATTCCAGCTGCTTGGCACCGTACACTGCATGCATGTGTGCACATGTCCTGGTCGGCTGAAATAGAGGTAACGCCAAGCCGGAACCCAGCCCTGCTCTAAATAGAAATGATCCTTGGCGCCATTTGTTGAGAAAGGTTTAGTTTTATAAGAAGTCAAATGCACCACAGTAATGCATAGCCAGAGCTGAGAAGCACGTACCAAAATCCCAACTTTTTCTTCCCTTAACTGCCTCCCATCACTGACCCACCTGCCATGACCAAACAGGTTCAAGCAAGATGCTTTCAGAGCATAGGTTGCAGGGGTGGGTTCCTGCCAGTTCTAACCTCTTCTATAGAAGAGGTTCCACAAATCTACAGTGCCATTTAGAACCGGTTCCAGCTCCCTCCCCCCGCCGGTCCACACATCATCAAGATGAAGAGCGAGAGGAGGAATTCTGGGAGTTGAAGTCCACAAGCCTTAAAGCTGTCAAGTTTGAACACCCCTGGGGTTTTTTTTCTAAAGGGTTAGGGGTGCAAGGGTCTTGTAACTTGACAGCTTTAAGACTTGCACACTTCAATGCCAGAGTTCCTGAGCCAACATTTTGGTTGCTAAGCAAGAGTGTTGTTAAGTGAGTTTCACTTAACCAGTTCCTTCAGAAAATATAATTTAACGTTATATATCCTTCAGAATTACCATGTGGCAAGATGGCCAGCTAATAAATTTTGCAAACGTGCACATACACACAAGCAAACAAATAAATAGGGCCAGGCATGACCAGGTATATAAAATCTTATAAATATCACTTGACTCAACAGTCAATCACTAAGGGGGGATAATTCTCAGCCCACAAATTCGCAAGGAAGTAATGCCAGGGAGGGCTGGACTTTCTCAGGTTGGACAAGGCCCGTAGCCCATTTAAATGAGGGACCATCCAAGAGGCCCCTCAGGACTCATCTCCTGCCCAGCCTCCAGATCAGGTCTCCAGTCCAGCTGACTTTCAGTGCCAGAATCCAAAAAGGGGAATAAAGGCAGTTGTGGTGTATCCTCTCCCCATTTATAGTCTCTGGGCCAGAGGAGAGATGGGAAGAGAGAATCCGGATGCCATTCTTGAGCCTTTCCATCTAAAGGCTGAAAGAAACGTCTGCCTGGTTGAATGTAGTGTAAGATTGGTGGGCAGACTGAAACTCGGCATCTGGAGTTGTTCCTGAAGTGGCTGGTTAGGGCAATCAGGACACCCGGTGGAGAAATGGCCCAGGTTCAATGGTGTCGGTGCATGTGGGAGGGAGACGGAGAGGAAGAGGGAGAGGGAGAAAATAGTGAAGGACCAACCTGTGGTGCCTCTGCCAGCAAAAACGTGGCCCTCCTGAGCTCCATTTTCACTGGCAGAGGGTTGCAGGAGGCCATCACAGCCGAAAACGGAACTCAGGAGCCTGTTTTCTCTGGTAGAGAGCTTGGGCCCCTGACAGAAGTGATGTCAAGCTGGCCACGTCCCCAGGCCACCCCCAACCCCCCCAAGATCAAACACAACTCTGATGCAGCTCTCAATGAAATCAAGTTTGACACCCCTGCTTTAAAATATATCTTTTCCATTGCTCATATGAAAAGGTTACCTCATCAACAAATGAGCTGGAAACGACCAGACATTCATTCATTCATTCATTCATTCATTCTTTCTTTCTTTCTTTCTTTCTTTCTTTCTTTCTTTCTTTCTTTCTTTCTTTCTTTCTTTCTTTCTTTCTTTCTTTCTCTTTCTGTCCTTCCTTCCTCCTTCCTTCCTCCTTCCTTCCCTTTTCCCTTCCCTTCCCTTCCCTTCCTTTCCCCCTTCTTTTTTCTTCTCTTGCTTCCCTCAGTGCCAAGCTGAAACCACCGAAAATCCGAAAGCCTCATTTTCATTCCATTGACTTGCCAAAGCACCAACTGTCTAACCAGTTCCCTTGGCATCTGTAGCAGGTGATCCTTCATGCTTTGAAAAAGAAAACAGCACCATGATGTTCAGAAAGAGGGGAAAACCCCACCTCCTTGCATGGTGGATGAGAGAAAAGCCACTTGTTGCCGCTGATGGCTTTCCTACCCTCTGAAAATAGCCATTATGGGCAGCAGAAGCACGAAAGATGATTACTCTGGAAAGAAATCATCATCAAAAGGCTTCTTGTGCCACATCTGAGAGCTTCAGCTTGAAAAGCAATACAATTAAATGTTTGATTCAACCAGCCAAAAACATCATCCCTTCTTTTGATTTCCTAAGCGGAGCTTTGGGATTAAAAAAAAATATCTCTAATTATTAGAGTAATTTAAAATTTGCTTTAAAGAAAAAAAGATTTTAAAGAACAGCATTTTCTTTAAAAAGTAGTATGTTAAACTCACCTTCATGGATTACTGTCTGGTCGTGATGAAGGGCTATAAGAAATGCCATGCATGGCCACCCAAGACCGACTAAAGGTATAACCACAATTGAGCCCAAGGTTTATTTTTTTAAAAAAGAAATGGTGGTTTTTTTTAAACTTCTTTTTTAAACTAAGTGCTGTCCGGGTTTCCCCCCCTCTATATCTTCTATTATGCATAGTTCATTTTACATCATATTTCCGTTTTACATTTCAGTCATCTTATTTTCATTCCATATTTTTCTGCTTAATTTTAATTTCTTCTTAATATATAAACAACACCATTATTTGCCTCTCCAAATTAATCAAATTTAACATATCATTTCCATCTATTGTTCTGTTTTACTAATAATAGCATATATCCTCAACTTTAATTTTATATAATAAACATTTCATTTAATTAGTTATCCACAGGTAATACTATTAATCAATGGTCATAGCCGTGAAAAGAGGTCATAAGTTACTTTTTTCAGTACCGTTGTCACTTTGGAAGGTCACTAAAAGAAACAGTTGTGAGTCGAGGGCCAGCTTTGTATTGATTCTTGAAGATCAGCAGATACAAAACTCAAATTGCGTACTGTTAAGTAATTAAGCTCCCCATTAGAAGAGCGAGTGTGCAGAGAAGCGTAATGAGAGTGATATGGAATAACACGCACAAACCAGCATACAGAGACACTGAATAGTATAAAAATATAGTAGTTTACTATGTAGAAATATAGAAGTATTTCAGAGTCCGGTTAACAGTCCAAGTCATACACGGTTCAGTAATTCAGTTACCAAAATATTCAGTCTAACACACAAAGTATAGCTAAACAGTAGCAAACCACAATACCTCAAAATACACCGACCAGCTTCTAACAAACAGAGAGAGAACTAACAGTCATTCTGGCTCCCTTTTATGACTGCTTGAGGTAATAAACCAATTACATCTCTGAATCATTTAAAGTAACAGTAAAGTAATCATAGCTTATATACATTGCCAAGCAAAGCCCAGGGTTACATCCCTAACACATACTATAGACAGAATTTCTAACTTCAGTCAAAGGTTGACTCAACCTTCCATCCTTCCAAGGTGGGTAAAATGAGAACCCAGATTGTTGGGGGCAATAAGCTGACTCTGTAAACTGCTTAGAGAGGGGTGTGAAGCGGTATATAAATCTAAGGGGTATTGCTATATCAGAAACATTTCTAAAGGTAAAGGTTCCCCTCGCACATATGTGCAAGTTGTTCCCAACTCAAGGGTCCGGTGCTCATCTCCGTTTCAAAGCTGAAGAACCAGCGCTGTCCAAAGACATTTCCGTGGTCATATGGCCAGCATGACTAAATGCCGAAGGCGCACGGAACGCTGTTACCTTTTCACCAAAGGGGTTCCTATTTTTATACTTGCATTTTTATATGCTTTCGAACTGCTAGGTTGGCAGAAGCTGGAACAATCAACGGTTGTGTCAGGGGAAAAAACGCCTGATATCTGAGATCAATGGACCGTGGCTGATTCCCTTCCGCATATCTTTTGAAATATTGAGAAAAATAAAAGTCTTTAAGTATTCTAATTAATAAACAAACTTTAATACGAAAATAATAAAAGTAAATGAAACAGAAAATAACTAATGGTTACATTTTGATAATGAAAGCTACGTCTGCCAAAGTTGGCTGCCGAACAAAGAAGAAAAAGGAATTTTGGAATGTGTAACGCGTGCGCAATAAATCACTTTCAGATAACATTTTGTTTTATGACCTGCGCAATAAAGCTTTCTTAGTTTAACTCTTGAGTGTCAATTCAGGCAGTTCAGGCCTAGCAAACTTTTTAACATCGTGACACCCCTTCTTTTGCTAGTCTGGGCTGACATCATCAAATCATCAATTAAGGCACATCTTCTTTCGCAGATATTCGTGTTGATTTGCGGCGAGTGGTTTGTTAAGCATGTCTGCAATCTGATCATGTGTAGAAACATATTGCAATTTAACAAAACCTTGCTTAACTAATTGCTTTGTGTTTTGATAACGAATGTCAATGTGTCTGGACCTAGAACCTGTAAAATGTGACTCAGAAATATAGACCACAGATACATTATCTTCCATCACGGTGATTGGTCGAATCGGACGTGTCCAGATATCTGTGATCAAAGCATCAAACCACGTTAGAGAATTACAAGCATCTGAAACACAAGCATATTCAGCTTCAGTAGATGAACATGAAACAAAACTCTGTTTTCTCACTTGCCAGTAAACAGGACAACCATTTAGGAACATCATGTAACCAGAAGTGCTTTTGCGTGACTTCTTGTCGCTCGCCCAGTCGGAATCAGAAAAACAAATCAGCTTTGGTTGATCAGTGTGTGTTGGTTCTAGCAATAACTTCATGTGCTTAGTGTGTTTTAGGTATTTCAACAACTTCTTAATGCATGACCAATGAAATTGTGTTGCCTTACCTACGTGTCGTGATAAAAGATTAACACTAAGTGCGATGTCAGGTCTGGTCCAACTACTAATGTATAATAGTGAACCAATGACTGAACGATAAAGTGTTTGATCCTCGAACTCAGGACTTGGTTCATGTGTTAAGTTGTGAAAATCTGTTTGCATGGGTGTCTTTGTTGTGCTAGCATCTTTCATGTTGCAATGATGTAGAATGTGGTCAATTTTCTCTTCTTGTGAAAGACTAAACCCCTTCTGTGTCTTTTCAATTTGAACACCTAAATAAGTGCTAATGTGTCCTAAAGATTTTAGTGTGAAGTATCTCTGCAAACTTTTGGCAAAAATCTCACTCATTTTCTTATTTGGACTAATATAAACAATATCATCAACATAAACAAGAATTATCTCATATGCATTGTTAGATCTTTTTGTGAACACGCATTCATCAGTTTCGGACTTAATAAAGCCCATTGAATTTAGTTTGTCAGTAAGACATAAATACCACATTAAACCTGACTGTTTCAGACCATAAAGACTTTTGTTCAGGAACCAGGTATCCCCTTCTTGCTTTCGGAATCCTGGAGGGCTTCTCACGTAGATCTCTTCATCTAGGTCTGCATGTAGATAAGCTGTGTCCACATCAAATTGAAAAACTTCTAAACCAAGAATAGTTGCAGTGGTTAAGGCAATTTTTACACTTTCAGTTCTGACTGTTGGTGAGTAAGTGTTTGTGTAGTCCTCAGGATAACGTTGAGCGAAACCCTGAGCTACAAGTCTGGCTTTGTATAAAGACTCACCATTTGGTTTCTTCTTGATTCTGTAGACCCATCGGGTGCCAATGACTTTCTTATTTGCTGGAGGTTTTGCAGGTGTGAATACATTAAGTTTCTTTAAACTGTCCATTTCATCCTGCATTGCATCATACCATTTGTCTTGTTCTGAATCAGGAAGCTGTTTGATTTGTGTGAATGTCTCAGGAGGAAGAGTAACGTTGCAAATCAAAGGTACTGGTGTTTTTGTCAGTTGCCATGAATAACGTTGTGGAGGGATTCCTTTTGTGGCCCTCTTGGAGCGTCTAGGAACATCAGTCCAGTCTTCTTCTTCTTCATCATCATCCTCGTCCTCACGTTCGTCGCTAGCATCAGCATCCGCGGCTTGCGAAGACGGAACATCAGGTTGTGAAGAACTGGTAGAAGGAATATCTGCCTGCGAATTGTCATCAGGCTGCGTGGCATCTGGAACACCATCTCTAGGAAAATAAACTTCAGGATCATTGGAATGAATCCTGGACCAGTCAATATCTTCCTCAAAATTAGCAGATTGTGAAATGACAATCACATGTTTAGTATCAATGAATTTGTACCATTTTGAATTATCATCAATACCCATAAATCTCAGTCTCTTTGCTACTGTACCTCCCTTTCTTCTTTGACTTAAGGGAGTGTTCACCATAGCATATGAACCAAAAATATGGAGGTTCTTGAGATCAGGCTTGTAGCCATACAGCATGTAGAAAGGAGTTTGATTGATTACACTGCTCCAAGTACGGTTGACAATGTAATTTGCATATTTGATTGCTTCACCCCAGTATGCGTTACTGAGATTGGCATCTTCTAGAAGACAACGCATCATGGTTTGTAGAACCCCTTGTCTTCTTTCTACGACTCCGTTATGAGCCGGTGTATATGGAGCAGATGTCTGATGAAGAATTCCATTCTTACGCATCCAGTCCTGGAAACGCTGAGACATGAATTCTGCACCACGGTCACTCTGGATTCTGGCGATGCGAACTTGGTATTGTGTAGAAACAAAAGCTGCAAAGTCTTTAAAGATCTGAAAGGTCTCAGATTTCTCTCTCATAGGATATACAAATCCATATCTAGAATGATTATCTACAATTGTTAAAAAATACTTTCTGCCACCAAGTGTTGGTGGGAAAGGACCCACTATGTCAGTGTGTACCAAATCAAAAATGCATGTTGACCGGCGTGTAGCGTGTTTGGGAATTGCAGCCGCCTTGGATTTAGCCTTTTTGCAAACCGCACAATCCAAAAACACCTTACACCCCTTTAGATCCAAACCTTTTGCGAACTCCGGCATCTTTCTAAGAACACGGAAACTGGCATGCCCCAATCTTCTGTGCCACTTGTGAATACACCTGGAATGTAAAGGTTTACCAGTTAGTGAATTCTCAACATTAACAGTTTCATGAGGACCCTCAGGCTTGCTTTGAGCAATCTGTTTCTGTTTTCTTTGTTTGTTGGCTTTAGGAGCCTTTGGCACAGTAACGCTTTCTCTCTCTGGGACAACTCTCTCTGGGTCTGCGTTGTGCCTTTTTGGAGTTTGCATACTTGCCTGTGCTTGCCCTTTAGGCTTTGGCTTTAAGTAATAAACACCACCAATCAGCATAGTTTCAGCAACAATATCTCCATCTTTAACTAAGTAACTTGCTTATTCGAGGTGGTGAACCTGGAACTTTAACTCTCTAGACAAGTGACTTTGGCTAAGCAAGTTACTGGTTGCTGAAGGTATGTAATAAACATCAGGGATGTGTGTATCAAGTTCTTCAATGTAAACAGTTCCTTTTCCCATGACCTTGCAAGTGTGGTTGGTGAAGGAATACAGTTCTCGATACTCGGGCTCTGGTTCGCCCATCTCTGTGAAAAGTTCCCTTCTGTGGGTAACGTGCACAGCTGCTCCACTATCTAAAGTCCACAAAAGACGTCTGTCGAACTTTGGATCAGGTTGTGGAATGTTGGTTATGGCCAGTGTCACAAGTGGAGTTTGTGGATCATGCCTTGGACCACGACGACCTTGTCTTCCGCCTCTACCTCTGCCTCTGGAATCTGTTCCTCTGGGCTGGTACGTGACGGAAGCTGGAACTCGTTGGGGACAATCCCGGGTGTCATGTCCCACACGGTTGCAGGTGTAGCATTTTGGCATCCTTGGAGCGTAGCCTCTTCCTCGGAAGGGACGTCTGGCTGGAGCCTTTGATGCTGGAGGCCGTTGCAGATGTGGTGTAGCTAACCTGATAGCTTCGTCTTCCACTAAAAGTCTGCAAACGTGGTTAACTGTGCGTTGAGCAATAGGCACGTAGTTAATCTTTGCAACAGCATCTTTCCATTCATAATTCAATGAGTTAATGATGATGCTAATCATTTGGATATCATCGATTACATGGCCATTTTGTCTCAATTCACTTCTCATTCTTTTCAGTTTGGTCAAATGTCTACCAATTCGTTAACCAGGTTTCAACTTCGAACCATGGAACTCAGACATGAGCAAACATGAAGATTCAATTGAAACGGGCCTGTAGCAATCTTCCAAAATAGCCCATATTTCTTGGGCAGTTGCATCAGGTGGAAAGATACCTTGGATCTCAATTTCCATTGACATGAGTAAAGTCGTGATTGCTCTGTTTTCGAGGTCTCTTATTGCAGGCGTCCACGGTGGAGGAGGAGGATTAAAAATCATGGAATGTGTGCCTTCTCTTCGAAGTAAGAGCGCAATTTCACTGACCCAGGCTTTATAATTCTCTCCTGACTCCTTTAATTTGGACTCACCAGTCAAGGGGGTGACTGTGAATACCTGCTGAGGAACAATTTGTTGCTCTGGTTGCAAATCTGGTTGTTGAACCAGGGGATGCTGGGGTTGCATCATTGGCCTTTGCGTGGCAACATCAAATTGGCTTCCTCGAATTCGCCTTTGGCTTTGGCTTTTTCCATCTAGGGAGGATTCAACGCCGCCAGGGGGTGTTGAAGACTTAACCTTTGGGGGCAAAGTTTGGGCTTCTGTAAAACTCATAGACAGATCTCTAAAAATCTGGTCCAATTGCTTCATCTTTTGCTGTAATAATTTTTCTCCGCCAGCAGATGGCAGTGCAGCTTCACTTTTTGGCTGCCTCTCCTTTCTATACGTATGCGGAAGTTCAGTTGACTCAAAGGGACCATGTGACCTCGGTGACGTGTACATGTCTCTTTGTTCTAATTGACCAATGAACTCTGTGGGGTGTGTCTTAGGCTGTTGTTTTGAAGACAAGATGGCGTCCTCAGACATTTTGGGAGTGGGGGAGCTTCTCCTACTTCGCCTTATCTCTTCAAAACACACTCTCGCCTCCCTAGCATATCTTTCGAAACGTTCTATTTGATCAAGATAGCTTTGCATTTCTTGCTCATCATCTGGGGGGATTTCATAAAATCTGCTTTCTGCGTGGGAGGATTTTTTTTTTTGTGCCGGCAGTTGCCATTCATCAATCGTTTGATAATCTGCGAGGGTCTGGGAATGGAGTGGCTCTGGCAGAGTGGGAAGTTTTGGCTTGGCCCCCAAAAATTCATAATCTCCTGGAGATATTTTAGAAGGAGGAACCACTGACCTCGTTTCGTGGATGTCGCATCCTGTAGCTCCTTCCCCCATATTTGGCTCGGCACTTTGTTGCTCCTGGAGTACGTTTGAAGGTTTTTGCTTCTCTGTGTCCGAGGGAGCCTCCTTGTCAGAGGAAGCTGATTCATCTGTGCTCGCCCCATCTTTCCTTTTCTTTTTTTTCTTTTTCTCCGACATTGCTAATTAGGCTTAGTCGGTTATCTTTAGATAGCACAAAGAGAAAATACAGCCATAAATTCTAGCCATCTCAGCTGGTATCATCAAAACCAAACTCTGCATACCAAGTTGTCAGGGGAAAAAACGCCTGATATCTGAGATCAATGGACCGTGGCTGATTCCCTTCCGCATATCTTTTGAAATATTGAGAAAAATAAAAGTCTTTAAGTATTCTAATTAATAAACAAACTTTAATACGAAAATAATAAAAGTAAATGAAACAGAAAATAACTAATGGTTACATTTTGATAATGAAAGCTACGTCTGCCAAAGTTGGCTGCCGAACAAAGAAGAAAAAGGAATTTTGGAATGTGTAACGCGTGCGCAATAAATCACTTTCAGATAACATTTTGTTTTATGACCTGCGCAATAAAGCTTTCTTAGTTTAACTCTTGAGTGTCAATTCAGGCAGTTCAGGCCTAGCAAACTTTTCAACATCGTGACAGGTTGTACATACAAGAATGCAGCTTGTGGAGAGGTGGATAAGAATAAAAGAGAACGTGAAATGAAAGAACTTGTAATGACAGCAGAAAAGGTAGAGAAAACGGCAGGGGTATCAAACCTATGTTGTCACGGCTGTGTCACATGACATATTGGGACTCCCCCCGCTTCGCTAAACCAGGCGTTGGCGTGGCCAGCACGTGACGCATTTGGCCCGTGGACCAGGAGTTTGACAGCCCTAGAAAAGAAAGATCAAGGATTGAGCAGCACCAGGTGAAGATGAGCTGCATGGTTTTTGGTTGAAACATCTGATCGATCTACACCCACTCATTGCCACCCTGTCCATCCCAACATCAGAATAGAATAGAATAACAGAGTTGGAAGGGGCCTTGGAGGTCTTCTAGTCCAACTCCCTGCCTAGACAGGAAACCCTAACATCACTTCAGACAAACAGCTATCCAACATCTTCTTAAAGACTTCCAGTGTTGGAGCATTCACAATTTCTGGAGGCAAGTTGATCCACTGATCCATTCTTCACTAAGAATGATGAGAGGTTGCCCAGTCCTGGCACAGGATAGCCAGTTAGCTTAAACTGTTACCAATAAAGGATAATATTTGTAGTTCAGGGTTGAAATGAGGAGTCCTTGGTGCTCTCTGAGCTTGCTTGTTTTCTTGCTGACGTTTCATTAACCTAACTAGTGCTAGAAAGGACTGCGGTTTGCTGTCAGTTTATATAGCAATAGCAATAGCACTTAGACTTATATACCGCTTCATAGTACTTTACAGCCCTCTTTAAGCAGTTTACAGAGTCAGCCTATTTCCCCCATCAATCTGGATCTTCACTTTAACCACCTCGGAAGGATGGAAGGCTGAGTCAACCTGGAGCCTAGTGAGATTCCAACTGCTAAATTGCAGGCAGCCGGCAGGCAGCAGAAGTAGCCTGCAGGACTGCACTCTAACCACTACGCCAAGGCTCTGGTGTCTTGCCTGTCTGTGTGGGAGGGGACAGTTTTAGAGATTCTTTGTTTTTTTTAAACCATTTTTATTCAGCATTTTATTCAGATTTCTCTTATCTGACTATTCTCTTGGCTGTGTGGCTCTTCTTCCTGACCCTTAAGGTTATTCTCACAGCCCCATTACATCCAGTTACAGATGGTCTTATGATCATTTGTTTCATGGTGGTTCAAAGCTATAACAGTCTTAGAAAAAGTGAGTTATATGACTCATCTTTACAGGTACATCTGTTGTACCATCTCCATAATCCGGTGGTCACAATTCAGGTGTTTGGCAACTTGCTTGCCCTTATCACAGTTGCAGTGTGTAGCAGTTGCATGATCATGATTAAAAATGAGGACCCAGATTGTTGGAGGCAATATGTTGATGCTTTAAACTGTTTAGAGAATGCTATAAAGGTTTCTGAAGCAGTAAGTCAGTCTAAGACTATTGCTAGTTGCCTGCTGGCTCCCAACAAGCAAAGTCAATTTGGGAAGCTGGATTTACTGAAGGATACTGTGGAATTCACTTAACCACTGTAATAAAAATGGTTATAAAATTGGGCCTAATCAGATGATGACTCACTTAAAAACCCCATTGACTATTGACCAGAATTCTAGCCACAGTTGTTGTCCTAAATTGAGGACTATCTGTAGGTATCTACCAATGTTGGAATAAATGATGTTTCTTATTGCCTCATTAATGCCCCTACTATTAATGGTTTGGGCAAAGATGATTCCAGATCAGGGGTGTCAAACTTGATCTCACCGAGGCCCACATCAGGATTGTGTTTGACATCGGGGGCCTGGGGTGGGCATAGCCAAGATTGGCATGGCCAGCTCAATGTCACTTGTGTTGGGGACGTCTCGGGTGGCCCAAGCACTCTACCAGCAAAAACAGACTCCCAAGCTCCATTTTTAGCTCCAACAACCTCCTGCAATTCTCTGCCAGAGCTCCGTTTTTGCTGGCAGAGGCCAGCAGTCCTTCGCAGTTTCCAGGGTGGCCCCACGGGCCAGATTGAAGCACGCCGTGAGCCGGGGGGGCTCGCGGGCCTTGAGTTTGATACCTCTGCTCTAGATTGTTCCTGCCAACTTCCAGAAGTTTGAAAAATAATCTCAAGATATTTGAAAGCTGAAACTTGCTCCATTTGGTTAATTCCTATTCCATTCATGTTTATGGCTAGGTCTTCCCAAGAAAACCTTAACTTTACTCCTAGAGTAGTTACTTGCAAGCCCCTCTTCCTGCAGAATTCTGCTTGCAAGCATCTCCTAAAGGCCACCTATGAAGCAATGACTTGCTGCATTCTCAGCATACAGCTCTGTTGCCAAATACCTTTTCCTTCAGCTTACAGCAAGCATTAAATTAAATAGAGAGAGAGATGTTAAACAGGAGTGGAGCTAAATTTCTGTTTCACCTCTTGGCATATTGGAACCTCTGCAAGACGATAACCAGCTTTATTATAGTTAACTTGAGCGACCATGTTTTCATGCTCGCTCCTCATTAGCAAAACAAGCCATCAGCTGATAAATCTAAGTGCGAGGGCCCGTGAGAGTTTATGCCTTGGGTTAGAATCGATGTCAATTTTACATTGATAAAAGCTTAAGGGTATTGCTGTCCAATTTTTTTTTTAAATTAACAATTACTAGATGGCTCACTAGTGCCTTGTAGGTCTGCTTTGTCTAAATCTAGCTTGCTCATCTGCTTAGCTTTCTCCTCTCCCAGCCAGACTTTTGGTAGAACAAACATTATAGAGTTTGTTCGGTTCACTGAATAGATTGGCTGGGCGTGACATAGGGGATGTCTACTGTTGCTTATTTTGGGGCTAGGTAAAGGTAAGGAAAAAGTTCCCCTCACACATATGTGCTAGTCATTCCCGACTCTAGGGGACAGTGCTCATCTTTGTTTCAAACCCAAAGAGCCAACACTGTCCGAAGACGTCTCCATGGTCATGTGGCCGGTATGACTAAATGCCAAAGGCGCACAGAATGCTGTTACCTTCCCACTAAAGGTGGTCCTTATTTTTCTACTTGCGTTTTACATGCTTTCGAACTGCTAATTTGGCAGAAGCTGGGATAAGTAATGGGAGCTCACTCCATTACACGGCGCTAGAGATTCGAACCGCCGAACTGCTGATCTTTCTAATTGACAAGCTCAGCGCCTTAGTCACTGAGGCACCATGGGTTTAGGAGTTGTTATAGACTCGTTGTCCCAAAGGCGTTTTTTCCAAAAAGCAACTGGACTTCTTTGGGGTTTTTTTTTCTTTGAAAATGTTTCATTTCTCATCCAAGAAGATACTTCAATTCTTCAGAATGAAGGTGGATGAGACTCAAATATTTTCAAAGGAAAAAAAAAAGCCAAGAAACAATTACCCTTTGGAAAAAAGCACCTTTGGGGCAAGCATGACCTGGACTATTGAGAATCTCTATAGACACTTATAGACTCATTCTGGTCACCTGTTATTTGAACTACATTCTTGACGTAGGTAAAAGGGGAAATAAAGGCAGAAGTCACAGCTCTAAGATCTTGGCATTCATGGAGGGAAAACAAAGGGTGAGGAGGAAAATGCAATAAACCACATTAAAAATTTTTTTTAGAAACCTAGACACCTTTTTTAAATAAACGATGGTTCATGCAATGTAGGACTTGTCTACTATGGCTTGGCCGGGGGTCACCAACTTTTGGACCTCAGGGACCACTAAATTCATAAGTTTAAATATCCCGGATCACTAATATGATAGGCCTAATGACCGGCTGGGTGTGGCAAGGTGGTCATGTGACTGGGTGGGTGTGGCCAACTTGATGTCACTCAGGTCGAGGGGTGCCTTGCCAGCCTTTCTTCGCCACTCTTCACCTGCCCACTCGGGCTCCTTAGGGCCCCAACAGGAAGCAGTTGCTGGAGCTAAGTAGCTACCATGAGAAAGAGTTGGCAAAACAACTGGCTCATTTCAAATTGGATCTGACCGAGAAAGAGGCTCAACAGAAGCACCTCACTGAGGACTACGAGCATAGGCTTTCCAAGCAGAGAGAAGACCTGTGGGGTTGCAAGGCCAGGTACCAACGCCTGGAGGCTCAGCGGGCTGAGATGAGCAAGACCGAGTGGCTGTGGCTACCGGCACCTCGGTTCAGCCAGCTGATTCCATCACTGGCCATAGGGGCGAACAATTGCCCCCTATGGAACGGGCGCGCAATTTGGGCGTCCTCCTAGATGCCCGGCTGTCAAAGGATGATCATGTGGCAGCCGTGGCAAGGGGGGCGTTCCACCAGGTTCGCCTGGTGCACCAATTGCGCCCCCTTCTGGACCGTGATGCCCTACGCACAGTCACTCATGCACTGGTGACGTCTCGCCTGGACTACTGTAACGCTCTCTACATGGGGCTTCCCTTGGGACGCGCCAGAAGACTGCAGCTAGTCCAGAACGCAGCCGCGCGGGTAGTCATGGGGAGTACTAGGTACTCCCACGTAACACCTCTCCTGCGCGAGCTGCACTGGCTGCCTGTAGTCTTTCAGGTGCGTTTCAAGGTTCTGATCACCATCTTTAAAGCGCTCCATGGCATAGGGCCTAGTTACCTGCGGGATCGCATCCTCCCACATACATCCCTGCGGCCAATTCGCTCTCACAGGGAGGGCCTTCTCCTGGTGCCGTCCACGAGGCAATGCCAACGGGCGACACCAAGGAGTAGGGCCTTCTCTGTGATGGGCCCAACCCTCTGGAATGACCTCCCCCCCGACATTAGAACCACTACTGACCTCCGCTCCTTCCGACAGAAATTGAAGACACACCTGTTCCGACTGGCTGGTCTGGCATAATTTATAACGTCTACCTCCTGGCATACACATTCTTACTGGTTTTTAGAGGGATAGTTTTTAAATTTAACCTGATATGACATTGGGATTTTAAATTTTGTACATTTCGATTTATTTATTTAGCTGTACAGTTTGGCATATTTTATCCTCCTCTCATATATGTATTTATGTAGTTATTACTATGTTTTAATTTGTTGTATTTTGATATGGACTGTACACCGCCCCGAGTCCCTTTCGGGAGAGGGGGCGGTATATAAACGCTAATTATTAAGGAGGAGACTCTCTGCAGCAACCCAAACGTTCATTGCACGTATCCGTCCTAGGGGCCGTACTTTGAGGACCCCTGATTTAGTGCAATATAAAAAATGCAAATAGTTTTCTTGCGGACCACCAGTTGGTGACCACTGGCTTGGTCAAAATCATAGTCACAATAAATGTGAAGTCAAGATTCATAGATAATGAAAAATGATGGACAACAGCCTTAAAAAAAATTTTTTTTTTCCACAATAGAAAAAGCTCAGCTCAAACTAACTCACTGTAGTTTCATTATGAATCCACGATTTAAGCCACAGGGACACAGAGTCATGCATGCAAGATAGCCTTCCCAAACCAGGGAACTCTCCACAGGCATGCAGTACAGTAGAACTCCCAGAATTCCAGGCTATCTGCTGAGAATTCTGGGAGCTGAAGTCCAACATGTAGAAACTGGGAAAGGCTTCCATAAGATGCAAAGATAGCAAGAAACTGTGCAAAACAAACATTGATCCGGTGCAGGTTTACTCAACTTAATATTTTGGTTTGGACTCTTGGAAGAATTATCCATCTGGGTTCAGTTCCAAGTGGGGAGAAAGACACTGGAAACATGGAGGCTGATTGGAAAGATGGTTAATTGATGGACAGGACCACATGGGTTTGAGGTCCTGAGCAGCTGAGCACATGGAGTGGAGAGTGAGAGCCATTTATACCCTCTCTTGGGCTTCCTGTTCCTGTGCAAGAATATGTATTCCATTGGCTACTGTCAGACTCCCATGAGGCTATGCAGGGGTCATAGCTGAGGTTGTCTGAGAGAAGTTTGGTTGAACCTTGCTGGATGATGCAATGTCCTAAGGGAATTTTGAAATGCAGTGAGCCCTGCTGCTAGATGGATAGAGGGCTAATCCTATTATGTCCTGAGGGGTCATGTCTTAATCCCGATAAAGTAGAATAAAATATGGATTACAATATAAGAATGAAGACGTGGCATAAAAGGGACAGTTAGAAGCTTGCTTAAAGGGACAGGAAAATGTCATCAGCCTCTAACCACAAGATGTTCTAGCCAACGTCCCTATGTCAAAAGTCCAAACCACAAGGTTCAAATAAAGTTCGTTAATGACACGTAGTCCATACCTGTAACAAAAGGAGAAGTAATACCCCCATCTACTTATAAGGCTTTCCCCCCAAAATAACCAATAAGAAATGAGTTAAGTATTTCCATGTTGCACTGCTTTTGAGAATATATAAGAATGCGTGCTTCGATAATGAAGGTTGTTCAGAATTTGCAATGTTAGCCATGGGCTAGCTTTCTGAACCTGGCTGCCAAATAAACTCTTCCTGTAGCCTGAGAAGTCTAAAGCCTGTCATTTTCTGCAACACCATCACCCTGGAGCAGTGGTGGGTTCCTGCCGGATCGCACCAGATCGCACGCTCCCTTTCGGCGCTGAACCCGGAAGTACGTTCTTGCCCCGCCCCCAGCGACGGGACGACGCTTGCCTGCGCTCCACCAGCTCGGCTGGGACCGGAGACGTTTCCTCAGCGGAGTGGAGCGCCTGAAAGGGACGCAGGCTCAGCCTGCCAGGCTGCCACCGCTCCACTGAAGACATTGCTGAGCAGAGAAACGTCTCCCTTTTTTAATATCATTTTTACTCAGCATTTTTAAACATCACAATAAAAATCACAATTACACTTTTACAGCTTTACACTATCGGTATTCTTTTTTCTAATTTCTACTTTTCCATTCTACAGCCTATCGTTTCATACATATTATTTTTAGAATATATACAACATATATACAACAGTTACATCTCTCTTGATTTCTGAATATACGCCATCTCCTTTTGTTATATTTTCTATACACTCATTATGCATTAATTTTACATCTCTTTTCGAGCCAATTATACCACCTATTCCATATCTTATAATACTCTGTTTCCTCTCTATCCCTTAGTTCCATTGTTAATTTATCCATTTCCGTGCATTCTAGCACCTTTTTTTATGATCTCTGTGTTTGAGGGGATGGTGTTTTGTTTCCAGTTTTGGGCAAATGAGATTCTGGCTGCGGTAATTATATGAAGCATAATATATTGAATTTCTTTGCTTATATTTCCTTTTATTATTCCCAAAAGAAGCAGCTCAGGCTTCATGTCAATTTTTTGTTCCATTACTTCCTCCAACCAATTTTTTATTTTTTTTCCTGTCATGTTTTTTCAATAGGCCAGAAGGTGCAAAATAATGTAAGCCACTGTTTCATCTAATGCCACATCTGTATTTTATTTATGTTAAGATACCATGCTGTGCATGTTTTTTTTTATTCATGGGGTGCCTAGAATGGTAGCAGGTGGTGTGGAAAAATGTACAGGTAGGCACAGGTAGGACATGATTATTGTGAATTTGAATAATGTGTTGTTCGATTTAGAGCAATTTGTAAACTGATGCCAGGTCACGTTAATGTGACCTGAAATTCACTTAATGTGAGTAGCTGATGATGTGCAATTGAAGCTAGTCCATGTGCAGTTGCAGTTGGGATTTTAGACCCTGCTAACTTTTGTGTGTGTAAAATGGGGAAAAAAGAAGATTCTACCAAAGGGGGGAAAATAGTATATGTTTTTTTTAAAAAGAAGAACCTATACTATTTACTAACAAACAATTTGGTTTCAGGAAAAAAATTGTCCTGTAATCTGCAACTTCTACACTGCAAAAACATACGGACTACACAACTCGACCAGGGTAAAGCAATAGAAGCAATTTACATAGACTTCCGTAAAGCCTTTTATCCAGTGGTACATGACAAACTACTTCTAAAACTAAAATCTTACGGCATTTCCCGATCCCTGCGCAATTGGATAGCTGCGTTCCTGTCAAGCAGGCAACAAGTAGTCAAAATAGGGAGAGCTCTGTCAAACCCTGCACCCGTTAACAGCAGTCTCCCCCAAGGCAGCCTATTAGGACCCACACTCTTTATACTTTACATAAATGATCTTTGTGATCATATCATAAGCAAGTGCGTTCTCTTCACTGATGATGTAAAACTATTCAACACCACCGACAATGCTGCTGCCCTGCAAAGAGATTCTGACTGTGTGTCAGAATGGTCAAACAATTGGCAACTCCAAATCTCAACCAACAAATACTCTGTCTTACACATTGGCAAAAAAAAAAAAAAAATCAGAACACAAAATACAAGCTGGGTGGATGCGACCTCATGGATGACCCTCACTCTGTCAGGGACCTTGGAGTGCTCATTTCTAATGATTTATCATATTTTTCAGAGTATAACACACACCATTTCCCCCCCAAAAAGAGGGTAAAAATCTGGGTGTGTTTTATACACTGAATACAGCATTTGTGGCCTACCGAAACCCTGCCCCCTTTTAAAAAGTGGACATACAGAGGGTTTGGGAGACTTGCAAAGTGCTCCTGGGGGCTGGGGAGGGCAAAAACAAGCAGAAAATGTGCTGGTTTTGCTCCCCCCCCCCAGCCTCCAGAAGCACTCTACAAGCCTCCCAAAGCTCTGCATGCCCCCTTTTTTGCGAAAAACAGGATGTTTTTGCTCATTTTCAGCCCCCCTCCAGCCCCAGGAGCACTCTATAAGCTTCCTAAAGCTCTGCATGGCTTTTCCCCCCAAAAAAATGAGGTGTGCAGAGGGTTTGGGAGTCCTGCAGAGTGCAAAAACTTTTTTAAAAAATTTACCTGTTCAAAATCATGGTGTGTCTTATACTCCGATGCATCTTACAGTCCGAAAAATGCGATAAGTGCCAAAGCTCACTTTAACAGCATTGCCAAAAAAGTATTGAGAGTTGTTCACCTAATCTTGCGAAGCTTTTTCTCCAGTAATATTGTATTGCAAACTAGGGCATATAAAACCTTTGCTAGACCTGTTCTCGAATACAGCTCATCTGTCTGGAACCCACACTGCATATCAGACATTAATACAATCGAACGAGTCCAGAGATATTTCACAAGAAGAGTTCTCTGCTCCTCTGCCCACAACAGAATACCTTATACCACCTGGCTTGAAATTTTGGGCTTAAACAACTTAGAACTACGCCGCCTTCGGTCTGACTTGAGCGTAGTACACAAAATTATCTGCTACAATGTCCTACTTGTCAATAACTACTTCAACTTCAACCACCACAATGCACAAGCACACAATGGATACAAAGTCAAGGTAAACCGCTCCAAACTCGATTGCAGAAAATATGACTTCAGCAACAGAGTGGTCAATGCCTGGAATGCACTACCTGACTCCGTTGTTACATCCTCAAACCCCCATAACTTTAACTTTAGACTGTCTACTGTTGACCTCACCCTATTCCTAAGAGGTCTGTAAGGGGCGTGCATAAGCGCACCAATGTGCCTGCTGTCCCTGTCCTACTGTCCCCAGTTATTCGTATCTATTTCCTGTAATTCATAATCATGTCTATACTTATATCTGTTATCTTAAACATGCTTGACAAAATAAATTAATAAATAAAATAAAAGACACTTTTTTACATTAGAGCAACTGTTTAATGTACCATAATTGAATAACATGAGTGTTTAGCATAGTATTCAAAAATAGGTCAGGATTGTTGGAATGTACAGTAGATTATTATTATTTTTTTGCTTTTATTTTCCTTTCTATAACTACTCTGGCTTTGTTAACCATACATTTACATTATAAGTGAATTCTTTTTATCCTTGACTGTAATGTTTCATTACTATGCATACAAAAACAAATCCCTAAAATGTTTTCTTATCTGTCAGGATGTAACTAATGACTCTATTTTTCATAGAAATATCATTTCAAGTAGTGCAAATCTGAATAATATAACCGCTTTGTGGGAGTCATTAACTGCCCTTGAAGAAATAAATACAACACAGCTCTTGGTTTTCATCACTGGTCATGATAGCTACTGAAGTCCACCCCAACATCAGAATGATGAAATATTGCTCAACTTATGATGCAGGATAATCAAGTAGAGGAATTATTTCCTCACCAGCATCAGCCCTTCAGGATAGATCAGATTAAGAAAGTCATGAATATTAATAAGCTAATACTACTTTTATTATAGATTTATAATAAGTCTGGATGTGCCTCCCCCCTCTCTTTTTCCTAAACAGAAGTAGGAAGAGTCAAATCTGGGATACTTTCTCAAGTAACTTTGGCTGTTGGACTAAGATTTCTCTTATCTGACCATTGTCTTGGCTGTGGCTCTCTGTGGGCACGCCAGCAGTCACCCCAGTTCAGCTTCGCTGCGCATGCATGTGCGCCCCGACCAGCCAGCTGATCTTTGGGGTTCTGCCACACATGCATTGTGGGATGGGGGGGGCGTGCGGACATCCACACATGCATGCAGGGGGGCATGCAGGGGGGCATGCAGGGGGGCCACACATGCATGCGTGGGCATAGGGAGCATGTGCGTGGTTTGAGGGTTTTGGTGCTTTGGGCAATCAGTCTGGAAAAGGTTAGCCATCACTATTATATACCTTATATCCTCTTATATATCATCTTCATATGCTAAAACATATGAAGAATGGTTGCAGGAATTGGGCATGTCTAGTTTAATGAAAACAAGGAGTAGGGATGTTGTAATAGCTGTGTGTTCCAATATTTGAGGGGCTGCCACAAAGAAGAGGGGAGTCAACCTATTCTCCAAAGCACCCAAGGGCAGGACAAGAAGCAACGGGTAGAAACTAATCAAGGAGAGAAGCAACCTAGAACTAAGGAGAAATTTCCTGACAGTCAGAACAATAAACCAATGGAACGGCTTGCCTCCAGAAGTTGTAAATGCTCCAACACTGGAAGTTTTTAAGAAGAGACTGGACAACCATTTTTCTGAAATGATATAGGGTTTCCTGCCTGAGTAGGGGGTTGGACTAGAAGACCTCCAAAGTCCCTTCCAACTCTATTAGTCTGTTATTCTTCCTGATCCTTAAGTTTATTAAAGAGCCATTATATCCAGCTTCAGGTATCCTTACTTATGATCATTGTTTAATGGTTCAAAGTTACAACAGGCTTGGAAACAGTGACATGAACTCATCATTTATGACCATTGTACATGTCCATAGTCAGGTGATCACACTTTGCGCTCTGATGACAATTGCAACATCTTGCAGTCACGTGATTGACATTTGTGATTGTCTAACAAGCAAAGTCAACTGGGGAAGCCACATTTGCTTTACAACCATGTGACTCACTTAATGACCCCATTATTCATGTAATGGCCATGGTGATTTGCTTAATGACTATAATAAAAATGTCATAAAATTTGGTCTGGTCATGGGTTGACTTGTTTTAAAACTGCACCAACTTATGATGGACATTCCAGTCCCGATTATAGTTGTTGAGGACTACTGTAATGGATCTGATGACTACCTTACTGAGGGCTGCCAGTTATGGGCTGCAAAAATTCTGATAAGCACTAGATAGTAGCACAAAGATATAGAAAAGCTCACTCTTAGGGCCATCTAGTCATCATTTTTGGTGCTCAACTCTGATCAATGTCCTATTGCCATGGATATTGATTAAACCTAGGAACTGATTAAGCACTAGGAATTTCAGAAGATCCAGACAGTTCAAATGGGTATAAAGGTTTATTGTAAGCTTAAACTAAGGGTGTTAAACTCACGTCGTCATGGCGGTGCTACATGATGTATCGGGACTTTCCCCCCCCCCCCTTCACTAAACCAGACATAGGTATGGCCAGTATGTGACGCATCCAGTCTGCGGGCTGTGAGTTTGACATCCCTGGCTTAAGCTCTCTACATGAATCTGAATTATTAATCGCCAAGTGAAATTAGCAGGGGATAACATTCAATGGCATTCACAATAGCTGGACTTAGATCTCTTGTGGGCATGAAGGGATTTTTGACTGATGACACATTTGACACCCCCCCAGGGGTGGGTTCCTACCAGTTCTAACCTCTTCTATAGAAGAGATTCCACAAATCTACAGTGCCATTTAGAACCGGTTCTAGCTCCCTCCCCCCTGCCCGTCCGCACATCATCAAGATGAAGAGCAAGAGAAGGAATTCTGGGAGTTGAAGTCCACAAGTCTTAAAGCTGTCAAGTTTGAACACCCCTGGATTTTTTTTTCTAAAGGGCTAGGGGTACAAGGGTCTTGTAACTTGACAGCTTTAAGACTTGCGTGCTTCAAATGCCAGAGTTTGGTGAGCCAACATTTTGACTGCTAAGCAAGAGCATTGTTAAGTGAGTTTCACCACATTTTACAAGATGGCCACGCCCACCCAGTCACATGGCTGCCAAGCCACTCCCACAAAGCAGGCCACATCTACAGAAGAGGTTCTAAAAAAATTTGAAACCCACCACTGCCCACCCCTCAACCTCAGCCTGGTCATCTCCTACAAAACCCTTCAGAAAAGCTAGGAAACACAGCTGTCAGGAAGTGTTTTTCCCTTGCTGTATTCCATAACAAAGATCTTTATGATACAAGTAGGGGAAAAAAATCATGTTCCACTTCCTGTTCTTTCCCTATTTCTATCCAGTTGGATTGACAAGAGCTCAAACTGATTGGCTCATTGATTTTACTCCTGTGGTTTCTTTTGTCAGGCGCCTCCTATTTCTGTGAACTCAGAAGAAGTGGATCCATGGGAAACTTGTGCAAATCAGATAAGTAGGTTAACGCAGTCGGGCTTAAGGAACATAAATCCAGAAGTGCGACATTGCACAGCTGGAGGAGACCACATGAATCATCTAATTCAATCCCTTGAAATGGTAGTCTTTATGACATGATACCCAGGCGTGTATGGAAATTAAAAAATGTATTAGTGCAGCCCTGTTTTTTCCCTGGTAGGATGGATTACAAAACCCATAATGCTGATCGGGATTATTAATACTGTAATCTAACCCAATTTGCTGGGATAGGTTGTGGTAACTTAAAAATAAAAACCCTATTTTTAAAATGCTTGAATCTAAAATCTCCTGAATCTTTCATGCAGCAGATTTTGTTCAATTAATTTTATTTACTCAAAGTAAAATGACTTATGCTGTGCCTCAAAGTACCCCCTCAATTAATTTTAATTTCCCGTTACGTTTTATCATTATTTAATTTTAATCTTAAATTATATGACCAAACTATGATGAATATCTAAAGGGAGAATGCAATTAATTAACAAGGTTCTTTCTCCAATTTTCATGTACAAATTGGGGCCGGTAAAGATTGAGAAAAAAAAATCAGATTTAAAGTCTACAATGACGTGCACATTTACCCAGGGGTAAAACACACTGAACTTTTAATGACTTAATAAATGTTTCATTAAGTTTCCATCTAAGATAAAAATATGGAAGAAACAAAAGTTAGAAAAATAAAAAAGAAGAGAGAAAAGTGCAAAAAGAAAGAGAGAAAATCAGAACTTCCAATTCTCTTCAGTGTAGTAGATTGCAAAATTAAAACATCATCCTTTCGCTTAACGTTTCACACCATTTCAAGCCATTTCTATAATTATCGAATCATTCTAATCATCAAAACCTAAGAGCAAATTGTCATTTCCCACCCACCCCAGTTTTGACTAAAAAAAAATCCAGAAGTAGTTTCCAAGTGGAAATAAAATGAGATTTATCATTTTCTTTCATTAGCAATAGCATTTTAGGCCTATACGTAGAGTGCCTCCCCCCCCCCATAGCACTTTGCAGCACTCTCTGGGTGGGTTACAATGTCAACTTTATTTGCATATTGCCCCCAACAATCTGGGCCCACATTTTACCAATCTTGGAAAGATGGAAGGATAAATCATCCTTGAGCCCAGTGGTGGGATTTAGCCAGTTCGCACCTATTCGAGAGAACCGGTTGTTAACTTTCTAAGCAGTTCGGAGAACCAGTTGTTGGAAGAAATTTCATTTTGTTTTTTTCCACTTTACAGGGCTAATCCTGTAAGGAAGTCAAGAAGGAAACATTCTGGTGTTGTTTCTAACCTAATCTTTATTGCCCTGCTTACAGAAACTGCCTCTCCAGTTAACCCTTATTACATTGCAACAGCTAAGGTGAAGTGCCCATCGATGTGACTGACGTTGAGTTGGCTACGCCCGCCTAGTCACATGACCATCGAGCCACACCCACCTATCTGGTCATTAGGGCAAAGAACCAGTTGTTAAATTATTTGAATCCCACCACTGCTTGAGCCCCATCAGGATTGAACTCCAGGCTGTAGGCAGAGTTTGCCCGCAATACTGCATTCAAACCACTGCGCCATGTGGGCTAATTAAAGCAGTCCATTTTGCCATCACCGCTAATGGTGAACAGACCTTTCCTTTCCTGAATAGAATTACAAGGTCATTTGCGACTTTCTTGAAGGATTTATTGGGTCAGTAAGATGCTATCACATATACTGGCTTCAGGTAATAGAGTTTGTTTAGTTTACGTATGATTGGCAGCGTAGAAAGCCATGGGGGAGAGACACACGTCGAGATGATGACAGTACAAATCAAGCCCCACTCCTTTTCTACACGAGTTGCATTTGCAACTTATTTTTATAAGCGTAGGTTTTGAGCTCTCTAACTTAATTTTTTGACACCCGCCCTTGTGGATGTCTCTAATTGGCAGTCTGTTTTCCCCAAGATTTTCACAATTACAGACTGAAACGAGATGTGCTTGTATAGATTTGCATCTGAATGCTTTGTGATTCTTGAGAGTTCTCCACTCATCTCTCCATTTCAAAAGAATAAATTGAATGAAGACTGAAAAAATAATGGAGCTCTGGCTTAATAGGTTTTCATACATTTGATGCATCACTTCATATTTGTTGTTTTTAATTGCCTGTGCCTCCTTGAGTTGTGTTCTGATTGAGTGCCTTTATGAAACGGAATAAATGGGTTCCATAACTTCACTGGCAATGCTTCTGCAATTGTTCGGAGGCAAAGTTGTGCAATAACACACATGTGGGACAGTAGGGAATGGTCTTTGAAACAGCTTCATGTACCTGTTGTGACTCGCCAGCAGCCAGCGGAGCTGCTGGCAGACTCAGACAATGAGGAGGTTGGGGAGGAACCAGAAGTGGGTTTCTGCCGGTTCGCCCCAGATCGAGCAAAATGATAGTAGCGGCAGTGGGAGGTTCTGTCTGGCCCTGGAAGCTTCGTGCGCACAAGGAAAATGGTAGTAAAATAAATTGAAACCACCACTGGGAGGAACATGGGCCAGTCCTGGAGTCTGGGGAAGGCTCTGATGAGGGCTCTGCGTTGGAGGCAGAGATGGAACCAGGGCCATCCGACAGTTATCAGCTGTCTTCGGAGTCAGAGATCAGTGGGGCAGAAGAACAGCTGGAGCCTGTTCCCAATGGGCGCATGCACAGAACTGCCAGAAGAAGGGAACAATTAAGGAACAAGGGCCGACTCGGGAGTAAAGCACAGGAGGACGGTGAATGGCCTCTCCCATAGGGAATAAAGAGGAGCGAAAGGGGAGTGGAGTTTGCAGGAGACTATTAGTTCGCTTAATTGGTTCATGACTCTCCAAGACTCCTTGCTGTTTTGCAGATAATTCTCCAAGCCAGATAAGCTCTGTGACTGTAAATCCTCCCTTGGAAGACTGTTTGTTGGGACTTTGCTGGATGTCAGTGAGAGGAATTCACATTAGCTTAATAAAAAGGGGTTTTGCTGGGACAAGGAGTCTGCTTCATGATTCTTTGAAGCCTGGGTCAGAACAGTACCTTCCAGAAAGACACGGCTGCTTTCATGCTTGAACAGAGGTGCTTCCCTTGTACTGGATGAAACTAAATAAATGGGTTCCATAACTTCCCTGACATGAGACAACACTTGCTGTAACTACTAGGAAGCAAAGTTGTGCAATAACACACATGTGGGAAAGTAGGGGACAGTCTTTGAAGCAGCCACCTGAATCTTCCAGAAGACATGGCTGCTTTCATGCTTGAACAGAGATGCTTCTCTTACGGTGGCAGCCTTTACAATGCCCGACAATAAATAGCAAAGGTTTTATGCACCGCTGCTTGCCTTTTCAGATGACTTGTAAGGAAAAAGACTTCAAAGTTAAAGTAAATTATCCTTAAAGGCCAGCAGGGTTATTATTTTAAAACGTCTGTATTATAATAGAGAGCCAGGTCACAGGTGCTGTGTCATTAACAATCAATCAAGTTTTATTTCAGAAGACCAGTTTAGTCTAGGTTGGAAGTGTTAGCCATCATTCACAAGTAAGAGTTTGGTTTTTTAGGCTGAGCTTGAGGTCACTCTCTGATTGTTCTGTTTTTCCAGCAAAGAGAATGCTTTGGTATGGAGGAGTTTTCAATCAAGATATCTCAGGGGCTGCCACAAAGAAGAGGGAGTCAAGCTATTCTCCTGTTGGAAGAAATGTCCTTCTGGGTTCAGTTCAGGAGCTCCTGAACAGCAAAGGGGGATCATATACTTCCAGATGTTGGGTGAAGAAGAAAACAGACAGAGATGCTGAAAGTCCCTGGTTTTATGCCCTCTCTGGGCTTTGAAACTGAACTTGTATTCTGATTGGTTGTTAGACTCCCATGGGGCCATGCAGGGGCAACTCTCTAGGCTGTGCTTTGAGTCCAAGTTTGCTTGAGCATCCCAGGTGCCCTGTGGTGAGATGGGTAAAGGGCTAATACTATCATGTCTTAATTCCATCACCCTGGAGCTGAAGAGGGGAGAGATTTGTTATGTAGAATAGACTGGTCCAGGCTTTTTTAATGGCCCATTGACAAAGGTGGGGGCTATTAAGAGTGAGTCTGCTTCCTGCCTAAAAACATGTTTCTCCGTTTCTTATCCAGGGAAATATCATATTCTGCCTTTTCAATATTTCCTAGGATATTTCATTTTTTTAGGAAAGGGGTGGGTTTTAACTTCCTACAAAGCACCTGAAGGCAGGACAAGAAGCAATGGGTGGAAACTAATCAAGGAGAGAAGCAACCTAGAACTCAGAGGACATTTTCTGACACTTGGAATAATTAAGCAGTGCAGGGCCTTCAGAAATTGTAAAGACCTCAAACATTGGAGGTTTTTAAGACGACATGGACTGATTGAAACAGTCTAGGGTTTCCAGCATGAAAAAGGGGTTGGACTAGAAGACACCAAAATCCCTTCCAACTCTGTTATTTTAATATTCTGTTAAGATCACCCCTATCCCTAGTCAGAGAGAGAGAGAGAATGATTCACGATGAGACAATCCACATCTCCATCTCACACAAAGTCCCTCTTGGTCCTAGGATTTTTGTGTGTGAGCCCTTAATTTGTATTGGTGGTTGCAGTCAATAGAACGATCACTTGAGATGGCTTCTGTACATCAACTGTGTGTGTAAAAGTTCTATTTTATTCTCCAGCTGGATCAAAAATTTTATAATCAAACAAACCAAACCTGGCAAGAAATTGTTCTGAGGCAGGCTTTAATCAATACTATGAGACCTTTCCACAACTCCCAAGATTGTAAAATAAAGGTAAAGGTTGCCCTCGCACGTATGTGCTAGTCGTTCTTAACTCTAGGGGGCAGTGCTCATCTCTGTTTCAAAGCCAAAGAGCCAGCGCTGTCCGAAGACGTCTCCATGGTCATGTGGCCAGCATGACTAAACGCCGGAGGCACATGGAACGTTGTTACCTTCCCACCAAAGGTCGTTCCTATTTTTCTACTTGCATTTTTACATGTTTTCGAACTGCTAGGTTTGCAGAAGTTGGGACAAGTAACGGAAGCTCACTCCGTTACGTGGCACTAGGGACTCGAACCACCAAACTGCCGATCTTTCTTAGTGACAAGCTCAGCGTCTTAGCCACTGAGCCACCGCTCAGACTGTACAAATAGGCAAATATATTGACTTGTAGCTAGAATGTGGCAGTATAAATTTTGATATGTATTTATGCATGCCTAGTTTGGAAATAACTGAGACCGCAATCACAAATTTTGAATTCTAAGATGGAAAGCAGATTATTCTGTTTCTTTTATGATTCAGGCTAAATCAAGATTCTACCTCTCTTAATGTTATATCCAGCTGGGCCTGGAGCAGCCCAATCATTTCTTAAATTTAATTGCAGATTCAATTTTAAACAGCGTGGAAGTTGAAAGGAGGAGTTTTCCCCCCCCCCATTGGATTCACAAAATAAAATACTGAAAGAATGACTTAAAGAGATTGAAGGAAAAGCCTGTCGCTGTCTCTTTTAATTGTTGCAGTGAATCCAGGTCTTTTCAGCACCTCTGGTAGCTCAAAAGATGGATTGCTGGTAAACGCCCAGGAATTCACTTCATTTCAGAATGAGGTAGAGGCAAACTATGAGATAATTAAGGGTATTTGCAGGATGAGCCAAATGATTCATATGCGATGATGATCACCGTGCAAATATTGTGAGTGATGTACTTGCATCAGATGTGAGCCAGGGGTGGAACTGTGGGTTTGTATGACTACATTATCACTCCTATAATGTCATTTGGAAGACTTTTCAGGTTTTTATGGATGCCACTGGATGGATGGATGGATTTGTTTATTTGCTCCTAGTTCTGCTTCTCTTTCTTTCTAAAGGAAAAGAGCTGAAGGATCACAGGAGGAAATCGGAAGCCCTCCATATGTTTACAGTTAATCCAAAAATAGCTTATCGTTGGTTATGCTGGCTATGACTTAGAAGATAAATTCCAAAACATCTAAAAAGCCCTGAATTTCTTTCCCTTGGGATCAGTAGGAAAGAAATAGATTTAAAATGCACATCGAAAAAGACATCCAGGACATCAGATGTGACATTGATAGTCACATTCCAAAAGATAAATCCACTGGTAATCAGTACTTCTTAATATACATTCGGGAACTGTTATACATTATATATGTGTTCTGTCCCCCCTCCGTCCGGTAATGAATGCTGACAGAGGCTTAGCTGTTTGCCACTCTTTATTTACAGTAATTATAATCCTGTTGGCTGAAAGCCCAAACATGACTCCCAGGCAAGACGTTGGCAGCAACCCAGACTCCAACAGATACAGACAAGAGCTTCTCCAGATTGTCACGAACGGTTGTGTCCTGCAAACAAACTCCTCCCAAAGTCTCTTCTTTTATACTCTCTTGGGAGGGGCCAAGCTACAACCACCTGGGCTTGATTATCTCTTAGGAGCTTGTCTCCGGAGCAGTTGTTGCCTTCGTTTCTCCGTCCTTCTCTGCGGGGCGTCAGGGACAAACTCCCTTTGATCTTCCCCACTGCTCCATGCCTCAGGCGCTTCCTGATGGCCAACCAGCCTCTCTGGTCCCTGCTCTGAGTCTGAACCCTGCCCAGGGTCCTCCATCTCTTCCATAGCCGACTCATAGGGTTCGTTGCCATCTGAGTCCCTCAGAAGCTCCAACGGATCCTGCTGGACCACAACATATATGTGTATGATGGAAGCAGAGAGGGGGCCAGAGACGTATGCAAGTTATCAGCTGCCTTCAGAGTCAGACATCAGTGAGGCAGACAAACAGTTGGAGCCTGTTCCCACTGTGCACATATACAGAGTTACCAGATGAAGGGAACAGCTAAAGAACAGGGGTTGACTTGGGAGTAGGCAATGAATAGCCCCTCCAACGGGGAATAAAAGAGGAGTGAAAGGGGAGTGGAGTTTGCAGGAGACAATTAGTTCGCTTAATTGGTTCATGACTCTCCAAGACTCCTTGCCGTTTTGCAGATATTGGCCTGTCAATTCTCCAAGCCAGATAAGCTCTGTGACTGTAAATCCTCCCTTGAAAGACTTTACTGGATGTGAATGTGCAGAATTCACATTAATAAAAGGGGGTTTTGTCGGGACAAGGAGTTTCCTTCATGCTCTTGGGAAGCCTAGGTCAGAACAGATGGTTCCTGGGACCCGATATGTATGAGTAATGTTTCCATAGCTTCTCAGGAAACAATCTTACAGACTGAGCTCTTCCTGGCCCTATAGCACTGGCCCTAAAAAGTATTCTCATTTATTTTAATGGGAAAGCAAAACCACAAAAAATGCTATTATTGCCATCTCTTGTACCCAAGCCTTTTAATTACTGAAGATACAAATTCCATAAGATCTTCACAGAGGCACTCAATTCACACCACATTATTTCTCTGTCACAAACATTGTTCCCACTGAAAACATGTCAAAATGTTTTTCAGACAATCCTTGCATTCAATACCTTCTATGCGCACTACAGCTCCGATGTTCCCAAAGAACATGACCACTGTTCCTTCAATGGCCCAGATATCACACAGAACACATCACAACTTCCCACATTTGAATAAATTGCTCTAAAGGGCACCATGATTTAATGACACTGGAAAACCCTGCTGTTCAGTCCACCGTTGCTGAGGAAGGATCTGAAAATCATCTGCATTAGGATGAAATGAATAGATTTCCTTTGCAGCAATTTCCATTTTCTCCCATTTGTCCCTGACTTCCCACTTCATTTCTTATTTAAGGATCAGCTGGAGAACAAACTACTAAAGGAATATCTATATGACCGCAGCACATCTTTTCCTTAAGGTCTACTTAAAACTAAAAGTATACTTATCTGAGGATGCCAGTCTTGACCCAAAGGAGATGGATACTTTGGGGGTATCTAGTTGGGGGAGGAGAGAGGCAAATTAAAATTATATTTAATCATCACTATTCATTTAAATTCTCTGGAAATTGCTTGTCTCACTTGGGGAAAAGTCTTTACATTAACATGTAAGGAAAATAAAAGAATTCTGTTCATGCCCTACCTCAGGGATGGGATTCAGCTGGTTCGGAACGGTTTGGGTGAACTGGATGTTAATTTTATATCCAGTTTGCTGAACCGGTAGTTGCCCCGCCCACCCTGCCCTTCCCAGGAGTCTCCATGCGGCCCGTTTTGGATGCCAGGTAAGTGCAGGGCCCACGTGGAGGCTCTGGGAGGGTGAAAAATGGGTCTCCCGGAAGTCCAGAAACGTTGGTAAAAAATTTCAATCCCACCCTGCCCTACCTGATGCAAAAGCTCAACACTGGTAGAACCCGATGAAGATTTTGACAAATTAAGATTCTTATGTAAGAGCAGAGCAATAGCTGCTCGTATTTAGCATTTCTGACCAAATACACCGCATCTACTCATTTCTTTTGTGCTTTGTTCTTGCTTCCCCAGAGAGAAAAGGTGAAGGGCAGCCTTGCCAGCTCTCTTTTCTGGTCAATCTCTTTGTGCCAATTGAGCCTCTAGGTATTTCTGCCCCCCCCCCTTTTTTTTTTTTTACAATTCCATTGTTTGGTGGTGGTTTGGGCAATCCTAATTGCTGAACAAGGGGGAAAAATACTGTTTGAAAAAATTAGATGCAGCTGCTGTAAAGTTGAAACGCTCTAATGAGCAGGAGCAGTTAAAATCTGTATACCAAGATATAGGCAGAGATATTCATATATACGTACATAAAAGCATGTGCACACACACACACACACACACACACACACACACACACAAACTGAGAATTCTCTCTCTCTCTGAATGTCTCTCTCTGTCTCTCTATATCTCTATCATCTATCTATCTATCTATCTATCTATCTATCTATCATCATCTATCTATCTATCTATCTATCTATCTATCTATCTATCTATCTATCTATCTATCTATCTACCTACCTACCTACCTACCCACCCACCCACCCACCCACCCAACCAACCAACCTAACCTAACCTAACCTAACCTAACCTAACCTAACCTAACCTAACCAGTGGTGGGTTTATACCGGTTTGGACCAGTTTAGCTGAACCGGTAGTGGTTTGGCAGCCTGGGTCATTGGAACCAGCAGTGACCCAGGCCTGCCACGCCCCCGAACTTATTCCTCGGTCGGCACTGTTGATGCTGCCATCTTGTTTTTTAGTTCTGCACATGCAGAACAATTTTAATTGCATTGCACATGTGTGCGCAGTGCACATCAAACGCGCATGCTCAAAGCGCACACACAGCACAGACACACAGACAGACACAGACACACACAAACAAACACACACACAGGACACGAGTGGCCAGTTCTCCAGGCATGACCCCAATGGAAAAAAATTTGTGGTAACTTTTGCTAGCAAAAGTTTCTGATAGCAAAGAAAACTGTCTCCAAATCATAAAGAAGAAAACAGAGGCGAAAATTAGAAAGCTAAAGGCGAAAACAGAAACAGATGAAATTTCAGTCTGGCAACACATTTTCCCCTCACAAAACCCTTTCCCCACCTCTGGTGCTGAAACCTTTTCCCCACCTCTGGTGCTGAAATAATGCTTGCCGGGGCCTTGTCTATTCAAAGGAAATAGAAAAATATCAACAGAAGGCTCTACTGATAAGAGTCTTGTGAAGAGAGGATAGGCAATAAACGTGGATTGAGGGGTCCTTGGTGCTCTCTGAGCTGCTCAGAGAGCACCAAGGACCCTTCATTTCAACCTGCCTACAAATATTCTCCTTTGTTGAAAGTGGGAGAGAGAAGAATAACATTTAAATGCTGACTTTGCAACGAAAGCTGCTGAGTGTCTTTGGGCCATAAAGTGCTTTTCAAGCCAGCTGTAGGAAGCTAAAAGCTACCCCTCTCCTAGAAAAATACCCTGGGAAATATTGAAAAGACAGGATATTATATTTTCCCGGATAAGAAATGGAGAAACATGTTTTTAGGCAGGAAACAGACTCACTCTTAATAGCCCCCACCTTTGTCAATGGGCCATTAAAAGGCCTGATCCAGTCTATTCTACATAACAAGGATCCCCCCTTCAGCTCCAGGGTGGTGGGATTAAGGCATGATAGTATTAGGCCTTTACCCATTTCACCACAGGACACCTGGGAAGAAGCAATGCTCAACCGAACCTGGACTCAAAACACAGCCTAGAGAATTGCCCCTGCATGGCCCCATGGGAGTCTGACAACCAATCAGAATACAAGCTGAGGTTCAAAGCCTAGAGAGGGCATAAAACCAGGGTCTTTCAGCATCTCAGTCTCTTTTTCTTCTTCACCCAACATCTGGAAGCCTGTGATCCCCCTTTTCTGTTCAGGAGCTCAAGCCATGTGATCCAGTCCACCATTAAGCCGTCTTTCCAAGCAGCCTCCATGTTTCCAATGTCTTCTTCCTCACTTGGAACTGAACCCAAAAGGACATTTCTTCTGACACAGCTAGTCTAGTTTTCTTTAAGAAGCTAATTGACATGTAAAAAAAAAAGATTTCCACCTATGCTGGATGGGGAATTCTGGGAGCTGAAGTCCACAAGTCTGAAAGTTGCCAAGTTTGGAGACCCCACTCTCCTCCCAGATACATTCTGCGATTTCCTGTCCTCCTCCTTCTCTTCCCTCCCTTTTCTCAGTCTCCTTCATCTATCATTCTCGCCACCTGCAATAAATCAAAACAGGCTGGCCATCTGATTCTTGCTTCTGTATCTAGGCATATTCTTCTCCCTGTAGTTTTCCTTGTTATTGCCCACTTCTTAGAAATCAATTTCTTGCAAAGTTATTTAAGGCAAGAAAAGCGCTGATGTTTTTGTTTTTGTTTTGCTTGTGTCTCGGCATGTGTGCACTGCACCATGGTACTTTCAAAGCACTTGATTGTTCCTGAATGGGTGAGCCAGGTAGGGAGACTCGCACAACCCATTGAGGGGCTTATGAGCCAAAGTTTCAGTGGCAAATGTAGTTTTAGAAAAGTTGGTTCTTAGGGCATCTTCTGGAGAAGGTTAAAAAAGCCAAAATTGCAATCATAATCAATTGTAATAGCAATAGCAGTTAGACTTATATACCGCTTCATGGTGCTTTTACAGCCCTCTCTAAGAAGTTTACAGAGTCAGCCTATTGCCCCCAACAATCTGGGTCCTCATTTTACCCACCTTGGAAGGATGGAAAGCTGAGTCAACCCTGAGCCTGATGAGATTCGATCTGCCAAACTGCTGGCAGCCGGTGATCAGCCTGCAGTACTGTACTTTAATCACTGCGCCACCATGGTAATGGTCCTCGGGAGGAAGGAGAGCCACAGACTAGGCAATGATCAGATAAGAGACAGCCTGGCCCACAGAGAGAATGTGGGCATGACAAACATCTTAGAAGGGACCCTGTCTATAGTTTCTTAGACCAGGGGTGTCAAACTGAAGGCTCACAGGCCCGATCCGGCCCACGGGGTGCTTAGATCTGTCCTGCAGCGGCACCCTGGAAACAGTGAAGAACGGGGCTCAGGAAGGCCACGACCTTTATGAAAGAAGAAGACAAGTATCTAGATAGCTCTATTCATAGGCAAAGTAAATACTGCAGGCAAAAATCCATTCAAGACAGAGTATTTCGAAACTCCAACTAACAAAGGCAGAATGGTAGGATTAGAAACCAGCCCCTCACTCAAGATCCAACACAGGATGAAAGCCATTAGCCACAATAGGAATTGTCAAACACCCTTTCAGAATACAAGCCCCCCTTTCATTGCACCACCTCCAGAACAGCTCAAACATCAAAGTCACAGAAACCTATAAAGTTCCTTCCACTCATTCAACCAGCTGACCCGGAACTGTCTTTGTGGTTCTGTTCAATAAACCACCTTTCCAATCAGCCTCCATGTTGTTTCCAGCGTATTTCCTCCCAGCTTGGGACTGAACCAGATGGAGTTTTCTCCCAACATTAACATCCTATCCTTTGGTAGCAACCTTAAACACTCAAAGAGCCACAAAGGTCCTAACTGGAAGCCCCCCCCCCATTCAATTCTGGAGCCAACTGGAAGTTTGGTTTCCCCCCCCCCCTAGAGTCTCCTCCTAGTGCAGCGTCATTTTTCCTCTGCTGACCGGAAGTCCAGTTTCCTCACCATAGAGTCTCCTCCTAGTGCAGTCCTAGCATCCCTTTTTCTTCTCCCTGTCCTAACCAAAAGTCCTACCAATTGTGGAGCCAACCGGTGACAGGGAGCTGCAACAGAGGGATGAAAGAGCCACATGCGGCTCCAGAGCAGCAGGGTGCTGACCCCGGTGCTAGCTGAACCGAGTGGTGTGTTTATGCTTCCTTCCATCTGGACATAGGAATTGACTGAGAGTGTGCAAAGGCTGCCAAACTACCCACAGTAATTTTCCAAAAAAGATCACTTCATTCTTATCTGTATGACTAATAAGAAGTAGGCTATGAAAACTTCTCCAGAAGTAAAAGTTAGGTCAGCTTCCAAGTATCACTTTTTGAGATCTTTCTTTCAGCGTTATTTTCATTCTCGGGGAGCGGTGCTACACACAGCCAATGTAGTTCCCAAGGAATTAATCATCGAACAGCAAGATTTCTTATCTCTTCAGGTTACCACGGTGCATCTTGGAAAGGACAACAATCTAAGATATACTTAGGTTTTGCTAGATTTTTCTGAGAAGAGACTGTGGAGAAATGGAGGCTATAAACTGGAGATAGTGTCAGTTTTTTTTCCCCATTAGATCCTGGACAAAACAATATGTGTTAAATATTTAATAATAACAGTTTGATATGTACAGAGATGGATTTTTTTTCTCTTCATTGTCTTCACCCTCTGGGGATTCATGTCTGAATATCATAAATGTTGCATAAATTTTCCACGATGCCTTTGAAGCTTATTTCAACTGAATATAATATAAATATTATTTTATGTTTAATCAATGTTATAGTGATAAAGGCAGGGGAGAATTTGCTGGGCCACCTTTTTAAACCCATCTTGAACATCAAACAGAAAACCCATATTTTATTGAATATCATTACATGTACATATTTTTCTGCTTAATTATTTTAGGCTGTTGAACCAGTGGTGGGATTCACATTTTTTTTACTACCAGTTCTGTGGGTGTGGCTTACCTACCAGTTCGGACCGCTTTGGGCGAGTAGGCAGTAACTCGGCAGGGCACGAGCCCGAACTGGTTCTATTGGCAGTGTGTTAGGCACCACCATCTTGTTCTTTGCTTCTGCGCATGCACAGAAGAATTTTCTTACTTCTGCACAGGCATCCGTAGCATGCAACAAGCGCGTGCACGCCCGAAGAGCGTCCCTGAGCAAACCGGCAGTAACAGAAGCTGGAACCCGCCCCTGCTCCATTCCCTTCCCACCCCATTAACCTGCTTTCCAGCTTCATTCTCCTGTTCAGAGCAACAAAAGAAGATCAGCTAGGAGGCTGGGAGTCAGCAAGGGCGGGGCCAGCCTATTTGCCGGTTCTCCAAACTATTCAAAATTTCCGCTACCGGTTCCCCAGAACCTGTCAGAACTGGCTGAATAGCACCTGTGTTGAACCCTTTTCAGGAGACAACAGATCAGACCTGTCGTTTTTCCAAATGCACTGGACTATAATTGCCACAATTCCTAGCCAAGCACAGTGCTATATATTTGCAACTCGCTAAATTGGGGAAAAAAATATTTTAGCAGATAAAGCCATAAGAGAGTCACATCCCATCCATTCGTCAACAGAAAATCATCATTGAGCCACAACTGAAACTTGGGGCTTTAATGTTTGTTAGGACTAGTCTTTGACTGATTTTCCATCCAATTTTTTGCTCATACGCTTTCTTTTAGAAATGTTCTCCATTTTTATGTCCTTCCTTTCTCTGTGTTAATATTTTTGAAATGATTAAAATTTGTATTGCTTTAGCATAGGGATGTCAAACTTGATTTCACTGAGGGCCGCATCAGGGTTGTGTTTGACCTCGGGAGGCCGGGGGAGGGGGCTGTCCAGGTGAGCATGGCCAGGGTGGGTGTGGCTAGTTCGATGTCGCTTGTGTCTGGGGCACCTGTGGTGGCCCGGGTGCCTCCCCAGGCTCCATTTTCAGCCGGGATAGCCTCCTACAGCCCTGTGCTAGCGAAAATGGGTGTGCCACCCCGGGCTCCATTTTTGCTGGCAGAGGCGCCGCAGGCTGGTCCTTTGATGTTTCCACGGTGGCCCCACGGGTCAGATCTAAGCACCCTGTGGGCAAGATGCGGCCCACGGGCCTTGAGTTTGACATCTTGGCTTTAGCATATAGGCCAAGAGTAGGGAACTATGGCCCGTTTATGATTTATGGGCTTCAACTCCCAGAAATGTCAATCCTGTAGGACTCTCAATAATTAATAATAATTTTAAACAGAACAGTGGCCAGAGAGTAACATTGGTCATTGATTCCACGTCAGGGATACAAGTCAGCTCATTACAGAGCAAACACACACCAGTCCAAAATTGCACATCTAAGGTAGTGCAATCTTTCTGTGGTAAGATAATTATACAATACAATACAATACAATACAGTACAGTACAGTACAATACAATACAATACCATACCATACAATACAATACAATACAATACAATACAATACAATACAATACAATACAATAGCAGAGTTGGAAGGGACCTTGGAGGTCTTCTAGTCCAACTACCCTGCCTAGGCAGGAAACCCTATACCATTTCAGACAAATGGCTATCCAACATCTTCTTAAAGACTTCCAGTGTTGGGGCATTCACAACTTCTGGAGGCAAGCTGTTCCACTGATTAATTGTTCTAACTGTCAGGAAGTTTCTCCTCAGTTCTAAGTTGCTTCTCTCCTTGATTAGTTTCCACCCATTGCTTCTTGTTCTACCCTCAGGTGCCTTGGAGAATAGTTTGACTCCCTCTTCTTTGTGGCAACCCCTGAGATATTGGAACACTGCTATCATGTCTCCCCTAGTCCTTCTTTTTATTAAACTAGACGTACCCAGTTCCTGCAACCGTTCTTCATATGTTTTAGTCTCCAGTCCCCTAATCATCTTTGTTGCTCTTGTCTGCACTCCTTCTAGAGCCGTGATGGCGAACCTATGGCACGCGTGCCAAAAGTGGCACGCGGAGCCATTTGTCAGAGCACGTGAGGCGCTGCCCTGTCAGCTGGCCAGCACGCATGCGCGCGCTGGCCAGCTGAGTTCACCTTTTTAAAAGCTATTTTTCGCCTTCCCCAGGCTCCAGAGGCTTTATAGGAGCCTGGGGAGGGCGAAAAGAGCCTCCCCCCCCCGGAGGCTTTAGGGACCGTCCCTGAAGCCTTCGGAATGCTTAAAACGACCCTCCGAGCAAACCGGAAGTGACTTTCGGGTTGCTCGGAGGGTCGTTTTAAGCGTTCCGAAGGCTTCAGGGACCGTCTGAGGCTTCCCAGATGCCTTCGGAGCGCTTAAAACGACCCTCCGAGCAACCCGGAAGTCACTTCCGGTTTGCTCGGAGGGTGGTTTTAAGTGTTCCGAAGGCTTCAGGGACTGTTCGAGGCTTCCCTGATGCCTTCGGAGCGCTTAAAACGACCCTCCGAGCAATCCGGTAGTCACTTCCGGTTTGCTCGGAGGGTGGTTTTAAGCGCTCCAAAGGCTTCAGGGAAGACTGCGGACAGTCCCTGAAGCCTCCGGAGGGCCTCCGGGGGGTCGGGGGAGGCTCTTTTCGCCCTCCCCAGGCTCCTATAAAGCCCCTGGAGCCTGGGAAGGGCAAAAAAATGTAAAAATGGAGGGGTCGCGCGTTGTGTGCACATGCGCACTGTGGGGGTCGCACGTTGCATTATGGGTGCGGCACGCCCGCACTCGACTCCCCTGCGCTCCCCCCACTTGTGGCACGCGAGCCAAAAAAGGTTCGCCATCACTGTTCTAGAGTCTCCACATCTTTTCTACATCGTGGCGACCAGAACTGAATGCAGTATTCCAAGTGTGGCCTTACCAAGGCATTATAAAGTGGTATTAACACTTCATGTGATCTTGATTCTATCCCTCTGTTGAAGCAGCCTAGGACTGTGTTGGCTTTTTTGGCAGCTGCTGCACACGGCAGGCTCATATTTAAATGGTTGTCCACTAGAACTCCAAGATCCCTTTCACAGTTACTACTGTTGAGCAAGGTAACATTTATACTGTACCTGTGCATTTCGTTTTTGTTGCCTAAATGTAGAACCTTACCCTTTTTTTTCTTTTTGCTACCCCTCATCCTCAGTGAATTCATAATTTTTAGTATAATGATAAATTCCAAATTCATATCCTATTCTTAAACCGTATTAGTAAATTAATGGATGTAAGTTCTCTTCTATAATCATACAATTCCAGCATACTGAAGTCAATAACTAATCCTTTTATCCATTCTGTGTGGTGTCTAGCAAACATGAAAGTAGATCTTTCCTTGAATTAAAATCAACTTAAATTCATGGGAGACGTACCTAATCTGTAAAACCCTTAACAAGTAAATTGTACTAATCCAATTTTTTATTCCAAAATTCTTAGATAAAGTGAATATCTAGTTTAGTAATACACTTTAAGGGTGCATAGAAAAATATGATAGATTTAAAATTGTCCAAAACATCTATATGGTAATAAAAGATCAGGAATTTAAAATGGTGCTAATATATCTGGACCAAACTGCAAAGATTAAAAGTGTTTTGAGGATTTTGCCATTCTACAGTTTTAGGCAATTAAAGATTTAAAGACTAATTATTATATTTTAATAGCAAGGATGCTGTCTTCCCGATACATTTTCTGAAATATGTCACTTCAGCTGACAACTATAGTATTCTGTTTCTTTCAAGGGCCATTTATATGAGGGGGAAACGGTGAGTAAAATGAATTAGATTAGATCTTTTGTGCACTTACCTAAAATGCAAATGAAGGCAATTGAAAGGCAAAAACGTTTTTCCGTGAAATATCTCTTTTGCGAGCAAAGAGGCCAATGAAATGAGCACACTAAAAGCTAGCAAAAAGTTAAATTCAATACTACCGACCAACTGATAAACCGCAATGCAGCTTTCCTTGGAGACCACTCCTAAGTTGCAATGGTTCACAAAAGCAGTGATAATCACGAGTAATTATGCATGCACTTTGGTATGTGATGTAATTTTATTACTGCAATGGTTTTTCTCCAGGACTTCTGGATGCCATTCAAGATGTTGGTCTATAAAACCATTCATGGCCCAAGGTCAGGATATTTGTCACACCACCTCCAATTCCCTCGGCTTCAGAAGTGGGTTCCTAGCAGTTCGGACAGGTTTGGCCAAGTAGGTAGTAACTCACCTGTCCATGTACCCTAACTGGTTCTATTGTCAGCCGCACCATCTTGATTTTTGGTTCTGCGCATGCTCAGAACAATCTCCATTGCAGAAATGTAATTTCCCCCCCTTTTCTAACATTCTTTTTTGCTGTAAATGTGCACGCGCCCACTGAACTGGCAGTAATGCCGGTAGCAACCCACCCCTGCTCTGCTTGCCCTGTCATATCTGCTCAGCCAGCACGCTCCAGGTCCCATCGCTGAAGTAACATCATCTGATGAGATAAGGAGTACAGTGGCTTGCGTGGCTAGGATGCTGGGATTGAGGTCAGCAAGCCCATATTTGAGACCCGAGTGGTCCCATGTGATGATATCAGACAAGGCACACAGCCAGTTGCTCCAACTTCCCTTTATTGCTCCAACTGTCCCCCAAACGCAAGTCCCGGAGCAAAGCGCTTACACTAGAGGTGGGTTTCTGCCAGTTTATTCCGGATCAGGTGAACTGGGAGTGGCGGTGGCGGGAGGCTCCGCCCACCCACCCGGATGCTTCTGCACATGGGCAAAAGCGTTGCACGAGTGAACCAGTAGTAAAATAATTTGAAACCCACCACTGGCGCGCACACACACACACACATACACACATACAGAGACACAGCAGATTCTGGTTGTGAGGAGTCCAGCAAGACGCTGGTAGCACAACGGCTTCAAAGCAAGAAGTCCAGTGGGCAAAGGAACAAGGCAATAAATCCACAAAGCAAGGAAGAAAGCAATGAGTCCGCGAAGCAAGGAGCAAGGCAAGAAGTACTGCAAACTCCAGACGTTGGCAACAGCACACAAAACTCCACAAATTCATTATTTGTTCCCGACAAACGCCCCTCCCCACAGCATCTCCTTAAGTCAGTCCCCAGGTGTGCCTTGTGAAGAGGTGCGGGGCACTCTCCTCCCGACTCATCAGGTTGGCCTGCGCTGTTCCTACCTCCTCTCCACTCTCTGTGACATGCCGTGAGGCAGGGTTGAGCTCCTGTCCTTTGCTCTAGCTCCTGCCCAAGACATGAAAGGAGCCTCCAACTGGGTGTCCCCTGGACAACGGTGATGTCAACGGCTAACCCTTTCAATCTGGAAGCGCCTTGGTGCTTCTGACACAAGTGCAAGCAAACCTGATGAGATCTAAGAGGATCTCTGTTGTCAGGTCTTTCCTTTGAACAGTTTCCCTATCCCCCAGATCTCAGCTGGGTATTAGAAAAGAACTTAAGACTCTTCCCAGTCTCTGGGCTAGGATGGTGTGTGTCTCCACTAATCAGCATGTGCAGTTGATGGAGCTGTATTCATTACATCGTGATAACTGATTTTAGTTTTCCTTTCCATCATGGTCATCTTTCCAATATGGTCTTTCCACTAATCTTTTAATCTTTTATAAGCCACCCAGAGTTGCAAAGCACACAGATGGTGTTAGAAATGTATGAAATAAATAAAGTCCAGGGGGGAGGGGAAAGAATAAAAGGGAATAGCAGCAGCTGAGACATGATGGGGTGGGGTGGGAGCAGCATCATAGACCGGGAGGGGGGGAAAACACTGCTGGGAAGCAGAGTAATTTAGGGTGAAGAAATATCTGAGTTTTGAACTCAGGTTCTAGGGAGATGGCACAGGAACATCTTTGATAGGATGGCAAAGAGAAGAGGGACCAGTCCTGGCACAACTGTATTACTGTCACTGTGAAGAAGCTTCCCATCTCAACAAGAAATTCATCTGTTGAGACTATAGAAAGGGTACACACACACACACACACACAAACTAAGGGGACATTATACTGTGTCTTATTTTCTTTTGACCCCCGAAATAAGCTGTAGGAAGTTAAAACTCATCCCTCTCCTAGAAGAATAAAATATTCTAGGAAATATTGAAAAGGGAGAATATTATATTTCCCTGAATGTGAAAAGGGAGAAACATGTTTTTAAAGACAAAGTAGCTCCCTGCAGCTTCCTGCCCACCCCCCTTGCCTTTTAAATTTGGTTCTGGTGCCACTGCCCTTTCTTCTACACATCTGGTAATATATCCCTCAGAGTGAATTTTGGCCTCTTTGTCCTGTGGCTATGTTTTAACAGGAAAAGCTGAGGAGACAGTGGAGAAGCGACAGTGCTGGTGGAGGTATCCATCCTAGGAGCTTCGATACTATTCCTGGATTCTTTGAAAGAAAGCCAATAACAGGCAAACCTTATGTAAAGACTGCCCTGTTTATCCCAAAGGTGCTTTTTCAAAAGGCAGCTGAAGTTCGTTTTGGAAAAACAAAGTCCAGTTGCCTTTTGAAAAAGCAACTTTGGGACAACCATGATCTGGATGACTGAGAATCTCCATAGACTGCCCTGTTTAGTGACTGTTTGGAGTTGTGATAGTACTGAAAAAGTCATTTAATGACCAAATGTATGGCTAGCGCAGTGTCTCTGCAGTCATGTGATTGTCATTTGGGTGCTTTGCAACCAGGGTGCATTTACAATATTATTTAAAATATTTTACAATAATGTAATATAATATATTTTATCATATAATATCATATTTTACAACATAACATAGTCAGAATATTCATAACTGGGAGAGACATGATAACAAGGTCAGCCAATGAATAGGCATAGCAACTAAGTCAGCCAATGGGAGCTGAAACAGAACCGAGTCTGTGCTGAGAATTGAAACTGAAACTAGTCTGTAAGCTCTGAGTCTGTTGCTCTGAGAAGTAAACTAATCTAAACCTCTCTGTCTGCTTTGAACTCTGAGATGAAGCTGCTCTCCTGCTTGTGTTCTGCTTGTAACTTCTACCATGTTGAAAGAATGTACTATTGGTATTGTACATTTATTCATCTGTCATTATGTATATAAAGAAGTTAATAAATCCAGCTAAAACAGTTATCTGTATGTGCTTTCTGGATTTGATTTTTCTGCAACAAACTGACAAACATAACATAAAATCACATCACAACACAACACAAGACAACATAATAATATAACATAACATAATTTACAATAGTGTCCTGCAACGTTGTGACTGCCATTTGTGAGCTGCGCAGCTGACTTCTGACAAGCAAAGACAATGGAGAAGCCAACACTAAAATCACAAGTTGCAGTCATGTAACGTCTTACTTAATCACAGTAACCCTTAGCAACAGAGTTGCTAGACCCAATTGTGGTCCTTAAGGGAGGAGTACCTGTAGTTTCAGCCAGTCCCATGATTTTTACCTTTCAGAAGTTTGTGTAAACTCAATGTTGCAAAAACATCTGCACCTACTTTGATTGTAGCTGGCTGTATTTTTTTTTTTAACTGAGCAATAATACAGTAGCAACCACATCCTCCAAAAGCAGCAGACATAACAGTTTACTCCAGGGTAAGCTTGACATTTAATTAATTTACTTCTGAAATGTCAGTGTTTGAAGCAGCTTGACCTGCACTTGCTGTACAATCTTTCAGAAAGCCAAGAAGAAAAACTTCTTAGGAAGTTTGAACACTGTTGTGCAACTAAAAACTGTCATTGTTTTTGCTTTCTGGATATTGCAGTGGACGAATGGAAGATACAAAAGGTATCTTATTGCCTTATCCCAGTGATGGCGAACCATTTCGACACCAAATGCCCACACCAGAACACATGTGCATGTGCGTGCACTGGAGTGCCGGAAACCCAAAGATCAGCTGGTCGATGCGCACAGGCCTGTTTGGGGCCATTTCAGGCCATTTTTCTGACCGTTTTCAGGTCTTTTTCATGCCATTTTGCCTTGAAAACAGTGAGAAAACGGACTGGTTTTTGGGCATTTTTCAGGTCGTTTTTCAGGCTGTTTTCAGACAGTTTTCTGGGTGCTCCAGCACTTGTGAAGACCAGCACTGGAAACCAGAAGTGCAGCTGGCAACGGCACAAGTGCCCACAGAGAGGGCTCTGCGTGCCACCTCTGGCACACATGCCATAAGTCCGCCATCTTGGCCTTATCCTATTTAATTTACTGGGCTGATTGATTTACCATCAAGATTTGGCACCCTGAATCTAGTCTTCCACCAGCAAATACCTTCTCTATTTTAGTAACACTTGTGTGGAGAAGGGCTTCACATCTGGAAAAATTCCTCAACAGGACAAGTCTCTCATTAGTTCTGCTACTGCTCTATGTTGGCTAGGCAACTCTGTCACTCGGTTCATTGAGAGGCAGGAAGCACGGGTATAGTCACATAGCCCAGTAAGATTATTTGCATTAAATCTGTTCATTCTGTAACCCCAAGACTGCATTGAAGTACAGCTGGAATAGTACTTGAAGATATGTTGTCCAATTCTAATTTTTTTTACTCTATAGGAGAAAATGGATTAACAGCATGGTGGGCAATCTGATTCACATTTCATTGCATCAAACTCCAAATGGGTTAAAACAGGCCTCAAAACAGAATGAGACACATGGTGATTCTTTCAAGCTAAGTTCTTTATTGTTCCATACCTGTAGACAAAATCTTGCCAAACTTAAGCCCTCTAACATCTGTATCAACAATATACTCTGAGAACTATTAGGCAGGGGCAATCTTCACCCTCTTTCTCTCACACAAAATATCCAGACTAAGCTGCCTTTTATTCCTCTGGACCCCCCCCCCCCTCCTGGGAAGTCTGCCAACTACGATCCATCACAAAAATCACATAACATTATTGTTCTTGCTTCTAGTACTTTATTCTGGCCCAGCCTACCTTTTGATTATGAATTCCCTCCCAGCATGCCATTAAAAGGTCAAAAGATTCAAATGGGCTCCTCTCCTCCCCGCCCTTCCCCTCCCCACATCCAGTCAGAGTGGTACAGGTAGTCCTTGACTTACGTCCACAATTGAGCCCAACATTTGTGTTTAGGTTCCACAACCTTTGTGTGCTGGCATCGTCTCATAGATCTTCTGCCCCTCTTCCAATATCCCTTCTGCCTATAAATCTTTCATTTTTATTTTCTTACCTGTGCAAAACATCCTAAAAACAATCCCACGGAGAGTAAAGAGAAGCCACAAAAAATGCTGTTGTTAGTGCCACACTATGAACGTTTTGGGTATAATTTTTAATAGAAGACTTTGGTTGGTGATGGTACTGAAAATTGTGCAGAAATGCTAACTAGACTTTTTCCCTCTCCAACTCACTATACAATGTGGGTTTAGGAACATTTTCATATCAAAGTTATTAATAGTAGATGTCTGTCTGTCTATCTGCCTGTCTGTTTGTCTCTCTCTTTCTCTCTCCTCTATATGTGTGAGATGCATAATGCAAAATATAAAGATTGTACCAATAGAGTCCTTGGCTCTTTGCATGCAGATCTTTAGGTTCACCCCATAATGCATTGGTCAGGACAATGAAATTATACCGTATTTTTTAGACTACAAGACGCACTAGTGTATAAGACAAGATTTTGAAGAGGAAGTAAGAAAAAGTTTCTGTTCTTCCCAGCCCCCAGGAGCACTCTGCAGGCTTCAGCAGGGCTGGGGGAAGGCAAAAACGCCCGTGTTTTTGCGAGAAATGGCCCATTTTTCATCCATTTTTTGCAAAAACAAGGGCATTTTTGCCTTCCCACAGCCCTGCTGAAGCCTGCATGGTCCTTCTGGGGCTGGGGGGAAGGCAAAAATGCCTTCATTTTTCAGAAAAACAGCCTGTTTTTTGCCCGTTTTTTGCAAAAATGGGATGCGGGGGGGGGCCTTCGGGAAGCCAAAAATGGCTGTATTTGGTGTTAAGACGCACCAACACTTCCACACTCTTTTAAGGGGGGGAAAGATGCATCTTATATTCCAAAAAATATGGTAATTCCCACAATCCATGCTGAATTTGAATTTAATATTTGGGAGCTTTCTCATTCCATGAAATCTTGATTTATAGGTAGAGTGTTCAAGGGGAAGTCAAAAAGTCAACAGGCAGTTGCAACTGGACAATACAATCCTTGTACTTTTTTACGTGTTTATAGGTATTAAAAGTGGTGGGATTCCAGTTCCTTAGCTACAGATATCACTTCAATGTTTTAAAATTCCTTTACGGATGTCTGTTTAGAAAAAAAATGTTTGGGAAGACATTACTGATGGAAGAAAGATATTATCGGTTCTCGTTCTATGATGTACTCTTTTCTTGAAAATTCCTTTTCAAGAGCTCCGAGATCGCAGTTGATACTTTTGCCGCTGGGTGGTCCTTTTGGACCTAAACCATCCCGAAGAGATGGTGACAGGGAAGAATACGTCTTGCTGATCTCAGGGACGCTGCAAAGTCTCTGATTGATCCAAGAGAATCTCTTCTTGCCGGCGACAGAAGTGCAGCCAAAAGCTGCTGAAGTTGGAACAGCTCCGGAACGGGAGGAAAGCGGAAAGAGAAAGTGTGTCCATCTGGTGAGGAAATCTTATTGTTATAAAAGAGACTGCCCCCCCAAAAAATTAAAGCTAAATTAAATTTGAAAACAGAAGAAAATAAGCGGCGAAATTAAGCAGTGGACAGTGTATTATCTTTTTTAAAATTTTCTTTTATGGGTGGAATTTTTGCAAATATTTCCTATTTTTTAAAGTAAACGGATTAGTTTTGCTTCTACTTCTTTTTTTACCTATGGATTAAAATCTTTTTCTTTATTTTTATAATACTGGTTTGGATGGGGGTTTTTTTTTTTAAAATTTTGCTTCACTTAAGAATTTTGCTTCTTTTAAGCCTGGAATATAAAGAAGATATAAAAGGAATACAAAGAGGGTTCTAATATCAGAGGGAAAGGAAGTAACACTGCCATTTGGAGGCTGGAGGCTTGATTCCTGGAAACATTGCCCTTTCTTTTTTCGCTTTGATCATTTTGACTTTGCACTTCAAGGTTCTTCAGCTTGTTTATAGAGAGTGACAAGGAGAAGAGCATGGGTTGTTTATACAGGTGCTCTTTGGGAGCTTCATTGGCAGCTGGAGAGAAGTGAAAACAAAGCCTTGTTTGAAAGATTATATAAATGAACTTGTGTCAAATCTAATAAAAAGTTTTGAATGCTAAAGTGGCAGTGTTTACCGGTTGGAAGAATGGCACAACATCAAAAAGAAATCTTAACATTGTAAAAGATTGTTTGAAATTCAAAAATTATTAGAAGTAACAGAGAAAATTGAGAAGAGATTGGAAAACGTAGATTGTAAAACAGTAAAATTTGATGGAAAAATTGAAGATGTTCATCAAATGGAAAAAGTGGAGGTTAGAGTCCTAAAAACTGAAGGGAAAAATGAACAAAGAGGCTAAATAATTGTTGATATCAACAATGAACTGAGCATGGTTGGAAATGGAAAGAGTGGAATATGGAAAGGGGAGATAGATGGACAGGAGCTCTACCCCAGATTTCAAGGTATAGAAGAAGAAAAAAGAGAAGAATTGATGGATCTAAGGAGAGAAATTTTGTCAGAAGCACTATTGATAACCAAAGATAAGCTGATTAAAGAAGCAGATGGAGGGTTTCGAGATTGTATAAGATATGCAACAAGCAACAAGTTGCGAAGAGAAGTCCATAGAAATTTTATTAAGGAAACAACCAGAAGACTAATCCCACAAATGGCAAAAGACATATTACTGGAAAGACACAGACTTATATATGAAAGCTTATAATAAAAAATTAGTCAAATTTTGTTATATTTAGAGCATTATGTAAAAAATGAAGTGATAATGGATAAAGTTAGATAATTGATAATGATAACAATGTATACATATGTATTGGTTTGATAAGAGGAAATTTGATATAAATTGCAAATGGTGACTACGAAAGGAAGTTTAGAAATTCTGTTATGTATGAAAGCTTATAATAAAAAATTAAGTCAAATTTACTTATATATATATTATATATATATATATATATATATATATATATATATGTATGTATGTATGTATGTATGTATGTATGTATGTACTGGTTTGATAAAAAGACATTGGATATAAATTGTAAACAGTGATTAAGAAAGGAGGTCTAGACATTTTGTTATTAAATATAATCAATTTTTTATTTAGAACATGTCATAAAGATGTAACATTACCGATGATAATGGAAACAGTTAACGGAATGCCATTATGTGGTTTTTCTTTAAATTTTGGAATATTTTATATAAAAGGATGTAAAAACAATTATAGTTAAATGAAGGTTGAGGTATGATGATACCGTCTTTCCCCGAAATAAGCACTTGGCCTTATTTTCGGGGAGGTCTTATAATTTTTGAGATGCAGGAGGCAGCAAGCGTGGTTACTTCATGGCTGCTGCTCTGTTGCAATATTTTAAGGGAGGGCTTATTTTGGGGGGGGCTTATTTTAGCACATCTGCGCAAAAGCACAATTGAGCTTATCATCCAGGGAGCTTCTTATTTTCAGGGAAACAGGGTAGTAATATATATATAAATATATTTGATTTAAAATATATAACTTGATATGAATTGTAGGTGATGACTGTGGAAGGGATGCACAAAAGTTTTTTGTAACCAATTGACACACTTTCTACAATTTGTAATGGAAGATGGTTTTGTGGTGTTTTTTGTGTTTCGTTTGCCTGTGTTTATTCAAAATAAAAAATTCTTAAATAAAAAAAAGAGGCAACAAAAAAGATAAAAAGAAGATAAAAAACAACAACACTTTTTTGCCAGCACTTAACACTGAGATAACTAGGAATTAACACCAGGATTAACACCAAACAATCAAGCAGTAAACAACAGCCAAATGAAGGAATTATCAAGGAGAAATGTTCGTGGAGATTTTCAGTCATCCAGGTCATGGTTGCCCCAAAGGTGCTTTTCTAAAAGGCAACTGGACTTCGTTTTTCCTTGAAGACATTTTACTTGTCATCCAAGAAACTTCTTCAGCTCTGACTGAATCGTGGAGGATGGAAGAATTTATATTCTTTGTGGTCATTTAGTCATTAACACTCTTCTTGAGAGTCGTTAAGGCCCTCAGAGTCACCTGAATAATGCAAATGGATGTGGAATAGTGGTGAAATTCAATTTTTTTTACTAGTAGTTCTGTGGGCATGGCTTAGTTGGCATGGTGTGGCTTGGTGGGCAATGCTTGGTGGACGTGGCAGGGGAAGGATACCGCAAAATCTCCATTCCCACCCGACTCTGGGGCCAGCCAGAGGTGGCATTTGCCAGTTCTCTGAACTACTCAAAATTTCTGTTACCGGTTCTCCAGAACCTGTCAGAACCTACTGGATTTCACCCCTGGTGTGAAACCTTCTTGGAACGGCTGAAATGACTGTGTTGTAAATAGGAGAAGGTGGTATTGCATCCTTCCGTTTTCCACCATTTAGTCAGAACTGAAGCTTCTTCTTGGATGAGAAGCGAAATTCTTCAAAGAAAAACAAAGCCCAGCTGCCTTTTGAAAAAGTACCTTTGGGACGACCAAGGAGAAAACAATACCCCCATTAACTCTTACATTGCAAGCTACTGTATATAAATGGAAGGCAAACCCTTCTCCCTTCTAGCACCGAAGACATTACTTAGATGGGAAATGTGAAACATCTGCAAGACAACCAAGATCAGAGACCACCAAGGACTCCATAGGATGAGAGAAAATTGGAAGGAAAGAAGACAGAAGAGAGAAAAATGGGAGTAGGATGAGAGAAAAGAAGAGGTTGGTATGAGGCCACACATTAGTTTGAAAAAGGGAGGCTTATGATGGAAAATCTTGAAAGAAAGCCATGGAAGAACATTTAATTCTCAGATGAAAAATATTCTCCACCTGAATTCTCAGATGAAAAATATTCTCCACCTGGGACAGAATTGATAAGAATTCGGTGGGTGTTTTTTAGGATGTGTCAAATTTTTCAACTTTCAATTTCCAAACATTGTGTAAAGGTAAAGGTTTCCCTCGCACATATGTGCTAGTCGTTACCGACTCTGGGGGACAGTGTTCATCTTCGTTTCAAAGCTAAAGAGCCAGCGCTGTCCAAAGACGTCTCTGTGGTCATATGGCCGGCATGACTAAATGCCGAAGGTGCACAGAACTCTGTTACCTTCCCACCAAAGGTGGTTCCTATTTTTCTACTTGTATTTTACATGCTTTCAAACTGCTAGGTTGGCAGAAGCTGGGACAAGTAACGGGAGCTCACTCCGTTACACGGCACTAGGGATTCGAACCATCAAACTACCGACCTTTTTGATCGACAAGCTCAGCGTCTTAGCCACTGAGCCACCGCGTCCCTGTTTCAAACATTAGTGGTGCTTGAAAGTTGTGACATGCCTTGGGGATTGTAAAGATAGTTTGGTCATTTTATTCTAATTTAGACATGTCTAGTAAGTAACTCCATAAATATAATAAATTTTTAACATTTTGTTTTGTTTCATTTGTTTTACTGAAATATTAGAGACAGTGAAGCTGGTGGGGAAGCAAAGAAAGTAGGCTTCCATGTTTTTAGATGGCTTTAAGGGGCAGACAGATTTCCTTGATCCAAGTTCAGCTCTTTGTAGCTTCGTGGAGACATCTGGGTAGCGTTCTTGGCAGCAGTTCAGAAATGTTTGCTAAGAGTTTTTAAACTTCCCAGCTCCCCTGGCACTTCTGATCCAGATACTAATTAGATCTGATGCAGCTCAGCTTCTTGAAGATGACTCAAAAAGATAAAGTGCTGCCAACTTCCCAAAACTTCTGGTGAGAGGAGCCTCAGCTTCAAAATGCAATTGAACAAATTAAAAAGCTCTACTCCTGTTGAGTAGAGTTATGTTTCTTTTATACCCATGTGAATATCATAACAATGCTTCCTTTATCAAGGGAGGTAGTAGAATCAGAGCAATCTTAAGATCAGCTCTGGAAAACAGACAACTGTATTGATTCCTCTCTCACCACAAAACAACCAAGCAACCCAAATAAGTAGTCGGTGCCAAATATATTTTATTTTCCAGGAGCGATAATAAAATGTATTTCATTTGATAAGAATTCAAAGAGTGTTCTCTCTCCTGAGTAATTGTATCTGATAATATTTCCCCTTAATATTGTCACAGGAATTAACTTTTCATACCTTATCTGTCTGTCTATCCATTTGGTGGAGTAAAAATGGAATTGTTCTTTTAAAAAAGAAGCTTACTTGCTATTGTTGGAAGAAATGTCCTTCTGGGTTCAGTTCCAAGTGGGGAAAAAGACTCTGGAAACATGCAGGCTGCTTGGAAAGATGATTTAATGGTGGGCAGGATTACATGGCTTGAACTCCTGAATAGAAAAGGGAGATCAAATGCTTCCAGTTGTTGGGTGAAGAAGGAAAAAAAAGAGAAGGGGCTTGTTGAGAGTCCCTGGGTTTTTAATATTCTTTGTTCCGCCCCACCTCTCTGTTTACTGTTCCTGTGTAAGAAATGTATTCTGATTGGTTGTCAGACTCCCATGGGGCCATGCAGGAGCAACTTTCTAGGTTGTGTTTTGAGTCCAAGTTTGGTTGAGCATTGCTTTTTCCCAGGTGCCCTGTGGTAAGATAAGTAAAGGACTAATATTATCATGCTTTAATCCCATCACCCTGGAGCTGAAGAGGGGAGATCTTTGTTATGTAGAAAAGAGAGGCTCAGGCCTTTTAATGGCCATTGACAAAGGTGGGGGCTATTAAGAGTGAGTCTGCTTCCTGCCTAAAAACATGTTTCTCCATTTCTGATCCAGGGAAATATAATATTCCGCCTTTTCAATATTTCCCAGGATATTTCATTTTTCAAGGAGAGGGGTGGGTTTTAACTTCCTACACTGGCTGGGGAATTCTGGGAGTTGAAGTCCACAAGTCTTAAAGTTGCCAAGTTTGGACACCCCTGTCCTACACTATTCAAGTCAAATGCAAACAATTGTAACTGAGCAGCAGTGCAATGTTTGATTTTCAAATCAGTTGGCATTTTGCAGAAGACTGAATCCGACGCCTATTAATTTATCATCCTTCCATGGCTGTGGTCCCAATATTGTCACTTGAGGTGCAAATGAAAACTTCTTGAGGGGTCCTTGGTGCTCTCTGAGCTTCGTTGTTTTGTTGGCGACATTTCATTACCCAACTAGGTGCTTGTAAGGAGTGGGATTTGCTCTCAGTTTATACTCTACTGACTTGCCCTGTCAATGTGGTCATGGAGGTTCTTTGGTTGGACTGTTAACACCAAGATTAATATCAGACCAGCAATCAAGAAGTAAACAATACACCACTCAAGGAACAATCAAACAAGCTAACAGTAAAGAACTTTCAAGACCATATTGACAGGGCAAATCACTAGACCAGAATATAGAATGAGAGAAAACCCCACTTCCTACCAGCACTGATGATATTACCTAGTTTGGGTAATGAAACATCTGCAAGAAAGCAACGAAGCTCAAAGAGCACCAAGGACCCTTCATTTCAGTCTTGCTCTTCTTTATGAAAGCACCTTGCATGTGGTAGAATTCTTCTAGCAAGACTAAAATTTAAGCCTTCTGTGCATTTGATATTAGGAACTGAAATAAATAAGGCAAGGCATTAAGCCATTAGACATGGATGAACAGAAATGCATAAAATAAGTGTGAAAATGACATTTAACATTCCTCACATGTAATATTCCAATTTTCTCTTGGAAAGAGAAAATTATGTCGCTGCTAGAATCTGGCTGGCATCAAGAGAAGCTGATAGATCATGAACTGGGATAGGGGGGGAAAATCCTATAGGGAAGGCATAGAAGGCTGTTGTAAAAAGTTTAAACTGATGCTGGTTTTTGAGCCAGTTTTTTTTTTAAAAAAACACTTAAGTGCTAGTTATATATAATTTGGATGAATGTTGCACTGTTACACTGGGCAATCTTTCTGCATTAGCATCGTCTTTAGAAGCAGTCATGGCACAGAATGGTTTGTAAGCCATTCAGAAGATTGGAATCAAAGTGAGATACCTTGAAAGCTGGACCAGGGGTGGGTTTCTCCCAGTTCAGCCCAGATCAGGCAAACCGGTAGTAGCAGTGGCAGGAGGCTCCACCCACCCACCCAGGCGCTTCTGCACATGCGTATGCACGCCCAAGCGAACCAGTAGTAAACAAAATTGAAACCCACCACTGAGTTGGACTGATTATTTACTGAGGAAGAAAAAGAATTCAGGAATCATTTAACGTTGTCAAAAGCCTGGTCTATGTTCAAGGAAGATAATGCCAATTAATGGCAAACTCTGGAGGATAAAAACAGCTGACTGGGACTGGTTATCTTCATATTTTGAACAATAAAATATTTTCATGTAAGGATTGTGTTTTCAATCATGAGGTCTCGGGATTGTGAAAGCTTTCCATTTCTACATAAGATATTCCTAGAGCAAAAGTGTCAAACTCGATTTCATTGAGGTTGTGTCACAACATCACGGTTGTGTTTGACCTCAGGCGGCTGGGGGGCGGGCATGGTCAGCTTGACATCACTCGTGTTGGGGGTGCAACTGATCCAACTAAGTAGAACATTTTATCTGGACCCAGTTTATTCTGGCTTCAATCTTGGGATGGCAGTTTCCTTCTTATCCTAGTTCAAAGCAAGATACAGTATATAGAATGATTCTGCTGGACCTCTTAGCAGCTCTTGCATTACTGACCAGGGGTGAACAACTATGGCCCCTTTATGATGTGAGGACTTCAACTCCCTGAATTCCTGAGCCAGTCACAGATCGTAAAGGGCCATATTTGCCCACCTCTGGAATTGACTATAGTATGCTTCTGAACAACCTTGCTGGATGAGGTAAGATCCCAGGGGAAGGTGTCGTGTGTTGATTCTATGTTTCTCCTTGTGGATAGATTTTAGACAGTATATTTGGGGTGGGATTCAAAAATTTTAGCAACCGTTTCTCTGCCTGGTTGCTGGGTGGGCGTGACCACTCAGCCTCCTGCACCATGGCAGAGGGGGTGTTTTGCCCTCCCCAGGCTCCAGGGGCTTTCCTTGAGCCTCTGGGAGGGTGAAAATGGCCTCTCCCAGGCTCCAGAGGTCCTGCGGAGGCCGGAAACTGGACTTCTGAAACTTTTGGGAGGCCTGTTTTTCACCCTCCCAGAGCCTCTGCACAGGCCCTGCACTTAGCTGGTATCCAAAATGGGCTGCGTGGAGACTCCTGGGAGGGAAGGGGCCGGGTGGGCAGGGCCAGCCAGTCCTTGCAACTATCAGTTCGGCGAACTAGATGTACAATTAGCATCCGGTTCACCCAAACTGATCCAAACCCCACCCCTACTTCCATCTTTGAATCTGGTACTTCATTATCTGCACAAAATCACTCAGAGAAGCCACTTGATTTCAAAAACTCGGGTTCTTTAATGTCAAAACACGGGATTTTGTCAATTACACCCTGAAAGGGGGAAAAAAGGGGAAAGCAGGCAGAGAAGAGACATTTCTCAAGAATCTCTTCCCTACCTCCCAATAAACTACAACTAGCTTTACTATGCTGTAGCGACTTAAAATGAGAATTTCATGCAATTTTTTTTCCGATTTTTTTAAAAGCAGCAAATAAACCCACGTTTTACTTTTACTAAAGGGTGCCAGGTTGTTCCATGGGCAAAGATTAAATATAGGTTTCCATTTAAATACACAACAGTTACACCGTTCACAAATCTAGAAGGGATGAGGAAATTATAAAAGTGATTGTATCACCTGCAAAGTTCCAGTCCTTTTATTTTCTCAAATGGGAATCCTGGTGAAGACTATAATGGCGCTTTGATATTACTGTTCATATCTACCATATAAAACCAATCTTCTGAATTTTGTTAAATTCAAAAGTTAAAATCATATTCCACCAGTCATTTCGTGTCTTTTTAATCTCCCTGCTAAATTTAGCAAGATTCCATTCAGGGTGCAAATCTTTAACCCGCTGGGAAAAAAGAACAGTCAAGGAAAGAAGAGTCCATTGGTAGCCCAGGGGTGGGCTTCAAAAATTTCAGCAACGGGTTCTCTGCCCGGTTGCTGGGTGGGTGTGGCCATGGTGGGTGTGGCCTAGTTGGCTTCCTGCACCATGGCGGGGGTGTTGTTGTTTCACTTTCCCCAGGCTCTGGAGGCTTTCTTTGAGCCTCTGGGAGGGTGAAAGCTGCCTCCCCTGGGCTCCAGAGGCCCTCTGGAGGGCAGAAATGGCCTGTTTCCAGCCTTCTAAGAGGCCCGTTTCCTCTTCCCTGAGCCTCCGCATGGGCCCTGCACTTACCTCGCATCCAAAACGGGCCACGTGGAGGCTCCTGGGAGGGAAGGGATGGGAGGGGCCAGCCAGGAGTGGGATTTGGAGGTTCTCCGAACCGGCCATAACATTAGCTACGGGTTCTCCCGAACCTGGACAAACCTGTAGCAGCCCACCCCTGTAGTAGGCACTATCTCAAAGCACAGGGAATCTTTCAACAGGCTCACTTGATTCAAATGGCGATAAGGAGGGAGTCATGGAGATGTAGAACTTTATCAAAGGAAGCCACACTTCTTTTTCTATGCCAGTTGCTCTATCACATTTGCTTAAATGTCTTCTGGTTTGGAAGTGGGTAGTTGGCCTGTTCCCAAGTCACATATTCATGCGTTCAAATTAAGGCCTGAACAGGACAGCACAGAAGGTAACTGACCATTGAAACGGGATGAAATTTCATCAGCTTTCTATCTTAGACAAATGTGTTTATGTGGGAGACAGAGAATAAATGTCACCCTAACAGTCTTCCCAGCAAGTGCAGAAGTTGGATCAAAATTCCTTCCTGATTTAAGAGTAATTAAGCAGTCCAGCTGCTTAATTGTAGATAAAGAGGCTTGCTTGGTGAGGGGTCCTTGGTGCCTTCTGAACCTGGTTGTCTATGGAGATTCTCAATCATCCAGATCATGGGTAACCCCAAAGTTACTTTTCAACAGGCAACTGGACTTTCTTTGTTTTTGCTTGAAGGCGTTTTGCTTCTAACCCAAGAAGCTACTTCAGTTCTGAGCCTGGTTGTTTGTCTTGCAGACGTTTCATTAACCTAACTAGGTAACATCATCAGTGCCAGTGATTAGCATTGATGACGTCATGCAGTTTGGGTAATGAAACCTCTGCAAGAAAACAACCAGGTGTCAGGCCTACAGCCATCTTTTCTTTTGGAGCCTGCCACACTTTCTATTATTCTGCTATGCATTTTCTATTGTGGGGAAATGGGAGGGGGGATTGTAAGGAGTGCAATGCTGTGTAGCCATAACAAAATTCTTTCTAGAAAGCCAAGGTCATCCTTTGCACCTCTGAACCGACCAGAACTGGATGGGTGGAACTGCCAGCATGGCAGTGAAAGATTGGACCATGTGATGGACTTGTGAGTGTGGGGGCAAGATCTTGAACTTTTAACTAGGTGGGGAAAACTGGGAAGCTTCCAGATTCGGGTTTTCCCAGATGTGCCAACATGGCTCTCTTAATAAATTGGAACTTTGAGCAATGCTTTGGCTTGGACTCTGATTTACTTTTGGGTGCTATTTGGAACTCTGACACCAGGCTCAGAGAGCACCAAAGACCCCTCATTTCAACCCTGAGCTACAAATATTCCCCTTTATAGGCTTGCTTGGATTTTGAAGACTGGGATTAACTCATCCAAACTCTGGGTGTGTCTCCTTTAGTTTTCTTCACAGGAATATCCTGCAACCATTCTTTGGATGAGAAAAATACATTTCATACAGTCCTCAGCTAAAAGCAGGATGTGCAAGATCTGATCCTGGCACTCTACCTATGCATCCACGTACAGAAATTCCCAATTGCAATTCCCAAGAATCTTTATTATTTAGAAATTTCCATTAGTTTTATTTTGGAAGTGGCATTTGGTGAGTGTGTCCTCCAGGGTTGTGTTTGTAGTAAAGATGCTCCTGCAAAAAAATGGCACTACAAATAGCTGTTGAATTTCAAGTTGTACTGTAACAAGAAATGATACGAAAAACTCAGTTATTGAGGAGAACAAAGGAAATCCTGAAAGAGTCTTTCTTCGGGGTGAGATTAAGAAACACCACAGCGTTTCATTTCAAGAAAGATATAGCTAAAATGCTTCATAAATAAAAGATACAAAATCCACAAATGCACCTTTTTGATGTCACAGGCAACTGGAAGCACAAACCTTTGTAAATCAAATCACTGTCCCAGATTTAAATATTGGTTCATACAGCACAAAAAGTATCAGAATAATTTACCTCCGGGCAGATGATAATAGTTTTGTACTAGGATTAAATTTATATCCACATCTTTACAGAATCTCTTAGTTTATGTAGGCAAAGAGCAGCTGGAACTGGTGGGTTGAGTCATCAGCTTGGAGTTGTTATGTTCCCAGAAATGGTCAAAGTCTAACCCCTCTTAATTTCTGTGGACACTTATCACCAATTAAGTACTGAACTTTAGTTGACTAGATTCTTGTGTGTAGGCTTGAATAAATTTTCTGTGTTGCAACTTAATGTATGGTATTGATCTTTTGCCCCTGACAGCTAATAGGTTATATTTTATACTCCTGAGACCACATCAATCTTTTAGAGTATCTCTGACTCTAGATGTATATTTATCCTTTATATATTTGATTTAATTGTCCTTTGCTAGCACTGTAAGTAAAGAAACAAGTGCTCCTTGGTTTTCCTTGCATACAAGTGGAGAAGATAAAACATGAAAGAATGGAATCTAAATTCACCCAAGTTGAAAACTGTTCTTTTTTCATGAACTTGAAAGCAATTTTCCAACCACAGATTGTTTTCCTCTTTTCTCAGCCATACAAGGTGCCCATCCACACCATCTAATCATCTCCTAGGCACACAGATGGTCACTTTTGCCCTTCCTCTTTCTCTGTGGTTATGGCCTAGAAAGGCAGTGTCCTCCCTTCTCTCTTTTTCATCATTCAATGAAAAGGCCCCTCTCTAGTCACACATTTTCTATGGGTCCGCAGTTTAGCAGATAATAGTTCTGGCTGCAACCTCCATCCCTTTGCAAAAGAAAAAAAATCACGCTTTTTGCAGCTCTGGAAACTCATAAACCTAACACATGCAGAGCGATGCAGCTTAGGGGTAGCTTAGCTCAGCAAACGTGGCATTTCCTTTCCCACTTTCACTGCAGCCTCCTACGGCTGCAAATCCAGGTCAGACATGGCTTCAGACCTGGGGAACAGTTGGAGAGGTCAGAAGATCAAACTTGATCAGTGGCTTGGCAATCACCCGAACCTCCTCATTTAATGGGTTGGATTTTAAGTTCACACACTGCAGAGACTCCATGGAAGCAAGTTTCTCAACAGGAACATCTGTAGGAAGAAGAAATGTAACGTCAAACGCACGTTCATCTACCAATGTCTCTTTTAAAATTTGAGAAATCGGTTCATGTTGCTAACAATCAGGATATATATTCAATATATTCAAAACATTAATTTGAAATACATTTGAGGAATGTAATGCAGTGACAAAACTATATGAAGAAGGCCCGAGGTTCAGCCTTAATACAATACAATACAATACAATAGCAGATTTGGAAAGGACCTTGGAGGTCTTCTAGTCCAACCCCCTGCCTAGGCAGGAAACCCTATACCATTTCAGACAAATGGCTATCCAACATCTTCTTAAAGACTTCCAGTGTTGGGGCATTCACAACTTCTGGAGGCAAGCTGTTCCACTGATTAATTGTTCTAACTGTCAGGAAGTTTCTCCTCAGTTCTAAGTTGCTTCTCTCCTTGATTAGTTTCCACCCATTGCTTCTTGTTCTACCCTCAGGTGCCTTGGAAAATAGTTTGACTCCCTCTTCTTAGTGGCAAGTCAAACTATTAAGGAGAGAAGCAACTTAGAACTGAGGAGAAACTTCCTGACAGTTAGAACAATTAATCAGTGGAACAGCTTGCCTCCAGAAGTTGTAAATGAACTAACACTGGAAGTGTTGGACACCTTTAGTTGGGCTGGGAAAGGCTCTTACATTACATCATGGTATATCACTGCCAGTCCGCTATTCAGATCTAGGATACACCTTTGTCATCGTTGTCGTCCCTCCAAATACATTTAAGAACTGATTGCATATTCCCCTTTTAAATTTGCATCTGTACAGAGTTAAGGCAGGTGCAGCCACCCATAGATAGAAAAGTTATAAGCTGGACTTCTGGGAAAGCAATGACATTAAAGACAGCTTTGCTTTTGGCAGAGTTGATGATTGTCATAGAACAAGGTGCCAACCGATGGATTGACATCTCAAAACTTCTCCCCAGATGAAGGAGAGGAGCTGGATCACCCGTAAGTGCTCTATACAGTTCCTCCCTGCAAAGAAACCATAAAATAGCAGTTTCCTACAGATTTGTATTATTACCTGATGTTGGGGAAGATTGAAGGCAAAAGCAAAAGGAAACAGCAGAGGATGAGATGAGATGAGATTTGGGCAAACCCTGGAAGATAGTGAAGGACCAGGGGCAGGGGTGGGATTCAGCTGGTTCGGGCAACCCGGATGCCAATTTTATATTTGATTTGCTGAACCAGTAATTGTGAGGACAGGCTGCTCCTCCCCTCCCAGGAGTCTCCACATGGCCCATTTTGGATGCCAGGTAAGTGCAGGGCCCACGCAGAGGCTCTGAGAGGGTGAAAAACGGACCTCCCGGAAGTTCCGGAAGTCTGGAAAGGGGCCTGTTTCCAGCCTCCGGAGGACTTCTGGAGCCCATGAGAGGCCATTTTTGCTCTCCCTGAGGCTCAAGGAAAGCCTCCGGAACCTGGGAAGGGTGAAAACTATTGAAGACTGAGCTGATTGAAGAGACGGGGAACGGCTGAGGTAACGAAGAACAGCTTTATTTAACAGAACCAGCTAACAGGTAACTATATACAGAGTTCAGCACCTCGCCCTGCTTGACAGCTATTTATACAGGAGCTGTCAGGCAGGGCGACCCATAGGAATGGTGTAAACAGCCCACGCTCAGCCAGCCGCGCCTTAGCTAATCAGGCGCGGCTCAGCTGGAGCCGGCTGTCATTCGTAAGTCAAGGACTTGTGGCCGGTCGTAAATTGAGGACTTAGGACCGGTCTCAAGTCGAGGACTTACATTAGGATTTAACAAAAACGCCCCCTCCCCCATGGTGCAGGAGGCAGAGTATGCCCAGCATGGCTATGCCCACCTGGTTGCTAAAAATTTTAAATCCCACCCCTGTCCAGGAGGCATGGTGTGCTATAATCCATGGGATCGCAAACAGTGGAACATGACTTGTGACTGAACAACAACCAGACAAGTTGGGCGTACTGGGAACTGAAGGACAGTCAACTTTGTCCAAGCTGCAGCTCAGAGCCTTCAAATGAAATTAACTTGTGGGACACTCTTTCAAGAGAGTAAAGGTGAATTTTTAATTTGCTGTTGTTTTTAGTAGCTCTAAATGAATGTGTCTTGAATAAATTCAAATGATGCTTTAAATATTTGCTTACACATAAGATATGGGACAAAGAAAAGTGTTTTTAAAGAAAATAAGCTACTGTGTGAAAAGTAAAGAAGTATGAACCTGATTTACTTCATTAAAGTTAATATATACATGTTGTTATTTCTGGTAATTCTTAATGGAGTATTGCTGGTAAAGACTGAATGACAAGACTTTATCATTTGTGTATAGGTAAAAGATAAGGTGCAGTGCGATGCGGTGGTTCAGTGGCTAAGACGCTGTGCTTGTCGATCAGAAAGGTGGTTTGAATCTCTAGTGCTGCGTAACAGAGTGAGCTCCCATTACTTGTCCCGGCTTCTGCCAACGTAGCAGTTTGAAAGCATGTAAAAATGCAAGCAGAAAAATAGGAACCACCTTTGGTGGGAAGGTAACAGTGTTCCGTGCTTCTTCGGCGTTTAGTCATGTCGGCCACATGACCATGGAGACATCTTTGGACAGCATTGACTCTTTGGGTTTGAAACAGAGATGAGCACCGCCCCCTAGAGTCGGGAACGACTAGTACATATGTGCGAGGGGAACCTTTACCGTAAGAGATAAGATATGCAATGAACAGATCTTCATCTTTGGTTGAACTTGAACCCAAGGTGCTTTTTCAAGAGGCAACTGGACTTTCTTTGTTTTTTCTTGAAGACATTTCACTTCTCATCCAAGAAGCTTCTTCAGTTCAGTTGCCGTTTGAAAAAGCACCTTTGAGACAACCATGACCTGGATGACCAAGAATCTCCATAGACATTTAGCTATTTTGGTTGAAATGTTAGAGAAGGTAATAAGTTATTGAAATTGTCTTGATGAAAAGGGAAGTCATTTCTTTCTTTTTTTCTTTTTTCTTTTTTTGTTATTCTCACTTTTTTTAAACTTTTTATATTTTTCTTTGTCTTGGTTTTTATCTGTGTATTTTTCAACTTTAACAAAATTATATATATAAAGGCTATAAGCTAATTCATGCATCTTGAATCCTGAAGTGAATGCGAATAATGTAAATAAAACTTACCCAGATTGACTTTGGGTTTAATTTAATAAAAGGCAGCTTCCTATTTTAGTATTAAACTCACATACAGATAGAAAAAGCACCTCCGTTTAAAAAGAATTCCCCAAACCTCAGATAATAGTTTGAAACAAAAACTTTTAGTTTGAACTAAATATTTAAATGTCTTTATAGCAATGCTAAATATTTGTAACTAATTTTCAGTAGACTGAAAAATACCTGTTTTCACCCTGTGATGTCAAAACAACATTACAAAACATTTAATAATAAAAAATAAAAAGGCTAGTTTAAATTAAACAAACAAATTACCCATCCCAATGACAAATATGATGGCTTGTTTTAAAGGACTATTTTAATAGTCGGACACAATTTCTTCAGTCTCCAGATGAAACATATTTAAAACATGGCAAACATCCAATGGCGAAAACAAAGGGAAATCTTCAATACAATAGGTGCCACATCTGCGGAGCACATATTTGTTCCTACTGATGAGTTTTTATTTTTATACTCTGTAATAGATTTATCCCCTTTTAGAATGCCAAAGTCTCCAGCATATCCACATTGTCCCCAGTGAAAAAACTACTTAATTAACGCAAAAGCTAATTTTCTCCCACTTAATAAACATCTTTATGTAAATTCAATGCTTTTATCTGGCTTTATCAGTGTGGTACAGACAACCTGTTCTAAAAAACCTAGTTGTTATTACCCTTTCCGATGATTTTTTTTTTTATGCCAAAGAAATGCTCTAAATTGAGCTAGTATGTATTAAGCAAAATGAACTTGGTAAGTATCTTGGATAGGTGACTAGATAATAATCCCAGAATTGTAAACTAGACTAAAGGAAATAATCGTAACAAAAAAGCTTAGACATTTAAATGATTTACCTTTTAGGATTAACAATTCTCCTCCATCAGTTGCTTGCAAGTACATATAGCTTGCATAGAGCTATATGTAGTTCTATGTTTTGCTCTTTTTCTTTTTATCTATGTTGTCTGATGTAGCACCTTGGTCCTGGGGAAATGTTTCGTCTCACTGTGTACTGTACTGTATATTGTTGAAATGAAAATAAAACCTACTTGACTTGACTTGACTTGAGAGGGATGGGTGCTAACTTCCTACAAGAGGTTTCTAATTATATAATTATGGAAACATTTTGCCATCTCACTATTTCAGACTGTATTGCAATAAATACAAGTTACTAATGGTTCAATCTGTTTTTTAAAACAGTATATTTAATGATTTGGGGCTTGCTTTTATGACAAACTGCCTTTATTTCAGAAAGTTACTTAAAACTATAAACTATTGCTGGGCTTCTCTTTCAAGATGAAAGAGCGGGTGGGTGGGAACAAAGATCAAAAAGTAAATTTAATAAAATTACTGTTTTGAAGCTTGACTATCCTACCCAAGGTCAGCCAAAGGGTTCTTTGTAGCTTTTATGGGATTGCTTGCATGTACATTATGCATAGTTGCACATTTATGAGTTTTCCCCCTCAGGGATTCTGCAGTGAAATATGCATGCATCTTTTCCCCCCCTGAATCTCAACACTTTTCAAAAATAGGAACGCTTTTGCTTAGGAAATGTGGAGGAACGGGTGAGAATTCTTTATTTTTATTTTTAGGGCAGCCATCGCTACCCAATTAGAGAAAACCTCCATAAAAAAGGTGGGGAAGCAAATAAAGTTGTCAATTAAAATTAAATATCCTTGCATTTATACAAAGCTAAAATACTTGGCTTTTGCTCACTTTTGAAGACTGGCCTTTTAAGAATTCAATTGCAGTAAATATTGCCTGCCCCACTTTGGTTCTTAGCAGTTTTATCAGGTCAGAGGACAAATTCTGAAAGGTTTCTTTATTCCCTCTAACTGGAAAATCATTTAAGGGCAGGAGTCATTCAAAGCTATTGTTGACCACTGCAGATTTAAAAATAAAAGTTAAAGGAGCCAAGGGAAGTGACAGGTTATGGAAGACCTTTTATTGCTATTTCAGAAAAACACATATTAAGACAGATGACTCTGGGGCAAACTATCCTTTAAAGCTGAAATAGGAAATCAGAAAGACCAAGCTGGAAACAGATTAGAGTTGTTTACCAGGGGAGAAAATGTATGTCTCCCAAATTAAGAAACTTCATAGTATGGCATAAATAGTAGAGGAACATATTATCTTCTTTCTTTCTTTCTCTTTCTTTCTTTCTTTCTTTCTTTCTTTCTTTCTTTCTTTCTTTCTTTCTTCTTTCTTCTTCTTCTTCTTCTTCTTCTTCTTCTTCTTCTTCTTCTTCTTCTTCTTCTTCTTCTTCTTCTCCTCCTCCTCCTTCTTCTCCTCCTCCTTCTTCCTTTCTTCTTCTTCTTCCTCTCCTCCTCCTCCTCCTCCTCCTCCTCCTCCTCCTCCTCCTCCTCCTCCTTTCATTCTTCATAAAAATGTCTGCATGTGTGTGTATGTTCCAGCAAAACTCTGGAACACCTAGAGCAATTTCAACCAAACTTGGTACACAGATGACTAATTAAAGAAATACTGTGGGGGTAAGACACCCCTAAAGCCCCTCGGGGTGTGTGTTCTGTTAAGATAAAGGCTGTTGTGCCTTAAAATGGCTTCTACTGTACAGCACAGTGGAGTTGCCATAATAACAGCTTCACAGTACTCCACAAGGGGGCTCCCTCTGGTAAGAGGAAAAATCCAACCTTAGAAATTACATTTGGTCCGGACATTTGTGAATGTCTAGAACAAGATTGAAATAAACAAATACCTGGGCAATGCCAGATTAACAGCTAGTATCTATCTAAAAAGGTTGCATCATGGCAATTGGACCAAAGCTTGTTTACCTGAGACATTTCATTATTCATCCAACTAACTTCATCAGTCAAAATAAAAAATATATAGTTAGCACATTAGGGTTAGTACATTCCAATGACTTTTTGACTCTGTCCAACTAATTTTTTATTTTGACTGATGAAGTTACTTGGATTAGTAACAAAGCATCTCAGATTAACAAACTTTGGTCCAGTTGCCATGATTTTACCTTTTCAGGTACTTTTGGCCTGGATGATTGAGCCTTCAATGACATAGAGAAACAAATGTCACATATTTCTGTGGCTCCATGTCACTAGACAGACAGTATAGTCCAGTGGTTAAGGTGTTGGAGGACAGTTTGAGGGACACAGATTTAAGTCCTCCTTGGCTATGAAAATTCATTTTCCCTTGGTTCAACCTTCCTCTCAAGGCTGGGTTAAGATTAGAATTTGGAAATAAAATTAGGATCTTGGAAAAAAGTTAGAATATACATGTAATCAATAAATATTTCTCATGTCCTTTGGAATTTTTTTGTCAAGAATGTGGTTGACTTAAGAGTGATTGATCCCCCTTTGCTAAAAAATGAGACTGAAAAAGAAAGATACAAAATATGGGCTTTGCGTTTCACAAAGCTTTTTGTACTGATAGTAGTAAATTGCTCAACCTCAATTATTCCTACTCTATTGTTACTATTAGATATTTTTTTAAAGTTAGCTCCACTAGAGATACTTTGTCCTAAAATTTCAGCCAAATTTCAGGCAAACTTAATTCCCCATTCAGGTGGCCTTACAACCAGAATTTCCATTCCAACAATTGGACAATCTAATTCCAACAATTGGACAATCCAATTCCAACAATTGGACAATCCAATTCTAACAATTGGACAATCTGCAGTCTGATCTAAGCATAGTACACAAAATTGTCTGCTACATCTTACCTGTCAACAACTTCTTCAGCTTCAACCTCAATAGTACACGGGCAAACAATCAATACAAACTCAAGGTAAACCGCTCCAAACTCGATTGCAGAAAATACGACTTCAGCAACAGAGTGGTCAACGCCTGGAATGCTCTACCTGAACGTTGTTACATCCTCAATCCCTCACAGTGTCAACCTTAAACTGTCTACCGTAGACCTCACCTGATTCCTAAGAGGTCCGTAAAAGGGGCATGCATAAGGCACCAGCGTGCCTACCATCCCTGTTTACTGTCCCCATTTATTTGTAGTCATTTCCTTCGTTCATGTCCATGCTCATACTTACACCTGCTATCTTGTACATGTCTGATGAACTAATTAATAAATAATTTTTTTAAAGGCAGTTGTTAAGTGAGTTGCACCCAATTTTACAACTGTTTTTGCTACAGCTGTTGAGCGAATCATTGCACTTGTTAAGGGAAACCTGCAGTCACTAAGCAGATCTGGCTTTCCCCACTGACTACCGTGTTTCCCTGAAAATAAGACAGGGTCTTACTTTCTTTTGCCCCACGAAATATGGCCTTGGGCTTATTATAGGGGGAGGGCTTATTGTTTTGGGGTTGCCGGGCAGTTGCTCCCTTGCGAACTGGCTCCCGAAGAGCTGGGCACAACCTCAGGGACGAAGCAGCCATGAAGTGACCACGTTCATGAGCAACCGCCCGGCAAACCCCCTCTCCAGCGGGGCAGAGCGCCATTCACTGACCTAGGGGGTAACCCTAAGGTGCCAAGGCACGTGGCACTTTGCCTGCTCCCCAGCTCCCGCAGCTTGGCACATTCGGGATACCCCCTAGGTCAGTGCATAGAGTTCTGCCCGGCTGGAGAGGGGGATTGCGGGAGCGCCTGTTTTGCCCCTACCGCGCTCCAAGCATAACTTCTTCTCCAGCTTCCAAACTCCAAAACATGGCTGCCATATCTTCCAGCAGCGGCCCTCTAGGAGTGGGCTCTATGATTGTGGGCCGACTGCCGGACAGAGAGTCTTCTGGACAGAGAGTCTTCCAGCAGCCAGCCCACAACCATAGAGCGCACTCCTAGAGCAGCCACTGCTGGAAGACTCACCAGCCGAGTTTTGGAGTTTGGAAGCCGGAGAAGAAGTTATGCTTGGAACGTGGTAGGGGCAAAACAGGCGCTCCCGCAATCCCCCTCTCCAGCCGGGCAGAACTCTATGCACTGACCTAGGAGGTATCCCGAATGTGCCAAGCTACAGGAGCTGGGGAGCGCCACGTGCCTTGGCACCTTAGGGTTCCCCCCCAAGTCAGTGAATGGTGCTCTGCCCGGCTGGAGAGGGGGGTTGCCGGGCGGCTGCTCGTGAGCATGGTCACCTCATGGCTGCTTTTCCCCTGAGGCTGTGCCCGGCTCTTCGGGAACCAGTTCGCAAGGGAGCAGCCGCCCGGCAACTCCCCCCTCCGGCCAGGCAGAACGCCACTCCCTAACCTAGCAGTTTCCCAAAGGCACCAAGCAACATGAGCGCCTTTCCCCCCCTCCGGCTCCCATGGTTTGGCGCCTTCGGGATACCGCTAGGTCGGTGAGCGGTGCTCTGCCTGGCCGGAGGGGGGGGAATTGTCCAGGGAGCTTATTTTCGGGGATGGATATATTTTTGCCCATGCAAAAAATGTGGCAAGGCATTAGTTTCAGGACAGATCATATTTTCGGGGAAACACGGTATGTGAGGAGCCAGCTGGGAAGGTGCTGGTTGCCAAATGCCCAAATTTTGATCATGTGATCATAGGGATGCTGTGATGGTCATAGATGCAAGAACTGGTCATAGGTCAATGTTTCATTTTGAATGGTCACTAAATGAATGCTTGTAGGTCAAGGATTACCTGTATATGGATAAAGATGAGAGCACAATCTATTCTCCAAGATCTATTGCCTCCCTCTGAATATGTAATTGCCAACTTCCTTGTCTACTAATGAAAAAAAGTGTGTATTGGAAAGCAGGAGCTGCCATGCTAGAAAATGCTACAGACAATCTGAAAGAAATAAATTTAACTATCACTCTGGAGAAGTCACTACTTTCTTGCACTACTTGGAGCGTGAGATCTTCCTTGTTATGACACAGACATATATTAATGCTAAAAGATAGATTTACAGTTTATGGGGGTGTCTATGAGAAGACAAGAAAACACAATGGATTATTTCTCATTAAAAACACTAAAAAGACTCAGATTTCTTGAGCTATATTCCTTATTTCAAGAAAAAAGTATTGAGATTATCCATTAGTGCTATACAAATGTATGGAACAGACCTGATGCTTTCAATAAACCCACGAACCAAAAAAAAGCTGTACCTTGCTTGTCCATCTTAATCCCTAATATGTTTATCTAACCCCAGACACTTTGTGGGTGGTGCGGTGGTTAAATGGTTAAGATGCTTGGCTTGTCAGCTGGAAAGCCATCAGCTCAGGTTTGAGACCCGAGCACCATGTGACGGGGTGAGTTCCCCTCCGTGCCCCAGCTTCTGCCAACCTAGCAATTCGAAAGCATGCCAATGTGAGTAGATAAATAGGCACCACTTTGGTGGGAAGACAACAGCACTGTGTTACGTCATGCTGGCCACATGACTGCAGAGATGTCTTCGGAGAGCGCTGGCTCAATGGCCTTGAAATGGAAATGAGCATTGCCCAACTAGCAGAGTAAAATCTGCAGGGACCTCTCTTTATCTCTCTCTCTCTCTCTCTCTCTGTTTACCAAACACTTTGTATATACATTTTTTAAAATATCAGTCACACTGGATTTGGTCTTAAAGGTAAAGGTTCCCCTCCCACATATGTGCTAGTTGTTCCTGACTCTATTAGGCAATGCTCATCTCCGTTTCAAAGCCGAAGAGCCACCAATGTCTAAAGACGTCTCCATAGTCATGTGGCTGGCATGACTAAACACTGAAGGCACACAGAATGCTGTTACCTTCCCACCAAAGGTGGTTTCTATTTTTCTACTTGTATTTTTACATGCTTTCGAACTGCTAGGTTGGCAGAAGCTGGGACAAGTAATGGGAGTTCACTCCGTTATGCAGCGCTAGGGATTCGAACTGCCGACTTTTCTGATCGACAAGCTCAGCGTCTTAGCCACTGAGCCACCACATCGCATCACACTGCATCTTATCTCTTATCTATACACAAATGATAAAGCCTTGTCATTCAATCTTAACCAGCAAAACACCATTAAGAATTACCAGAAATAACAATATGTATACATTAACTTTAATGAAGTAAATCAGGTAATAATACAAACCTGTAGGAGACTGCTATTTAATTGTTTATTTGCAGGGAGCAACTATATAGAGCACATGGGTGATCCTAGCTCCTCTCCTTTATCTGGGGAGACGTTTTGAGGTGTCAATCCATCTGTTGGCCCCTTGTTCTGTGACAGTCATCAACTCTGCCAAAAGGAAAGTTTTGTCAAGGTTCTGACGGATGCCCTAATTAAACCAGGAGCCTCGAGCCAAGTTTCAAAAGAAATCCAGTTATTTATTAGGAGCAACATGTCGCACATACCCAAGTAAAGTCAGCTCTGCCCCATGTAATTTACGGCCAAAGTATGACCCTGTTTCGCCTCTCCTGTCAGTCACCGCGTCCCTGGATATGGTCTTAGATCAATTAAAAAAACCCCTCTCTATCAGCTCAACCTACCAGGGTTATTGTTGTGGGAAGAGAAGAAGTACAGGTAGACCTAGACTTACAAACATTCATTTAGTGACCAAGTTACAGTGGCACTGAAAAAAAGTGACTTAAGACTGTTTTTCACATTTACAGCTGTAGCAACATCCCCGTGATCCTGTGATCAAAATTCACACCCCTCCTTAACTGCAGAGTTAAAACAGACCCGGCTTGCCTGAAGCCAAACCCCACCTGCTGCAAGAGGAATTAAAGTCCATGCAATGAAAACAAATTGAATTAAGCAGTTATTCAAACAATGCCTGAAAGCTATCATCCTCATGAGGCTCTCTAGTAGGAAACCGCTACTGTGGAAATTTCCCACTGTGGAAATGGTAAGTTTGATTTTTTTGGGGGGGGGGGGGCAAGTCTTTCAAAACCGGCCAAAACTATGAGAAACTGTGGATGGGTCTCACAAAAAACAAACAAACAAACAAAACGCTTCTTCAATCAAATGGCTGAGGATGGCTTGGCCTTAAACTCTTCTTATAATTCTGCAGAAAGTTAGCACCCACCCCTCTCCTAGATTGAATTCTTTTGAGAAATATTTAAAAAGGCAGGATAAAATATTTCCCCTAAAAGAGAAATACATATCTTAAGGGAGACAGAAACTCAGAATCCCAGTTCCCTGCCCCCAAGCAGATACTAAACTGAGGCCAGCTTTTAGAAATGCAGATTTGGTAATCCATTGCTCCCCGCAACAAGGTCTAAACCAGAGGTATCCAAACTTGGAAACTTTAAGACTTGTGGACTTCAACTCCCAGAATTCTGGGAGCTGAAGCCGACAAGTCTTAAAGTTTCCAAATTTGGAGAGCCCTAGTCTAAACAAAGGTAGGGTTAGCCCTCACCCACAATAGGAATTGCCCAACAAGCCCCTTCATTGCAATCAGCCAAACTTCAACCAAGCTTAGCTCAGATAAACTCCTAGGATTTGTACATGGCACCATGGGAGTCTGACAACAGCCAATAGAATACACGTTCTTGCACAGGAACAGGAAGTTCAAGTGCAAAGCCCAAGAGAAGGTATAAAACCCCCTCACTCTCTACTCCATGTGGTCAGCAGCTGCCCAGAACCATGTGCTCGGTGGTTCTGCTTCATCATTAAACCCTCTTTCCAATCAGCCTCCATGTTTCCAGTATCATTCTCCTGGCTTGGAAGTGAACCAGATGGATATTTCTCCCAACACTTCCAACCTAATCCATCTAGATTTCCCACTGCATGTTCTTTAACCTTCACATCTGACTGGCTTTATGGAGCCAGTCCAAGTTCTTTGGAGACATTTGACTTTTTAATCTAAGAATAAAAATCCGTATGGGTTATGAAGTCCATGAAAATTCATGCTAGGCTAGAGCTGCCAGTACTTAAGGTGCCAAAATCTGTTTTTATTGTGTAGCTATAAATTAGTTCATTCGCTTCTCAAGAAGGTGTGCTTTTAACGTTATGTATTCAATCATAAGTTTTAGAAACAATTTAAAAAATGAATGATTGAATGCCAATCTTTTTATTATGATTTTGTAAGTTATGAAAAATCTCTGTTGGTTTGCATTCTCTCCTCAGTTCATAAAAATATATCACTAGAATAAAATTAGGTTGCTTTAGAGGTAAAAAGAAAATCAATAGCTTTTATTGCTTATTTTAATTTTTAGTCACCCAATCCTCTTCAGTACTGTATGTTCAGTTAATATCTGATTTTATTACAATTTTCTGGAACTCAAGAAAACACTTTTGAAAGCAAATCAAAATGACCCCAAAAGGCTGGGATTAATGTTCTGGGATCAACGGCATCAACGGCATCAAAATAAGCAATCTTTAGTTGATTTTATAGTCCATAATAATTAATGACTCTTACTTGAATAAATGAAAGTATCTATATCTCTAAATTACTTGCTAAGAAAGGTCAATATAAATAAATTCTGTGATTGCTGTCACTGCCCCTATAACCTGACAGGGATTAAAGAATTTTTTTTCACACAGGAGAGATTCATATCCAAATTGACAATGTTTAGATATAGCAAAAAAGAGAAGATATATATTTCCTTCTTTCTAGTTCAGCTGATTCACACGGTGCAGCTGATTTCTGTGCCTCCACATTTCTACTTACGGGACTGTCTTAGAAGGTAAGCAACTGAGCTTCAAATTGCTTTATTTTGAACACTGCGTGCAAGCGTGCATGTACATGCAAAGCGCACAATCATCGAACCGGTTGTTGAACCGGTGACAGCCCACCCCTGCCTAGTTAGCAAGTTGTACAAATATGTAATATGTGATCTCTCCTTCTCTGCATGGTAGTGATTTCCCATATCGTTTGATTTATTAGTTTCATGCTAAGTAGCTCCTACAGCAGCCTCATAGTTAAAAAACTAAACTTAAAAAAAATAATGTTGTGAAAAGGTAGATGAACAGCTTTTATTCGTGTTTCATGTTCTACTCGGCTTGATCTAAGAAAAACATGAGGCTATCTAATTCTTCAATGGTACATTCTGCCTCCTTACAATTTTTTACTCACATCTCAATTATGATTTGGCAGTTTAATTATGAAAGGCCCAGTATCCAATATTATCACTATTTTTGACATGGTTCAGGCTTCCAGAAAGCCACCACACTAGCACGGTGTATAGGAGGAATCCAAATGCTTGGAATTCTCCAGGAAAATTCTGTTTGCAGAATGATAGGATTGAGTATAGATAATTCAGAATCACCTACAGCATGTGGCAACACATAATCAGCACTAATGCCAAAACCTAGTGACAGCATTCCAGCATAAATTCAGTTGTAGCTACCAAAACATCTTGAAACAGCAATGCTGCCTGATAAGCTCCTTCATTGCAAAGTTATTCTAAGCAATTGGCTGACACTGCTTATCTTGTCTCTAGGTGGCGCAGTGGTTAGATTGCAGTACTGCAGGCTAGTTCTGCTGACTGCAATTTGGCAGTTAGAATCTCACCAGGCTCAAGGTTGACTCAGAATTTCCATCAGAGGTGAGTTCCGGATTGTTTTACTGCCAGTTCGTTCAGAAACGTGCTTTGGGCATGTGCTTGATGCACGCTATGCACACATGCACAGTAGTGAAAAAAATAGCTCCCGCGCATGCACAGAAGCAGAAAACAAGATGGAGCTGCCATTGGCGCTGCCAATAGAACTGGTTCGGAGGCGCAGGCAAACGAGTTACTACCTACTCGTCCGAACTGGTCCGAACTGGTAGGAACCCACCTCTGCCTTCCGTTCTTCTGAGGTGGGTAAAATGAGGACCTAGATTGTTGGGGGCAATATGCTGATTCTGTAAACTGCTTAGAGAGGGCTCTAAAGCATTGTGTATAACTCTAAGTGCTATTGCTATCTTCCTTGTAGTCTAAATCTAAGGTCTCTTTTTCTCATAAATTTTCTGGCTCAATAGATACCTTGTTTGTGTTTCTCAGTCTAGAAGTTAGATAGGTGTTGGGTGTTGACTTGCCTTGCTTTGAGAAACCAAAGGTGCTTTTCCAAAAGGCAACTGGACTTTCTTGGGGTTTTTTCCCTTGAAAATGTTTCACTTCTCATCCAAGAAATTCTTCAGTTCTGAACCAAATAAAGGAAAAAGTTTCTTGGATGAGAAGTGAAATGTTTTCCAGGAAAACATAATAAAGAATTACAGGCAAATATCCCTATTAAATGCAGACTATAAAATATTTGCTTCAATAATTGCCAAAAGATTAAAAAGATTTTTGATTGAGTTTATACATTCTGATGAAAATGGGTTTTTACCTAAAAGGCAAATTAGAAACAACATTAGAATAATTTTGAACCTGTTTTTCTCGACTTCTTGAAGATGTGTGGACTTTCGCTCCCAGAATTCCTCAGCCACCAGAGGAAATTTTAGGAGTGGAAGTCCACACATTTTCATATAGCCAAGGTTGAGAATTACTGCCCTAGACATTCTCCTGCAACTGCAGGATTTCAAACTGTCATAAAAATCACAGGACTTGAATAAATATCACGCATAAAGATAATGTCAAACCACTTCTATCCTGTGGTCAAGAAAATTTCATGGTTGTGTCCATGCAGTGACCATAACTGAAGCTCAGCTTGTGATTGACTTCAATTTACAGGCTTCTGAATAAACATATATTTTGGATGTTCCTTATTTGTGTAGAGGCCTACAGTTTCAAGCTCACCACGGGAAGGTAATATTCTTACTTTGTGAACCCTTTGTGAAAGGGAAAAAATTAGATCCAGGAAACTACAGACCTATCAGCCTGACCTCAATACCAGGAAAGATTCTGGAAAAAATATTCAAGCAACGAATTTGTGAACACCTAGAAGCAAACAAAGTAATAGCCAAAAGCCAACATGGATTTGTCAAAAACAGATCATGCCAGACTAATCTTATTGCATTCTTTGATAATGTGACAAAATTAGTGGACCAGAGGAATGCCATCAATATAGTTTACTTGGACTTCAGTAAGGCTTTTGATATGATAAGGTAGATCATAACCTACTACTAGATAAAGTAGAAGAATGTGGGTTAGACAGCATCACCACCAGATGGATTCGTAACTGGCTGACCAACCGCACTCAATGTGTAGTCCTCAATGGAACTGCATCTACATGGAGGGAAGTATGCAGTGGAGTACCCTAAGGCTCTGTTTTAGGCCCAGTACTCTTCAACATCTTCATCAATGATTTGGATGAGGGAATAAATGGGGAACTCATCAAATTTGCAGATGACACCAAGCTGGCAGGAATAGCCAACACTCCAGAAGATAGGCTTAAGATACAGAAGGATCTTGACAAACTTGAACATTGGGCATCTAATAAAATGAAATTCAATGGTGAAAAGAGTAAGATTCTACATTTAGGCAACAAAAAAGAAATGCACAGGTACAGTATAGGTGGTACCTTGCTCAACAGTAGTAAGTATGAAAGGGATCTTGGAGTCCTAGTGGACAACCTTTTAAATATGTGCCAGCAGTGTGCAGCAGCTGCCAAAAAAGCCAACAGTTCTAGGCTGCATCAACAGAGGGATAGAATCAAGATCACGTGAAGTGTTAATATCACTTTATACTGCCTTGGTAAGGCCACACTTGGAATACTGCATTCAGTTCTGGTCACCACGATGTAAAAAAGATGTGGAGACTCTAGAAAGAGTGCAGAGAAGAGCAACAAAGATGATTAGGAGACTGGAGAATAAAACATATGAAGAACGGTTGCAGCAACTGGGCATGTTTATCTTAAGAGAAAGAAGGACTAGGGGAGACATGATAGCAGTGTTCCAATATCTCAGGGATTGCCACAAAGAAGAGGGAGTCAAACTATTCTCCAAGGCACCTGAGGGTAGAACAAGAAGCAATGGGTGGAAACTAATCAAGGAGAGAAGCAACTTAGAACTGAGGAGAAATTTTCTGACAGTTAGAACAATTAATCAGTGGAACAGCTTGCCTCCAGAAGTTGTGAATGCCCCAACACTGGAAGTCTTTAAGAAGATGTTGGATAGCCATCTGTTTGAAACGGTATAGGGTTTCCTGCCTAGGCAGGGGGTTGGACTAGAAGACCTCCAAGGTCCCTTCCAACTCTACTATTGTATTGTATTGTAACCCAGATAGAAGAATGCAGCTAGCCAACTGTAGCTCTATTTCTCCCCAATTATCTGGTTTTGAAAAGGAAGAGCTATTTCCTTAGTTTACATAATGGATTCAGAACCAATTGCTGTATAATTCTTCTTCTTTAGCTACTGACAGATGCTGGTCCACTCAAGATGCATTATTTCATATTAGCAGAGCAGTCTGTCAGAAGGGAGGATTTTTTTATGGAAATCACAGTAAAAACAGTCTGTCATTTAGTAGGTCAGCATAATATTTGCTTAAGGCTACATATCTGCTTTGATTTTTAATGTTTAAGCCTGTATGACAAAAGGAAGCCCTTTCCGTCTCTCTAACTTCTACTGGCTAGAAATTTGGTAGTCAGAAAAAAGAACTTAGTTCATTATAAAATGCAGTGCTTCTATGAACCTAGCCTGAATTCCCCCTTTATTCCCATAGAACTTGACAGCTGAGGACAAAAAGTACACTATTTTATGGCTTTGGTAATTGACCCAAATACTGTAAGTAATAAGGATGGTGCAGGCAAATGCCATATTTTTCAGAGTATAAGTCGCACCAAGGTTTTGAAGAGGCAAATTTAAAAAAAAAGGTTTTGCACTCTGCAAACCTCCCCAAAACAGCCCATTTTCGCGAACATGGGCCCATTTCCCTCCCCCCCCCAAAGGCATGAATAGCCTTTAGGGGGCTTGCAGAGTGCTCGGGGGGGGGGGGGGAACGAGCAAAAAAATGGCCCATTTTTCATTTAAAAAAGGGCATGGATAGCCTTTAGGAAGTTTATAGAATGCTCCTGGAGGCGGGGGGGGGGGTTAAAATTGAGCAAAAAACGGGCCATTTTTTGCTCATTTCTGCCCTCTCCAGCCCCCAGGAGCTCCCTAAAAGCTTCCTAGAGTCTCTGCACAGCCATTTTGGTGAAGGGGGCAGGGTTTCGGGAGGCAAAAAATGCTGTATTCAGTGTATAAGACGCACCCAGATTTTCAGCCTCTTTTTTGAGGGAAAAAGGTGCGTCTTATACTCCGAAAAATACGGTATGCAACAAGGAAAATCTTTGGGCTTATCAGGGCCCAAGCAGAATCAGTCCTGGTTGGCAGGGCTAAGCAAAGCTCTGGAGCTAAAAAGCAATATCTGATTTTGGTTGAAAGTCAATCACCTATTGGGATAGTCCAATTCTTGAAAAGGAAGCATATCGTTTATGGTGCACCTGAACAATGCTGAATGTGCACCCATGTGTGTTCCATCACATTTTCCCTTCTACTCCATATTGCTACACAACCAAGTTGGCTTTAGTATTTGGATGGGAGATTTCTAGGAAATTCCAGTATTGTAAGTTTAAAAAAAAATGCTTAAAGAAAGGAATACCCTGTTTACCTGAAAATAAGACCTCCCCGGATAATAAGCCCTCCCTGAAAATATTGCAACACAGCAGCAGCCATGAGGTGTCCACGCTTGCTGCCTCCTGCACCTCAAAAATAATAAGACCTCCCCCAAAATAAGACCAAGCATTTATTTCGGGAGATCAAAAGAAAATAAGACCCTGTCTTTTTTTCAGGGAAACACGGCCGCAAATCACTTGTTTATTATACTCCAGAAATCATAGGTAGTGGTGGAATCCAACCAGTTTAACAACCCGTTTGGTGAACCCACACTTCACTGCGCATGCATGCACCAGTGACGTGCGGTGAGCTTTATGGCTGGTGAGGCTGGTGACGTCATCAACGTGAGCTGCGGTCCCCTTCATGTTGACTCAGGAGTCAGGAAGGAGGGGAATTCCCCTCCTTCCTGACTCCTGAGTCAACATGAAGGGCACCACGGAGCGTGCTCCGCGGGACCGCGGCTCACGCTGCATGATCCCTCCTGCGCAATCCCTTCAGCCTCCCTCCTGCGCACGTCCCATTCCCCGCCTTCCTAAGTAAACATGAAGGTGACCACGGACCGTGCTCTGCGGGACCGCGGCTCACCCTGCGTGATCCCTCCAGCTTCCCTCTTGCGCACGTCCCATTCCCCGCCTTCCTAAGTAAACATGAAGGGGACCACGGAGTGTGCTCCGCGGGACCGCGGCTCACGCTGCGCGATCCCTCCAGCCTCCCTCCTGCGCACGTCCCATTCCCCGCCTTCCTAAGTCAACATGAAGGGGACCGCGGAGCGTGCTCTGCAGGACCGCGGCTCACGCTCCACAGTCCCCTTCATGTTGACTTAGGAAGGCGGGGAATGGGACGTGCGCAGGAGGGAGGCTGAGGCTAGAGGAGCCTCCTGCACACGTGGTCCCATTCCCCTCCTTCCTGACTCCTGAGTCAACATGAAGGGGACCACGGAGCGCTCCCATTCCCGACCACGTGTGCAGAAGGCTCCTCAGCACCTTTTCCCTTTTCCCTTTTTTTTTAATTTTCATGATGAGAGTGGTGTGGCTCTGCCTCCCCTGCCTCCCCTGACCACACGTCCCTGGCATGCACAGTTTTGAGAAAAAGAACTTTCCACAATACTGCTGGGGAGGAAAACAGCTGAGGCGCGTGCTCAGCTGAGAAGATAAAGGTGAGTGCAGTAGCGGGCGAGCAGGCAGGCCCACTTCATTGTTGGAGCAAACTAGTTCGGTCCCAGCTGATGGTTGGGACTACCGGTTCGTTCGAATAATTCCGAGCCGGTGGAATCCCACCCCTAAATAGGGATGTCTTTAGATAGTTTCCAAGAGCCCAATTCGATTGCAAGAAACCTCGCTGCCCCCCCCCACTTTCATGGGGGAAGAGTCCTATTTGGAAAACAGCAGTCAAACGTTACACTCAGAAGAAGGACAACAAACAACTCAGAAATCCCTCTGCCAACTGATCAACATTCTTACAACTAATTAATTTTGCCTAATGAGCTTTCATTCTGCATTGTTTATCTCAGCAAACATCCATTACATCAGGAGAATGAAAGGAATGAACATTTTTGCTTTTAGCTAAACAATGCAAGTCCAGAAAAGAAGTAGTGTATTGATAACAGTTTTGCAGAAAATGTAACTTAAAAGTTGATACTACTGGCACTACGAATAAACCATAGCATTGAATAAAACCTGTAATGCTATTTCAAGGCTTTGAAATATTTCATATAATGCTTAGTTTGCATATATGTGTCAAATGCTGGGGAAATCAGGAGATTCAAGCAGTTCAAATGAGTGTAGAGATTTATTTCCACAAGAAACTGAGCTAGTAACAATCAAGGGGAATGAGTGGGAATTAAGAAGGCATTCCAAGTGGGCTGAACTTAGATCTCTTGCAGGTGTGTAGGGATTTATGACTTATGATGCGTTTGACCCCTCCCTCGGACTCAGTCTGGTCCTCTGCTACAGTATGCAAGGGATGAGATGGTATGGTGTGGTGTGGTATGGTGTGGAGTGGAGTGGAGTGGAGTAGATTTGACTGGACAAGAATAGAATAGAATAGAATAATTTGGTCAAATATGATTAGACACCCAAGAAATTTATCTCTGCTGCAGAAGCTCTCAGTGTACATACAAAACAACAGAGTAATAATAATAATAATAATAGTAACAATACCAATAATAGAAGGTGGTAGAAAAGATGAGAAGAAATACATGCATTGACTGCTATTAAATGTGTAAACCAGTGCTTTCTAAAGGGAAAACTTGATTTCTCTCACAGCTATTATTTTATGCCCCTACAAGATATTTTCCCTCATCCTTCCTGCCCCTCCCCATCTCATCTGTCTCTTGTTAGCTTTTGAATTCTTAGACGCAGTCTCATCTGGAACAGGCAGCTACAAATACAATTCACGCATTTCTTTAGTAATTTAAATGCTCTTTCTTTGACACCTGCCTTAGATTTGCTTTCTTCCTCACAGCTGCTTTGATTAAATGAGCATTTTAAGGGGTTGGGGGAATAATTACAATGTTAGAAACCAGTGAAACAAAAGAAATGCACTTATGCTTTTGAGATTGCAATATTTTGTCAATTCAACGCGCGTAGGCGAGCTTTCATGAATCAAACACTGCCTGTTTCTATGTAAAGAAAAAAAATGTTAATGGGAAAACATGAAAATAGACAGGCACTGAATAAAGATGTTGTATCTAAAATGGAGAGGACACATGAAAATGTAAAGGGTATGGAATAAGGGCTGCGTTGCAACCAGCCCAGCCTCCTTGAAATTGGATGAACTAATGAAGGATCACTTTGCAAATGTTGTCTATTAAGATGGCTTATGGAAAAGATGCTCTCCATCATGTTCTCGTCCATACTTGTCTTCACTAATGATTACCTGCCCGTCTCTGGCATTTGCTGGCAAATAATGTGCAAAACTGCAATTGACATTAAAAAGAAAATTCTGCATGGAAAACCAGGTAATTCTAAGGGTAGAAACTCATCTCAAAGATGAGACTGAAGATCAGTCATGAGAAATTCCACTTCAAGATAATACTCAATATTTCTCAATGAGATTTTTTTTCCCCTCTAGTTGAAAGAAGTGCAATTCTATCCAAAATGTAATTGTCTATTTTCCACAGCAAATGGTCCTCCGACTGTATTACAGTTTTATTGTATTTTGGGTTCTTTTTCAACCGTGGTGTATAAAAGACTTTTTGTCTCTTTTGCCCTGTTTTGTTTAGTGGGCTCTGTTCAGTTTTTTTCTCAACTTTGTCAATTTTAAGACATGTGGACTTAAACTCCCAAAATTCCTCTGGCTGGGGAATTCTGGGAGTTTTAAGTCCACATGTCTTAAGGTTGCTGGGGTTGAGAAGCAATGGGCTCTGTTAATGCTTGGGTTATGGTGATGCTGAAATGAAATTAAACATGTATAATTAAGCAGGAGATGAATGCTTGCTTTCTAATTACATAATTAGTCATCTATGCCTAATATGTTTGCTATAGCTCAGTATTTTTAAATAACACTGGGTTATTTTTTTAATGCTTCTTGCTCCTGTCTCACAATAAACCTCCCCCCACCTTTCTTTAATAGAACTGGAGACCAATTAATCAGGAGGTAGTTAACTAGTTAACCTAGTTAATTTTTTTAAAGCTTGGTTGCTAAGCAAAGTTGAGCCTGCCTGGTTAGTTTGTGGATAGGAGATTACCGGGAACACCTATGATTATAGAACACTATTAACTAAAACATTCAAATCAAGCATTCAAATTAAATCTGATAAGGGGATTGCTGGAAGAAGCACATGAATATATATGTGTGATACACAAAACAGGTGGTATTCAGCCGATTCAGACTAGTTCGGGCGAACTGGTAAATACCACCTCTGGTTAGCCCCACCCTCTCGCCTCCGTTTTTCCCCGTCCTATATTCCCTTGTTTTTTAGCTCAGCTGATTTCCACGGCAGAGCCCTCCCTAACGCCTACACGGAGTTTGCAGCAGATATTTCTTATTTGTGCCCAGAGAAAGAAATATCTGCCTCTACCTAGGATCGAACTCAGTCTCCTGATTTTGAGGTAAAAACTCCACTTCTAGACCACCATGTTGCTCTTCTTGGGCCCTCCTTTAGTCTCTGTGTTAACAATTTCAAATGTCGAGGACTACCTGTGCTTCCAGATTTACAAGATTCTGTTCATGCAGCCATATAATAAAACAGAATTAGTTCAGCTAGTCATGTTTTCTGCATGATTTACCCAGAAGGGCTGACCCTACCAAAATATATTAGCTATAATCTTTCCTTTCTTACACGGCCATTAGGCAGCAGCTCTTGGGAGGAATTATAATTAATAGAGGCTGAACTATCTGGGAATAGAGGCTGGGGAAAGACTCTACTAATGATCACATAGGGTAATTGTTGGTCATATTAGACCAACAAGCATTACACTGAAAGCCAGTGATATTTTCATGCTAACTGTAGATGCAAAAATCTAGAAAGCCACTAAGTGGAGGCGAAACAAAAAATACAGAAAAGTCTAGCTCTGTGCTGCCAACTAATGGCTATCCCAGACACTGCATCCCATATCTGGTAGCCCTAGTTTTAAGGATCGTATGTTGACTCAGACAAAGTGGGCTCCCAAAATACCAAAGCCAAACAAAATACATTAGGTATTACTGTACAACATGGCCGCAGATTATGCCTTCTTCGTACTGTAACTTTGTCCTTCAGCTAACTCAAGGGGGAAAATTTTTGTCCTTCAGCTAACTCAATGGGGGAAAATTATCACTTTGACCACTGATTCATTGCCCATCCTCACTACTCTGAGGTTCATAAAAAATGAGTTTAAGCACTGTTTGATCATTGCTTATTTGAATAAACAATTTATTTAATCTTTGATTGAAAAATTCAAGAACTGGGACAGTGTGGTGGCCTAGAGGTGAAGACACTTGCCTCCTACTTGGAAGGCTGAGAGTTCAATCCTAGGCAGCAACAGATGTTTCTCTATAAGGCACAAAGAGAAAATATCTGTTGCGAACGCTGCCTAGGTGTCAGGAAGGGTATCTGGCCAGCAAACGCTCAGCTCTATTCAGTCAACCCGACTCCACCCATAAAAATAAAAAAAATGAAGAACTGGGACATACTTGTAGGAAACTACAGAGAAATCCTTGGAGAAAATATTCAGCAAATGAGGCAATCACAGAATGTGCAAAAAACATGCTCAGAAAATAGGGGGAGTATTAGGAATTTGCTCGAGCTGGCTTCTCTTTGACTTCTTGGACATATAAGAGGAAGGGAAGGGAAAACCAATTAAGCTTAATTCTGTTACATAATCCCAGCTTTTCATTTTCTTATGGAGTTTGTTTCCTGAACTGATCAACTTTGATATCAATAAAGGTAGTCCTTGACTTGTCTTTGGAGATTCTCAGTCATCCAGATCATACTTGTCCCGAATATGTTTTTTCAAGAGGCAATTGGACTGACTGGATGGTGAAGAATGGAAGGATTCATACTCTTTGCAGACAGTTGGTTGTTTGCATTCTTTTAGAGAGTTTTTGAGGCCCCCTGGAGGTTTATATGTGTCTTCAGGGTCACCTAAGTAGTGCAAATGGATGTGAAGCCTTCTTGGAACTGTTGAAAGGACTATGTTGTAGACTAGAGATACAATATATTGCCAAAAGTATTGGCTCACCCATCCAAATAATCAGAATCAGGTGTTCCAATCACTTCCATGGCCACAGGTGTATAAAATCAAGTACCTAGGCATGCAGCCTGGTTTTACAAACATTTGTGAAAGAATGGGTCACTCTCGGGAGCTCAGTGAATTCCAGCGTGGAACTGTGGTAGGATGCCACCTATGCAACAAATCCAGTCGTGAAATTTCCTCGCTCCTAAATATTCCACAGTCAACTGTCAGCTGTATTATAAGAACGTGGAAGTGTGTGGGAATGACAGCAACTCAGCCACAAAGTGGTAGGCCACGTAAACTGACGGAGCGGGATCAGCAGATGCTGAGGCGCATAGTGCGAAGAGGTCACCAACTTCCTGCAGAGTCAATCGCTACAGACCTCCAAACGTCATGTGGCCTTCAAATTAGTCAAGAACAGTGCGCAGAGAGCTTCATGGATTGGGTTTCCATGGCCGAGCAGCTGCATCCAAGCCGTACATCACCAAGTGCAATGCAAAGCATCGGATGCAGTGGTGTAAAGCATGCCACTACTGGACTCTAGAGCAGTGGAGACGCGTTCTCTGGAGTGATGAATCATGCTTCATCTGGCAACCTGATGGACGAGTCTGGGTTTGGCGGTTGCCAGGAGAACGGTACCTGTCTGACTGCATTGTGCCATGTGTGAAGTTTGGTGGAGGGGGGATTATGGCGTGGGGTTGTTTTTCAGGAGCTGGGCTTGGCCCCTGAGTTCCAATCAAAGGAACTCTGAATGCTTAAGCATACCAAGACATTGTGGACAATTCCATGCTCCCAACTTTGTGGGAACTGTTTGGAGCTGGCCCCTTCCTCTTCCAACATGACTGTGCACCAGTGCACAAAGCAAGGACCATACAGACATGAATGACAGAGTCTGGTGTGGATGAACTTGACTGGCCTGCACAGAGCCCTGACCTCAACCCAATAGACCACCTTTGGGATGACTTACAGTGCAGACTGAGAGCCAGGCCTTCTCGTCCAACATCAGTGTGTGACCTCACAAATGCGCTTCTGGAAGAATGGTCAAAAATTCCCATAAACACACTCGTAAACCTTGTGGACAGCCTTCCCAGAAGAGTGGAAGCTGTTATAGCTGCAACAGGTGGACCGACTTCATATTGAACCCTATGGATTAGGAATGGGAGGTCACTTACAGTAAGTTCATATGCGAGTAAAGGCAGGTGAGCGAATACTTTTGGCAATATAGTGTATCTTGTCCTTCATTTGCAATCACAACTTGGGCCAAAATTTTCATTACTAAGCAAGGTGACTGTTAAATGAGTTGCACCCAATTGTACACAATCTTTTTTTTAATTCTTAAGCAAATCACTGAAACTGTTAGGTAAATCATACCGTTGTTAAGTGGATCTGGCTTCCGCCACTGACTTCGCTTGTCAGGAGCTGGCTGGGAAGGTAGGAGGATGATCATGTGAGCCCCCCCTCTCCCCTGAACATTGCAACCATCATAAATACATGCAAATTGCCAAGCTCCCAAATTTTGATCATGTGGCCACAAGGATGCTGCGATGGTTGTAAGTACAAGGACCAGTGTCACTGTAACTTCGAATGGTCTCTAAATTAATGGTTGTAAGTCAAAGACTACCTCTAATCAATGTATGCCTGAATAATGGCTTACAGAAACAAAGTGGCTCCAGAAATATGAAAGCTCCAGATTCAGTCTCACTCTCTACATCAGGGGTGTCAAACTTGATTTCATTGAAGGCTGCATCAGGGTTGTGTTTGACCTCGGGGAGTTGGGGGGGGGCATAGCCAGCTCAATGACACTCGTGTAGGGAGTGCCTGTGGTGGCCCAAGTGCTCTGCCAGGAAAAACGGGTTTCGCGAGCTCCATTTTCGGCTGCGATGGCCTCCTGCAATCCTCTGCCAGCAAAAATGGAGCTCGCTCCCAAGCTCTGTTTTTGCTGGCAGAGGCACCATGGGCCAGTCCTTTACTGTTTCCAAGGTGGCCCATGAGCCAGATTTAAACACCCAGTGGGACGGATGCAGCCTATGGGCCTTGAGTTTGACACCCCTGCTCTAAAAATTCAACCAGGAAAAAAAAAATCCCTTCCTGCCATTTTAGAATCAGCTCTGCAATCAAGCTTATATGCCTGTCAGGCAGTTCTTCTGCATTACTGGACTTGTGGCATTTTTTTTTTCAGATACCATGCTAATACAATATTTGTTCCCATATAGAGAGTGTTAAAAATAAACAGAAACTGAACTCAAAATAGTTTCCTCATATCTGCTCGTGTGAAATCCATTACTCATTTTGGGAAGGGAAATGAAGCAGCATCACAGCAAGGTAGCAAAATCTTTCTTGCAATATGAGAACAAGAAAAAGCAGTGGATGGTTCAAATCACAACGGGGTTCTTGGAAAAAGCTGGAGCATTAATTATTTTGAGCTGTTGCATTTTAATAGAACCGGCAATTGCAATAGAAATCATGACTGCAAGGTAGAAAACAATGCTGCGGTACCGTTAGTAAACAAAATTGGAGTGGATTTCTATCAGACCTTCACCTGTAGCACACTTAGTTTTTCCACACAGATGAACTTTATTAGCATTTACAAAGATTGAATTTGTAACCTGATCAAAGATCGATATAAGTATTCCAGTTAATTAAAAAAAGAATACTTAAAGCTTTTTCACTGAGGGCATCATATACATTCTCGACAGCCCTTACAAAAAAAATGATTTTCATCCTGGTTGATACAATTATTGAGTCTGACATTTGTAAATGACTGTCTGGTTTGGCACAGGAACCCAATGGAACCGGTACAGACTTCAATGGATGGTTAGGACTGTAGGGGTGGGGGAACAATTGCTACCAACCTGCCTTCCATTGAGGATCTGTATACTGCACAAACCAGAAAATATTTACAGACCCCTCACATCCTGGACATAAATTGTTTCAACTCCTCCCCTCAGGATGGTGCTACAGGGCATTACGGTACATGCCAAAACAACAGGGACAGTTTTCCCCTCATGCCATCACTCTGCTGAATACTTAATTCCGACAGCACTGTCTTATGCCTAAGGATATTTACCCATGTAGTATGGCTGTATTACTTTTATCCTTCTCCTCTGTTCTACTGCCTTCTCTTATTGGTATCACTATTATGAGTGTTATTACTTGGTTATTTTGCACGTATGATAACCAATTTCGTTGTATACATGATGTACAATGATAATAAAAGTTATGATGATGACGACGACGATGTATACTGATACCTTCTGCACCAGAGACAAATTCCTTGTGCGTCCAACCATACTTGGCCAATAAAGAATATTTTATTCTATTCTATTCTATTCTACCCTACCCTACCCTACCCTACCCTAATCTTGCCCCCAGACTATAAAAAAAGAAGTCTAGAGAAGCTAAAAAGAAAGCTCTAGGAGTCTCTTATTTGTCTTGTGGTTTTCAAAACACTGGAAAGTTGAGGAAAAATGACAACATTTCTATGTTTAAAATAATACATAAGATGGTAAAAATGCGAAAGAAATTGGTCACAAATAACATAAATGAAGACATAGACATGAGAAAGTTTCTATGTTTAAAATAATACATAAGATGGTAAAAATGCGAAAGAAATTGGTCATGAATAATAACATAAATGAAGACATAGACATGAGAAAGTTAGAGATGTTGTCCCAGTTTTTTTAATAAACCAGAACATACCAAATTAAAAAAATCTAAAGAAACAGAATTGCTGGAAATGAAAATATTTCTGATTCACACAATAGTATTACTAAGACATATTTGATGAGGCAAAATAAATATAGTTCCCTCTCCCCTTTCACCCATTTTTATATCGACAAAAAATATTTAATCCAATTAGGAAAAAGTTCACAACATCCTTACTTTCTCATTTCAATAACAGTTTATGTTTTTAATATTAAAATTTGATTAATACCGTGTTTCCCCGAAAATAAGACAGGGTCTTATTTTCTTTTGACTCCCAAAATAAGCACTTGGCCTTATTTTCGAGGAGGTCTTATTATTTATGAAGTGCAGGAGGCAGCGAGTATGGTCACCTCATAACTGCTGCTGTGTTGCACTATTTTCGCGGAGGGCTTATTTTAATGCATGTGCTCAAAAGCCCGGGGAGGTCTTATTTTCGGGAAAACAGGGTAGGTAAACATCAAAAGATACTACAGTCATGGAATTTAATATAAAACAAGTATAGTTATTTATTCAAATAATTGTTATTTTTTTCACTGTTACAGACTAAACATAATTTTTGAGCCACCAAGTTACAATAATTTCATAGAATATTTTTCTGGTATATTAGACACCTTTTCTTAGAGACATTTAAAAGGTCTGGCTGTCAGTTTTGTTATGCTAGAAGTGTATGTGGAGAATACTTGACATATAATATAGGCAGAGTTTGGACTGGTTCGGCTGAACCAGTAGTTGTTTCTCAGTCTGGGTCTCCAGAACTGGCAGCAACCCAGGCCTGCCACACCTCCGAACTGGTTCCTACGCATGCACAGACCTATTTATGGCCAACTGTGCACATGCGCAGAGTGCGCACCAAACTGGCCATAATGCTGGCAGCAACCCACCCCTGAATATAGGCCTGTACAACTATTATTCATTTCAATTAGATAGCAATAAGTTTGTCAATATAGATTTGGGAAGAGTAGGTTTAAAGTCATAACATGATTTACTTATATATGATGCAAAAACTGACCCATAGCCATTTTTGTGATTAAGGTTAAAGCTAGAGAGAAAAAATGATTTGACTATGAAGGGTTAAAAATATATTCTTCTTTTCTTGTCATTTTCTTTCCTTTTAGCTTTTTTTTTGTATGTTAAAGCAAATAAATGAATAAACTTAAAAAATAAATAAAAAGCAACTAACTTCCATTCCAGTACTGGGAAAATTAATCAGTGCCTATTAAGCAGGCATATTTAGCTATTAAAAAAAACCAGAAATCCAGAAATCGTATCCTCTTTTTGTTATAGTATAATTAATAGAATATGCCTTTTCTCAGCTTCTGTTCCTTGTTAAAAGGAACATCTCCCATGCCATCTGGTATTAACTTAAAATGAAATCTAACATTACTTTTTAGAAAAGACTGCTTGACTAAGTGCCATTACAATAGCAAGCAAGGTAAGGTTTTCCAAAATAGATTGCATTTTGTGAAATATTGGCAAGCGACTGGAAATTGATCAAGGAGCTATTTATAAAGACGGCAGTCCACCATTCATTTAAAAAAAAAAAATATGGGAAAGATAACTCAGAGCCTGTTTTTTCCTTGCTTCCAAGTTTAAAAAGACTCTTCTATTCAATGATTCTGCCATTTTCTTGGAATATATGCATTTTAACAGGTAGGCTTTCACTTCGAAAGTAATAGGCAGTGATGTCCATTCAACTTGTGAGATGCCTCTATGTTTGTACTGAATGCAATATTGGAACTGCTACTGAATATAAATATAAATGTATGCTCATGTGTGCACATACACACATACATGAAGAGTCAGATATTGCGATCTCTGGAACTTAAAATATATTATCCACTTAGCTTTCGTTAGCCTCTGCTAACATCATTAAAGTGTAAAAACTACCATTGAAGAGATATTTGCCTTTATGCATCATTGAGCAATAGTTTTTACACTCTGACAATGTTAGGAAAGGCTAACAAAAGCTAGGTGGATAATATATTTTAAGTTCCGGAGATCACGAGGTCTGTCCCTTCTTTTATAGCTACACCTGGAAGTCATATTTTTAGGATAGTTCAAGATTCTATCTATCTATCTATCTATCTATCTATCTATCTATCTATCTATCTATCTATCTATCTACCTACCTACCTACCTACCTACCTACCTACCTACCTACCTACCTACCTACCTATCTCACAGGGCATTGCCAATGTAAATACTGAACTTTGCCACCTCCCACTGCAGTATAAATTAGTAACTGATATTTCTTTGAAAGATGGTTATGTGCTATTTGGAAACGTAAATACATTACTCATTTGCATTTAGATGTGTTTTCTGCCTGAAAACTATTTCTTAAGTGTGACATGGTACAATTGTGAAACAACGGATGGACTTTTGCTGCAAATCACCAGGCAACCAAGGAATCAGATTAAGCTTTGATGCAATTAATCATCCAAGATATGTGGGTTGTTTATGTGTATAAATAAAACAAACAAAATAATTTATATTTCCGGATGTTTTTAGAGAGGTGAATTCTCCATACAAAGAAGCATGGTTAGTTTATAATTCATCATAATAGCTCGGTCTGTAACTGCGGTTCTGAATATGAAATGATTTGTCTTTTACTTGATTTGGAATTGTCTGGGGGGAATTCAAACTATCATGTTTTTAATTTCAGAGCCTATTATTCTCTTCCAAGAGCCAGAATTCTTGACTTATTTTATCTTTTAGTAATTACAATCTTTAAATTCTCCTTTAATCACATCCCAGATGGGAAACTGAGGTTACATTCACTCAATGCTCTAAAAGAAAAATGCACTCAGGTGAGCTTTGGTTTAGTATAATGTGTAAATATGGGTAAATTCACTAACACATTAATAAAGCCTAAGTGTTAAGATAATGAGGATCTTTGGATTTATCCAGATTTATTGGGCTTACTGTTGCTACCCATCATAGATTTATGCACAGTTGCAGATTGAGTATAAACTAAACATGCTTCTTCTTTGTATCCAGGATTGTGATAAATCAGAGGTGTCAAACTGGTGGGCCGGATTGTCGCACACAGGTGACTCCACTCCAGCTCCGTAAAGGTAAAAACATGGCAAAAGATCGCGTGATGGCAACATGACGCAGCAAGTTTGACACCCGTGTGATAAATGAAAACAGAAGCAGAACTATTATGTGAATAGTGACATGCAAAAGACTGGTTGGGGGGAGGGGGGGAGAAAATGGGAATTTTACAGGATCCTTCCCCCAAGAGTGGGGTGAAAATGGAGATTTTACAGTATTGCCCTGGAGTAGGGAGGGAATGGAGATTTTGCAGTATCCTTTCCCTGGAGTGGGGAGAGAATGGAGATTTTACAGTATCCTTTCCCTGGAGTGGGGAGGGAATGGGGATTTTGCAGTATCCTTTCCCTGGAGATGGGAGAGAATGGAGATTTTACAGTATCCTTTCCCTGGAATGGGGAGAGAATGGAGATTTTACAGTATCCTTTCCCTGGAATGGGGAGAGAATGGAGATTTTACAGTATCCTTTCCCTGGAATGGGGTGGGAATGGGGATTTTGCAGTATCCTTCCCCTGGAGTGGGGAGGGAATGGGGATTTTGCAGTATCCTTCCCCACCGACGCCACCAGGCCACGCCCACAGAACTGGTAGTAAAAAAAATTTAAGCCCACCACTCTGCATCAATTCAGAATTTTCACTCAAGGCACAAATGGGCGTATCCAAGAAACATTAGGTGAACACCCTTGAGAAGTGAGGGAACATTAGGTGAACATTTCTTTGAGAAGTCCATAAAGTTGGCAAAACTTAAAGAGGAGAAAAGGAGGATGTTTGTGCAGCAAGGAGGATGAACTCCATTATGACAGCAATGAATGCACCCCTGAGAGAGCTGAAAGGTCAAGTTGACGGCAGATCACTCTTGGAGAGAATCTATGTGGTCGCTAAGGAATGGCATTGACCTGAGAACACGCAATCTCTCAATCCATTTCACCTTTGATTGCTTCTCAGATCTTCCTTTTCTATTTGTTCTATTGGCTTCTAAGGTTATGTTTTTTCCCAGTGTGGTCTGCAGCACATTTAGATAACTGTTTGTGATCCGGGACTCCATTTCCTTTTGATAGTTTGAATTATCATCATTAGGGCAGATACTGTACTTTCGACATTTGTTTTTTATTTTCTTGGATATTTCTTTCTATCCGGTACATATTATGCTTGATGTTAGCTTCATGCTTCTTACTAGTTCAAACACTTTATGCATGGTCTGAATAATAGCTGAGACATTGATCAGTGGGGGTTGGCTTTTCTTAGACACTAGCGAGTATCTGGCAATGTGTTTTTTTATGAGGGCTTGTAAGAAAAGTAGGAAAGGTTTTGTTCTTTTCCCACTGTGACTCTTATTGATTCAGGTGCTGCAGGAACTAAACTAAATCGTAATTCCAAAGCAGAAACATCTCATTGACCCATCTTACCTATACATTTGGATTCTTTTCAGCTGTCATTAAAACATTTATTACTAGTAAGACAAAGGAAATGGTGCTAGATTTCCGGAAGCACAGAGAGGAACCTGCCCCACTGTATATCGAGGGGGGCTGTGTGCAGAGGGTTTCCCCTTTTAAATTCTTGGGAGTGTTTATTAGTCAAGATCTCACCTGGAAAAACAACACGTCTCTGGTGATTGGAAAGGTCCAACAGAGACTTCATTTCCTTAGAGTCCTGCAAAAAAATCAGGTGGAACAACGGCTGATGACGTCTTTCTATCGGTCCACCATAGAAAGTGTCCTCGCATATTGTGTTACAATATGGTATGCTGGTTTAACACCTGCAGACAGGAAGGCATTGCAGAGAGTGATCAATTCGGCACAAAAAACATTGGTTGCCCTCTGACACCACTGGATGACATTGCCAGATCTTGCTGCTTTAGCAGAGTAAAGAAAGATACTCAGAGATGATTCACACCCTGGTCAGTGTCTCTTTGTACTTCTACCATCGGGCAGAAGACATCAAAGTATAGCCAGCCGACTAAATAGGTTTAAAGATAGTTTCTATGTTTGGACTGTGAGACTTTTAAATACAACCACAATCACTCCATGCACACACTAGGTTTTTTTTCTTTTTCTTTCTTTTTTCGTTTCTGTTATAATTTTGCACCAGTGAGGTTAAAACCAATCTCGTTGTATTTATTTTGTACAATGACAATAAAGATTATACTTATACTTATTTATGTTGAGTTCATCTGTAAGCAATTCGCATGGTAGCAATAGCAGAGGTGGGTTGCTGCCAGTTCAACCCAGTTTGGCTGAACCAGTAGAATTCAGAACCGGCAACAACCCAGGCCTGACACGCCCCTGAACTGGTTTTCCGGTGTCTTCTGCCATTGCTGGCATGGTTCTGCACATATGCAGAGCACTTTGTAGTCAAATGCACACGTGCAAGCAATATGTGGCTGGCGCACATGCAAAGCACGCGCAAAAAAACCCGGTACTAACCAGTTCAGGAACCCCACCCCAGAGCAATAGTCATGGTGATCCTTATAGCTGTACCATTCATCTAGATTCTGTCATAATATTGGGCGGGAAGGAATGTTATGCAACTAAAAATGGCCAATGAAGTGGAAAAATTCAGAGAATTCATGAAGAATATACTGGTGATAAAAAGTTGTGAATGTGGAACAGATAATATTATTTAGCAGGTTTTGAAACATTTTGCATTATTTATGGAGTTGAAGTGGGTTGCTGAGTGTGATAAATGCTGAAAATGAACCACACAAAAGAATAAAAGGGATGCTTCAGCATCGAGGTAAGGATTTGTGATGCCTCTTGGTTATTTAATAGAATAACAGAGTTGGAAGAGACCTTGTTGTGGGCTGAGAACCAAAAGGATTTGCAATGATAGAGTGATAAAGGATGGGCTTGAAGTACGTTTTCTGAATTTGACTGGGAAAATGGGAGTTTTGCAAGATATAGCAATAGCACTTAGAATTATATACCGCTTCACAGTTCTTTACAAGCCCTCTCTAAGCGGTTTATAGAGTCAGCTTATTGCTTCCATCAGTCTGGATCCTCATTTTACCAACCTTGAAAGGATGGAAGGCTGAGTTAAACTTGAGCCTGGTGAAATTTGAACTGCCAAATTGCAGGCGGTCGGCAGTCAGCAGAAGTAGCTTGCAGTACTGCACTCTAACCACTGCACCACTGTGGCTCCTAATATACCGGTATGTAATATATGTATATAATATATGTGTCAGGGGTGGGTTCTAGCTGGCGTTACTGCTGGTTTGCTTGTGTGCACGCTGCATGCGCATTCGCAGTTCAATGGAAATTGTTCTGCGCATGTGCAAAACTAAAAAAAAAGATGGTGGAGGCAACGGCAGTGACCAGGGAACCGGTTTGAGGGTGTGGCCAGCCTGGGTCCTGCCGGTTCTACGACACAGGCCGGCATATCACTACCGGTTGGCCCAAATTGGGCCAAACTGGTAGGAACCCACCTCTGATATGTGTATGTAAATACTGAAAAAATTAGGCAAGGATATTAATTTGTGTATTTTGGTGAAACATTTTCTAAAGATGGGCCAACAGATGGAAAAATTTTAAGATATATAAATACTGGTAAAACCTTAGCAGGTAATATGTGGTTTATCGCAAAAAATGCATGTTTGTTGAAAGAAACAAAAATGGCTGCGTCTAAGAATGTGCTTTTACCGGTTTCATTATATCGGCGAAGAAGTGAAGAAGGCGAGGCATACTTTGCTTTCCTGAACTATCAATCAAATTGGACAAAGCACTAGAGTAGTAGTAGAGATCAACCCTAATGGGGACAAATTTCAATCAGATCATAACAAAGATATTTCCAAGGACACCCCCCTCCCCCCACATACACACACAAAAAAACCCAGTGCCGTGCTTTTTGTGTGTTTTCTTGCTGTGAAAGCTGGACACTGTAGGAAAGATAATAAATGGAAAGATAATAAATGCTTTTGAATTATGCAAGGCAAAACTCAGATACTTTGGACACCTGTTGTGAAGGGATGATGGACTTGAAAAAATGAATATATTTGTCAAGATAAAGAAAAATAGAAGCCATCTGCACAAGGCAATTGACAAGATCAAAGAGATTACTGAAATATCCTGGGAAGAGATATGACCAACTGCTAAGATAAGGAGGAGGGTGGGCTTTCATTCATCAATCACCAACAGAGCCTGACTCAGTAGCAGCTAATAAATAATTATTAAGTATTTATTTCTGTTGAAAATCTCCAACTTTCCATTTAGACAAATTGAAAACCTATTATTAAATGGAATTTCAAACATTCTTTTTTAAAAAAAAATAATACAGAATTTATACACCTGGTTGGAAATATGGCACATTTTCAGGGGATTAAGAGCATCTGAAAGACTAATCTGAAGTGCAGTCAAATCAAAGTAAATTACTATCTAGGAGAAACTGAAAATGACACACTGCATATAGAGAGAATCCTTTCTGAAAATGATTCTTTACTGACTTTTGATTTCTTTTCAATGGAAGTGGTATTCTATATCTTCTATCCTTTTACAGCAGGGGCAAACATTTTCCCAAATTGCTAGGAAAATATAGCACAATGCAAACTCTTAGCATTATCCAGTCTTATTTTTTTTACTGAAGCAGAACATTAGGTTTCTATTATTTCAAAATACAATTTCCAAGCACAAACAGAAATATATGTGCATTCTCTATGTAGAGGTTTTCATCAAGATGTGGAGGTTCCGTCTTTAGAAAAATATGTCTTCTTTCCTAACTCCAAATTAACTACTTAATTTAATTTAAATTAATTTCTCCCTCCCCAGAGGTAGTATTCAGCAGATTCTGACCAGTTCTAGCCTAGTGGTTAGAGCACCAGGCTAGAAACCAGAAAACTGTGAGTTCTATTTCTGACTTAAACGTTAAATCAAATTGGTGACTTTGGGCCAGTCACAGTCTCTCAGCCCAATTGACCTTACAGGGTTGGTTTTTGTGAAGAAAATAGAAGGAGGAGGGAGAGTTAAGTATATTCACAACAGAGGTGGTATTCAGCAGGTTCTGACCAATTCTGGAGAAGTGGTAGCGGAAATTTTGAGTAGTTCGGAGAACCGGTAAATACCATCTCTGACTGGCCCCACCCCAATCTATTCTCTACCTCCCGAGTCCCAGCTGATTGGAAGGAAATGGGGATTTTGCAGTAACCTTCCCCTGCCACATCCACCAAGCCATGCCCACCACGCCACACCCACAAAACCAGTAGTCTTTTTTTTAATCCACCATTGCCCCTCCCCCACCTCAATTAATTTGATCATTTGGCTTGACTAGAATTACGATGGATTCTGGTGATATCTCACCTTAGATATCACCTGTTTAAGCCTCCTACCCAGTGGTGAGATACAACCGGTATGCCCCGGTACGGACGTACCGGTGCCTGCCCACGCTCCTTACCTGTATTTGAGCTGTTCCGGGCTTCCGCGCATGGAGCGTATGGCGCCTGCACGACGCTCCGCCAAGCAGCTTGGCATCGTGGTGGCATCGCGGAACGGCACAAGTGGTAACTACGCATGTGTGTGCTGCGCGCATATGCGAGTATGCTGCGCGGGTTCATGTAGTGGACGCCTAGCCCCGTGCACTGTACCGGTTGCAACGGGTACTGTTCCTATCCCACTACTTGTTCTTTGTCTTGTCCTGTTAAATGGCTTCACTCTTTACAGTACACCCTACTGAGTCTGAAATTGTTTCTAAGATTGCATGTGTACATCTCTCTCTTATTTTCTTTAAAGCCCTCCTTCCGAAGTCAATTTCTCCACAGTCTTCAACATAAGGCTTATCAAAACTGTGCCACTTTGAAAATGAACTTAAAGAAATGAAGCCAAACATTAAGACAGACGTAATGCAAGGAATCAAAACATACTCGTTTACATCTGAACAAGTGTACTTAACCCACTACTTTGATTCTGGAGGGGGGAAAAAAGAAAGCCCCAATGTAGAATGTATTCTTGGCATCATCTTGATAGAGGTTTAATACTGAAAACTGCTTTTCTCTTAGGTGCAGAGTAAAAGCAACATTGGAGTTGTGACAGGAATGCTTGTATGTTTCACTGTTAAACCAATGTAGAGGTGTTGAAAAGTAGGCAACCTATAAGTGGTATAAATAATAAATTTGAGACTGTTAACTCCATATGGAGCCGTCTTTAGATTTTTTGTAAAGCAAATGTGCATTCAAGTGACCACAAAAATAATATACACAGGGATGTCAAACTTGTGGCCCTTGGGCCGGATGTGTCATGCCCTGGCCACACCCATGGCAGTTTAGTGAAGGGGGGGAGGAAGTTGCAATGCATCACGTGATAATGCCATGACTACACGAGTTTGACACCCCTGGTATAGTACATACAAATAACTGAGGACACTAGATTGGATCCTTAATTATAGTTAAAGTAGAAATTAAGTGATGTTGATTTCAATAGGACTGCTCTAAAATGATTTCTCCAGCCACTCTCACCTAAAAGTACCTATAAAATTTCCACAAATCTGCAATGTTCCTATAAAATTCCAATAAAAATATTTAACTATAAAAAGTTAGGCCCTGCCTCTTAAAAATAACTTTTACTGAATCAAATGAATATGAGTAGTCTGAACTTCAAATACTGAACCAAACTCACTACTGCACAGTAGCCTGGATAGCATGCTGTTTGTTTATACTGTAATAAGGTTGCCATCTCAAAAAAGGTAATTTAAGTAAAAGAATTGCTGAAACCAATGTCAGCACAGCAGGCTACCAGCAATTTAGTAGTTAGCTGTGATCCATTGAGTTATTGTTTCAGAGATATTTCCTTACCTAAAGAGAGAAACAAAATAAACTAGTGGGAAAGGAGATATTTCTGATTTCCTGCTGGCTTCCCCATTGAGTTTCCTTGTGAGAAGCTGGTAAGGAACATCCTCCTCCTCCTCCTCCTTGGAGGACTCCCAGAAGTGGTTACTACTTTGCTGGAGGGGAGGGGGAGAGAAGGAACAAAAAGAGCTATAGACCATAAGGAAAACTGCATTCCCAATCCTCATCCCAGCATCTTCCCAAGAGTCCTCTCCTTCCAGGAAGGACGAGAGCTCATCCATCAACTGCTGGCTCCTTCCAGCCAGACCGATCATGCTAGCTCCCTCATCTTTCTCTCAGAGCCCACTGTTGTCAAATTGTTGAAATTTCAGCTTTAGTTCTCCAGCAGCCAATTGCTACTTATTCAATGGACCTTCCCGCCAGCCATTGGTTCAACAGTGACAGCAGCGATGACTTCCAATTTCCTGAAGGCTTCCTCATTGACTTAGCTTTTGAGAAGCTGTCAGGAGTCATTGGAAATCACTCCTCCTCTTTCTTGACTAACCCACAGAATTGCCTGTCATTTTGCTGTGGGGAGGGGAAACAAAAGGAGCTGCTGCCTACAAGGAAAGCTGCATCCCTGTTTTCCATCCTGGTGTGTCCCCAAGGTCCACTCCCTTCAAGGAGGAAGAAGATCTACCCATCAACTGCTAGCACCTCTCAGCCAACTCTACTTCTCCAGCAAGCTTCCAAGTCATCCACTCATCCTTCTCTTGCTACCCAGCCCCACTAAAAAGTTTTCAAATCTCAGTTCCAAAGCAGCCAGTTACTGCTCACCTATCAGGACTTGGCCCAGACAATTGGCTGCAGGGCCCAGAGGAGGTAAGAAAAGAGGCAGGGATAAACCCCTCCCATCTTTTCTTGTACCACTCATTGTTTCAATCTCATTGGAATATTGGGTCCCAGATTTTGTTTTGTTTTAAATTGGCTTATTTGTTCATAGATTCTGTTAGAAATTCTGTTGATATAAAGCATCACACTGAACAAACAAAGAGTACAGTCACCATGTGCTTTACTGATCAACTATATAACTATAACAGGAAACAGGAAACTCTACTCAGAACAAAAGAACATAGAGTATATACACCATAGATCCAAACTTGTAAATACTGCCATCTATTGGCTGAATACTATTGTAGTTGTTGCATTGAAATACATTCCAACAATGAACTCCAACATCGTCACTCAACAACTACTCTTTATATTAGTCCCATTTCAGATCTCAATTCTATACATCTGTTTTTTAAAGCGGTTTTGTCAAAGCATCTGCAATCATGTTATTAGTTTCACAATACATAACCACAATTACATTTTATTCAACCGGATGATGAATGGAATGATGTCTGACATCAATATGCTTTGTTCTTGCATTGATCTTCTCATTGGAAGCAAGCTTGATACATTGTCTTCATAGAAGACTGCAGGCTGGGACATTGGCTCTCCAAGATCTTCAAGCAATTGAGGTAACCACACAGCTTGTTGACTGTCATAGGCAGTAGCAATATATTCTGCCTCTGTAGAAGACAAAGCTATTGAGGTCTGCTTCTTGCTGGACCAAATTATAGGACTAATTTGAACAAGAAACCACTTGTGGATTTAAGTCACCTGCCCCATCCACATATCCTATCAGATTAAATCACCAACTGCATTGCCTTGTTTTGTGACCTTCTTCACTGACAAAAGATTAGTTTCAGGAGCAGAGACATACAGGACATTTTCACAATTCTCTTTCTGGTTACGCTCTATAAATCAGGACAGTAAATATTCCTTCTGATTTTATTATTTGCCCATTAGCTGTGGTGATTTTTTTTCTGTTTTACTCTGGTGAATAAAGAAATTTGTCATGTGACTTGTGCTTGCAAAGATGAGGTACAATTTTTGGATTGAAAAGAATGCTCATTATCTGAAGTAAAATCAGTTTCTTCCTTCACACTTTTGGCTTTTTGTAATTTAGTTTTATTTTTCCATTCTAGCTTTCCAGATTCTGCAATCTTCTTTTAAATTGCTCTTTTTCCTGCGCGCAAAGCACTCACATGTTTTCGGCTTTGTGTAACTGCTTTTATTCCTATTTTCCCTCTTTAAAGCAGACTCCGCTACAGAGGTACTGTCACTATTAATGCTTTCTCTTTTACACTTTTATTTATTTACAAGCTTGCTTTTAACATATTCCAAAGTCAGCTCATCATCTGGAAGTGCATCAAGAACAGTGACAAGGGCAGAGGTGGCATTCAGCAGGTTCTGACCAGTTCTGGAGGATCGGTAGTGGAAATTTTGAGTAGTTCAGAGAACCGGTAAATACTACTTCTGACTGGCCCCGCCCCCATCTATTCTCTGCCTCCCGAGCCCCAGCTAATTGGGAGGAAATGGGGATTTTGCAGTAACCTTCCTCTGGAGTGGGAATAGAGATTTTACAGTACTCTTCCCCTGGAGTTGGGAGGGAGTATCCTTCCCCTGCCACACATACCAAGCCATGCCCACCAAGCCACGCCCACAGAACCGGTAGTAAAAAAAATTTGAATCCCACCACTGGACAAGGGTAAACCACTAAGTAACTTTCTGGTAAACCATTAAGTAATAGTGCTGTGACATGAAAATCTTTTATTTCTTCTCCTATACTTCTCAGGTGTTGAACCATTTCCAATGTGTGCCTTATGTAATCATGCATACGCTGGCCTTTCATCAGTTTGGTTAGGTGTAACTTTCTAAACAAATATAGTTTATCACAGAGATCATCTCTTTCATGCATCTTTTGTAATCCTTCCCACGTTTCTTTAGCACTTTCACATTTACATATACAGTATGTATCATTCGATCATTTTCTATACCAAGGGTGTCAAACTAAATTTCACTGAGGGCCACATCAAGACTGCGGTTGACCTCAGGGTGTATGTGTGGCTGACTGGATGGGTGTGGCCAGCTTGACGCCACTCACTGGGGGTAGCTAAGTGGGTGGGCGTGGCCATCTTGACACCACTCCCCAACTGCTGGCATGTTTCCTTTGCATTGGGTGGACTGGGATAAAGCGATGCGGGCCTGAGGTTTCCTCTTCGCTTTGGGTAGACCGAGCCGAAGTGACGTGGGCTGAACCCTTACATTTTCCACAATAGCCCCACAGGCTGGATCAGACCACATCACAGGCCAGATCCAGCCCAAGGGTCTCGAGTTTGACACCCCTGTTCTATACTACAAGAGATTGTTCTCTGAGATTTCTGGTCTTTGTCTATCCACTTATCTGAAGGTTATTCTAGCCTAGTTTAATTTATACAGTTCCCTGTACTTCTCTTATTAGCAGCATTTTCATCTTGAATTTCCAAGACTGGCAGTTCTGGTTTGTCAGATTTGCAATTGAAATCTTTGTTGCAGCTTTGTCAGGGTCCATTCTCTTTTATTCTGTTGCCGTCCTCTTTCTGTTATTGTATCTTGCTCTTGTTTGCTGTTGCTCAGGGTGTCAAACTCGATTACATTGAGGGCCGCATCAGGGTTGTGTTTGACCTTGGGGAGGCCAGGGTGGGAGTGGCCAGCTTGATGTCACTCATGTCAGGGGCACCTGTGGTGGCCCAAGCAGTTTGCCAGGGAAAACAGGATCCCAAGCTCCATTTTCGGCAATGGCGTCCTGCAATCCTCTGCCAGTGAAAACGGAGCTCAGGGGGACACATGTGGCCCTCATGAGCTCCGTTTTTGCTGAAACAGCCTCCTTCAACCAGCTGCCAGCTTTGTTTTCACTGGTAGAGGCACTGTGGGCTGGTCCTTTGCTATTTCCAGGGTGGCCCAATGTGCCTGATCCAGTGGTGGGATTCAGTCAGTTCACACTACTTCGGGATAACTGGTTGTTAACTTTCTGAGCATTGGTTGAATTGGTTGTTGGAAGAAATCATTAGGGCAGAGAACCGGTTGTTAAATTATTTGAATCCCACCAATGGCCAGATCTAAGCACCCCATGGGCTGGATCCGGCCCACAGGCCTTAGTTTGAAACCCCTGCTCTAGCTGGCTATGACTGGGCCGTTTATGCTGCTGCTCCACGCTTGGATGCAGTCTCTGGGCCCATAACCTGTGAGAAATTCTGTTTAGATAAAGCACCACATAGAGCAAACAAAGAGTACTGTCACCACGTGCTTTACCACTCAATTATATGATTGTTAACAGCAAACAGGAAACTCTACTCAGAACAAAAGAACCTAGAGTATATACCATAGATCCAAACTTGTAAATACTGCCATTAATATTACTGAATATTACTGTAGTTATTGCATAGGAATACATTCCAACAATGAATTCTAACAGATTCAAAAAAATATTGCCCTATTATGCACTGCTTTGTCCAAAAGTTATAATTTTGAAGGTTACAATCGGACAAGCACTGAGAGTTTTAGTGGTATATAGATAGATCTGAAATAGGAGAGGATAACTCCACTTAACTTGGTCATCCTCAGATAAAATAGTTAAAATATTTCAAGAGAACATGATCAGAGAATACTAATATACATTTTATAAATACGATCATTTCTACCTTTCAACTTTTATCATGGGCAATCTCTCAAAAATAACATTCTAATAAAACCCAACAATATTTCCCAGAGGTTTCCCTGGGAAAAAAGTATTCTAAACATGAAATGGATAAATATTTCATATCAATACCCAATATCTTTTTCTTTTTTTCTGTTGAGAAATTCCTGTAGCTTTTTAATTTTTCATCCAGTATTTAATATTTCATTCCCCCTCCTTCCCCCTTCTTCTTCAGTTGCAGATTGCAGATTCCATCACAACAACATCCTGTAACAACCCATATAGAACCAATATATGGAGTTGAACTTGGATTGTGTCCCAATTTAATACTGTTTGGACTTAATCAGTGGTCCTCAGGGCAAACTTTAAGTCCTATCTCTATTCTCAGCCACAATTTGCAGCTTGAGGCTGGAGTTTAAAGATACCAGCAAGGATTTGGATTGCTATATTTAAATATTGCTTAAAACCAAAATCAATGCTCCGAGGTTTGACTCTAGTTATCCCAATTAAAGAAGAGCCTTCACTCTGGCAAAGTCTATTCCCTTATCATTGTGGCTTTATTTGGGAAGCACGATATTCCATATTGTGAGAATTTGTCACTGCAGCTCCCTGGGAACTAAATGAATAGAACCAGTCCATGAACTTACTCTTACTACGCATGCCCAAGATGGTTTCCTGTCGCGTTTGAGGATAGCTTCAGGGAGATGATTGTCCTTCTTGGGGTTGCAGGGGTATCCTATCCCATTGTTGGTTCCAGGTCCAGCTATGAGAACTTCCTGGGACTTCGGGGATACCCTTGAGCTCCAATGTCCTGCCTTGTAGCCGGAACATTGTGAGTGAAATGGGGCGGTTGGTGGTGAAAGGAGAATGGAGAGCGTCGGTGGCTGCCGACGTGGGTGTGGTCAGCAGCTGTGGCAGGACGCCCGGCCTGGGGTCTCTACAGCCGGCGTGGGTATGGTCGGTGGTGGCGGCGGGATGCCCGGCCTGGGGTCTCTGCAGCTGCCACTCCCCACGCCATGGTGTTATCCCAGTTGCTCCTCCCCCTCCCCCTTGCTTATGGACATGATAAATTGGATCAGCGGGGAGTGGCTGAGGCAGCTGGCATGGATATTAACGCCAGTGGAAGATGGCTTCGGTAGTTGGCGTGGGCGCGGTTGGAGTGGGGGGGGGTCCTTCGTTGTGCCCCCCCGGTATCACTGCCATTGCCTGGGCCACTGTACTGTGCCATTTTGGCCATTTGGCCCCTCCTCCTGTGATATTATGGACTGAGTCAATGGAGTGCGGCCCTGGCAATGGATATGAGTGCGGCTGCATGGGCGGAGCTTAGCTGTTGGAGTCGGAGTTGGAGCAGCCGCCAATGCTGCCGCTGTCGTCGTTGCCGCCATCACTGGCCGCTTCACCACCTCGCAAGTTAGCATCTGCTGCGATTTTGACAGCTGGCCGTTACTCTTACATATTGTCCTCAACAGCGACTATTTTTATGATGGACATAAGCTTCCCGCTACCCCCTTGAACACTGCCGGCTGCCCCCCCATGGACATGTCATCTCCTCGTTCCATCTCCCCATGATGTCATCCCGTTTGGTTGATGCCACACTCTCCTCTATGTTATACTGCGACAGAACTTTATTCCCTCCGGGAACTCCCCCTTTCCCGGGGATGGCCTTCTGGCCTATCAAGACGCTTCCTTAATGAGGGATCTTGGGATCCCAAGAGGTGGCATGCGAAGAAGAGATTTCTTAGGGGTTTTTTACAGGGGTTTTTTAACCAAATTTTAAGGGGGGAGGGGTGGGTTGATTCGGATGGCTCAGACAGGCTTGGGGGGGGGGAGTCTGCCAGGGCACAGGCCAGAGCTAACTAATGGGCATGGGTTGGAAGTGCTGGGAAGGGTTGGGATTCCGGAGGAGACATTAAGTCATTCCATTGGGGGGTTCACCATCTCTACTGTTTGTGGGAGAGGCAGATATAGTGGGGGCCGAGGGCCAAATTATGTTCAGAGGATGCGGGTTTGCTGTTTAAGAGTGATCGCGCGTTCCGACCCTCATCGCCCTTCTTGCACCCCCAGGTGCTCGGGATTACAGGACCCTGGTCTCCGGCTGGTGTCGCTTAACGCCAGGTCCGTGGTACATAAGGCTCCCCTCATTTTCGACCTCATACAAGAGGGTAGAGCGGACCTGGTGTGCATTACGGAGACCTGGTTGGGCCATGAGCGAACTATGCCCACCAGGCTTCCCCTTAGTGAACTATGCCCACCAGGCTTCCGGGCGTTTCACCAGCCAAGAGCCCAGGGCAGGAGCGAGGGGATGGCGGTGGTTATTAGGGAAAGTCTCAGACCTCAGGAGGTCACTGTGTCTCAGATAGGCGGGTGTGAGTCCCTTTTTGTGAAGTGGGGCCTTGAAGCTCAGGTGGGCCTTTTTGTTACGTACCTGTCTCCCTGCTACGTTTCATCGGCCCTGCCGGAGCTGCTGAATATGTTACCTGGATTGGCGGTTGATTTCCCCAGGCTCATGGTCCTGGGGGATTTCAATCTGCCTTCCATTGGTGAGACATCCGAGTCAGCTCGGGAGTTCATGGCTTCCATGACAGCTATGGACCTAACTCAGTTAATTCAAGACCCCACCCATAATGGGGGACACACGCTCGACCTGATTTTTGTCTCTGGGCAGTGGATGAATGATCTAGATTTAGGGGATATTTCTATTCAACCCTTGTCATGGTCTGATCATTTCCTCATCAGGCTTGACTTCCATACCGCTACCCCTCGCAGCAGGGAGGCGGAATCGACTAGATGGTTCCGCCCCAGGCGCCTGATGGACCCTGAAAGGTTCCTGATGGAGCTTGGGACTTTTCCTGAATCCCTTGCTCACAACTCAACCGAAGCCCTAGTGGAAGCCTGGGATAGGGCGGCCACTGTGGCCTTGGATCGCATTGTGCCTTTGCGGCCTCTGACCCGGTGTCGATCCCGGGTGGCTCCCTGGTTTACCAAGGAGCTCCGGGAAATGAAACGCCGGAAAAGATGCCTAGAGAGTGGCTGGAGGGCCAGCCAGTCCGAATCTGATCGAACACTAGTAAGAATTCATATTAAATCCTACTTAGTGGCGATAAAAGCGGCAAAACAGCAACATTTTTCCGCTCTTATCGCCTCTGCAGATAACTGCCCAGCCGCCCTGTTTAGGGTGACCTGCTCCTTACTTAACCAAGGAACTGGGGAGGACCCCTTGCAGGGTAGGGCTGAAGAATTTGCAGGATAAAATCGCTCAGATCCAGACAGGCTTGGACTCTGACTGGGTAGATTTGGGCGAGCCGACGGGGATGAATCTTGTGGAGACAATCTGGGATAGGTTTGACCCTGTGACCCCCGAGGGCATGGACAGGATTATGGGGAGACTCAGTGCTGCCATTTGTGTGCTGGACCCGTGTCCCTCTTGGTTAGTTTCGGATTCCCGGGAGGTGACACGAGGCTGGCTCCAGGCGATTATCAACACTTCATTGAGAGAGGGGTTCTTTCCCACTGCCTTGAAGGAGTGAGGCCCCTCCTTAAGAAGCCTTCCCTGGACCCAGCTTCTTTAGCCAACTATTGTCCAGTCTCCAACCTTCGCTTTGTAGCAAAGGTTGTCGAGATGTGGTAGCATGTCAGCTTCCCCAGTACCTGGATGAAGCTGTCTACCTGGATCCGTTTCAGTCGGGTTTCAGGCCCGGGTACACCACGGAGACGGCATTGGTCCCGTTGGTCGATGATCTCTGGCGGGCCCGGGACAGGGGCTGCTCCTCTCGGCGGCTTTCGATACCATCGACCATGGTATCCTACTGCGACGACTCGGGGGGTTGGGAGTGGGGGATACCATTTTACGGTGGTTCTCCTCCTATCTGTCGGATCGGTCGCAGTTCGTGTTGACTGGAGGGCAGGGATCGACCCTCAGGCGTGGCACTTGTGGGGTGCCCCATGGGTTGGTTCTCTCACTCCTCCTGTTCAACATATATATGAAACCGCTGGGCGAGATCATCCGTGGTTTTGGCATACGGTAACATCAATATGCTGATGATAGCCAACTTTTCATCTCTACCCCAAACCACCCAAACGATGCCCTCGACGTGATGTCCCGATGCCTGGAGGCTGTGCCGATCTGGATGGGGAGGAACAGGCTCAAGCTCAATCCCTCCAAGACTGAGTGGCTGTGGTTTCCGTCATCCCGATTTGTGCATCTTGTCCCATCTTTGATGATAAGGGGGAGAAATTTTAGCCCCCTCAGAGAGGGCCCAGAATCTGGGAGTCCTCCTGGATATGCGGCTTAGTTTAGAAGAACACCTGACGGCCATGACCAGGGGGGCCTTTTACCAGGTTCGCCTGGTACGTCAGTTGCGCCCCTTCCTGGATCGGGATGCTCTCTGCACAGTCACTCATGCCCTCGTCCTTTCTCGCCTGGACTACTGCAATGCTCTCTACATAGAGCTGACCTTGAAGAGCACCCGGAAGCTTCAGCTGGTCCAGAATGCGGCTGCACGGGTTATCATGTGGGTACCTAGGTGCTCCCATGTTACACCCCTTTTAGGTGGCCTATACTGGTTGCCGGTTGTTTTCTGGGTGCGATTCAAGGTATTAATTATGACCTTTAAAGCGTTCCATGGCTTAGGCCCAGGGTACCTGCGAGACCACCTACTGCCACCAATAGCCTCCCACCGTCCAGTACGATCCCACAGAGTTGGCCTCCTCAGGGTGCTGTCGGCCAGTGTCGGGTGTTGACCCCTAGGGGGAGAGCCTTCTCTGTGGGAGCGCCTTCCCTCTGGAATGAGCTGCCCCCGGAGCTTCGCATAATCCCTGACCTCCGGTCCTTCCGACGCGCCCTAGTTGGCTTTTCCAGCAAGCCGGCCTGGCCTGTTAATTTTATCTAATTTTTTAAATGTTATTGTCATATTAATTGGGTTTGTTTTTTTGGATATTTATCTAATTTCCTTTTAACTTTTGTGATATGTGTTTTTTAATGTTGTACGCCGCCCTGAGTCCTTTGGGAGAAAAGGACCTTCCATATAAATTCAATAAAACAAACAAACAAACAAACAATATACAACACTCTCATCATCTTGATTTTACTGTCGTCCCAGTGTTACTATGATGGCTTGCAGTTACTTTTTTATTTGCCAATTCAGAGTTATTCATTCATTCATCCATTCATTTTTTACCCCACCCTTATTATTTTTATAAATAACTCAAGGTTGTGAACCAGTGGTGGGATTCAATTTTTTTTACTACTGGCTCTGTGGGCGTGGCTTGGTGGGCGTGGCATAGCTTGGTGGGCATGGCAAGGGAAGGATACTGTAAAATCTCCATTCCCACCCCACTCCAGGGGATGGCTACTGCAAAATCCATGTTTCCTCCTGATCAGCTGGGACTCGGGAGGGAAAGAATAGACGGAGGTGGGGTCAGTCAGACGTGGTATTTATTGGTTCTCCGAACTATTCAAAAGTTCCACTACCAGTTCTCCAGAACTGGTCAGAACCTGCTGAATACCCCCTCTGTTGTGAACATACTTACCTCTCCTTCCTCCTTCTATTTTCTCCACAAAAAACAACCCTGTGAGGTGAATTGGGCTGAGAGACTATGACTGGCCAAAAGTCACCAATTTGGTTTCATTTTAAGTCAGAAATAGAATCACAGTTTTCTGGTTTCTAGCCTGGTGCTTTAACCACTAGGCCAAGGGTATCCAACTTTAATACTTGTGGACTTCAATTCCCAGACTTCCCTAGCCAGCTGGGTATAGAATTCTGGGAGTTAAAGTCCACAGGTATTAAAATTGCCAAGGTTGTACACCCCCCTACACTAGACAAAACTGGCTCTCATAGGAATTGCTTACACTTACACAATCTCTCTGCATAAAATGCCGGTAAATGAAATTTTATTATAGAAATATAATAAATATAAATATGCATAATGGTGATCTAATTTTAAATAATGAACTGTAAGATTAAAGAGTAAAGGGACATCACTATTCCTTGATTCTTGAATATAATTATGAAATAATTATATGTAAGTATTATTGCAGTAACCTATCCAAACTTTTAAAATTAAGCATAAGATTACTTCTGATTTTAGATGTAGGGTTACCATATTTTATATGACATTATGTCATTTGCTCATTTATGTATAAGAAACTGACATAAAATGATTTGTTTTTCTCAGTGTAATTATTGTTATAATTGATTTCCTTTCAACTCTACTCAGCCAGAAACAATTAAATCCTGCCATTTTAAAACCTTTTAAATGTGTAAATGTGGGCTTAATTGAGGGGAAATGTTTATTTTTTCTTTCCTTTTATAAATGCATGACTATTATGCATTATATTCTTTTATCTACTTCTTGCTCTCTTATTTATCCACATAATACAGATTTTTTTTCTAAATATATAATTAATAAAAGTAATGTATCCAAAGCAGAATGTTTATTCAATCATATTAGGCAATAATATTGGGAAAAGAGCTTTTCAGTTTAAATTAATCAACACAAGATAATATATTTTTAAAATTAAATGCATGCTGTAGTGTTTCTCAAGGATATTTTCTTTCATCCCTTTTTTAAACTAATCTTACAGATAATATATTTGTTATACTATTCAATAACAAATGTAAAAGTGTTGTAGTCTATTAATTAAAAACAAAATATTGCTGCGTGGAGATGATGCCCTATATTTTGTAGATATATTAAACAAATATTCATAATTTTTCAGATTTGCTGAATGTTTGCATTTCTTTGCTACTAAATACTAAAAGAGCTCCATGTTCTGTTATAAAAATGAAAATGAACAAGTTAAACCAAAACAGAATGCTTGTTTCATTTATTTATAAAACATGTCATTCAATATGTGACTGCCACTATTTAACCTCTCTAGTTTAATCTGTTCAGTTAAAGAGAGAACTATGGTTAGTCATGGGTAATGGGTTTCATTAAACTATTGATGTCGATTGGGCCAGTTCTGCCCTATATGAAACTCAAACTTTTGATTCCATTTATACTGGTCATGTCAGGTCCCAGTGAAAATAAATTACTAAAGAAAAGTAGCTGTCTGGTACTATCATCTATTTTTATTGCTTTTTTATGGATTCCTTTATAAACTCCAGACAGCTACTATGCCCCAGTCAACTCCCCACACACACGAGGGAGGTCACACACTGGACCTTATTTTTGTATCTGGCCAGTGGAGGAGTGATCTGGGAGTAGGTTCCAGACGGAGCTTGGGCCATTCCCTGTAGCCCTGACCCGCACCCGGACGGAGGACCTAGTGGCCGCATGGAACAGTGCGGCCGCCGGTGCCTTGGACCGGGTTGCGCCTTTGCGGCCTCTCTTGCGGCATCGAATCACCCAGGCCCCTTGGTTTACCGAGGAGCTGGGGGTGATGAAGCGTCGCAAGAGACGCCTAGAGAGCAGATGGAGATCGTCACGCTCCGAATCTGACCGAGCACAGGTAAGAGCCTATTTACGGACTTACCTTGTGGCATTAAGAGTGGCCAAACGACAATATTGTGCCACTCTTATTGCGTCCGCAGATAACCGCCCTGCCGCCCTGTTTAGGGTGACCCGCTCCCTCCTTTCTCAGAGGCCGCGGGAAGCACCCTTGCAGGGTAGAGCAGAGGAGTTTGGGGAATATCTGCAGGACAAAATCGCTCAGATTCGCAGCGAATGGGTCTCCGCTAGTGGTCTAGAAGAGACGTCGGAGGTGGGTCTTGAGGTGCCATTCTGGGAGGAGTTTGACTCTGTTACTTCCGACGATATGGACGGGTTACGTGGACGACTGCGAGCCACCACATGTTTACTGGACCCGTGTCCCTCCTGGCTTATACTGGCATCCTGGGAGGTCACACAAGGTTGGCTCCAGGAATTAGTGAACGCTTCACTGAGGGAGGGGTCCTTGCCGGCCATCTTGAAAGAGGCGGTGGTGAGGCCCCTACTCAAGAAGCCTTCCCTGGACCCAGCTAATTTAGTTAATTACCGTCCCGTCTCCAACCTTCCCTTTTTGGCGAAGGTTGTAGAGAGTGTGGTGGCGCAACAGTTCCCACGGCACCTGGAGGAAATTGATTATCTGGATCCGCGCCAGTCCGGCTTCCGGCCCGGTCACAGCACAGAGACGGCATTGGTCGCGTTGGTGATCTCTGGAGGGCCAGAGATGGGGGCTGTTCATCCATCCTGGTCCTGTTAGATCTCTCGGCGGCTTTTGATACCATCGACCATGGTATCCTATTGCGTCGCCTGGAGGGGTTGGGGGTGAGGGGCACCGTTTTGCGGTGGTTCTCCTCCTACCTCTCTGGTCGAACACAATGTGTGTTGACAGGGGGGCAGAGGTCGAGCCCGAGGCCGCTCACTTGTGGGGTGCCACAGGGGTCGGTCCTCTCACCTCTCCTGTTCAACACATACATGAAGCCACTGGGCGAGATCATCCGTGGGTTCGGGGTAGATTACCATCTGTACGCTGACGATACGCAGCTGTACATCTCTACCCCGGACCACCCCAATGATGCCGTCGAAGTGATGTCCCGATGTTTGGAAGCCGTTCGGATCTGGATGGGAAGTAACAGACTCAAACTCAACCCGTCCAAGACGGAGTGGCTGTGGCTACCGGCACCCCGGTTCAACCAGTTACGTCCATCACTGGTCATTGGGGGCGAACAGCTGGCCCCTGTGGATCAGGTACGCAATTTGGGTGTCCTCCTGGATGCCCGGCTGTCAATGGATGACCATGTGACAGCCGTGGCAAGGGGGGCATTCCACCAGGTTCGCCTGGTGCGCCAATTGCGTCCCCTATTGGACCGGAACGCCCTATGTACAGTCACTCATGCGCTTGTGACGTCTCGACTGGACTACTGTAATGCTCTCTACATGGGGCTCCCCTTGAGATGCACCCGAAGGCTGCAGTTGGTTCAGAATGCGGCTGCACGGACAATTGTGGGAGCTACTAGATACTCCCACATAACACCTTTGCTGCGCGGGCTGCACTGGCTACCTGTGGCTTTTCGGGTGCGTTTCAAGGTGTTGGTCATCATCTTCAAAGCGCTCCATGGCACAGGACCTAGTTATTTGCGGGATCGTATCCTGCCCCATACATCCCTTCGGCCGATTCGCTCTCACAGAGAGGGACTCCTCCAGGTGCCGTCCACTAGGCAATGCCAGCAGGCGACGCCCAGGAGTAGGGCCTTCTCTGTGATGGGCCCGACCCTTTGGAATGACCTCCCCCCAGATATCAGGACTATCACCGACCTCCGCTCCTTCCGTAAGAAACTAAAGACCCACCTGTTCAATCTAGCCGGCCTGGCCTAATTCCTGCATTTTTTAAATTTTCTAGGGGTATACTTTTAGTTGTTTTTAATTTAATTTTTAATTTTTACTTTTTGTACAGTTGTATGGGGTTTAATTCGTTTTTAAGGGCATAGGATATTCGTCTTTTGTATTCGTTTTAATGACACACCTTTACACCGCCCCGAGTCCCTTCGGGGAGAGGGGGCGGTCTAGAAATACTGAAATAAATAAATAAATAAACTCATGGCTTGACTATTGCAATGTTTTCTTCTTGGAGCTGTCATTGAAGACTATCTGGAGGCTACAATTGAACCCGAATATAGTGGCACAGGCAGTTATAGGCATGCCTCAGGATGCTATAATCTCTCTGCTTTGTGAGCTGTACTGATTGCCATTTTGCTTCCAGGTATGATTCAAGGTACTGAGTTTTACCTATGAAATCCTACATGGCATAGGGACTGGTTACTTGAGGGATTGCCTGCCTCCCTTAGTATAAGCTCGACCATTTTGATCTTGTGGGGTTGGCACATTCTGGGTTCCTTCCATTAAACTACATCTTGGATCAGAACCCATCTTGTTCAGAAGAGGGGTGATGACCTGACTGTTCACCCAAGTCTTTGGTAAGGAAAAGTGGTGGGGTTCTGTGGGCGTGGCTTGGTAGGTGTGATGTGGCTTGGTAAGTGTGGCTCCATGGGCGTGGCAGGGGAAGGATACTGTAAAATCTCCATTCCCTCCCCACTCCAGGGGAAGGTTACTGTGAAATCTCCATTCCCTCCCCATTCCAGGGAAAGGTTACTGCAAAATCCCCATTCCCTCCCGATCAGCTGGGACTCAGGAGGCAGAGAATAGATGGGGGCGGGGCCCACAGAGGTGGCATTTACGGTTCTCCAAACGTTTCAAAATTTCCGCTACCGGTTCTCCAGAACTGGTCAGAACCTGCTGAATACCACCTCTGGTGGGACCACTTCCTTTTGGTCTGTCCTACTTGCAATCTTTTATCTCTTATTGATATTATTGTAATTTCTTTGATTACTGTTTCCCGCCTAGAGTCATTGAGAGCTGGGCAGTATACAAGTTTAATTCATCATCATCATCATCTTCTTCTTCATCATTATTTCATCCATACTTCAACTATAGTTATGTAAATGTATTTATATTGTTCAGATTTTATCATGGAGATTATAACTTGTTGAGAGTATCTTGACCATAGTGGTAAAAAAGCAAGCCAACAAATAAATAAATATTGTTAAGTTTTGAAATAGAAAATATTTAGAATCATAGCGAAGACTCCAAGGCTGCAGCATGAAAATATCCAGGAATCACTAACAGACCAACTAAAGAACCATCCAGGAATCTATAGGTCTTTCTAGTCTTGGCTAAAATCAGTATTTATGATTGCACATTCAGAAAAAAAAATAAGTAAAAATGGAATTCATGAACAAGTAACAAAGTGCTCACCAGCAGGAACACCAATATTTGCCTCATGTTTGCCAAAAAAAACTGATTTTTTAAACTTTTTCAAAGTTTGTTCAGTGGAGACCTAAGTCAGAAGTAGAAATCTTGGCATGTGTGGGCAGCATTATTATGTTTCACAGAAATCTAATGCCATATTTATAACATCAATTGTCAATTGTGAAGGTGGAATCTTGGTTTGGGAAGGGCCTGATCAATTTATATCAGATATCACTACAAGAGATGTCTCAAGCAATCTGTTCATCGGTTGAACTTGAAGCACACATACAAGATGCAATAAGATTAAAGCAAGTCTAGAAGAGAATTGATGAAGAATTAATTTTGTGTTCTAGAATTGTATTCTAGACCTAAACTCTATGGTTGTGAGGCTAGAAAATCTCACATCTGGACATAGTTAGAAAAAATGAGAGCTCTGAGGTTGTTGGCATTTACTTTTTCAAGAAAGAAATATCAAGAAAGATATAGGCTGGGTACTTCATTTTGCCTAGAAGTCTTTGTGGATGTTGTTAATATTTTTCTATGCTCATCAGATAATGCCAACAGAATGTTTGAGTTATTGGCAGCGAGAAGGCAGGTGATAAAAGGATTCAGAACAGACAGAAGATCAAAAATTGGCTGAAGCAGCTGCTATCTCTCCAAGAATTAATTTGACAATGGAGGTGGATCAGCTAAAAATACTCCCAAGTAATAATTAGCCATTTAATAAGAAGAAAAACTGTATTTGAAAGTTAAAGGAAAACACCTAAATGACTTCAGGAGATCATATTCAAAAGAACAGCATAAATGTGTTGGTGTCAAATCGTGGGTAGTTTGGGAAACAAGAACCACCTGAATTTCTTGAACTATTTTTATTGTTAGTAAATAAAACACTCATTCCATTAATAAAAGAGAATGTTGAAAGCTTGTTGAAGAAATTCTCCAGTTCAACTTTAACACCTAGCATTTTTAGGGCAAGGTTATTTTGAGAGTACCCTGCCAACAGTAGTGCGTATAGTCAGGGCTATGGTTTTCTCAGTTGCAATGTATGGCTGTGAAAGTTGGACCCTAAGGAAGGCTGAGCACCAAAGAGGTGGCCTTTGAACTCTGGTGCTGGAGAAGACTCCTGCGAGTCCCTTGGACTGCAAGGCGATCGAACCAGTCAGTCCTAGAGGAGATCAACCCTGAGTGCTCTTTAGAAGGCCAGATCCTGAAGATGAAACTCAAATACTTTGGCCACCTAATGAGAAGGAAGGACTGACTGGAGAAGAGCCTAATGCTGGGAAGGATTGAGGGCAAGCAAAAGAAGAAGGGGATGACACAGAATGAGGTGGCAGGATGGAGTCACCAAAGCACTCAGCATGAGCTTAAATGGACTCCGGGGGATGGTAGAGGACAGGAAGGCCTGGAGGAACGTTGTCCATGAGGTTGCGATGGGTCGAACAAAACTTTGCAACTAACAACAACATTCTGAGTTTGTTTCTCATTTACTTCTCTCATGGACTAAATAATATTTTCTGTAATAATGTGACACACTCCTTAATGGTTTTGTTAAGTATATCTCCTTTTGGAGACTAGAGTTGAGTAGCAGAAGGTAGCAAGGAATGTGCCGCTGAATAGTCACGCTATCAATCACATCCACCAAAGTTAAAACAAGGATAACTTTACTTGCGTTAACAAAAATAAAGTAGGATAAACATTCTCCAAAACAAGCGATAAGTAGTCTTGATTTATATACACAGTCTATGATACAACATGTTGGTTTACAGATGCTCAACTCACGATTCACTATGTAGACAGGTAACTAACATACAGAGTAGCCACCATCCAATACACAGTATTCAACCCCAATAACAAGCAGGGATAACATACAGGAACAACCAGGAACAAACAGTAGTAGTTCCTCCTCCCTCTTGTGGCTGATTAAAGCAACAGCATCCAATCACATCTCACTTGAGCATTTAAAGTGTTAGGGTCTGAGGGTTAGGCACCAGGCTCTGAGTTGTACAGAAAAACAACATAACAGAAGCAAATGGCAGAGGCAATTCCAATTCTTAGCACAGCAATTCTTACAGAAGCAAAACAGCAAGTCAAACCAATTCTACTGAGTCTACTATTATGTCCCACTAATTCTACCTATTCTATTATTATTATGTCCCTTCAGTAAGAGCTTTCTTTTCCCCCCTCAAATATGTAAGAGTTGAATGGCTCTACCTGAAGAGGTATGCAGGCTATTTATTTATTGAGGTTATGATACACTATTTGAAGGGCGGGGAAAGGCCTTTTAACTCAACTCAATAAGGCTAGATTTGTTCTGAAAAGATACAGAAAGAATAATAAGACATATACTGTATTTTAAAACCCTACTGAAAATATAAATCAGAAGAGCAAGAAAGCAGCCATTATTTTTTTATTTTATTTTTTTTATAAAAAAGTTTTTATTTTTAGACAAACATAAAACAAACAGACATAAACACACACAAAATAAAAATCCTTCTCCAATTACTTACAGTGTGTCGATTAGTTACAAAACCTTTGTGCTTTCTCACAATAGCCTTCACTTGCAATTTACATAAAGGCTCATATCATCATTCTAATATATATGTATACAATTGTTATGGTTATTAAACATTCATTTGACTATAGCTATTATTATATCCTTTTTATATAAAATATTCTAAATTTAAGATAAATTTATATTATGGCATTTATATCATCCTGAAATCATACAATAGTATTACATCTTTATATTCTACTCTATATAGAATTATTTATCTTTTACAACAAAGCTTTTAAACATCCTCTCCATAGTCCTCACTTACAATTTATATAAAATTTCATATTATCAATCTAGTGTATATATGCATTATTATCATTATTAATCATTTATTTAGCTATAACTATTATTGCTTTATTTTATACATAATACTCTAAATTTAACTAAGTTTAACTTAATTTTTATTCCGACATTTCATTTGATCATCCTGTATCCTTCCAGTAGTAGTGGTCCTATATCTCTTGCCGTTTGTGGTATTTGTATTCTAATTGTTTTCTTGATAAGTCTTATGTGGACTTCTCTTGGCACCTTGTGTATCTTGTAAAGACTCGAAACCCTCCATCTGTTCCTTCCATCCACTTGCCTTTAGTTATCACTGGTGCTTCTGCCAGAATTTCTCTCATTGTTTCTGCCCAATTTTCTCTATTTTCTTCCGCGTTTTGAGGTTTGAGATAGGGTTCCAGTTCGTTAATATCTCCTGTCAACATTCCACTCCTGTCATTTCCAACCACGCTCGATTTGCTGTCAATATCAAAAATTTTCTTATCACTTTGTTCATATTTTTCTTCAATTTTTTGAACTCCATCCTTAAATTTCATCATCGTTTTATAAATATTCTCAATTCTTGCGTCTATTTTTTTGTTCTATGTTCTCCATCCTTTTTTCAATGTTTTTTGTACTTATTTGTACCTTTTGAATTTCAAACATAATCATTTGCAATGTTAATTCTTTTTCTTCTTCATGTTGCACCATTCTTCCAGGTTATAAACACTGCCACTAAAACATCCAAAGCTTTTTTGTTAAGTTTCAGACAAGTTCACTATAATCTTTCAAGTCAAGATTTTCTCTTCACTCCAGTCCAGCTATTGATAGTACTCCAGAAGAGCACCTGCATAAACAATCCGTACTCTTCCCACTATCCCTTTCAATAAACAAAATCAGGAGCCTTGAAATATTAGATATGAGTCAGATGTTCAAAGGAAATTTAAAAAAAAAATGTTTCCAAGCCTCCACCCTCTAGATGGCAGTGTTGCTTCTTTTTCCTCTGCCTCTACCCCTCTCTTTAAATTCTGAACTTATGAAAAAAAAAGTGCTTAAAAAGAAATAATCCAGCCGAGCATTGTAAAAAGAAAAGAAAGAAAATCATAATCCACAAATATAAAAAGAGGACAAATAGAAGAGGGGAAAAAGAAACCAGTCCAATTTAAAAAGTAAGAGGCATTTGTAAAAGTTCCATCCATTAAAAAAAAGCAAAATTAAAAAAAGATAACAGACTAACTTTAATTCAGGCTTCATTTGCCGCTTGCTCTCTTCTGTCTTCAATTTTAATTTTACTGTAAGTCTTTTTGGGTGTTCTCTAATAATGAAATTTATCTCACCATTTTGACACACTCTCTCTCCTGCTTTCCTTCTGTTCAGGGGCTGTCCCAACCTTCTGCAGCTTCAATGGCTGCTTCTCTTTCGCCGGAAAAAAGAGCTTCTCCTGGATCAATCAGGGACTTTGCAATGTCCCTGAGATCAGCAGGATGTGCCCTTCTTTTTCATTGTCTCTATGGGACGGTTTAGGTCCAAAAGGACCGTCCAGCAGCAGAATTATCGACAGCAATCCTGGAGCTCCAAGATTGCATGTCGTATCGTAGCAATGTCAGCCCTGCCCCTTTTATTTATTTATTTATTTATTTTCTTGATACAAAAAAATGCCTCTGAAGATTTGAAATGGCCTTTTTAATATCAGACTATGACGAAATGAACTGCAAGCCAAATTTTCTCATATGGTACACCAAATTAGCCTTGTAATTAGTAACAGGTGATGTTTTATGCTTTCTATTGGAAATCACATATAATTCCTTCTGTGAAAGAACAGAAAATTCGCTTGTGGGAATATACTTTGATGTCGAAAATAACTGTCAAATATTTGAAGAAGTAATCGAATTCAGGATTCGGCTCAAATTGGAATTCAGATCATCACTACTTGGTTAGCCTAGTAAAACTAAGACAGATTTTTGGATGTATTTCTTGGCTTAGTTTATAGCAATCTGTATGATTGAAAATATTTGAGTTTAGGTAGTATGTTTAATTTATAAAGGATATGCAATAAAATCCATATCATACTTATGCCTTTTTACAGAAGGAAATAGTCTGTTTCTTTAAGTAAGAATGTACAGATGATACATGATAAGACCTAAAGTAAGTATAACTAATTACTCAATTAGCAAAGTGGGAGTACCTTTATTTTTTGGGGGGAAACTGATAACAATACCACCACCACCACCACGATAAAGGTCCTTTCGTCTAATGAGTTAGAGCCAGGAGAACAGTTTACAATCATTTTTAGAAAAAGGAAGTGTGAATTGAAAGTGTAGGAGAAAAGGAAGATGTTGAGAGCCATCAATATTCTATCAGGAAGTAAGAGCAAAATGTTCAACAGGGGAAAGAAGAGAGATAGAAAGAGAGAGGGGGTGGAAGAGGGAGATGTTAGAACAAGACTTCAGATTGATATTGGAATGAGAAATCTTATTGTCTACAATTGAAGAGCCTAGCTCTAAATAAGCTAGCTTTATAGAAGGCATCAGAAGAGCTGTTAACCCAGCAGTTGCAAAGTATAAAATACGAGCCATATAAATAGAAGAATTAAAATTCATCCCTTTTCTCTCAGAGTTACAAGCTGAAAATTGTCAATGCAGGAGGAGAGCTTCATCTCTCAGTGTCATGATTTTGGAACTGAACAGTCTGGTCTTGGGCTGTTTGTGTATGACTTTCCTTGACTTACTTTTCAACTTACTAAAGAAAACACCAGGTACCAGGGCATTGAATGGAATGGAATCAGGGGTGGGTTCCTGCCAGTTCTTACGTCTTCTATAGAAGAGGTTCCACAAAGGTTAGGGGTGCAAGGGTCTTGTAACTTGACAGCTTTAAGACTTGCACACTTCAATGCCAGAGTCCTGAGCCAACATTTTGGTTGCTAAGCAAGAGCGTTGTTAAGTGAGTTTCACCACATTTTACAAGTTGACCACACCCACCCAGTCACATGACTGCCAAGCCACTCCCACTTGGTCACATGGCTGGCAAGCCACTCCCACCTAGTCACATGGCTGGCAAGCCACTCCCACCTAGTCACATGGCTGGCAAGCCACTCCCACCCAGTCACATGGCTGGCAAGCCATTCCCACAAAGCAGGCCACACCTACAAAAGAGGTTCTAAATTTTTTTTCTAAAGGGTTAGGGGTGCAAGGGTCTTGTAACTTGACAGCTTTAAGACTTGCACACTTCAATGCCAGAGTTCCTGAGCCAACATGACTGGAGGGGGAATTCTGGAAGTCCACAAGTCTTAAAGCTGTCAAGTTTGAACACCCCTGGTTTTTTTTTAAAGGGTTAAGATGCAAGGGTCTTGTAACTTGACAGCTTTAAGACTTGCGTGCTTCAAATGCCAGAGTTTCTGAGCCATTTTGGTTCCTAAGCAAGAGCATTGTTAAGTGAGTTTCACCACATTTTACAAGTTGGCCACGCCCACCCAGTCACATGACTGCCAAGCCACTCCCACTCAGTCACATGGCTGGCAAGCCACTCCCACCTGGTCACATGGCCAGCAAGCCACTCCCACAAAGCAGGCCACATCTACAGAAGAGGTTCTAAAAAATTTTGAAACCCACCACTGAATGGAATGGAATGGAATGGAATGGAATGGAATGGAATGGAAGGGAAGGGAAGGGAAGAGAAGAGAAGAGAAGAGAAGAGAAGAGAAGAGAAGAGAAGAGAAGAGAAGAGAAGAGAAGAGAAGAGAAGAGAATTCTTTGGACACACAAGGAATTTGACTCCAATGCATATTCTCTCAGTAAACAAGCAACAAAGTGATAAGTCATAGATCATAAATTATAAGATACAATCATAAATAATAAAATACAAACAGCAAGTGATAAATCAAAAGATACCAATAGGAGAAGGTAGTGGGAAAGATAAGAAGGTGAGAAAGAGGACAAAGAGGACAAGATTTGAAAGATAAGAAGATGGCAATAGCCATACAGCCCTATTACATGGGTAAATATCTTCAGGGCAAACATCTAGCAGAGGGATGGCGTGGGGGAAAGAAAGTATCTTTGTATTTAGTTGATTTGGCATGCAATGCCCTATAGCGGCATCCTGAGGGGAGAAATTAAAACAGTTTGGGATGTGAGGGGTCTACAGATATTTTCTCAGAACCTCTTTCAGGTTCATGCAGTATATAGATCCTGAATGAAATGAAATTACTTTATTGTCATTATACATATATACACAGTATACCCATACAATAAAATTCACATAACACCCAAAGACCAGGCCCAACACACATGACAATCAGCAAACACACTCACACACACTAATAGAAGGCAGGCTGGTTGCAATTGGTTCTTTTAAAGTCCTAACTATCCATTAAAGTCTGCCCTTCATTTCTAGAATATTTCCAGCATTATTAGACTTACTTGTGGAACCTAGAAACTTGTCAACAAACACATGGGTCCACCAGTAAGAAAGCTTGCATGGACACAATGCAATCATTGTGTGTCTTTTTAGAAATGATGCTCTTAGAAGAACTCTAGAAGATGACAAGACAAAGACCTATAAACAGCAGGTCCCTAAAAAGAAGAGCAGAAAACCAACACCAGCAAAACTCAAACCTTCCACACACACACACACACACCCCATAACCAGACCTACAGATGAGCAATGTAAGTAGAATCAATGCTCAGTATTATTTAAATTATATATGAAATTTGTTCTACATTTTCTTATTAATAAGTGTTATATAAAAACTGAGTCAACAAAGTTAGTCAATTTTGCTGTGCGCTGTTCAATGTAAATTGTTCTTCGTCCATGCGCAGAATACTTGACAGTGAAATGCGCATGTGCAGACACTAAAGTCCAAAATGGCAGCTGCCAAGTGGCAGCGAGGGAACCGGTTCAGGGGCATGGCAGGCCTGGGTCACTGCCGGTTCTGCGACCCAGGCCTAAATTCCACTACCGGTTCAGCCGAACCAGCAGCAACCCACCTCTGCGGTGGTCGGATCCAGCTGTGGGGCTGTCCTGGCCTACCCAGTGCAAAGAGGAAATGTGCCAGTAGTTTGGGGAGTGGCATCAAGCTGGCCACACCCACCCAGTAAGCTTCCCCCCCAAAAAAGAGTAACCACAGCCCTGATGTGGCCCTCAATGAAATTGAGTTTGACACCCCTACCATAGACAAAAGAAAAGAGATAAAACAGAGAGAGGACCAAGAGGAAAAACAAGAGAGAGTCCATAGATAAGAAACAAGACAGGCTCCCTTCCAAAATATTTGTCAGACCTTCTATGAGCTCAGCTGCCTTTTATCTGACTGTTGCCCATTCTTCCTCCTGCCTCCAAATATCAATCCTACATACTATTACAATTGCGAAGGAAGAGAGATATGGAAGCTGTTGGTGGAAAGAAAGGTTTCAGAGTTGCTTAGGAAACTGTCCATTAACCTTGGAAACACATCCGGACTATATTTGAAGTCAAGGTAAACAAGTATCGATTCATTACAGATAGAGTGCAGCATCATTTGAACCTATTCATAAACCATTATTTTAAGTTATTTTTTAAAAAGTCCATTTGTTCCTTGGCTTAATGTTTAAAAAGCGACTGTGCCATTCCATATCTTTCCCCAGTTCCCTCTAATTTAACTCAGAGGCATGCTGAAATAAAGAAGAAAAAGAAAATAATTTCCAAATCGGAAAAGGGAAGTAACAGCAGCAGGGAAAATAAATCCTAGAGAGATTTTTATTTGCTTGTTTGTTTGTTGATCTATTTATTTATTTGTATTAGTTTCAAAAACTAAGAGAAAAAAACGCCAAGCAAACAGAAGAGGGAAAATTAGCACGCAGCAAGCAGCCTCATCTTAATACCTTATTTTATTAATGGGGGAAAATGTGTTCCTATTAATAACCTATCAGAATCTCCCTCCTGCTTGTTTTCCTGCAAGAAAGAGATTAAATTATCACAGAGAATCATGCTTAAAAATAAAAAGCAATAAATACTTTTGGGGGGAGGGGGGGAGAACAATATCCAATCCAAAAAGTGAGTCAACACAGATATAAAATGTACAGACAGGTTGCTAAATATAAAATCTATCAATATTTAATGGGCTATTGCAACACTCAGGAGAAATGGATTTCAAGAAAAATTCCCTTGGTCTCTGAAATGATTGCATAGCAAAGTGTTTATCACAAGAATTATCTGTAAATGGTAAAATATGTGCAAACATCTCTGTTTTAACTTTAGGTGTATTGCTAATATTTGGAAAAATGTGTGCTTTATTATTTATTCATTTAAAACATTTATATGTTGCAATATTTTATTGGCTTTTAATGTTCTAGTTGAGATGGACAGCAAACAAGATGGATGGATGGATGGATGGATGGATGGATGGATGGATGGATGGATATAGACAGACAGACAGATATGAGAGAGAGAGAGAGAGAGAGAGAAACAGAGAGATGAAAGATAGATAGATAGATGATAGATAGATAGATAGATAGATAGATAGATGATAGATAGATAGATAGATAGATAGATAGATAGATAGATAGATAGATAGATAATACATAAATATGGAAGGAAGGAAGAAAGGAAGGAAGGAAGAAAGGAAGAAAGGAAGAAAGGAAGAAAGGAAGAAAGGAAGAAAGGATAGAAAGACAACAACCTATCTTATATTGAACTCTGAATGGCTCCCAAACAACAATTAAGACAAAATAAATAATAACTTTATTTTTTACTTATTGTATTGTTCTGCTTGTGTATTAAATTTTTATGCCACGCATCTCACCTATGTGACTCAGGGTGGCTATAAATCAACATAATTCATATATCTATTAAAACCGTAAACATTAAAAACTTGGCATCAGATTAAAAATCTGCTTTGCCCTGAACACCGTTTTATCGGCACCAAAAGGTGCAGCATGTTTATTTCTACCTATTCCAATCTGGAGAATTTCCTGTTTTTACTGATTTAAATAGGCCAAGATGCAAACTTTGTTTCGTCGTTGCACTTCAATATATGCATTGTACAGTGCATCGAATAAAAATGTACTTCCAGCTAAAACTGAAGTAACATTTAATTTTGGAAATGTGAGTAGGCTAGGCTGCATTAACTGAGGGATAGAATCAAGATCATGTGAAGTGTTAATAATACCACTCTCTGGGACAAAGCTACTTGAGGTTCCGGCTTCTTTGGTACAAGAAAGGTTGGTGCTGATGCTGGTCTGATAAACCTTAAATTAATATCCAAGAATTCTTTCAGAATGGCTAACTCCCTCGCAGATGTAGGGTCTCGGGCCACCCCTCTCTCCCTCCCACCCTCTTCCTCTCTCTCTCTCTTTGACATACAGCTTGTCTATTTTTACACTGCCCAGTTGCTCTAGAAGGGAGACAGGAGCAACTTAGTGTTGGAGGATGGAAGGTTAGGAAGTTCAGAGATCAGTTGAGGGAAACATTTGGTATTTGCAGGTTGTTGTCGTTGTTTTTTTTGACAACTTGTGGGCCACTTTTAAGGGTGTGCTTGTAGTAAGTTAAAACCCACCTAGAAAAATGAAATATCTTGGGAAATATTGAAAAGGCAGAATATTATATTTCCCTGGATCAAAAATGGAGAAACAGGTTTTTAGGCAGGAAACAGACTCCCTCTTAATAGCCCCCACCTTTGTCAATGGGCCATTAAAATGCTTGAGCCAGTCTATACTACATAACAAAGATCTCCCCCACTTCAGCTCCAGGGTTAAGGCCTGATAGTATTAGCCCTTTGCCCATCTCACCACAGGATACCTGGGAAGAAGCAATGCTCAACCAAGCTTGGGATTCAAAAGACACACAACCTACAATGTTAAAGCATTTCCATGCCTATTATCAAGTTGACATGGAAGGGAGGGAGAATACCATGCATACCTTCGACCAGGGTCAGATCTCAGATTTCTACAACAGGCATGTGAGGCGCGAAAGTTTACAGCCTGCTGCAGCACCTCGTTGGTAGATGTGATTTATGACACAAACTGAGGGGAGAGGAGACACAGATGTAAAGGTCAGACACCATTAACCGGAAATCAGATTTGGCTCCGCAGAAGAACAAACCAAAATGTTGCTCCTAATAAATGACTGGATTTCTTTTGATCTTTGTCTCGAGGCTCGTAAATTAATTAGGGCATCTTTTGGAAACTTCACACACAACCTACAATGTTAGCTAAGACCCCGGCCGCTGGGAGTCTGACAACCAATCAGAATACATTTCTTACACAGGAACAGGAAACAGAGGTGGGGCCGAGCAGAGAGTATGAAAAACTCAGGAACTCTCAGCAAGCCCCTTCTTTTCTCTCTTTTCTTCTTCACCCAACATCTGGAAGCATGTGATCCCGCTCTTCTGTTCAGGAACTCAAGCCATGTGATCCTGTCCGCCATTAAACCATCTTTCCAAGCAGCCTCCATGTTCCCAGTGGTTTTTTTCCCCACTTGGAACTGAACCCAGAAGGACATTTCTTACAACATGCTGACTATAAACATTTTGAGCATCTGGCAACATAGAGGGGGAGGGAAAGAACCAAACCAAAGTCTGAAAATTCACCAAGCCTGCAGATGAAAACAAGCCATGGCATACAGCAACCCAGTGCAGAGCTCTTTGAAATAGCTTCATAAACAGACAATTGTGAATACTTTGGAGGGGGGAGGGGGGGATGACATTCCATTTGCAAGTCTATAGAAGAAGGAAAAGGGTTTTCACATGCAAATGAACTGAGATTGGCTATGAGAGCTGAAGACGCCCCCCCCCCTCTGTGTGTGTGTGTGTGTGTGTGTGTGTGTGTGTGTGTGTGTGTGTAAGAGCCAGAGAGATTTAAAGAGAAAAGAAATAGTTAAGATAAGGAAACCATAGTGCTACAAAAGCGGAAGAGAAAGGTTGCTTGCTGTTTTTCTCCTTAATATTCTGACACACAGCAGCCAAACTACAACACAACACAGTTAGCAAAAACAAACCCTACTGTACAAAAAAGGGGGGTGTCGAAAATGACATCCAAAATCCTCCAACCCCTAAGAATAATAATAGCCGACAGCCACACTCCGCCAAGGATTATCCAGAACCAAAGACAAAATACAGACTGAAGAAAGAAACAATGTCGTCTACAAAATCAATTGTAACCAGTGCAACCAATTCTATGTGGGACAATTAAAAAGTAAGATCCATGAACACCGCAGTCAAACTCCGCAATCCCAAATCTTTCATCTCTACCCACGCCGTCCAAACAGCACCAGTTCGTTTGGAGCAACACAAAAATCATCGGCCACGCTACCACTCGCCACACTCATACGTTCATTGAAGCCTGGCACTCCACAAGCAATTTCATCCACAGGCACACTGACCTATAACCAGCCTACGAACCCCTCAGAATCCAAATCAACCACAGCCAACCAGAGACACCACCGACCCCCAACTAACTTACACAATTCCCACAACCACCAGCAGTTTGCCTCCCAGTAACCCTCACCTGAAGTAACTTCCCCATCACAAGACCTGTCAAAAGACTCTCTCTTGGCACACCCACACCTGATCCATCACAAGATCCTCACTTGACACACCCACACCTGAAGCCCTATAAACAGAGGAACAATGACACTGACATCCCCTAAACTCCACTGAAGATGCTACCTAGCCTGGTAACGAAACGTTGGGAAACCAACTCATAAGCTTGGAGAACGAACCTTCGCCCTTACATAGTGCTACAAACCTAGGAATTGGAACATAGAAATCGAACACAGAGATGGAATTGTATAGATCCGGGATGGCGAACCTATGGCACGCGTGCCGCAGGTGGCACGCGGAGCCATTTGTCAGGGCACACTAAACCTTTTTTAAAACCATTTTCCCCCTCCCCAGGCTCCAGAGGCTTTATAGGAGCCTGGGGAGGGCGAAAAGAACCTCTCCCGCCCCCCAGAGGCCCTCCGGGGGCTTCAGGAGCTTCCCTGAAGCCTCCGGAGGGCTTAAACCGACCCTACGAGCAAACCGGAAGTCACTTCTGGTTTTCTCGTAGGGTCATTTTTAGTCCTCCGGAGCCTCTTTTCGCCCTCTCCAGGCTCCTATAAAGCCTCTGGAGCCTGGGGAGGGTGAAAAAAGCTTGCAAAAAATGGGGGGAAGCACCTCTCATGCGTGCATGCGCACTGGGGGGGTTGTGTGTTGCATTATGGGTGTGGCACTCCCACCCAGGACCCCCCCCCTGTGCTCCCCCCTTATGGCATGCGAGCCAAAAAAGATTCGCCATCGCTGATATGGATCAAATAAAATACAAATATTTGGAAACTTATTTACAAGTAAGTGTGTGTGTGTCTCTGTGTGTATTTGTATCTATCTATCTATCTATCTATCTATCTATCTATCTATCTATCTATCTATCTAATACAAAGATAGAATAAGCTGTGTGGGAAAATAGAAACAAGCACAGACTTTGCATTACATTTAGAAGTAAACGATAGGAATTTAATTTTGCACAATAAAATAGTGTTGTGTGAAAAAAACAAATACAGTCTTTGTGTCTGTGTTTTGTACCATATTAAGAAAAATCCTACTGTTTGGTCTTCTGAGATTAGACAATATTCTCGGATTTCCTAAACAGTCTCCAATTAAAGTACTAACTACAACTGCCAAGGTTTAGTTAGTTTCCCCGCTTTGACAAGATTAGCACAGTGAGGCACACCAAGCGACATTGTACTTCTAAATAGCAGTATCGTGAGATTAAAAATCCATCACATTATGTGTGAAAACCATAACCTTGGTATAAGTTTGGGAAAGTGCATGGTGAAATGAAAAGTCAAACAATATCTGCCTGCAAAGGAAAAACTACAAACATTAAGACAATGTTAAACATTGAAGGCAAAAATCAATCTAGCATTCTATTTGAACAAAGAGACACTTGAATGCACAGCTATATTTTTACCTGTAATCTCGTTCTCTTCAAGGTTGATCATTTCAAGAGCCTGCAAAGAAGTCAACTGGTCAGGAAAAGTGTGAAATTTGTTCCTGGACAGGTTGATAATTCTCAGATGTAACAGAGTTCGGACTTCTTCTGGCAGGTGATGAATATAATTCCCTTCCAGATTAAGTTCTGCAATTGGACAGGACGGACAATGAATAAACACGCAAATTGACTCTTACAATCATTCACCCAAAGTTTGTTGACTTTGGGCAATATTCCTATTTTTAATTATAGTGGGAGAAAGATAATAAATAGGTATCTAGATTTTGGGTTCATTTTACCTAGTTTTAGGAGTTGTATAAAGAACATATCTCATTATAAGTCATATTTATGCAGAAATATTGAAAATTCAAAAGGTGTCACAAACTTTTAAGCATTAAAGAAGGCTTCAACTATGGATGTTTAGAAAGACTGACTATTCCAAAAAATTCATATAGTAAAAACTTGGAAGATAACACAATATTAATATTCCTTCTAATCAGAAATCTATGGAAATCATTGTATTGTAGGTGATTTTTTTACAATAAATACAATGCCTATAATACGATGCTTAAAGCGAGGGATCCTTGCTTGTTTTCTTGCAAATGTTTCATTACCAAACTTGGTAACATCATTAGTCCTTAAAGCAGTCATGATCGGACATTACTTTAAAAAATGTACTGTTCTAAACCATTATCTGTCAACCATTTTAAGAAGTGCAATTGATGTAAAAAATTGGAAATGTCTTCCTGTCTTCATATTTGGGAAGTTGTCGATGTTTAGATAACAGATAGCTTCTGCCTTTTTGGATCAACCATCAACAGTAAAGGATCACGCAGTCATAAAATATGCTGCAGATCAGCCCTTGGTAGAGCAGTCGTAAAGGGCTTGAGAAGATATTCAGATGCCATCATGTGTCTACACATACAAAGCAGGGGTGGATTGCTGCCGACATTGCTGCCAGTTCGGTGCTTCAAAAATTGTGAGCACACATGTACTTTTGCAAATAAAAAGGTCTGTGCATGCGCAAAACCTTAAAAAATGAAAAAAAAATTCCACTGAAAATTGTTCTGTGAGTGCGCAGAACTAAAAAACAAGATGGCGGCCCCGTAGGAGAACCGGTTGCTGCCAGTTTCAGTGACCCAGGCTGCCAAGTTACTATTGGTTATGGCCGGTTTGGAGAACATTCAAATCCCACTGCTGGCTGACCCCACCCACCCCTCCTCTCTCACCCAGCCCCACCCCGCCTCTCCCAGGAGTCTCCACGCGGCCCATTTTGGATGTAAGGTAAGTGCAGGGCCCGTGCAGAGGCTCAGAAAGGGTGAAAAATGGGCCTCTGGAAAGTTCTGGAAAGCCAGAAACGGGCCCATATCCAGCCTCCGGGGGGCCTCCAGAGCCTGGGGAAAGCAGTTTTCACCCTCCCAGAGGCTTGAGGAAAACCTCCAGAGCCTGGAGAAGGCTAAAAGACACCCCTCCCGCCGTGCTGCAGGAGGCTGACTAGGCCATGGCCACCATGGCCATGCCCACCCAGCAACTGGACAGAGAACCCGTTGCTGAAATTTTTGAAGCCCACCCCTATATCTGCCTAAAAGAGATGACAGCCAGTCTTCCCAGAGGCATAAACGGATGTGGTAAGGAAAACTCTCACTGAAAGCACAACCAAAGTATTTGGAATTAGAAACATCAACATATACTTTACAGATAGTCCTCGATGTACTTAGCGAACTGACTTAGCCAACTGTTAAAATGGACCCTTCCCCAAAAGCTATTTATAATCCAGTTTTTGAAATGATGACTGCTGTACACCATCACGTGGTCACACGATCACATGTTGGGCTTCTGGAAATCAACTCATATTCACGATCATTTGCAGTATTCCATATATCCCTGACTGTGACTTTTAACATTTTTTTCAGTTTCTGGAGTTTATTTTCAGTTTCTGACTAAAAACAGGCATCGGAGAAAATGTATTCACATAACAACTCTACAGTCACTTGGCAAGCAGAGCCAAAAAACGTCAAAACAAAATCTGCTCTGATTACACGATCCTTCAATTTACAACCACAATGACTAAAAACTGTAATTCTGGGCTCAGTTGAAATTGGAATTGCCTGCTGGAATACTGTAGGAAAGAGTTCCAAGCAAGCCCACTCCCATTATATATATTGGCTACAACACTGAAACAGATAGATAACAGAATGATAGGGGGTAATGTAATCATTCAGTGCCATTTCCTCCAGAATGCTTGACCTTACTGTTCTTTTTCACATTTTTTTGTATCCTCCCTGCTGGTATCAAAATGTACAAAATGTACACTTATGTTTATTTGCATTCCACTGACTTTCTGTTGACCATCTCCCCTCCAGGATCACAGTATAGGGTGTTTAAGTTAAACATCTATACAATTTTATCAAAAGCGCTCATACCCTTTCTATATATCTCCATATACTTATTATCATGTGGAATGCTCTATACCAGGGATCAGCAACCTTTCAGACCTCAGGGACCACTAAATTCACAATTTTAAATCCCACGGACCACTAATATGATCTGCCTAATAACCAGCTGGGTGGGTGTGGCAAGGTGGTCGTGTGACAGGCTGGGTGTGGCCAACTTGATGTCACTCACGTTGAGGGACACCTTGCCAGCCTCTACTCGTCATTCCTCACCTGCCCGCCTGGACTCCTTAGGGCCTCAACAGGAAGCAGTTGCTGGAGCTAAATGGCCACCATGAGAAAGAGTTGGCAAAACAGCTGGCTCATTTCAAATTGGATCTGACCGGGAAGGAGGCTCAGCAGAAGCACCTCACTGAGAACTACGAGCATAGGCTTTCCAAGCAGAGGGAAGACCTGCAGGAGTACAAGGCCAGGTACCGATGCCTGGAGGCTCAGCGGGCTGAGATGGTTAGTCAGCTCCAGGCCATGATGCAGTCCCACTGGAATGAGGCCCTCTGGCTCTTTGCCATCAGCGGCGCTTCCCTTCACCCAAAACTCCGCACCAGGTGGGTGAAGCAGATCCCAAGTCGGAATTTCTGCCCCCCTATGACCCGCACAAAAAGACCCAGAAGGGGGAGACTCTCTGCAGCAACACAAATGTTCATTGCGCATATCCGGCCCAGGGGCCGTAGTTTGAGGACCCTGATTTAGTGCAGTATAAAAAAATACAAATAATTTTTCTGCGGACCACCAAAATTTTCTTGCAGACCACAAGTGGTCCACGGGCCACGAGTTGGTGACCGCTGCTCTATACCACCACAAAGATCAGATATTTGATATTATCGTCTAAGACTTGCTTGGGCAAGTTAATCTTGCTTTTTAAATTCTTCATCTGCCATTTTAGACAGAAGACCATACTAACATTCACTGCTTTATATATGGCAACAGAAGGGACAGGAATTATGAGTGGTTGTCCTTAAATAAAGTTAGACTTCAGCTCTGTCATCCTTCTCTGCTCCCATTCAAAAGAGATCTGTTCTAAAAGTGAAATTGAGGTAGCTCATGGCAATGACGTGGTGCCAGAGGATGGGGCCCAATTTATACCCTGAAATTTCATACACTTACTTAAATGTAATCCCAAGTGCCGTATCAAAAATCGCTGTTCCCAAAATTAATAGGAGTAAATGTATCCTATTAAATGTAATACATGAAAGGGTTGGATCAAAGCACTAGATTCATGCAGTCATTCAAGAAAACCTCTTTCTGACAACTGCAAGCTTTTGGTGCAAAAGACAGTTTGTCTACAGTTGATCCTGAACAAATTCTCAATTGCTTCTATGTTCCTCAGCCTATCAGCGTGAACAAGACTGAAGGATTTTACCAACCCTAGAGAACTCAAATGTATGACCCCCAGCTGACAAATGTAAACAGCTTCAAATACTTGTGAAGCATCATCTTTTGTGATGGCTCTTTGGAGAAAGAAATTCACTTATCAACAAGGCCGACCAGGCTTTGGGACTGCTGCAGACCAGAGGGTTCAGCCAACGTAACCTCCACATGTCCACAAAGCTGAAAGTCTACAGATCTATAGCTATTTCTTATCTCCTTTATGGATGTGAATCCTAAATGATGAGTCATCAAAAGACTGGAGGAATTTCACATGCATGCTGTCCTTGGCATTCATTGAGAATAAGTCATGTCTCCTTGAGTCCATCAGCATTGAGCCCGTGATTATCAGAGCTCAAATGTGGTGAGTGGGACATGTCATTAGAACAGTGGTGAAATTCAATTTTTTTACTACCGGTTCTGTGGGCGTGGCTTGGTGGGTGTGGTGTGGCTTGGTGGGTTGGCAGGGGGAGGATACTGCAAAATCTCCATTCCCACCCCACTCTGAGGCCAGCCAGAGGTGGCATTTGCTGGTTCTCCGAACTACTCAAAATTTCCACTACCGGTTCTCCAAACTACTCAAAATTTCTGCTAACGGTTCTCCAGAACCTGGCAGAACCTGCTGGAGTTCACCCCTGCATTAGAATGGATGATCATCATATGTCCTACCAGTTGCTCTGTGGTGAACTAGAAATAAGAAAGACCTTGAGGTCATCCATTCAAACACTACAAAGATGCTGTGAAGGAAACCCTATATCACTGTGACAGTCAACCAAGAGAATTAGTAACTGTAATTGCTGACAGAACCCACTGTTAAGTCCAATACTATGAAGCCACAAATAGCTTCAGAGACAGGCACCACCAAAAACTGATGGAAAACCATGAGCAGTGTCACAGAATAATGCCCAAAGTTATGTACAATGGATTTCGAGTGCCCCCACTGTGCTAGTCTCTGCACTTTCACACTGGGATTGAAGGGTCACCTTGGTGTTCAAAATGAACTACACAATAGTATGTCTTCTTCAAATCCAAAGGACTACCTATTATTACCTGACATGGGATGGAATGAAATATACTTTTACACTCAAAGGTATTTTCTTGTTTTAATATAGTTTAGAGCAGAGGTGGGTTTCTGCCGGCATTACTGTCAGTTTGGTGCGCACACAATTTTGCTCCACGAGCGTGCACAGTTGCCTATAAATAGGTTTGCGCATGTTCGGAACATTTAAAAAGATCAAAAAAAGAAGTTACGGCAACGAGGGAACCGGTTTGGGGCCGTGACAAGCATGCCGTCCCTACCGGTTTGGAGACTCAGTCACCAGTTCCACTACCAGTTCCACCGAACCGGTGAGAACCGGTAGGAACCCACTTCTGGTTTAGAGTTTAGACCCAGGAATGTCTGCACAAGTGCCACACACACACAAAAAAAAATGGGTGGAGTTTCTATCACACCATCATGGATGCCATCTTGACTTTTTTGACCACACCCTGCAGACTCCTAAGTATTTTTTTTTTCAATTCTACTGCCATTTTTTGTTTTGCCTGTTGTCCCTGGACTGTCAAGCCTATTTGTTACTTTGGTCTACATGTACCAATTTTCCAACTTTTCAATTCTGCTATTACATAAAGGATTTGTTTTCCCTTTGGATGCTTTTTGTCAAAAGTAGTTCGGAGCCAAGACTGAGAAAAGATATGAGAACTGTTCCATCTCTTCAATTGCTTCAGAACTAATTGACAGGAATCCTGCAGGATCTGGAAGGAATAGCTGAAGCAGAAAGAAATATCTTTCAGAAAATGGCAACTTTTGAAGAGATAAATAGAGTATCTTTTAGTTAGAAATATTGCAGAAGATTATTTTTTTATTTTGTTTCATGTTGTATAATTTGTCTCTGGTATTTAAGTCCTCTATACAAATTCAGTAATTCTGTGGTTTATACAATCTGGCACTTTTCCATGGCAGAGTTGCCTTCAAATCTTACAATTTCCTCTATATATTTTTCTAGGGAAGATTCTTTCAAGTAGTTCTCTGGGTTTTGACCAACTATATTCTTTATAGTGACCAACTTCGCTATGAAATGGTTTGGTGTGACTGCTTAAAATTAAAAAGGGATTTCTACATTTTTGCGTTACCTTTTTTATATATAAAATAAAGCTTGATTGTCTTTATCTCTTGGGAGATTAGCCTATTTCCTAAAAAAGATGAGAAAGAAAAAGAGCTGATTTCCCTAGCCATATGCCTTAACACTGCAGTGCCAGGAAAGCTCCTATATAATTTATTTCATTTTTTGTAACCTTTCAATTTATCAGACAGCAGCACAGGTCTTTTTATCTCATATGCAAGGTTCAGAAGAGGACATTAGGTGAAGTTCTGCCTCAGTGGTGGGTTGCAGGCGGTACGCCCCAGTATGGGCGTACTGGAGCCGGCCCGGAGCACCAGGTACCATTGCGGTACGGTGCTCCGGAGGGCCCACCTGCCCGCCCAAGCTCCTTACCTGTCCTTTAAGCCTTTGGCGCTTCCGCGCATGCACATGGTGTGTACAGCGCCTGAGCGACGCTCCGCTGAGCAGCTGGAGCGTCACAGAGGCTTGCAGAGGCATCTCAGGGAGGTTCATGTGGGCAATGCTGGGCCCGTTCCAACTGTACTGGTTGGAATGGCATCCAGAACCCACCACTGTACTGCCTAATAAGTTAGGGGTTTGCAGCAAGAACTAGCAAGACCCCTACTAGGGCAGAAGGTACATCTCTTGTGGTTGAGCCTTGATGCTACAGTTCCTTTTTTCATGCAGGATGCCTGCTGCTATGCAGGTTATTGACAAAGGATGATGTGGCTTGACATTGGTGCACTCTGGATGATAAATCACATATAATAAGATTCCAACATTGATTTAGAATCAGAATAAAGCAGCAAAGTTTACACAAGGGATGAAAATTGGAAAGTTTTTCCCTTGTTATAAAATATATAACTTTCTTAACTAGCTTTAAATAAGAAAAGTCATACTGGGTCAGATGAAAGGCAAAAGGATTTTACAAAAGCCAGGCAGATACTTTTGGAAAAATTGATAATAAAAGCATCAGCTCTTTTCATATTGCTGCTTTACATGATGGATATTCAAAGCATGGGTCTCTAATCCAAGAGGTAACATTTAATTAATAGCCATTAATGGCTTCGTCTTCCTTTCATCTGATATTTCCTTCTAAAGTGATCTGAAGTGGTGGCTTCCACCACTTCTTTAATTTGCATTCTGTGGAGAAATAACTCATTTTCTTTAGCTTGGATCTTTTACCCTCCAGCTTTCATCTTGGCTGAACTTGTTTCTACTTCTTTTACCATACATACTTTTATACACCCCTATTGTACTTCCCTCACCATTTTTTCCCCTAAGATAAAATATCCTCATCCTTCCCAAAGAGTTGCACCAGCTCTTTCATTATTTGAGTTGTTTCTTCTTGCATTTTATACTAGTTCCATGTTACCTTAGATTAAGCAAATATACAATTGCTGTATTATTAAGAGGCTGAGCTTGTCAATCAGAAAGCTCGGCAGTTCAGCGGTCCGAATCTCTAGCGCTGCATAACGGAGTGAGCTCATTACTTGTTCCAGCTTCTGCCAACCTAGCAATTTGAAAGCAGGTAAAAATGCAAGTAGAAAAACAGGAACCACCTTTGGTGGGAAAGTAACAGCGTTCCGTGTGCCGTTGGCGTTTAGTCATGCTGGCCACATGACCACAGAGACGTCTTCGGACAGTGCTGGCTCTTCAGCTTTGAAATGGAAATGAGCACCGCCCCCTGGAGACAGGAACAACTAGCACATAGTATGTGCAAGGGGAACCTTTACCTTACCTTTACAATTAATGTTCCTTTTCTCTGTATAAAACTAACTGCAGGAAGAGGTAGGAAGCAATTTGCTCATTTTCTTCCAATCAAGAAAAACTCTCTGTGCTTGCTTCTTACAAGATGGATGGTCACGACTACAAATTGGAATATTCCAAAAATGTCTTTGCAAAGAGCACACAGTATCTAACAGAGTCCTGGGGCTACATTTATCAACATGAGCCATGTTTTAAACAGACGAGATGATAAATCCATGCACTCAGCTATTTTTGACGAAATTTACATTAACCATCACTACTTCATCAGAACTCAAGCTTATTTCATTGTTATTTATATTTTATTTATTTGCATCTCGTCTTTATTATTATTTTTTACAAGTAACTCAAGGCAGTGAACATATCCAACATACCGTGTTGTGCTGAGAGAATGACTGACTTAAAATCACGCAGCTGGCTTTTGTGCCTAAGGTGGGACTAGAACTCATGGCCTCCTGCTTTCTAGCTTGGTACCTTAACCAGGGGTGGGTTCCATCAGGCACTTCTGCTGGTTCGCTCGTGTGCATGCTGTAATTAAAATTGTTCTGCGCATGCGCAGAACTTAAAAAAAAGATGGCAGCACCTATGGCGCTGCCAGGGGAACCAGTTCAGAGGCATGGCAGGCCTGGGTCACTTTCGGTTCCAGCGACCCAGGCCGCCAAACCATTACTGGTTCAGCCGAACCGGTAGGAACTTACCACTGATCTTAACTATGAGACCAAACTGGCTGATGGTAGTACTTTACGAGATGAAAAAAAAATCTTTTTATTTTTTAATTTTGAAATGCTGTAGGGTAGTGATACAGATTTTAAGTTTTCTCAGCTTTTACAACAATATTTCCCTTCTCATTTTAAACATGCAGAATTTCTATATCCCACAAAACCAGAAAGTGGAAATATGTGCACCTTGTTCTTCATGAGAAAGTACCTACCTAAACCAACTTTTGCTTCTTAGTTCTAAAAACCTATTACACAAATAATGAAGAAACAATATTTGATGGAATTTAAATAGGAGCCCTGGTGGCGCAGTGGTTATAGTCCAGTACTGAACTCTGCCCATAGCCTGGAGTTTGATCCTGACAGGGCTCCAAGGTTGATTCAGCCTTCCATCCTTTTGAGGTTCATAAAATGGGGACCCAGATTGTTGGGGCAATATGCAAATAATGCTTACATTGTAAACCACCCAGAGAGTGCTGTAAAACACTACAGGGTAGTATGTAAGCCTAAATGCTATTGCTGTTGCTAAATTCCTTTTTAATAGCAAAGTCAATAGTGGTAGTTGAGAGTGAACGTAAGTGCCTGTTTTGTCTTAAAAAGCATCTGGCTAAAACCAGACCACCATGAATTCTGGTTTTTAATCGGACTAATCAGACTTGGACTAATCCAGGGGTGGGTTCCAGCTGCCGCTATTGATGGTTCGCTTAGGGATGCGCCCCGCTGTTTGATGAGTGCTGTGCATGCATGCGCAGTGCAACAAAAATTGCTCTGCGCATGCGCAAAAGGCAAAAACAAGATGGCAGCACCTATGGCGCTGCCAAGAGAATCGGTTCGGAGGCGTGGCAGGCATGGGTCACTGCTGGTTCTAGCGACCCAAGCTGCCAAGTTACTACTGGTTTGGCCAAACCAGTCCAAACCGGTAGGAACCCACCTCTGGACTAATCACTCTCTCTCAGCCCTAAGAAACAGGCGATAGCACATCCAATAGAAGATATTACTTGTAGTTCGGGGTTCAACTGCAGAATCCTTGGGTGCTTTCTGAGCTTGGTTGTTTTCTTGCAGACATTTTATTACAATAGCACTGATGTTGTTATCTAGTTGGGCAGTGAAATATCTGCAAGAAAATGTCTATGGAGTTTCTCAGTCATCCAGGTCATGGTTGTTCCAAGGGTGCTTTTTCAAGAGGCAACTGGACTTTCTGGTTTTTCTTTGAATGAAGACGTTTCATTTCTTATCCAAGAAGCTTCTTCGGCGATGGAAGCTGAAGAAGCTTTTTGGATGAGAAGCGAAACGTCTTCATTCAAAGAAAAACCAGAAAGTCCAGTTGCCTCTTGAAAAAGCACCTTTGGGAGGACCTGCAAGAAAACAGCCAAGCTCAGAGAGCATCAAGAACCCCAGTAATGGCAAATTACTTCTGAAAAAAAAAACCTTGTCAAAAATACTAAAGGGACTAATCCAGGCAGTCATAAACAGACTCAGAAGTACTGTGATTGAATGTAGTCTGGATTCCCAGAGGAGCAAGAGCCAGAAAAGTTTACATATTTTGGTTGGGAGGAAGAGGGTCAAGACAGCTCCTCTCTAGAGGTTCTCACAGGACATCTGTAATGACGCAAATCGTTTGCTTTAGTTTGGCAAGATTTCTGTCAATGGGTGAGGAACAATAAAGGAAGCTGCTTTCAAGTAATTCAGCTTGTCTTTCGTGGTTTTTGGAGCCGGCGGGTAGACACACAAATAATTTCTTCAACTTGGCAGGTTGACTAAACAGAAGGAAGGGCCATGTGTGTTGGCAAAATACCTTCTTCTCACCCTGAAATAATAGCAGTGATTGTCATAGCCAAGGCATATTCTAATTTTAGAAACTGCATGTTCAATCAATTCTAGTTTTTGAGACAAAGACAAAGAGGCAATGCCACAAGAATTATGTGGGTCTTACTTACATGTAGCCACTTCCTCTCTCTGAATATTTCAGATGGCAGTCTGAAGTACATGAAATCCCATATCTTGATCATAACAATTTATCTATTAACATTTATAGCGTCTTGCTTAGTGACAGAGTGTCAGGGCAGCCTCCATCAGTAACCAAGAAAGAAACCACTCAACTCCATATTTCAGAATTAAGAGTACTTTTACTGGTTGTGAGTAGATAGCAGCTAAGCAAAGCAAGATCTGAGGCAAAAGCGCGCGTAATCATAGATATCAATATGTGACCCAACTCCCTCCCCCTAGTAACCCCCATCCCCCAGTCCAATACGCACACCCCACAGGTGTCATGTGGGCTGCAGTTTCAAAACCCATCATCAGGTTGGTATGCCGGACAGTTGGCCTTGGCGGCAATTTCACTATCTGCTGCATGTGCAGTAGATGGTGAGAAAACCACTCCCTTCTTCATTCACTCCTGTGCTTAAGCTTCCCCTCCCAAATACCATGTTATCTCCCCTCCCTCCCCATTTCAATGGCAGCCGAAAGCAAGCAGCAAAGCAGAAGCTGACACAGAGGTTGCAGTTGCAATTGTAGTGGTAAGTCAAAGACCCACCAAACTTACAACAGCACCATAGTTTTACTGAATAGAATTAACCTTGCTCAAAATATGCAATTTCAGAGTAAAAATAGGGGTACAAATGTCTGTGTCCATGAGAAATTATGCAGGTACTCCTGCACAAATACTCATTCTCAACAGGTGTACAGCAACTGTTCAAAATTGCAATGGTGCTGAATGAAGGAACTTATGACTAGTCCCCGAAATTACAGCCATTATAGTGCACTCACAGTCACATGATTGTAATCTGGGCCCTCCATCTGCAGTTCCACTTGGTTGCCAAATGTCCTGTGATCATGGAATTACCATTTGCAATCTTCCTTGCTGGCTTCCCGAGAAAGTCAATGGGGAAGCCACCAGGGAAACGTCGCATACCACTGCCATCTGCCAAGAGACTTCCTCTCATTTCTGTGGGCTGGCTAAGAAAGCCCCATGCCAAAATACAAGAAGAATTTTCAGCCACAGAGGATTTCAGCCACAGAATGAGGAGGCTTCAGAAACTCAAGTGGTCCCGAGGCTCTTGTGCACCCTCCCTAAACCTCTCAATGCAGCTCGTAATTCCATCTCAATCAATTTGATTGTGGGAAGCTGGCAGGAAGTACTTATGAAACACCGGCAATCAGGACAGCCTGGATTGTTGTTGCTAAACAAAGTGGTCACATTTTGCAGTGATGACAATCCAAGTCCCAACTGCCATTATAGGTTGAGAATTACTTGTACCTGCGTAGCCCAAAAGCTTGAAACATATGAAGTTGGTTGAAGCTAAGCTCTTTTTTGTAATTCCTGCAACCATTTTATCGAACTATTGCCTTTTAGATATGTTCCCATCATTCCTAGCAGAGCCTCCAAACGTTATTTAGGCTTAGAATGATCGAAAATGGGTTGGGTTAAAAGTAAGAGTATTCAGAGAGCTCATCCATCCTTGTTCCTTTGGTAGAATTATTACAGCATTAAAGGCTAATGGCTTCCATAACATTACAGCTTTTCCACCCCATTTGCTATAATGTTTCCAGGCACTGACCAAAAATCTCTATTAGTATGTCTGCAAAATGTCTCAAAGGTAAGTGCACCTATAATGTAAAAATTTGGAAGAGCTACTGTACATTCTTTCAATTGCAAAAGCTTCTCTCAAAAAATTCTGGAAAGGGTCAGTTAATTTGTGATAGAATACAGGGGTGAAATTCAGCAGGTTCTGACAGGTTCTGGAGAACCGGTAGCGGAAATTTTGAGTAGTTCGGAGAACTGGCAAATGCCACCTCTGATTGGCCTCAGAGTGGGGAGAGAATGGAGGTTTTGCAGTATCCTTCCCCTGAGGTGTGGCGGGAATGGGGATTTTGCAGTATTCTTCCCCTGCCATGCCCACCAAATCACGCCCACAAAACCGGTAGTAAAAAAAAATTAATTTCACCACTGATATAAGGACTATAATTGTTCCAAGACTAAGTCATAAGATTGATTCACGAAAAGGCAAGGAAGTTATTGGTCTGATGGTTCTGTACTCTACCTCCTGCCTTTCAATGCCAGGATGTATGTCTGTGGATCCCCCGTTTTTTAAAAAACAAAAACAAAAAAACCCCAAAACTGAGTATCCACATTATTGTTCAAGAGCACACAATGGCTTCTAACACTGGAATAAATTGCTCTTTTTTGCTAAATGCCCTTTGCCCTGAAGAAGTAATTTAGAGAATTAGATAAAATGGGGAGAATGTCAACCTAACAAGTATTACTGAGATCTGGCTGGGCCCAGGAGTGTGTGTGCATATGTGTAGGGTGTTGCCCTCTCTGAAATATGCTCTGCCATTAGTAATAGCGATAGCACTTAGACTTATATACTGCTTCATAGTGCTTTACAGCCCTCTCTAAGCGGTTTACAGAGTCAGCATATTTCCCCCAACAATCTGGGTCTTCATTTTACCCACCTCGGAAGGATGGAAGGCTGAGCCTAGTGAGATTTGAACTGTTGAACTCAGCTAGCAGTCAGCTGAAGTAGCCTGCAGTACTGCACTCTAACTACTGCGCTACCTCTAGCTTAGGGCTTAGCACCAGACAACCCTACGGCAAAGAAGGAAAGGGTAACGGTTATAATCTTGGAACTTCTGGTAGCCCTCAGGTGTGCTGTTCCACAATTGCTGCCTGTGGGACTCTGTTTCTGAAGTTCAGCTTGCAGGGGCTTTTAGGATTGTTGCTACTATACCAGCCTCCCTGCTGGGTACCAGCTTCCCTGTCTGAGCTGCAGGAGGCCATCTCAGGATTGGCTTTGGAGATCTATAGTTCTGAGGGACACTTCAATGTGCCATCCTTGGAGCGGACCTCTGAGGAAGCTCAGGAGTTCATGGCCTCCATGACAGCCATGGGCCTCTCCCAGGCCATTCATGGTTCAACTCAGGATTTTGATCTCACTCTGGGCATGGTTTTTTTGTAGAAGTGGCTCTGAGAGAAGAGCTGGTTTTGGGCTCTTTTCCGTCTTGGTCAGATCACATCATGATGACTTTGAAGTTCTCTTATTCTACCCTCTCCACAGGGAGGTTCGACCTATTTGATTGGTCTGCGCCCAGAACTGATGGAGCCAAATGGGTTCCAAAGAGAGCTGGGGGAAATACCTAATTTGCTCCAGGATCCTGGGGAGGTCCTAATGGCTGCCTGGAATAGGAAGATGGCCAGTGCCTTGAAAGGATCATGTTTATATGGCCTCTCTTAGCCCATCAGGTCCATTTCTCCCCTTCTTTCACAGAGAAAACTGAAAAGAGTCAACATATACCTACAGAGTCACTGAAGGAAAACAAATAATGAATTTGACCAAATCATGAGTTAGATATGCTATTAAGATCTACCTTGTGGTGGTAAGAGTGGCAAAGTGTTCATACTTCTCCACTTTTACTTGCATCCACAGAGGTCCGGCAGCCCTCTTTAGTGTCACCCGGGCTCTCCTTAGGAAAAGATGCCTGGATGCCTGTTTGCAGAGGGATTTTCTATTCACCTAAAGGGTAAAATTGCCCAGATCTATTCTCAGCTGGATGCCAAGTGTGAGGCAAGTCCTATGGAGATGCCCAGGGAGTGGACTTTGGATCTTTTGGACCTGGCAAGAATTGGACAGGGTCCTCCAAAATGTACATGCCACCCCCTGTGTGCTAGTTCCACGCCTCTTCTGGCTGGTTAAGGCTACCCAGGAGGGATCAGGAAGGTGAGTCCAAATGATGGTGAATTAGACAGGCTTAGACTGATTCGAACTTTGGCGGTTCGAATCTTTAGTGCTGTGTAACAGAGTGAGCTCTTGTTACTTGTCCCAGCTTCTGCCAATCTAAGAGTTTGAAAGTATGTAAAAATGCAAGTAGAAAAATAGGAACCACCTTTGGTGGGAAGGTAACAGCATTCTGTGCGCCCTTGGCATTTAGTCATGCCGGCCACATGATCATGGTGACATCTTCGAACACCGCTGGCTCTTCAGCTTTGAAATGGAGATGAGCACCGCCCCCTAGAGTCGGGAACAACTAGTACGTATGTGCAAGGGGAACCTTTACCTTTACTTAGAGTAACTTTACTGTCACTTTAAATGTACACTAATCGGTATACATTAAAATGAATTTTTGTTGGACGTCACTTCCGGGATCGGACGACGACGGACATGTTTGTCTGCTGCTCGTCTCCCCGGTGGGTCCCTTAAGGGACACAGGAGCCCTTGTAGGGGGGTCCTGCCGAAGGGCGGCCGGCTGAGGCACCCCGCATGTGGCGGCAGCCAGCTGGGGTGCTTTTTGGCTTCGCCTAGGAGCTGGGGAGCGGAGGGGGGGCGAGAGACAGCATCGCGCTGTTTGCCCTCTCATCGGATGGCTCCGGAGGCTAAAAGAAAAGTTGGAGAAGTGCAGCTGGAGACTAAAAGTGGGGATCCTGACTGGTGCTCTTGGAGGACTTAGGAGAAAACGACAAATACTTTGTGAGTCTTTTGTGTTTCGGTTCTTGAAGGGAGATTAGAGGGGGGGGTTATCACTTCCCCCCCTCGGACTAAGCGGCTTTGAAAATGGACCCTCTGGAAGAGAGAGGATAAAAGATTGATTTGTCATTTTGGACTTTTAATTGAAAATGACTTTCACAATTGCTGGAAACGACTCTGAGCTGTTGCTTTAAAATAAAACTCTCTGCGACTTCTTTCCCTGCGAAAGGGAGGGCCAAGATGGCGCTCGCCCCTCTTTCTTTGTCTCTATGCAAATGAAGTCTGTCCTCTGAATCTACTCCCAAAGAGAGAATAAAGAAAAGTGGATTGATTGTTTACTCTCCCAAAGGGAAACTGGGACCTCCTCCTGTGTATGGATCTTCTGATCTTTGGCTGACTTTTTTTCTCTCTCATCTTGGTGTATTTTACTCTTGGAACTGTAAATTGGGTGCCTCTGCGATTGTTTTCTTTTGGAGACCAGCGTAGCTGTGAAACCCTCTGTCATCACCTTTCCTGGCAAAGACTTGCATCTCTGAATTTAAGCAAATGGCTGCAAGGAAACCACCGACCGGCAAGGCTCACTCAGCTCCCTCATCTGCTGCCCCAAGCCCTACGATGCAACAGTCTAAGATTTCTTCAATGTTGCAGAAAGGAGCGGCTGGAGAGGACCCAAAGGAACTATCTGTTACAGAAATGTTTAAAGAACTTATGAAGGGACAGAACGAAATGAGGGCTGAGGTCAAAGAAGAACTCAGAGTGGTTAAAGAACATATAGCTGGAAATACACAGCGAATTTTGGTGTTAGAGGATGAAGTGGCGGGGCTGGGGGAAGAAGTGAAAACAATATGTAAGGGAAACACAGATATGGAAAACTTCCAGACAAAAGTAGAATTTGAAAGAATGTCCTTTTTTCTTAGATTCCAGAACTTACCAGAAGCAGAGAACGAAAACCTTAAGGATATTATGAGTACAATTTTAGCAGATTATCTTAAGAAAGATAAAAAACAATTATGGTGGGATATGGATCTAGTATATAGGATAAACTCAGCTTATGCTAGAAGACACAATGTTCCAAGGGAGATACATGTTAAGTTTGTCAGGAGATCCACAAGGGATGAGGTACTTGCGACCCAAAGGGAGGGACCACTGAAATACAAAGATGAAGAGATCACCATTCTCAAACAGATCCCGACAAAAATAAGAGATAGAAGGAGGAAATTTTCCTCCCTATCAAAAAATTGTATGAAAAAGGGATTTGGTTTAAATGGTTGATACCAGAGGGGATGTTAATCTTCTGGGAGGGAAAGAGGATCAGAATTAATACAGTGCAGGAGGCGGAGGCCTTTCTCAAAAAAAAAAAAATCCGCTCTCAGAGGAGGAATTGAGTGGGAGTAGTGAAAGAGACAGTAAAACACAAGATAGTAAGACTCAAGATGGGAAGAAGGGGGGCACTGAGGCTCTCTCTGGTGACAGGGAAGAAGAAGCAATATCGAAAAGGCTCAAATCACAAAAATAAAGTTATCTGGAACAATAGCATTTAGTGATATACTAGAAAATGACAAAGAGAATACATATAGGAACACAAGACTAACAATATAGAGTAAGATTTGGTTTACTGTTTTCTTTTATAATTTTGTTTGTACAATGTTATATATGTGAGTATCGTGCTGGGATCTCTACCTACAGTATGGAAGCTGCCAAATTTTTTGGTATACCTATTTACCCTCCCCTAAATATTTGAAAACCAATAAAACTTGGTTTAAAAAAATGAATTTTTGTTGTATACAGTTCTCAAAGGGTCACCACCTCCAATATACATTACATAAACATGACAAATAAATAAATAAATAAATAAATAAATATTCAATTAATTATAAAAAATTATGTCCCTCAAATAATTCATCCTTATTAAGGGGGGGGGGGTGTTCCTGGCTGGATTTAAAGAGGCTCTGGTACATCCCCTCCTCAAGAAGTCATCACTGGACCACATCATTCTAGACAATTTTCCTCCATTCTTCCATCTTTCCTTTTTTAGGGAAGGTGGTTGACAAGGGGGTGATGTTGCAACTCCAGAAGATCTTGGAGGAAACAGATAATCTGAACACTTTTCAGCCAGGTTTCAGGCCCAAATATGGGACAGAAATAGTATTGGCATTACTTATGTAATGCCTTAAATACTTAAGTAATTACTTACTTGGTCTGTTGTGTGGATGCTTGGGTGGTTTAGGGGCGGGGAATTTTTGGTGGGTGGGGGTGTGTTTGGGGATTGTCATGCGTGTTGGGACTGGACTCTGCGTGTTAGGTGAATTTCGTTGTATGGGTATACTGTGTATGTTCTATCTTGCGGAGAACACAGGTGGACAAATGGAGGCGAGCCAGGACTTAACAGAATGCTAACAATTTATTGCTAACAGGTTGCCAACGCGGCAATTCACAATACACGCGCTTTGCTAACAGGCAACAGCTGAGCTCTGCTCTGACAGCCTTTATATATGCAGCTGTCCGAGCAGTCAGCCAATCAGCGCTTAGCACAGCGCCCCCTAGTGCAGCGGACCAGAGGGAAAACTATATACATAACACTCCTTCACACTTAGAAGGCGCATGCGTAATCTTGCAAATACCTTGGGCGGCGATGGACCCGCCCTGATCTCCGCAGAGTGACGTCTGCTTCAGAGTTAGTGGCCGCGGCTTCCAACGGCCCGGGCCTTATCCCAACTGATTCAGCCACCGCTGGAAGTTCACAGGGAAGACAAGGTAGGTCCCTTGGTCTCCTTGCTCTATTTTGAGGTGGCTCTGGGGTGGTAGGCCTGGAAGTAGGTGTTTGTGTGTTTTCGGAATTTTGGCCTGGTTGTTCCCCAGTTGTGTCTGCCTCCCCTTGCCGATTTCGCAATTGATTTATATGGCGTCTCCATATTCGGCCGTCCTCTAGTTCTATTAAGTACGAACAGGGACCCGTGATTCTTCTAATGATTCCCTTTACCCAAAGTGGGTGGCCGGTGTAATTCCGGGCATATACAGTAGCGTTTACAGAGAAACCCTTTAATTGACAGTGTGAGTCAAGAGGTTTTGCTGGGGCATATTCAGGGTGAAGCCTGTCCAGTGTTGTTCTGATGCGCCGACCCATTAATAACTCAGCGGGGCTTTTATTAGTTGTGGCACATGGGGTGGCATGTTGCCAAAAGAGATAAGTGTCTATGTCCTCCTGCCAGTTGAGTGGACCGAACCTAGCCAACGCTTCTTTAGCAGATCTGACAGCGCGTTCCGCTAGGCCATTGGCCGCCGGATTGAAGGGTGCCACAAATGCATGTCGGATTCCCAATTGGTCAAAGAATTTTTTGAGTAGGGCAGCAGTAAATTGGGGACCATTATCAGATACCACCAGATCCGGTAACCCATGGGTAGCAAAAACCCTTCTGAGAACCTTAATAATGGCAGGGGCAGTAGTACTAGACAATAAAGCAATTTCTACCCACTTAGAATAAGCATCAACAATAACAATAAAAACCTGGCCCTTTACTGGGCCCGCCAAGTCCATGTGGATTCTGGACCACGGAGCTCTGGGTTGCTCCCAGTTTTGTATGGGAGCTCTGGGACCCGCAGGTCGGGACTCCTGGCACTTTTCACAGCCAGAGACCCACCGTGCAATGTCCTGGTCCATGCCCGGCCACCAAGCGTAGCTGCGGCCGAGTGATTTCATTCTGACGATGCCGGGGTGGCCTTCATGAAGCGTAGTCAGCACCGCGTCTTGGAGCGAAACAGGAACGACCACTCGGCTTCCCCACAGGAGGCAACCTTGCTGGGTAGAGAGTTCGTGTTGTCTGGTTGCAAAAGGTTGCCATTCGGTGCCCAGAGGTTTGGCTGGCCAACCACGCTCAGTCCAAGCCAGCACCCTGGAGAGCAGCTTGTCTCGCCGCGTGTGTGAGGCCACGTCAGCTGCTGTGATGGGCGACTGCATTTCGTCGATCAGGAGCACGTCGGAGGCAGGAGCAGGATCCTGGACAGCAATGGGTAGAGGGCATCTGCTTAACGCGTCAGCATGGGAGATGTGCTTCCCGGGTCGATGGAGCAGGGTGTAGTCATAGGCTGCCAGGAACACCGTCCATCTCGTGAATCGTGGAGACAAGATCTGGGGCGTTTGCTTGTCCCCTGCGATGATGCCCAACAGGGGCTTGTGATCCGTCACTATTTGGAAATGACGGCCATACAGATAGGAATGAAAGCGCTTCACCCCAGCTACTATAGCCAAAGCTTCACGATCGAGCTGGCTATAGTTTCGTTCGGGCGAAGACAAGGTGCGGGAGAAAAATGCGACCGGCACTTCTAAACCAGACTGCAGACGGTGGCTTAAAACCGCTCCGACCCTGTAGGGTGATGCGTCACAAGTCAGAGTCACCGGGAGGGATTCGCTGTATTGGTGCAAAACAGTCTCAGAGGTTAAAAACTTTTTGATATTAGCAAAAGCAGCGGCCTCTTTCTTTCCCCAAAACCATTTTGCAGAACGGTCTAGCAATCGATGGAGGGGCTCCACAATAGACGCTTTATGAGGCAGAAAAATATTGTAAAAATTGAGCAGCCCTAAGAAAGCTTGGAGTTCGGCTTTGTTTGTTGGTGAGGGGGCTTGGCTGATTGCCTGCACCTTAGCAGGCGTAGGACGGATTCCTTTCTTATCGATTAAGAAACCTAAAAACTCAACTTGTGGAACCGCGATTTGGCACTTGGTAGTTTTTAGTTTTAACCCAGCACCGCGGAAACGCTGAAGTACGGTTCGTAGACGGGCCATAAGGTGCGCCAGCGAACGGGCTGATACCAGGACGTCGTCAAAATAAGGCACGACGCCTGGTATCCCTTGCAAAAGCCTTTCCATTAGGTTCTGAAATAACCCTGGCTCTACGCTGACCCCAAACTGCAATTGGTGGCACTTAAAAGCGCCTCTATGCGTAACTATAGTCTGGGCTTCAGCAGTTGCCTCATCCACAGGCAACTGCTGATATGCCTGAGCCAGATCGAGTTTAGCAAATATTGTTCCCTGTCCCAGTGAGTGCAATAAATGTTGCACTACTGGTAAGGGGTATGCACTCTGCTGTAATGCGCGATTAAGTGTGCATTTAAAGTCCCCACATATGCGCACAGACCCATCATGCTTCACTGGTATGACAATGGGAGTCTCCCAGCGGGCATGGTCAATAGGTTCTAACACCCCCTGAGCTATTAACTTATCTATTTCAGCGTCCACTTTAGATTTTAACGCGAACGGCACCCTGCGCGGCTTGAGCCGCCGTGGTGGCACTTGGGGGTCTAAATTGAAAGATATGGGTGTGCCAGTATATTTTCCTAAACCTTCCCCGAAAACTTCGGGAAATTCCTTAATCAGTGCATCAAGGTGTGGAGTGGTCTGAATCTGATCTATACCAGTTATGGCTAGACCTAAAGCTTCAAACCATTCCAACCCTAATAAACTTGGCCTGGGGCCCTTGACTACAATGAGGGGAAGCCTCTTGTGAAACTGTTTAAATGATACCTTACAGTAAAACTTTCCTAGTACTGGAATGGAATTCCCTTGGAAGTCCCTCAGCTTCAATGGGCACGGGGATAGACGTGCCTGTGAAATACCTGGCACAATTTTCCTGATTCCTGCCCATGAGATGATAGACACGGCTGAGCCAGTATCTATCTCCATCTGACATGGTTTACCCTCTATCCTGACATTGAGGAATATTTTCCCCCTGGGTGCATGGATGATCTGATCTACAGCAGACTCATCCCTGTCATCATTGACTGTGAAACAAGAATCTTGTTTCCTAGACCCAGCATTCCTGCTAAAATTAGAGGGCTTCTTGAAACTTTGGTTAGGGCTGGGAGAATTCCCTTCTAACGCGCTTGCACAAGGCGCCGCTGCCCTACAAACTCTTGCCAAATGGCCCCTTCTCCCGCAACGGAGACAGGCAACGTTCTTAAAACGGCAGTCTGCCCTATCATGCTTACCCCCACACCCAGGGCAATTTGCACGGAATGCAGCCTTACCCTGGCGCCCTTTTTGTTGCTCCCCACGCAGACGATGTACTTCATCATTTCCGACAGCTCCGGCGTCCTCGAGAGTGTCTTCATGGTGAACCTCGGTAGTCTTTTCAACAGGTAGAGGGTTTGAGAATCTCTGGAGTTCGTTTGTGGACTTATTTGACATTTCTACAGCCCTGGCTTCATCAAGGGCTGTTTGCAAATCAAGTTCGGGTTTGGCCAGTAGATGGCGTTGTATGCGGAGGTCCCTAACACCTCCCACAATCTGATCTGTTAAAACCTCATCTAGGTCTCTAAATCTACAATGTATAGCTGCGGCTCGTAACGCAGCCACGTAATCATTTATGGATTCTCCTTCTCGCTGGACCCTACGGTAAAAGGCAAATCTTCGTGTAGTGCGGGAAAGCGATGGGGCGTAATGATTCTTTAATTTGGTCATTAACACGTCCCAGGTTATGTCGTGGACAGAGTGTGGGGCAACTAAGGTTTCAGCCAAATTAAACATCTCAGTACTACACAAATTTAAAAAACAAGCCTTTTTTCGCTGCTCAGTTAAATCTGTGAAGCCGTTGGCTTCTAAAAAACATTCAAAACGCGAAATATATGAGACCCAAGTCTCTGTGGCCGCGTTGAAAGCGGCAAAAGTATTCATGGATGCCATCTCTGAGGTAACTTTTTCTGTAGATTTTCAGCCAACGTAGTCTGCGAGGACAATGACTCACTCGACCTCTCGTCGAGTGATTCCCCTGAGGGAATTCAGCTCTTGGTGACTCAGCTCGTGGTTAGTGACTCACAGCTCTGCCTGGGCTCCTCCAGAGGATCCCACCCTCGTCGCCAAATGTTCTATCTTGCGGAGAACACAGGTGGACAAATGGAGGCGAGCCAGGACTTAACAGAATGCTAACAATTTATTGCTAACAGGTTGCCAACACGGCAATTCACAATACACGCGCTTCGCTAACAGGCAACAGCTGAGCTCTGCTCTGACAGCCTTTATATATGCCGCTGTCCGAGCAGTCAGCCAATCAGCGCTTAGCACAGCGCCCCCTAGTGCAGCGGACCAGAGGGAAAACTATATACATAACAGTGTACATACATACAATGACAATAAACTAAATTTAAATTTAAATGTATAGATGATCTCTGGTGAAGAGCAGAATGGTGGTGAGCAGTTTTTAAATAAAAATAATAAGGATGATAAAATATTTTATTTAGTTAGCTGTTTGATTGCTTCTTCCCTCAATCAAAATAAGGTAAGTAAAGGTTCCCCTCGTACATATGTGCTAGTCGTTCCCGACTCTAGGGAATGGTGCTCATCTCTGTTTCAAAGCCAAAGAGCCAGTATTGTCCGAAGAAGTCTCCGTGGTCATGTGGCCAGCATGACTAAACACCAAAGGATCACGGAACATTGTTACCTTCCCACCAAGGTGCTCCATATTTTTCTACTTGCTTTTTTTAATGTGCTTTTGAACTGCTGGGTTGGCAGCAGCTGAGACAAGTAACTGGAGCTCACTCCATTATGTGGCTCTAGGGATTCGACCTGCCGAACTGCTGACCTTTCAACACGCTTAGCATCTTAGTAATACAGTAATTGTACATTTGCTTAATCTAAGATAACATAGAACTAGAATAAAATACAAGAAGAAACAACTCAAATAATGAAAGAGCTGGTCCAACTCTTTGGGAAGGATGAGGATCTTTTATCTTAGGGGGGAAAAAATGACTGACGAAAGTATAACAGGGGGGTATAAAAGTATGTATGGTAAAAGAAGTAGAAACATGTTCAGCCCAGATGAAAGCTGAAGGGTAAAAGAACCAAGCTAAAGGAAAGGAATTATTTCTCCATAGAATGCAAGTTAAAGAAATGGTGGAGGCCATCACTTCAGATCACTTTACCTTCCTGCCAAAGGTGGTCCCTATTTTTCTACTTGCATAAATTTTTCTTACATGCTTTCAAACTGCTAGGTTGGCAGAAGTTGGGACAAGTAACAGGAGCTCACTCTGGTACACGGCACTAGGGATTCAAACAGCCAAACTGCTGACCTTTCTGATCGACAAGCTCAGTGTCCTAGCCACTGAGCCATCATGTCCCCTTTCAATCAAAATACACGTGGAATTCCAATTTCCCCAATAAAACATCTATGCTATAAAACAGTAATCAAAGCCAAAGAATTTTAAAAGTAACACAACTACAGTCTAATAAACAAATCGGGGGGGGGGGGGGTTTACAAAAATTAAGCAAAATATACAGTCGATACTTTGATAATGATACTCATAATTCAAAAGCTCTCCTAAATGGCTTTTTTCCATTAATTTCTGAAAACCCAGTATTTGAATTTGAATTTATTGAATTTATAGACTGCCCCCTCTCCCCGAGGGGACTCGGGGCGGTGTACAGACAGCAAGCTAAAAACCATGTACAAAATAAATAATCTTAAATACCCCTAAAATCAGATTAAATGTTAGGCTGTACAGTAATAAAAATTAAAAAGCAACCTAAAAAGACTACCCCTAAAAATTTAAAATACAGGCTAGAAAGATTAAAACTACGGTTAGGCCAGGCCAGCTAAGTTGAACAGGTGGGTCTGTAAGTCAGAAGCTTATTCCAAAGGTCAGTAAGGAAAAGCAGCTCTTGCGAGCATCCATTTTTCTTCCTTCCCGAAGTAAGGAACTATTGACAGATTCTTCTGGGACCTTCATGTCAGTGGGTTGCTAATAGGGGAAGATTGATGAGAAGTTAAGCCAATTACCTTGTTTGCTTTTTATATAACACATTTTCTTTCTTGTCATCTTCAGATCAAAGCATCACATGGAACTGGCCAAAACAGATAATTAGAACTTTTTCTCTAGGAATATCATTATGTTTTCCAGATTTTTCAGTTGGACAAGGACACTAATATTGCCTGTGATAGAAATCGGGCACATGGTTTGCTCAATTCTCTCATCTTTTTAGAATTTTCCCCTCAGGACCAACATAAAAAGGTTTTGGGAAAGGAAAATGTATTTATCGTATGTTAGAAACACAATTTGGTTTCTGATCTTTGCTTGAAAGCTCCAGGGTTCTCTATATTTATATATTGTATATTTTGGGTGGGCTTTGATTGATTGCACTGTTATTAGTTATTATTGATTATGATGTTGTATCATGAACCTGAAACCTGTTTAGACTGACTCAGCTGAAGCATAATAGGAATAACCTTGTATGTATAATCATACTAACAGAATGGGTGATTGTGCCTCAGATATCTCTATACGTGCTATGTGGAACAGTCATAACCAAAGAAGTCTTAACATTCACTTTTTAGTTCTAAACAACTTAGTTTGGTTGCACTCATTATCACTTTATTTATTAAATGTAATAACTATCTATTAAATTTTATTTATTTATTAAATTTACATAGTGCCCATCTCACTGTTACAGTGAGTTTGGGGGGTTTACAGCAAAATGAAAAGATAATACAAAATAATTAAACATTAAAAAAAACAAAATAATGACTAAAAACCAAGAGGACAGGCAACAAGGGGAAAGGGGAGGGTCTCTCTACCTTATCAGCCACCCCCAGCATAGTGTGCCCTTTCAGGGTTAGAGACCAGGAGTTAAGGCTCAGAAGGCCAGGAGTGTGGGAGCCAAACTCGCATTCCAGAGGGCAGGGGCCACAGCAGAAAAGGCTCCTCCCCCAGATACCCCCAGACAAAATTCTTTGACAGACAGGATCCAAAATACAGTAGGTTTATTCCACTGCAGCACGTTGCACAGGACAATCCCATTAGCTCCTCAGATATCTCAGACCCATACTATATTTATTATACTTGCCATTGTAAAAGTACTTGTAGACTATGCCACAGTTTCAGTACCTCTGTTATCCTGTACCACGTCATTATTATACTACTCCTAGAAGAGTTTCCCCTTTAGAGTTATAACCTGGCCTACAAGATGATTCTCTACTTCAAGTTTGCCTCCTACATATTTTTCTTATAAATGTACACATTTTCACACAGTAAGATCAAACTTGGAAAATATTGGTCTAAGTGAAATGAATGGGTAGTGTACTCAAAAGAAGGCTGTTCTTGTTTACTGTTTAACTCCTCTGGAGTCCAAAACTTTCATTGATGTATTGGGCAAGGATTGTATATTCCCATGACGGCGAATCTATGGCACGGCATGCGTGCCACAAGTGGCACGCAGAGCCATCTCTCTGGACATGCGAGGTGTCGCCCGATACTCTTCCAGTTCTGATGCACCCGCCAGCTGGTCTTCACACGTGGAGGAGCGCTGGAAACCGGAAGAGCAGCCGCTTGATGCTCATGTGCGCACTGGGAAGATGACCTTCCGGTTTCCAGCACGCACATGCACGCAGATCAGCTGGTCTTCGGGCATGCATGCACACCAGAAACCAGAAGACCAGGTGGCCGGTGTGCAACGAAAACCAGAAGATAATTTTCCCGGTACACGCATGCGCATCGGGTGGCTGTTCTTCCAATTTCCAGCCTGCATACGTGCACTCCCATTTCAGCACTTGGTGCTGAAAAGGTTCGCCAACACTGGTATATTTGTTTCCCCAACTGCTCTTGGACAGGTTCAAAGGAACCAAGTCGGCAAGTGAAAACTCTCTTTGGCTGCTCCAGCTAAAATTCCTCTTCTCTTCATCAAGTCAGTCCTTTGAGGGAACATTCTGAAAATGTCTTTAAAGACATCATTTATGATGACTTTAATCATGCCTGTTGATATTCCCTGGAAGCTTATTCTAAAGGGTTTCTATCCCTAAAAGGCAGATATAGAAAACAAATAAATAATTAAAACTCTGTAGGAGACAGAAGGTCCTAATTACGCATGTAGAGTGACACATCAACCTTTAGGCTGACACATCAACCTTTATAAAGTTGGTCTTGGCATTTCACCTACCAGGAATTGATGTCACACCTTAACAAACAGAGGAAAACAACATAGGAGATAATAGAAAGATGCCACTTATGCCTCGTTTCAGGAACAAAAAAGAAAATCTGGGGAACATTGTTTTTATATGTCCTGAACTTCCACTGAATTCCAAACTTAATTTGGAAAATGATGTGTAAGTAAAAGAATTGGCCTTAGCAGGATATATTGGAAAACCACAGATCATCTTTAATACAGGAAACCCTCGATTTACAGGGTGGCCTTTGGGTTATTTTCAATTGGTTTTTTAATGTGTGCCTGTTTCAGACCTGCGTCCGATCAGTCCATAGGAAAGAAAACTCTTCACTCTATAGATTCAGAGAAAAGGTATTTTTACTAGGAAAGAACTGATTTCAGCAAAAACTAGGCAAGATCTGAAACAAACAGACAAGGAGAGACAAATTAAAAGAGCCTCAGTAGCCAGGGAACTAGAGTCCATTAGTCAATCAAGAAGATGTTTTGGGAACATCTCCAGTCCAGGTTCACCTGTCCTTTGTGCATGTCTTTCCCAAGATAGTTGGCCTTGAAGATGTTAAACAACTCAAGCTGGCTCCATTGCTTTTCAGAAATGCCAGTCTCACACCTCCTGTACACTTCCCCTCCCAAATACCCATTGCTCCCCCCCACTCCATTTCCATGCAGCTGGCAGTAAGCTTGAAGGGAAGAGAAGACGGTCAGGCTGACCATTTGTTTATTGACTGTTCAAGTTATAATGGCACTGAAAAACGTGATTGCCTGTTCTTGCACTTACAAGTGCAGCATCCCCACCAGTGACTTGTAGTCAGGTGAGGCAAGTGGGGCACAGCCTCACCGCTCTCATCATGAAAAGAAAAAAAAATGTAAAAGTAAAAAGCTGAGCTAGTTGCTGTCTCACCGTGGATGACTCTGCTTAACTGTTAAAAAAAGCCTCTAAAAAAGTGCCCTCTACTATGAGGCAGGAGAACTGCATGCCTCATCTAGTCTGACTTTAGGTGTTTTATGATCATTCGAGCAGAGTTAAGCAAGGGTTAAAAGCCTAAACATTCCTGACATAGGTGAGGCAGCAGTTCTCCTGCCTCATAGTAGAGGGCGCTTTTTAGAGGCTTTTTTTAACTGTTAAGCAGAGTCATCCACGGAAGCCAGGCAAAGAGCCATGCTGTAGCACACACACTTTCCCCCAGCCTCTTTCTTTTGGAAGGCTCGGATCGGCTCCCCTCCAGCTTCTCTACCTCTCCTCTCACCCCAGCCTGCCAGCAGGAGGTGAGTGGGTGGGCTTTATTGCGTTCCAGGCATTTCCCACCCAGACAGCAGGCTGCATTTGCAATGGTGGAGGTGTTTGGGGAAGGCAGCAGAGGAATGGGGTGAAGGCAGAGGAGCTGCTTTCAAGCCACTGGAAAAGATATCTAATCCAACTTTTGTGTGTGTATGTGTTTGTCTGAGAGTGAGTGAGTGAGAGAGGGAAGGGGGTAGGAGAGATAGTCCAATCCAACTTGTGTGTGTGTGTGTGTGTGTGTGTGTGTGTGTTTGAGAGAGGGGGAGAAAGGGAGAGAGGGAGGAAGGAGGGGAAGGGAGAAGAAAAAGAAAATGTAAAAAGGAAACATTTCGCAAAGGAGAAAAACAAATGCTGTTGTTTTAAATCGGAACTGAGCATGCCTGGCTGTGGAATTCTGGGAGTTGAAGTCCACAATCTAAAAATATTTGAAACCCACCACTGTGTCAGTGCCTCACCAGCCATAAACCTCACCGCACGTCACTGATCCCCACAGACATATGATCAAAATTCAGACACTGGGCAACTGACATATATTTATGACTTGATGATTTTTATGACGGTTGCAGCATTCCAGGGACATGTGATCACCGTAGGCGACATTCCCAATTGATTTCCAACAAGTAAAGTCAATGGGGAAAGCTGGATTTGCTCAACGACCTCATTTCACTTAAAACTGTACTGATTTATTTGATATAAGATGGAATATGTTTGTGAGGATATCACTAGAGGAAAAATATGGATTTTGACAGGTTATCTGAAGTAGCATACTCTTCACAAATTATTGAAGGGAACTGAGATAGACAGGTGCAAGTAGTTTTGATCAGAAAAAAAGATTACAATAGAATCCTGGTTTTGAAGAAATAAAGTATTTAACTGACATATGCAAGACATTTCTTTAAGCCATGAAACAGAATTAATTTACAAAGAGAACATTGTTCTAAAGTAATTATTTCAGAGTGAACTGTGAAATGATTTAAAAGTATAACACATGTATAATTCTAAAATAATAAAGTAGAAAGTGTGTGCCTTCAAGTCACTATTGACTCCTAATAACTATATTATGAGTGGCCAACTATGGCTGGCTCAGGAATTCTGGGAACTGAAGTCCATAAGTCATAAAGGGGCCATAGTTCCTGTGGTATGTGGTATGTGCTATGTCACACGCATGTGTGCCCACCCACCTGTGCATGCGCGAGCAACCCCCCCACTTGCGCATGAACAAGTGACCCATCACCACCACCCATGCACGAGCGACCCCTGTGCACAGGGGGGGGGGGGGATTTTCACTCTCCCCAGGCTCCAGAGGCTTTCCTGAAGACTGGGGAGGACAAAAACAGCCTCCTCCAGGCCTCCAGGGGGCCAGAGGAGGCCGTTTTCACCCACCCTAGGCTTCAGGAAAGCCTCCGGAGCCTGGGAAGGCCAAAAAACAGGGCCAATGGGCCAATGGGCCAATTGGGAGTTTGTTTCCAAACTTCCAGTTTGCCCATTGGGCCTGTTTTTTGCCCTTTCTAGGCTCCGGAGGCTTTCCTGAAGCCTGGTGAGGGTGAAAATGGCCTCCCCCGGGGCTCCTGTAGGCTGAAAATCAGCTGGCCAGAGTGCACATGGACGCCAGAGCTGAGGGCTGCCATGCCAGCAAAGATGGCTTTGCGTGCCCCCTGTGGCACCCGTGCCATAGGTTTGCCATCATGGTCCTAGGTCTTCACCTTATGTGTTCAATGCAGGATAATCAGAGCCTGGTCATTTGTGCTTCGAGTGAGAACGGTGGGTTGATTTGTTCAATGTTTTTAATATGTATGTTTTGATTTTAATAATATACAGTGGTACCTTGGTACTCAACTGCTTTGAAACTAATCAAATTCAGTACTCAATGCATTTTGACATGAAAACCTTGTCCCAGTAGTCATCATTTGTTTGATGCTCAATGCACAAGCTAGACTGCCTTATGAATCACATTATTCCTTATGGGAAAAATTGTTCAGTACTCATCATTTTTGGTACACATTATGCCTCCCAGAACCAATTAACAATGAGTACCAAAGTACCACTGTATAAGCTTAGTTACACACACAGAAAGATGTATATGATGGTTTATAGTGGGTTACTGTTTCTAACCTTTTGTCTTTAATACTATATGTTATTCAGAGTCTCCAGACATGAGATGATGTACGGTAACTTTCAACAAATAAATAGAGAGAAGTATCCACTTATAGGTAATCCATCACTTACAGTACAACCATTTGTTTAATGACTGTGCTAAGTTACAACAGCACTGAAAAATGTAACTTTTGCCCATTTTCCTCACTTACGACCATTGCAACATCCCTGTGGTCATGTCATCAAAATTCAAGTGCTTGACAATCCATATTTATGGCGGTTTCTGTATCTCAGGGTCATGTGATCACGTTTTGCGACTTTCTGAGAAGTATAGTCAATGGGGAAGCCAAGATTCACTTAAGAGCCAACTTAACAACCACAACAATTCACTTAGCAATTGTGGCAAGATCATAAATTCGGGCAAAACTCACTTAACAACTATCTTGCCCAGAAACAGAAACGTGGGGCTCAGTTTTGTCACACGTCCAGGACTACCCGTATTCAAGGGTGCTGCAATATATGCAGATGGATAAGTGGCATTCAAAAGGCTTTAAATAGAGGCAGAGGGGATCCATCAAAACACCCCCTCAGGACTTAACTTATTCAGAGAGTCCCAACAAATATGGGATGACTATTAGAAAATGAGAAATGGAATGGGTGTTATGAATGGAAGCATTGTACATTGCAATATTTTGAAAGAATTTTTAAAATTCTAAAACAGTGAAGCGCTAGCCTTTTTGTTGTCGTGTGCCGAAAGCGCACGGGCATGCAACACCGAATTCCCACACCCATAATGTGTGTGGGACATGCTCTGGCCCCCTGCACTTGTGCTCCTCCCCCGTATATGCACATGCACCCCCACCAGTGACGTGCGGTGAGGTTTATGGCTGGTGAGGCTGGTGACATCATCAGGAAGGCGGGGAATGGGACGTGTGTTGGAGGCGGAGGCTGCCTCAGCCTCCAGCACACGTGATCCCATTCCCCGCCTTCCTGAGCGTGCTCCGCCGGCTTGCGCTCTGCAGTCCTCGAAAGCGACTGGGGAACAATGAGAACCTTCCTGCCTCTGCTGGACTTGCGCAAAGTCCAGCAGAGGCGGGAAGGTTCTCGTCGTTCCCCAGTCGCTTTCGTGGCTTCGTTATCTGGGAGCGCCGACAACATTTCTGCCTCTGCAGCTCTTTCATCCGCGCGGACCGCCTCGGCGTCGCTCTGGCTACATCCGTCCGGCCGTGCCCGGGAGCGCCACGAAAGTGACTGGGGAACGATGAGAACCTTCCTGCCTCTGCTGGACTTAAGTCCAGCAAAGGCAGGAAGGTTCTCGTCGTTCCCCAGTCGCTTTCATGGCTTCGTCATCCCGGAGCGCCAACATTTCTGCCTCCGCAGCTCGCGGGCGCGGATGGACGGAGGTAGCCAGAGTGGCGCCGAGGCAGTCCGGCGGGCGAGCCACTGAGGACCTCCATCGCTCGCTCGCTCTTTCATCCGCCCGGACCGCCTCGGCGTCGCTCTGGCTACATCCGTCCGGCAGCACCCGGGAGCTGCGGAAGCAGAAATGTTGTCGGCGCTCCCGGATGACGAAGCCACGAAAGCAACTGGGGAATGACGAGAACCTTCCCCCAGTCGCTTTCGTGGCTTCGTCATCCGGGAGCGCCGACAACATTTGTGCCTCCGCAGCTCCCGGGTGCTGCCGGACGGATGTATATAATATTATAATATTATAATATTATAATATTATAATATTATAATATTATAATATTATAATATTATAATATTATAATATTATAATATTATAATATTATAATATTATAATATTATAATATTATAATATTATAATATTATAATATTATAATATTATAATATTATAATATTATAATATTATAATATTATAATATTATAATATTATAATATTATAATATTATAATATTATAATATTATAATATTATAATATTATAATATTATAATATTATAATATTATATATATATATATATATATATATATAGTATATAATATTATATACTATTATTTCATGAAGAGAGGTGAGGCTCTGCCTCTCTTGCCTCCCCTGACCGCACGTCCCTGCCCTTCACCCATTTTGACTTCCAGGTTGGTGCAGGAGGCCTTCTAGGCCTAAAACAGGGCATCAGAGGGGCGCATGTGGCCCCCTGTGCCCCAGTTTGGCTTCCAGGTTGGTGAAGGAGGCCTTCGGGCCTGCACCAACCTGGAAGCCAAAACGGAGCACAGGGGTGCTGCATGAGCCCCCAAAATGCAATGTGAGAGCTTCTTACGCATGCGCAGCAGAGACCAGAAGACAAGCTGGCTGGTGGGAGCTGGGCCAGGGTGACGGCTGGCATGCCCGCAGAAAGGGCTCTGCGTGCCACCTGGGCATGCATGCCATAGGTTCAACATCACGGTTCTAAAACATCACAGATAGGGATGACAAAGAGAGAGAAATGCACAGAACTTAATAAAATGACTAACGTAGTAGATGTAGGTTATTACTATACAGATCAGTGTAGAAATCCTTCATTTTATTTGCATAAGATTCCAACTTTCTAAGGCATTTCAGTCATCTTGATTAAGAACTGTGTGTCTGTATACAGTTATACAGATTAATAACTGCATATCTCTCATTTACACCCAGTCAACTTACTTAATTTTGTATTGCATTTATCTTTCATTCTAAATGAGAGATTGGATTAAGCGTTCCTTGAATACAATTATTCCAGATCATTCAGTAATACATTCTTCTATTTTTGCACAGTTATCTTTCTCTTGATGCCCGAGAGATAAACAAATTTCTCAAATATGCTTTTACTAGCATCACATATGCAAGACTTAAGGGAGTACTTTGATTTGGAAGAAGCTGTTTGTTCCAGTTGGAATCCTCTTGTAAGAGCAAAAATTAATTGAATCCTTCTTTTCGAGTGAAAATGTTTGTTTAGCTTTACAATTATTAGATTATCATCTGCATCAGGAACAGTTGTCACCTCCGTGTGTACAAGGTTAATTAAGAGTAAATTAGAAGCCTAATATAAATCAATCCTCAAACAAGTTACCGTACATTAAGCTGGAAAACAGAAATTATACTCTTTCCCTTAGAGGGATGATTAGATTTCCACACATCCAGGAGAGATAGTACTGGAGTGACATGTAGAATAAGAGTTTTGAGGAAATTTACCATTATTTCTATTAGATAAAATTGCTTTATCCATGTATGGTAAAACAAAAACAAAAAAACCCCACCCCTCTAGATCTCCCGAAATGAGAAATGTACCCTCTTTCAAGAAGTACTTCACATAAAATAATATTTCATGTTGTCCCCATTTCCAACACAATTTTGATTTTTTTCTCTTTTTCTTTCCACAGTTTATATGTCAACCATTTCCCTGGCCTATTTGCAAATTCAAATTTCTTTTGTTTTGTGTAGTTCATTTTTTCCCTCCATTTCTTGTGCTGTTAACAAGGACAACTGCTGTTACAATTCCTGTTGTAGAAGTTTAATTTCCTGTCAAATAGTTTAATGGAGAGTTGTTTAATACTTATGCTTTCAAGTTTATCTCATCTGAAATGGTTTGTTTCTTGTTTCTCTCTCTTTTTAAGCATGCTATAGAATAGCTCCTCATAAAAGCTTTAACTGTGTCCTAAACCATCATTATGTCTGTATCTTTATTAAGAAGAAAAAATATTTCATTTTTTAAACAGGTTTCTGCTCCTGTTTCTTTCTGAAACATTTTATGTAATCTCTATCTAAAGGAACATTTTCTTTTTAAATGCTAACATCATTGGGTTGTGGTCTGAAAAGGGCCTATGGCAGTATCTGTATTTTATGAGCAAAATTCTTAGCTATCCAAAGCATGTTGTTTGTTGAGAATTGTTTATGTCTTTCAGGAAAATGAGAGGGATCCTTTGAGTTTGATTATTTTCAAGCAGGCATTTCATTACCCAAACTAGGTAACATAATCAGTGCTCATCAAAAAGATAAGTGTATTTTTTTACATCATCAGTTTTATATCTCCATGCATCTACAAGCTCTAAATTTAAGTCCATCATATTAAAAAAAGATATTTTACACCTTGTGTTGTTTGAATGTCTTTCTCAAAATTTCATCTTTTTATGGGCAGATTACTCCATTCCAGTCTCCTATCAAACACCAACTTTCATCCATTAGTGTATTCATTATAAAATGTTACTTTATTCTTGTTTGGGACATACATTCCCATTATCAAAGTCCCAACTGGTCTCATGCAGAGTAACTTCAACCTTCAAGTATCTGCAGGGGTGAAATCTAGCAGGTTCTGACAGGTTCTGGAGAACTGATAGCGGAAATTTTGAGTAGTTGAGAGAACTGGCAAATGCCTCCTCTGGCTGGCCCCAGAGTGGGGTGGAATGGAGATTTTGCAGTATCCTTCTCCTGCCACTTCCACCAAACCATGCCCACCAAGCCACACCCACAGAACTGGTAGTAAAATAAATTGAATTTCACAACTGCATATCTGCCATAATCATCAGTTGAAATAAGTTCTGGTTGTAATTGGGGGTGTATATTCAGAACAATCTCATTTCTCCTTTTGACTCCCACTAACAAATTCTTCATCCCACTAACATAAATTCTTCATCCCACTAACATAAATTCTTCATCCCACTAACATAAATTCTTCATCCCACTAACATAAATTCTTCATCCCACTAACATAAATTCTTCATCCACATTTTTGGAGATCAAAAATTTGGTATCCTTTTTTTCTATATGCATTTCTTCTAAGCACCCTATAACTTGTTTCAATTTTTTAAAATAATGAAATAATTTTCTTTTTTGAAGAGCATTTCTTCTCTCTGTGAGAAGAAAGTAAGTTTTAAAATCCACATTTGTACTCAACACATTAAAAAGTCAGTATTTTTCTTGACTTGTCAAGATTTTCATCCTGTATATATTCTTTTCTTATGTATTACAATACAATACAATACAATAGTAGAGTTGGAAGGGATCTTGGAGGTCTTCTAGTCCAACCCCCTGCCTAGGCCGGAAACCCTATACCATTTCAGACAGATGGCTATCCAACATCTTCTTAAAGACTTCCAGTGTTGGGGCATTCACAACTTCTGGAGGCAAGCTGTTCCACTGATTAATTGTTCTAACTGTCAGGAAATTTCTCCTCAGTTCTAAGTTGCTTCTCTCCTTGATTAGTTTCCACCCATTGCTTCTTGTTCTACCCTCAGATGCCTTGGAGAATAGTTTGACTCCCTCTTCTTTGTGGCAACCCCTGAGATATTGGAACACTGCTATCATGTCTTCCCTAGTCCTTCTTTCTCTTAAGCTAAACAACTGTTCTTCATATGTTTTAGTCTCCAGTCCCCTAATCCTCTTTGTTGCTCTTCTCTGCACTCTTTCTAGAGTCTCCGCATCTTTTTTACATCGTGGCGACCAGAACTGAATGCAGTATTCCAAGTGTGGCCTTACCAAGGCATTATAAAGTGGTATTAACACTTCACATGATTTTGATTCTATCCCTCTATTTATGCAGCCTAGAATTGTATTGGCTTTTTTGGCAGCTGCTGCACGCTGCTGGCTCATATTTAAATGGTTGTCCACTAGGACTCCAAGATCCCTTTCACAGTTACTACTACTGAGCAAGGTATCATCTATACTGTACCTGTGCATTTCGTTTTTGTTGCCTAAATGTAGAACCTTACTCTTTTCACCATTGAATTTCATTTTATTAGATAATGCCCAATGTTCAAGTTTGTCAAGATCCTTCTGTATCTTAAGCCTATCTTCTGGAGTGTTGGCTATTCCTGCCAGCTTGGTGTCATCTGCAAATTTGATGAGTTCCCCGTTTATTCCCTCATCCAAATCATTGATGAAGATGTTGAAGAGTACTGGGCCTAAAACAGAGACTTGGGGTACTCCACTGCATACTTCCCTCCATGTAGATTCAGTTCCATTGAGGACTACCCGTTGAGTGCGGTGGGTCAGCCAGTTACGAATCCATCTGGTGGTGATGCTGTCTAACCCACATTCTTCTACTTTATCTAGTAGTAGGTTATGGTCTACCTTATATTCATGGAGGTTCATCTGGTAAAATCTCAATTATTGTATCTCCAAGCTATAAAGGACTTTAATTTTTTCTAGTTCTTCTATTACCTCTTCAGTCCACAAAAATGTGAATTTGACACGTATATCCCATGGCAGTTTTCTCCTTTGTGCCACCCAAAAAGTTACTCTGTAGATTTACTAAATTTCCAGTAGGTTGTCTGTCTCCAAGATGAATTTTTTTCTTTTCTCAGTCTTCTTTACTTTAATTCTCAGGTAAAGACTGAACTTTAAATTATTTTTACCAAATTATAATGTGGTTTCTTCTTTCTCCAGTTCCGCTGGCTGAGACTTTAGAACTAAAGGCAGTCTGCAATTCTCCAGTGTCTTTGCAATGTGCAAAGCAAGTGTTCCAATATTTGAGGGGCCACCACCAAGAAGAGGTGGTCAACCTGTTTTCCAAAGCACCAGAAGGCAAAGACAAGAAACAGTGGATGGAAACTAATCAAGGAGAGAGGCAACCTAGAATTAAGGAGAAATTTGTGGGAACAATTATTAAGTGGAACAGCTTATCTTTAGAAATTGTTGGTGCTCCACAGTGGTGGCATTGAATTTTTTTTTACTACCGCATCTATGGGCCTGGCTTTGTGGGTGTGGTGTGGCTTTGTGGGCGTGGCAGGGGAAGGATACTGCAAGATCCTCATTCCCTCCCCACCCCACTAACCTGCTTTCCAGCTCCGTTCTCCTGTTTAGGGCAACAAAAAAAGATCAGCTGGGAGGCAGAGGGGGCAGGGCCAGCCTGTTTGCCGATTCTCCGAACTACTCAAAATGTCCGCTACCAGTTCTCCAGAACCTGTTAGAACTGGCTGAACACCACCTCTGGTGTTCCATCACTGGAAACTATTAAGAAGAGACTGGACAGCCATTTATCTGACATGGTATAGGGTCTTATGTGTGAGCAGGAGGTTGGACCAGAAGACCTCTAAAGTCCCTTCTAACTCTTGTTATTAGGTTATTCTTTTCTCAGACTTGAGTCATTAATTGGTGGGGTCTAATATTAGCCTTAAGAGAATCATGTGCCATTTCTAAATGTTGATGTGTTTGTTCAGTTAATTCCCCTGTATGCAATTTCCCATAAGAAATTCTTCAAGCTGAGGAAAAGAAGAATCCAGCAGGGCTATGTCTGATCTTATGATTCTTTCTGCTTTATTAGGAAGAATAGTAAGTAACCTTACCCTTACGAGTTTCTATTCATTAAATTCAAGCAAAACAAATTATAACATTAATAGTAGAAGAAGAAAAGAAAGTTAGTTCTAAAAATAGAAAGTCCAGTAATTCTTTACAGTTTAACAAATGACTAGTGTGAGGGGAAATGGCACAACAAAATTACTTAATTACCAAACATTAAAAAGTAATTGAAATATTTTTCAAATGAATATTGTAACATTTTGTTTCCAATAAGCGTTCATTATGATGGAGCTCCCTCTTTGGGTAAAAAGAAAAATTAAATTAATTGAATAGAGCAGAAGGAAATTAGCTTAATGGAGAATTTACAGGTAGCCCTTAATTTATGACCAGTTGCTTAGCAACTGTTCAAAATTACAAACAAAAGCCAGATGTTATCACAGACAGGCTCTTCCAAAGTCACAAGCCTGAACTTCAGGTGTTTAGCAAACATGGCTGCATTAGTAGCATTCCATACTCAAGTCAGGATGTTTTACAATGGCTTTGCTGAAAACCAGCATTTATCTCTGATTTTTGGCAAAACCACACACATAGAAAAACCACTGGTTCTCTTAAAGACCACGGAATTCAATTAACGGCTGCTGTAAAAAAAGGAACTGTTTTACAGTACAACCATTACAACATACAATGTAATGGACTGACTCCATTATAGCTGTATGTTAAGGTCTACCTGTTCAGAGTTGACTTAAACATCCTTCCCATGCACTGATTATGTTACCTAGCTGGTAATGAGATGCCTCCAAGCTGAGAAATAAATTCAGAAAACACCAAGAATCTAATTTAAAAATTAAAAGAAAAGAAAAGCAGGAACTGGATTAGATAGATTATATCTGGTTCAAACAAACAAAATGGTGATATCCTAGAACAGGGGTCGGCAACCTTAAACACTCATAGAGCCACAAAGATCCTAACCGGAAGCCTCCCATTCAATTCTGGAGCCAACCGGAAGTCTGGTTCTCCCCACCATAGAGTCTCCTCCTAGGGTGTCCTAACCGAAAACTATATTAATCATGGAGCCAATCAGCGACAGGAAGCTGCAGCAGAGGGATGAATGAGCCACATGCGGCTCCAGAGCCACGGATTGCTAACCCCTGGCCTAGAAGCAAGTAACTCTGAATTGATAATGTTCTTAATTTCTTTTTAAGCAACTGATCTCACGCAAGGCTGCCTTTTCGATTTCTGAAAAGGAGAACAAAAACCGGAATGAGACCAAAAAGAAAAAGCTTTATTTTATTGATCTCTCCAGATACAGAAAAAAAGCTTTTGAGAATTTTGAAGGGTTTTTCATGTTTGCAGTTGTGAAAAAGATGAATCATGGCACTAAATTTTTCATATGGATCGAAAGAATTTGGAAAGAATAAAAAAGCAGATGTAGCAGTAGATGGTCCTTTATCATAGCAACGCACCAAACCAAAGGAGAGAAAACTAAATTGTCTACTTTCCTTTTCTTTATTTTTACAGGAATTAGAACCACTGAACCCAGAAATTTTGCTAGGTTTTTGAGGAAGTAGGGTTTTCTTTTTTTAAAAAAAAAATAATAATTTATAGTAGCCTTTCAGTTTTCAAAACGTTGGGATCCAGGTGATTTTATATATATATATATAATTTGTTTTCGTAGATTTTCACGGGTGTAGGTATGCTGGTTTTGTTGTATTCGGGTCTTTTCCCGTGTAAGGTTACCTTACACGGGAAAAGACCCGAATACAACAAAACCAGCATATATTATATATATATAATTGTGCAGGCAAATTCTGTGCCACAGTCACGGGAGATCCTACCCGCTACAAAAAAGAGAATTGGGTGTCTTCTAAATTGCCCACCTGTTATAGCATGGCATGTCAATGCACTCAATTGCTTGTCTCCCAGTGCAGGTTAGTATTAATCTCCAGGGAGACAGGTCAACTACTACCTTCAAAAATACTGGCTCTCCTATACGATAAAGCATACATATTTTGTATTTTAGGTAATAACACTGTAATTATAGGAAGTGTCACGATGTTAAAAGGTTTGCTAGGCCTGAACTGCCTAAACTGACACTCAAGAGTTAAACTAAGAAAGCTTTATTGCGCAGGTCATAAAACAAAAAAGGGTTCTTATCTGAAAGTGATTTATTGCGCACGCGTTACACATTCCAAAAATTCCTCTCTTCTTTGTTCGGCAGCCAACTTTGGCAAACGTAGCTTTCATTATCAAAATGTAACCAATTAGTTATTTCTGTTTTCATTTACTTTATTTTATTATTAAAGTTTGTTTATTAATTAGAATACTTTAAAGACTTATTTTTCTCAATATCTCAAGAGATATGCGGAAGGGAATCAGCCACGGTCCATCAATCTCCAACAGGGTGTTTTTTCCCCTGACAACTTGGTAGCAGAGGATGGTTTTTTGATGATACCAGCTGAGATGACTACAATTTATGGCTGTATTTTCTCTTCGCGCTATCTTAAGATAACCGACTAAGCCTAATTAGCCATGTCGAAGAAGAGAAAGAAAAAGAAAGATGGGGCGAACACAGATGAATCAGCTTCCTCTGACAAAGAGGCTCCCTCGGATACAGAGGAGCAAGATTCTTCAGGTGCCGAGCCAGAAATGGGGGAAAGAGTTACAGAAGGCAAGATCTACGGACTGAGGTCAGTAAATGTCCCTCATTATCAAGATACAATTAATGAACGGCAAAAGTCTAAACGGCAACTGCCGGCAGAGGAAAAATCCTCCCACGCAGAAAGCAAAGTTTATGACATCTCCCCAGATGAGCAAGAAATGCAAAGCTATCTTGATCAAATAGAACGTTTAGAAAGATATGCTAAGGAGGCGAGAGTGTGTTTTGAGGAGATAAGGCGAAGTAGAAGAAGCTCCCCCACTCCCAAAATGTCTGAGGACGCCATCTTGTCTTCTTCAAAACAACAGCCTAAGACACACCCCACAGAGTTCACTGGTCAATTAGAACAAAGAGACATGTACACGTCACCGAGGTCACGTGGTCCCTTTGAGCCCATTGAACTTCAGCATACGTATAGAAAGGAGAGGCAGCCAAAAAGTGAAGCTGCACTGCCATCTGCTGGCGGAGAAAAATTATTACAGCAAAAGATTAAGCAATTGAACCAGATTTTCAGAGATATGTCTATGAGTTTTACAGAAGCCCAAACTTTGCCATCAAAGGTTAAGTCTTCAACACCCCCTGGCGGCGTTGAATCCTCCCTAGATGAAAAAAGGCAAAGCCAAAGGCGAATTCGAGGAAGCCAATTTGATGTTGCCACGCAAAGGCCAATGATGCAACCCCAGCATCCCCTGGTTCAACAACCAGCTTTGCAACCAGAGCAACAAATCATTCCTCAGCAGGTATTCACAGTCACCCCCTTGACTGGTGAGTCCAAATTAAAGGAGTCAGGAGAGAATTATAAAGCCTGGGTCAGTGAAATTGCGCTCTTGCTTCGAAGAGAAGGCACATATTCCATGGTTTTTGATCCTCCCCGTCAACCCTGGACACCTGCAATAAGAAACCTCGAAAACAGAGCTATCACGACTTTACTCATGTCAATGGAAATTGAGATCCAAGGTATCTTTCCACCTGATGCAACTGCCCAAGAAATATGGGCTATTTTGGAAGATTGCTACAGGCCCGTTTCAATTGAATCCTCATGTTTGCTCATGTCTGAGTTCCATGGTTCGAAGTTGAAACCTGGTGAACGAATTGGTGGACATTTGACCAAACTGAAAAGAATGAGAAGTGAATTGAGACAAAATGGCCATGTAATCGATGATATCCAAATGATTAGCATCATCATTAACTCATTGAATTATGAATGGAAAGATGCTGTTGCAAAGATTAACTACGTGCCTATTGCTCAACGCACAGTTAACCACGTTTGCAGACTTTTAGTGGAAGACGAAGCTATCAGGTTAGCTACCCCACATCTGCAACGGCCTCCAGCACCAAAGGCTCCAGCCAGACGTCCCTTCCGAGGAAGAGGCTACGCTCCAAGGATGCCAAAATGCTACACCTGCAACCGTGTGGGACATGACACCCGGGATTGTCCCCAACGAGTTCCAGCTCCCGCCACGTACCAGCCCAGAGGAACAGATTCCAGAGGCAGAGGTAGAGGCGGAAGACAAGGTCGTCGTGGTCCAAGGCGTGATTCACAAGCTCCGCTTGCAACACTGGCCATAACCAACGTTCCACAACCTGATCCAAAGTTCGACAGACGTCTTTTGTGGACTTTAGATAGTGGAGCAGCTGTGCACGTTACCCACAGAAGGGAACTTTTCACAGAGATGGGCGAACCAGAGCCCGAGTATCGAGAACTGTATTCCTTCACCAACCACACTTGCAAGGTTATGGGAAAAGGAACTGTTTACATTGAAGAGCTCGATACACACATCCCTGATGTTTATTACATACCTTCAGCAACCAGTAATTTGCTTAGTCAAAGTCACTTGTCTAGAGAGTTAAAGTTCCAGGTTCACCACCTCGAAAAAGCAAGTTACTTAGTTAAAGATGGTGATATTGTTGCTGAAACCATGCTGATTGGTGGTGTTTATTACTTAAAGCCAAAGCCTAAAGGGCAAGCACAGGCAAGTATGCAAACTCCAAAAAGGCACAACGCAGACCCAGAGAGAGTTGTCCCAGAGAGAGAAAGCGTTACTGTGCCAAAGGCTCCTAAAGCCAACAAACAAAGAAAACAGAAACAGATTGCTCAAAGCAAGCCTGAGGGTCCTCATGAAACTGTTAATGTTGAGAATTCACTAACTGGTAAACCTTTGCATTCCAGGTGTATTCACAAGTGGCACAGAAGATTGGGGCATGCCAGTTTCCGTGTTCTTAGAAAAATGCCGGAGTTCGCAAAAGGTTTGGATCTAAAGGGGTGTAAGGTGTTTTTGGATTGTGCGGTTTGCAAAAAGGCTAAATCCAAGGCGGCTGCAATTCCCAAACACGCTACACGCCGGTCAACACGCATTTTTGATTTGGTACACACTGACATAGTGGGTCCTTTCCCACCAACACTTGGTGGCAGAAAGTATTTTTTAACAATTGTAGATAATCATTCTAGATATGGATTTGTATATCCTATGAGAGAGAAATCTGAGACCTTTCAGATCTTTAAAGACTTTGCAGCATTTGTTTCTACACAATACCAAGTTCGCATCGCCAGAATCCAGAGTGACCGTGGTGCAGAATTCATGTCTCAGCGTTTCCAGGACTGGATGCGTAAGAATGGAATTCTTCATCAGACATCTGCTCCATATACACCGGCTCATAACGGAGTTGTAGAAAGAAGACAAGGGGTTCTACAAACCATGATGCGTTGTCTTCTAGAAGATGCCAATCTCAGTAACGCATACTGGGGTGAAGCAATCAAATATGCAAATTACATTGTCAACCGTACTTGGAGCAGTGTAATCAATCAAACTCCTTTCTACATGCTGTATGGCTACAAGCCTAATCTCAAGAACCTCCATATTTTTGGTTCATATGCTATGGTGAACACTCCTATAACTCAAGGACCAAAGAGACTAAGATTTATGGGTATTGATGATAATTCAAAATGGTACAAATTCATTGATACTAAACATGTGATTGTCATTTCACAATCTGCTAATTTTGAGGAAGACATTGACTGGTCCAGGATTCATTCCAATGATCCTGAAGTTTATTTTCCTAGAGATGGTGTCCCAGATGCCACGCAGCCTGATGACAATTCGCAGGCAGATGTTCCTTCTACCAGTTCTTCACAACCTGATGTTCCGTCTTCTCAAGCCGCGGATGCTGATGCTAGCGACGAACGTGAGGACGAGGATGATGATGAAGAAGAAGAAGAAGACTGGACTGATGTTCCTAGACGCTCCAAGAGGGCCACAAAAGGAATCCCTCCACAACGTTATTCATGGCAACTGACAAAAACACCAGTACCTTTGATTTGCAACGTTACTCTTCCTCCAGAGACATTCACACAAATCAAACAGCTTCCTGATTCAGAACAAGACAAATGGTATGATGCAATGCAGGATGAAATGGACAGTTTAAAGAAACTTAATGTATTCACACCTGCAAAACCTCCAGCAAACAAGAAAGTCATTGGCACCCGATGGGTCTACAGAATCAAGAAGAAACCAAATGGTGAGTCTTTATACAAAGCCAGACTTGTAGCTCAGGGTTTCGCTCAACGTTATCCTGAGGACTACACAAACACTTACTCACCAACAGTCAGAACTGAAAGTGTAAAAATTGCCTTAACCACTGCAACTATTCTTGGTTTAGAAGTTTTTCAATTTGATGTGGACACAGCTTATCTACATGCAGACCTAGATGAAGAGATCTACGTGAGAAGCCCTCCAGGATTCCGAAAGCAAGAAGGGGATACCTGGTTCCTGAACAAAAGTCTTTATGGTCTGAAACAGTCAGGTTTAATGTGGTATTTATGTCTTACTGACAAACTAAATTCAATGGGCTTTATTAAGTCCGAAACTGATGAATGCGTGTTCACAAAAAGATCTAACAATGCATATGAGATAATTCTTGTTTATGTTGATGATATTGTTTATATTGGTCCAAATAAGAAAATGAGTGAGATTTTTGCTAAAAGTTTGCAGAGATACTTCACACTAAAATCTTTAGGACACATTAGCACTTATTTAGGTGTTCAAATTGAAAAGACACAGAAGGGGTTTAGTCTTTCACAAGAAGAGAAAATTGACCACATTCTACATCATTGCAACATGAAAGATGCTAGCACAACAAAGACACCCATGCAAACAGATTTTCACAACTTAACACATGAACCAAGTCCTGAGTTCGAGGATCAAACACTTTATCGTTCAGTCATTGGTTCACTATTATACATTAGTAGTTGGACCAGACCTGACATCGCACTTAGTGTTAATCTTTTATCACGACACGTAGGTAAGGCAACACAATTTCATTGGTCATGCATTAAGAAGTTGTTGAAATACCTAAAACACACTAAACACATGAAGTTATTGCTAGAACCAACACACACTGATCAACCAAAGTTGATTTGTTTTGCCGACGCCGACTGGGCGAGCGACAAGAAGTCACGCAAAAGCACTTCTGGTTACATGATGTTCCTAAATGGTTGTCCTGTTTACTGGCAAGTGAGAAAACAGAGTTTTGTTTCATGTTCATCTACTGAAGCTGAATATGCTTGTGTTTCAGATGCTTGTAATTCTCTAACGTGGTTTGATGCTTTGATCACAGATATCTGGACACGTCCGATTCGACCAATCACTGTGATGGAAGATAATGTATCTGTTGTTTATATTTCTGAGTCACATTTTACAGGTTCTAGGTCCAGACACATTGACATTCGTTATCAAAACACAAAGCAATTAGTTAAGCAAGGTTTTGTTAAATTGCAATATGTTTCTACACATGATCAGATCGCAGACATGCTTAACAAACCACTCGCCGCAAATCAACACGAATATCTGCGAAAGAAGATGTGCCTTAATTGATGATTTGATGACGTCAGCCCAGACTAGCAAAAGAAGGGGTGTCACGATGTTAAAAGGTTTGCTAGGCCTGAACTGCCTAAACTGACACTCAAGAGTTAAACTAAGAAAGCTTTATTGCGCAGGTCATAAAACAAAAAAGGGTTCTTATCTGAAAGTGATTTATTGCGCACGCGTTACACATTCCAAAAATTCCTCTCTTCTTTGTTCGGCAGCCAACTTTGGCAAACGTAGCTTTCATTATCAAAATGTAACCAATTAGTTATTTCTGTTTTCATTTACTTTATTTTATTATTAAAGTTTGTTTATTAATTAGAATACTTTAAAGACTTATTTTTCTCAATATCTCAAGAGATATGCGGAAGGGAATCAGCCACGGTCCATCGATCTCCAACAGGGTGTTTTTTCCCCTGACAGGAAGCTCCCTCTCTCCAGATTAAAATTTTCTTCATTCTTAATACTAAGAAAGGCAGAATATAGAATATTTTCGCAAAGGACAAATAGAGAAAGCATGTCCTTAAAGGCAGAAAGCATACCAAGTCTTTCTTAATAGCAGAAGTCTCAAATCTTTAGAGATGGATATTTCATGCCCATTGAGAAAGACTGGGCCAATCTATTCATAAACAAAACACACAGAAGGTTTGAGCTGATGGGATTAAAATTTACATCCTCCATCCAAATTCTAAGAATAGGACATGACCTTTAGGACATAATAGAATTAATCCATCACCGTTAGAATAGCAGAAGACACAAGGTCTCACTACATTGTACAACCCCCTGGAGCATCTCAGAAAACTATAAAAATCTATCCATTCCTAAGTCAAGGGGTGAGCTACCGCAAACACTGCTGCTGTCAATGAAGTTTCTGAAATCCAAATAAACCTTTTTTTCTTGTAATCAGTCAGCCTCCATTTTATTTCCAGCACCTTTCTCCCAGCTTGGAATCGGACCAGGCTTTTCTTCCAATAATACTTTGCTCTCATCATTCCATCCTCTGCAAGTAACGGAAGCTCACTCCATTACGTGGCACTAAGGATTCGAACCTTTACCTTTATTTCGATTTTTATAGCTCTCCCCAAAGGGACTCGGGGCGCTAAACTGCCGACCTTTCTGATCGACAAGCTCAGCATCTTAGCCACTGAGCCACCCCATTCTTAAAGACAATGCTAGAGATGACTTATTTCAACAGTATACGACAGACACAGCTAAGATAATTGATAATTATAGTTGGAGGGACGCTTAAATTTTCCTTTCGTCATTTCATATTTTTGCACAGCTACTAAAATGTTCATTCAATCAATGATTAAATGATTTGTAAGGAGACACAATATACTCCAGCACCTTTGAATAGCTAACATTACCGAAAGTCTTAAAAAATAAACATAAGCAACCATATGCATCTTTCCTTAATAAATATTATTCACTCAGCCGCTCAATTGTTTGTCTGTTAAAATTGCTTTATGAAAATACAGTATGCAGTTTTGTTCTGCGCCTCTGTCAAACCTCATTAATCCTTCTTTACAACCACATAATGTTGCTTCCTTAGTATATATTTCATCAAAGCTCATGTTATTTATGCATAGCAATTTGATTGTAGTTTCACTCTACATATTCCTCAAATGCCCTTTAACTTTTACTACTTTTCAACAATCTTAATAAAATGCAAAAATCTTTTTAATCTTTGAGGAGGTAATTAAATCTGTCAGGGAATCATTTATTCATTTTAGAATATATTGTGCTAGTTATTCTTCTCTCAGGGGCTGCCACAAAGAAGAGGGTGTCAAGCTATTCTCCAAAGCACCTGAGGTTAGGACAGTGCTTCTCAATTATTTTCTGTCATGCCCCCCCTAGGAAGAAGAAAACATTTCGCGCCCCCCCCCCCCCGCGCGACTGTAAATAGTATAATTTGTCTATAAAATTGTTATAAGTACACCTCTGCATAACATAGCACACCGGTCTTTCCTCCTCTCCCACCGTAGTCACATGCTTTCTTTCCTCTTTCCCTCTTACTTGTCTATCCTTCCTTCCACCCTCCCTTCCTCCTTCCCTTCCTTCCTGCCTCCCTTCCAGTTCCCTCCTTCCTCTTTCCCCCTGCCTGCCTGCCTTCTTTCCCTCCTGCTTATCTATGCTTCCTTCCTTCCTTGCACCTCCCTCCCTTCTGCCTGCCTGCCTTCTTTCCTCTTTCCCTATCCTCCTATCCTTCCTTTCTCCCTCCCTCCTTCCCTGCCTCCCTTCCAGTTCCATTCTTCCCTCCTTCCTTCTGCCTCCTTCCTGCCTGCTTGCCTTCTTTCCTCTTTCCCTCTTACTTGTCTATCCTTCCTTCCACCCTCCCTTCCTCCTTCCCTTCCTTCCTGCCTCCCTTCCAGTTCCCTCCTTCCTCTTTCCCCCTGCCTGCCTGCCTTCTTTCCTCTTTCCCTATCCTCCTATCCTTCCTTTCTCCCTCCCTCCTTCCCTGCCTCCCTTCCAGTTCCATTCTTCCCTCCTTCCTTCTGCCTCCTTCCTGCCTGCTTGCCTTCTTTCCTCTTTCCCTCTTGCTTGTCTATCCTTACTCCCTCCTCCCCTTCTTCCCTCCCTCCCTGCCAGCAGCTCCTCCAGCATCCCAGCTGGAAGCAGCAGCACAACAGTCGCCGTTACCAGGGGCGAAGGGGTGGGGGTGGCAAGATCGGGCGACCGCCGCCCCTTTGTCCCTTCCCCAACAGCGGCTGTTGCGCTTCCGCTTCCAGACGGAATGCTGGCGGTGGAGCTGCTGGGGGGGAGGCGAGCTACCTGCATAAAGACGCCGCCGAGGGCATGGCAGAATATATCCCGGCTTGAAGTGGCAGCGCTGGGGACTGCTCAGAGACTCATCAGAGCTGCGGGCTGGAGCTGTGCAAAAAGTCTGCTTGGGCTGGGTGGGGGGGGGGAAGGGAGGGAAGCCTGGGACAGCCATGCTTCCCTCCCTCCCACCCCCGCCCGAGCAGGCTTCTTGAACAGCTCCAGCCCGCGGTTCCAATGAAAATCCACAGTGCGAAGTGCTGCCACTTCCAGGCGGGATATATTATGCCTCGCCCACGCCGCCGCCGCCGTTGCACCCAGATGGAAAGGGAGCCTTCGCGCCCCCCTTTATGGAGCCTCGCGCCCCCCCAGGGGGGCGCGCCCCACTATTTGAGAACCGCTGGGTTAGGACAAGAAGCAATGGGTGGAAATAAATCAAGGAGAGAAGCAACTTAGAACTGAGGAGAAATTTCCTGACAGAACAATTAATCAGTGGAACAACTTGCCTCCAGAAATTGTAAATCCTCCAACACTGGAACTTGTAAAGAAGAAGTTGCATAACCATTTGTCTGACGTGATGTAGGGTTTCCTGCCTAAGCAGGGGGTTGGTCTAGAAGACCTCCAAGGTCCCTTCCAACTCAGTTATTTTGTTATTCTGTTTAATATGGCCACTATCCAAAAATAAAGTGAAGCTCTTGCCTGAAAAAAAAAGTTTTATTCTATTCTATTCTGTATGAAATCAGTATTGTAACTCCCAGTTCACCAAACGATTGGCAACAGACACCAACATTACAAATTATTTTACTGGCAAAAGAGTTGTGCCACTATTCTGCTCACTTTGTGATAAAAGATTTTGAGTGATCTCCCTCCAAATGAAACTAATGGAGCTGGCATGCGATAATATAACTTCTTGCTTTTAAAAATTAAATTCTAATCTATCAAGAGATTCTCACAATTGCCTGAAGCTGGCTTGCATAGTGAACGCCAGTAAGTTTTGAAAGTGTTTCCATTTTATCCATGTAAATTTGATTTTTTTTAAAAAAAATCCTCTAAACTGCTGAGATACTGTTTGAGAACCTCTAGCTTAAATGAAAACAATAGAACTGGTGGGTTACTGAAGGACACAGGATTATTCCACATTGCAGAGAACTCTACAGAAAATGAAAGATATAAACTTTTGCTGCAAGGCAGAGTAACAATGTCATCGCAACAGCAGGAAGGTTCAATCTAAAATTTGAAAAATAAACATCGTACAGAAGTCTACCATGTGTAAATTTTTCTGATGTTCAGCTCTTACCTCTCAAATTATACATTTGTGAGGCTGTGAGAAGCTAAGATGATCACATTGCTTATAACGTTTGAGAGGGAAATTTTTATTTAATTTATTATTAATTTATTTGCCACTTATCTCTCCCCAAAAAGACTCTTTTATAGGTAGTCCTCGATTTATTATCACAATTGAGTCCAACATTTATGTTGCTATGTGAGCTGTTTGTTAAGTCAGGTTTTGCTCCATTTTACCATCTTTCCCACCACATTTGTTAAGTGAATCACTGTGGTTGTTAAATTAGTTAACTCGGTTGTTAAATGAATTTTAAGCTTCCCCACTGAGTTTGTAAGAAGGTTGCAAAAGGCGATCATGCGGAAATCTGCAATTATCATAAATAGGAACCAGTTGTCAAGTATATGAACTCTGATCATATGACTATGGGGATGCTTCAAGTGTGAAAATCAGTCAAAGGTGTCACTAAGTGTGAAAATCGGTCACAGGTCACTTTTTTCAGTGCTATTGTAACTTCATATTGTGGCCCGCGAACGAGGCTGGCAGCAGAGTCAGACAGTGAGGAGGTTGGGGAGAGCATGGGCCAGTCCTGGAGGCTGGGGAAGGCTCAGACGAGGGCTCTGTGTCGGGGGCAGAGACGGGGCCAAGGCCGTCTGGCAGTGATCAGGTGCATACGGAGCTAGGCAGCAGTGAGGCAGAGAAACAGCCAGAGCCTGTTTCCAGTGTGTGCATGCACAGAGCTGCCAAAAGAAAAGAACAGCTCAGAAATCAGGGTAGACTTGGGAGTAAAGTCACAGGTGGAAGATGACTGGCCCCTCCCATAGGAAATAAAAGAGGAGAGAAAGGGGAGTGGGCTTTTGCATGAAACAATCGGTTCATTCGTTTGTTAGATTCATTTCAGGAGTGTGAAGATATGAACTCTGATCACATGACTATGGGGATGCTTCAAGTGTGAAAATCAGTCAAAGGTGTCACTAAGTGTGAAAATCGGTCACAGGTCACTTTTTTCAGTGCTATTGTAACTTCATATTGTGGCCCGCCAGCAAGGCTGGCAGCAGAGTCAGACAGTGAGGAGGTTGGGGAGAGCATGGACCAGTCCTGGAGGCTGGGGAAGGCTCAGACGAGGGCTCTGTGTCGGGGGCAATACTTCAAATGGTCATTAAACAAGACACTATATCGAGGACTACCTACATTTTGATAATTACTGTTTTACTATCAATTTATAACATTGTATTCATGGTTACTGAGAAAAAACATGTTACACACGGCATAAATACATTTTTAAAATGAAGAAGTCCTGACATTTGGAAAAGTAATAGCAACAACAGAGATACTTCCTTTTGCTTGTTGCCTGCAGAGGTGTACCTACCTCTCAGCTGACTAAAAGTGATAATGAATTTGCCGGTTACAGACTTCAGCTCATTATTGGCCAGCGTGATGAGATGTATGCCTTCAGCCACATGCCTCATGACTTTATAAAGGGCGATGGGGAATGTCATCAATTTGCAATCTGCCAAATCTAAAGGAAGACATCAAAGGAGGAAAAGAAGGGTGAGAGAAGAAATATTGAGTTTTCCAGAACAAAATAAGCTGCGTTGT